>NC_081407.1:335849953-336479536 GCF_030272615.1 Cryptomeria japonica
TTGGATCCCTTGGGTAGTATTTCCGTCCTCAGTATACTATCAGGGTTGGAGTTAGTAAGATATTTTGCTTTGAGGATCCTTACCCATTTAAGATCAGGTTCCGAGTACATTTTCCAGACTAACTTCGCCCCCAGAGCCATGTTTTGTACCCCCAAATCTTTGATGCCAACTCCCCCTATACTGATAGGTTGGCTAATTTTATCCCAAGAAATTAAAGCAAATTTCTTTTTGTCTGAGGTCATATTCCAAAAGAACTTCCTCATCTTTTTAACCATTTCTAGTCTAGCTCCTTTAGGTAATTGCTGGCAGGACATTTGATATATCGGTATAGCCACCATTACAGCTTTTAATAATGTAATCCTCCCAGCCGAAGAGAGGCATTTGTTCTTCCAAGAATTCAACCTGAGATCCATCTTTTCTAAGATGCCTTTCCATAATGAATTAATATTGTTTCCCTTATCCATCGGAATCCCTAGATATTTACAAGGAAGTTTCCCTTTATCAAACCCTAAGATATTACAAATATCTGTCTCTATGCTTTGCGATGTGTTGAAGAAGAAGAATTCAGATTTACTCTTGTTTACTTCCTGACCAGAAGCTAATGCATAAATGTCAAGTATCCTTTTGAAAGCCATGGCTTCATTCCTATTCGCACTTCCCATCAGCATTGTGTCATCAACAAACTGCTGATGGGTGATGGCCTCCATCCCTTCAGTAATTTTAATGCCTTTAATAATCTGATTCATTCGAGCACTAGTAATGATTCTCCCAAGGCCCTCTGCCATTATGATAAATAAGAAAGGGGATAAAGGATCTCCTTGTCTAATCCCTCTAGATATCTGGAAGAAGCCCGCTGGGGAACCATTTATAAGTATTGATACCCTGGGAGATGAGATGCATTCGAATATTAAGTTAATCCATTGTTTAGAAAAACCAAAGGATTCTAAACATTTACACAGAAATCTCCAATCAACTTTATCATATGCCTTCTTAATGTCTAATTTGATCATCATAGCAGTTGATCGATTCTGTTGTAACGAGTGCATAACTTCTTGAGCAATGATAATGCCATCAAAGATAGATCTACCTGGTACGAATCCGGTCTGTTCTTCTGAAATAATGCAAGGGAGGATGCCTTTTAATCTATTAGCTAAAATTTTAGTAAAAAGTTTGTAAATTGTGTTGCATAAGGAAATAGGTCGGAAGTCTTCAAAATTTCTTGATTCCTCCTTCTTTGGAATCAAGGTGATGAAAGTATTGTTGATCTCCCTTAAAATACTTCCAAAATTTCTTACAGCTTCCAATGCTTCCACTACCTCCTTACCAATAATGTGCCAGCATTTTTGAAAAAAGCAAGCAGGAAAACCATCGGGGCCGGGGGCTTTATCAGGGTTAAGTTGCCCCAATGCTAATTTTACTTCTGATTCCATAAATTTGTTGCTGAGCGCTTTGTTTTGGTTTTCAGATATGATCTTAGGAATATTCCTAAGCAAAGTTAAATTGGCGTCTATAAGGGAAGATTCCGAACTGAACAGGGTTTTAAAATGGTTCACTGCTTCTGCAGCAATGTCCTTTTGATCATCCAATAGTATACCATTATTACTCATGATCTTGTGAATACTATTAGTGTTCCTCCTATTTTTTGTACTGTTGTGAAAGAACTTAGTATTCCTGTCCCCATTTTGTAGCCAATTCTCTCTTGACTTCTGTTTCCAAAATATTTCTTCCTTTGTTAATGTATCCTCATATTTCCCGAGAAGCTCCTTTTCTTTGAGGAAGCTATCCTGATCCATTCCTAGTCTAAACACTTTTTCATTTAGGTCTGCGATTTCTTTTTCTAATGAAATTTTGGTTTCAAAAATGTTACCAAATGCTTCACTATTCCATTTCAGTAGCTTGCTCTTGAGATGTTTTAGTTTATTTACTAGACAAAACATCTTTGATCCCTGAAAATTTACCTCTGACCACCACCTAGAGACGAGATCATAGAAATCCGGATTTTGCATCCACATTTTTTCAAACTTAAAGGGGCAACACCTTGGTGTTGCCTCACCCTCAATGTTGAGGATGACAGGATAATGGTCAAATCCTGATGATGGGAGTAACGAAGCTGAAAGGTTAACAGTTAGATCACTCAAGTTCCCCCTAAATAGGAATCTATCTAATCTCTCTGCGATTTGTGTAAAGCCTGATCTTCTATTGTACCAGGTATACACTCCATTATTAGTTTCTATATCTATCAGATTGTCATGAGCAACCCATTCTCTAAAATCTTTTAAGGACTGCGGTTCCCTACGAATACCACCCTTTTTTTCTCATAAATTTAGGATAGCATTGAAGTCCCCTCCTAGAATAACAGGGGAAGAGGTGTCTAGCCCCATCATAAACGAGATTTCAGACCAAACTCTACGCTGTCCTGCATCTGGGATCGGGCCATAAATGTTTATTAGAGTAAATGTGAGATTGCTGTGTTTGCTAGTTACCTTTCCCAATAGCCAGTTTTTGTTACCTGCTATCGGACAAAATAATGTGCTACGCGGGTTCCAAATGATTCCTAAACCACCAGAAGCTCCCTTGGCTTCCACAAATTCACAGCTAAGAAGACCTAATTTCCTTTTAAAAGCCTCAGCTTCTACCTAGGCCAGTTTAGTCTCTTGTATGAGAACGATGTCATGTTTCCATTTTATAATGTTGCGTCTAATTAGACGCTGTTTGTTAGGGGCATTCATGCCCCTAACATTCCATGATGAGATTTTCATTGGACCGTGGGAAGGCCCTTCCCCTTCCCAGCATCAAAGAAGGCTGTTAATTTGCCTTGGTCCTTTGCATTTCCATCCTGCATTCTTAATTCACTCAATGATTTTCTGCCTCTACTTTTAGCTTCTTCAGCGCAGTCAGGTAAATTTTTCCCGTCATAGATGTTTTTTATCCCTAAGGTTTGCTGGGAAACTTTCACTTCCTCTCCATCATCCTCTCCCAGCTGGGACTGAGCTACTGTGTAATCATTATCAGGGAGAGGTATGATATCTCCTACCCTATTCTCATTATTATCTTCCTCATCCATAGAAGCCATGAGCTCCTGAATTAGAAACCTCTTCTCGGCTTCCTCTTCCAGAGAAAGATTTTCAATTTATTTATTATTGAATACCTCTAATACTGCAGCCATTCTAGAAGAAATTTCTTCTTGATCTACCTCATTTTCTTGTCTCATGTTTTCGACTGTCTTTGTTTCAGATGGTATTCTCAATGAATCCACCGAATCGGAGATTCTTTTTGACATCTCCACTAGGGCTTCTTCTTTTATAGAATTTGCCTCATCTATTATTTTATCAAGATCTCTGATATTACTGATATTATTGTGATTATTTTCATCTGTGTTAGCCACTAGAGGGCAATTAGCTTGTACAGGGGTTGAATTTAATATGATGTTTTCATAATGTGCTGAAAGAGGGTTTTCCTTTCGATCGACACTTTTAACCAGATCTGGGCATGATTTCAACCATAAATCAGTTTCATTTATGTCCCCATTATAGAAGGTGGGATGAATGCTCCACTCCCCCCTGTTTGATACTAACATGGTGGGTTCTAAGTCCAGAGAATTAATGGTTGATTCTACTAAGATTTTGATGTTCTTATTTAAAATCTCTCTATCTAATCCTTTACAGCCCAAAAAAGACCCAAAATGTTCCCCTATGCATTCTAAGATTTTGAAATTTATATATTCGACTGGTAATGCGCCCAGATTAATCCATCTTGGGCATTTATTTAAAATCTGAGAGTGTGGGTCAAAATTCGGCATCCATTCACAGCGAAAAAAACCATAACCTCTATATAATTTTAACTTACCATAGAGAATGTCATTCCTTGTATTTTGATTATCACACAGAATTGAGAGAAAGTTATTTTCCAGTAGAGTAATACTTACCTGTCCCGGATATAGGGCAAACCACCAATCGACAATCTTCTTTTTTATATCTTCTCCAAATCCTGTCTATTTTGCAAAAACCCCACACTGGCTATATAGATTCCATTGGGGTTCCATCAGATTTGTCGGGATATTACATATTCGCCTCTGCCTTATTTTAGGTTTTGGCTTAAAAACTCTAATTTTCCCGAGCAGCACCAGATTAGCCCCAGATGCCGGAGATTGTTTTGTGGCTATGCATTTGAGCCTATCGAAGTTTAATGAAACATCTCTTCGATTGCCCATCTTCTTCTTGTCTTTTTTTGAGTGATAGACTTGCCATTTTCCGTCGGAGGGTTGCGACTTAGCTTTGGCTTTACCTGCCCTAATTTTTTCATTTTGCCCAAAAATGCCCGCTCCGTAATCCGAATCCCACCTTGCATTTAATATCGATTTGTCTCTTGCAGGGTTTTTCTTGCATGGCGGGCTGAAAACAGTGATACTCCTCAGGCATGTGGCAAACACCTGTCTGCGCCCCCCCGACGGAAAACTTGGAAAACTCGCTGTGTTATAATTTCGCATATTCGCCAAAATATATAATAAATTTGTCTTGTCCAATATTTTTTTATTTTTTAGGTGAATCAATAGTTTCAAAATTGGTGCTCAATTTAGGTTAGGGATTATTATGTGTTAAATTTAGGATTCAATTAATTTATAATTAACATTCAATTAGTATTATAGTTAGGGTTCAAATAAGATTACAATTTAATTAGGTTTAGGATTCAATTAAATTTACGTTACAAAATTACTAATCTCTTTTATTGCTAATTAATTGCAAAAAAAACATACTCAACTACTATTACAAAATGTAAACAGAAAGTAGTAGCCACTATGCGGCACTTGTTATTCTAGCTTTTTTCATTATTCTATAATATCTTTAGGGAGATATTTTAGAATTTCTTATACTAGTTATCTCATTAATTTTGTCCATCCAATAAATTAAGGTTATTAATATAGGTGTTTTTCATCTTTTATAATTTTGGTTGTGAATGGTAGAGAGTATGGTGTGTAAGAGAGGAATTTATTTAAGATATGTAATAAGGTAGTGAATTCATGAATTCTATTGGTATTTTGTAGGTTGTATTCCTTAGAGTCATTTGTTATTGATTAGCTTGAGCATGTTTGGGAACCCTATAACATCAAACTTGCAAGGGTTCATAACCTTATCAAAGGTTTTTTTATACAATTTTTAAGGAACGTAATAGGTTATTGTGCTCTTGAACCACTCTAGTTGTTGATTATGTGCAACACCTTCTTAGTGTTCTCTCACTAAACTTAAAATGTTAGAGTCTTAAAGCAAGCCTTGTACAAGGTTCCTATTCGAGTCATTATTCTTAGTATGCTCATTTGTCTCTAGGCTTTCTTGGATCATATCATAGTCTAGAGCATTATAATTTCCATGGACCTAGAAAAAACAATCCATCTCCACTATGGTACAAACATTCACATGTGTGATGATGTCACCTCTCACTTATCTATTACAAAAATTAATCATATATTAATGAAATAACTTGCACAATAGGAGATATAATAGGAAATATGTTGCAAATGATGGAGAATAATATTTCACTTCAAGGGGTTATATTATCTAAATGGTGCAAGTGCAGTGTAAGGCGAAAAGGTAGAGTCAAGACATAGAGCAAAAACTTGTATCCCCATCGAATGTGCCCTCCCCAATTAACAACATCAGTGGCAAAATCATGAATATCAATGGATCCAAATTTGTAGATAAGGACATATTAGCCCTCCATCGGATGACTATTATTGGAAGGGTTATTAAAGGCTTTCAAGACAAAGAAGAAATCAAAAGGTGAACCAAAGTAAATTGGGACAATGGAGATATTGAAGTCTATTTCCTACCTAAAAATAATTTCTTGACTGATTTTAACAATGTGAAGGACAAAGATACAATCTTAGACAATGGGCCTTGGCTCTTCGATGAACTATTCATTTATGCTAAAAAATGGATAATTTTTTTTGACTTGTGAGTGATGTGGCCATAAAATGGCTCAATCTAGCCAAGGCTTTATAACTTTCCATTTGAATATTGGTGTAGCATCCTAAAATTGTGACACTTGCAATTTCGACTGCATTTGGGTCTTCACGATGGCGGCGCAACGTTAAACCTGAATGGAGACCTCGAAACCTGCTTGTAACACCAAAAACTGCATTTTTCTGCATCCTGGCTTGATCCCTCCTTGCAACCTGTTGTCCCGGGAGGTGGGACCATGGCGCTCAGCGCCCTGGTCCTTCTAGACTAGGGCGCCCAGTGCCCTGGTCCCCCAGGACCATGGCGCCCAGCGCCCTGGTCCCCCAGGACCATGGCGCCCAGCGCCCTGGTCCCTGGCCCTATTTTGGGCCCGGTCTCTTTTGGGCATCGGGTCTTTAAGTTTGCAATTCGGGAAATAATGTTTCCTGGTCGGCCTAAGGTCAAGAAAATCAGTCTATCAACCCTAATTGACAAGTATATAAACTACTTTTCCTCTCCTAGAAAGGGAGGAGAAAAAAAAGGAAGAAAATAAGCAAGAGCAAGACGCAGAAGCAACATTCAAACATTCAAACATTCAAGCATTCAAGCATTCCTTCAAGCAATTAAGCATTCTAAGTCTCCATTAAAGGCTAGGTGTTGCATTCAAGACAAGGATTCAACCATTGAAGAGGAGATCACATACAACATACTACATACATTACACCTTCGCATGTAAGAATACAAACATTCTTACAACAAGGTATCAGTACTTGTTTACATTACAAACATTTACAACATTCTCATTTCTTGGTTAATTCCAAAACCAGGATTTGACCTAAAGGCAAACCCCTAATCCCTAACCCCCCAATCATCCTCTCTTTTCTATGTGTAGGTTGCAGGTACGCGGCTGTAATTGAAGATCTGGAATCCTTGTGCAGAGACGAATAGATCCCCCTTCGTTTCGCGGATTTTTCGGAGGACCGTGTGCATGCCGGGCGCCATTGTCTCGTCAACTTTCGCTCAAATTTGCAGAACAGCACCGTCTCGACATTTTACTGCTAATTCCAGGTCCGCAACTTCATCCCATATCCCTATCTCTGTTTATAAACGAATCTTTCCTACTTTACATGCATTCCTAGTTCAATCTTTCTATCTACATTCTTTACAAAAGAGGGTATCCTTGCTATCACAACCCTTGAAACTCATTTAGAATCCAATCTTGCATTGCGTGGGATTGGATCTTGTGGGTTTCAACCCCTCTTTTGAATGTAAAGTCTCCCCTAAGTGAAAACCATCAACCCTAGTGACTCTCCCTTCTCTCTCCTTGGAGTTGGGGAGGGGAGAACAACTAGGGTTCGATTTTTCCGCTTTACAATTGGTATGAGGATTGTCTAAGACAAATTGGAAATCAAATTGGAAAAACACTAGAAATCAATATGGGTGATGGAGACTCCACCCTATATGCGACATTATGAATTATTTCTATAAAAAAAAATTAACAATCAATTAGGCTCCAAACCTCCAACATGACCTAGACTCAAAATATCAAAATTAAAGAAAAGAAAAAAATTATTGTGTGTAATGTGGAAGCCAGTGTATTATGAGTCGAGTTGTTTGCAACACCCCACAACAAGGTAGAAACCAAAGAAACAACCTACCAACATTCAGGAAACATTTATCTCCTCGCAAGAAGAACCACAACCAAATGTTGATGAGAGTAAAGCAAACTAAACACTGGTGGAGGTCGTTGACTTACATGAAAGTAATGCCCTTGATATAGCATTGGTGGTAGTAAATAACAATCTATCCCAAAACCACACATGCAAGGGAGATGAAAAAAGGATGATATCTTGGAAGAGGATACAATGTTAGATCAAGAAAATGGTGATGATGCTTTGGACATTGTGGAGTCAGGTAACATTAACCAAGCAACTGCTAAATTGCTAAACTTAGGATTATTCAAGGAAAAAATGAGAAGAAAAACCCCTAGACAAAAAGGGGCTTAGGAGGACCTACTCAAGGAGAAAACCTTGATCAAATCTTATATGTTGTGATCTAATCTTTCTTCCAAAGAGTCCAAGCTTTTTTCCAAAGAAACCAAAACTTTTGTCAAACACTACAAAGAATGGAATGGCCTTTTCAATTACTCTATTGGGGCTTCAAGGGGTCTTGGAGTAATATGGAAACCCAATAAAATTGTGATTGAACCCCTCACCATCAAGAAAAATTAGATGAAGATTCAAATGCAAAGCCTCGCAACTAATCCTTCCCTCTACATATACAATATATAACGCCCTACACAAACTCCAGACAAGAAAGCTTTGTGGGACACACTCAACCATGGCATCCAAATTGTTATGGAGAAGTACATACTAGCTAGCAATTTTAATGTAATCTTGGAGCCAAGTAAGAAGTTATGAGGCCTAGGAAGGATGGCACAAACTCAAGTAGATTTTGCATCCTTTGTGAGGACAAATAGCCTCATTGATATAATCCCAAACAATGGAAAATTCGCATGGAATGATAGGTGAGAGGGCTTTGATGAAACCAACATCACAAAAAGGCTTGACAGATTTCTCATCTTTGATAATTGGATGGTTTCATTCTTTCAATTTACTTCCCAAATCAAAATAATTTCCATTTTGGATCATTTTCTAATGGAATTTAGCATCAATGAAGATTCCCCCCAGATGAAGTGCTAATTCAAATTCGAAAGGATGTAGCTTCAAAGTCACGACTTAAAGGATCTCATGAAATCTTGATGGGATGAGTCAAACACATATGAATGAACCAAGATGTTCACATTCAATAAATGATTTCAATTATTGAAGGTAAAATTACAATATTCGAATAAGGAATATCTCAATAACATTTTCATAGAAAAACATTTGAAGAATTGAAGAGGAGATGAAAAAACTCAACGAAATCATCATCTACAAAGAATAATGCATACACAATATGTGAAAGAAAAATAAATAATGGAAAACTACAATGAAATCTTGGCAATAGATGAATGCTACAAGAGATCTAAGTCAAGGAAAGTGTGGATAAATGAAGGTGACATCAATACATAATTCTTTCACAACATAGCCAAGATGCAAAGAAAGCTCTAGAATCACATTTTACATTTGCAAAGCACATGCAATTGAAATTAGACTAAACCAACTGAGACACAAATAGAAGGGGTAAAATTCTTTCAAAATATGTTGGATGGCATTGACTTGGTAGATCTCATCCATCTTGGCCTTATGGACCCTATCCCTTAGCTAGTCACACTGAAGGACAATGAATTTCTAACAGTCCCTATCTCAATGGAAGAAGCTAAATTGGCTTTGTTTTAAATGCATCCAAACAAGGCACTATGGCTTGACAATTTTCTTGCATTGATGGTCCAAAGATATTGGGACTTCATGGGCATGGACATATGGAGTATGGTGGGGGAATCAAGAAGGAAGGGTACTATCCTAAAAGATATAATAACACCAATGTTTCATTAACTCTAAAAAAATAACTTTTCTTCTTTTGTTGATTTCTAACCTATTTCATTATGTAATGCCATATACAAAATCATCGCCAAAGTAATGGAAAATAGATTGAAGTTGATTTTACTAAAGTTTATCTCTCTAGAGAAGTTTCATTGTGAGAAGAAACATCTTAAATAGTATCATGATTGCACATGAAGTGTTGCACTCGATAAAGAAATACAAATTGAAAGGAATGTTAGTAAAGTTGGACATTAGTAAGGCATACAATAGGTTACATTGTCGATTCTTGATCAAATTCGTGGTGAAGTGGAGTTTCTATGAAAATTAGATCAAATGGACATTTGGTTGCATCTCATCTCCAAGATACTGAGTCACAATCAATGATACTCCATGAAAATTCTTTGAAGGGGAATGTAGACTATGCCAAGGGGACCCCCTCTCCCCATTCCTATTGTTCATGATGTCTAACACTTTTTCATGGGATTTATGTGGACGTACAAAGTGGGAGATGAAAAGGAATTAATGAAATCATGGATTTTCGACCTTCACCCATCAACTGTTCACCGATGACACCCTACTATTTAGGAATTTTACCCTAGAGGAGGCAAACACAACAAATAATATTTTATAAGACTTCTCATGTATATTCAATCCAATCATAAACAGTGATAAATCAAAAAATTATTTCTTTAACACAAGAAATACTGGTCGATGATGAATCACTCATCTTCTTTGTTTTAATATTAAAAATATCCTATCTACGTACCTTGGTATCTCATTATTTAATGATTCTACCATAGACACATTGTGGAATGAAATAGCAACAAAACATGAGAAGAGAATTGATAGTTGGAAGGGGCACTAGCTCTCTCCTATAAGGAGAATCACAATGTTGAAAGTAGTAGTGTCTGTGATTCCAATCTACGTGTTTTCTTGTGTTGAGGTCCCTAAAAGAACTATAGAAAAATTGGTTGCACAATAGAGGAAATCCTTATGGGAAGGATCACATGATAAAAAACTAATTCTATTAATCACTTGGGTAGAAGTCAAAAGGAGAAAGGCAAGTGGGGGGTTTGGCATAAGAGACATTCAATTGTAGAATATCACCTTGGGAGCAAAGCTAGTTTGGAAGTTATACAAAAGAAGTACTTGGATGAAGATTCTCTCAGTTAAAACTTGACCAACACTTTGTTTTTTCATGACTCGTCTATTTGGAACTTCATAACAAAGTGTAGAAGCTTGATAATAAACCATCTCTCCTAGAGGACAAGGAATAGATGCAATGCATAATTTTGGAGTGATTCATGGAATGGATATCACTATCTTGCCGCTATTCTAAATTTGGAAGGCCTAAGAAACATCACTGAGATTATATACAATAATAAGGTATGAGACTTGTAGTGTCATAAAATTGCAACCCATGCAATTTTAACCACATTTTGGGTCTTCACCTTGGTGATGGCATCTTCTCCCCTAACCGAGACCTATTTCTACATTTCCAACCCTTCTCTCTTCCTCCTTTATGTCTTGTGTTTGCTTTAGACCCTGTTTGTGCCCCAAAATAGGGCAAGACAGGGTATGGCGCCCCTGTCCCCACCTCTTAGGGTGGCCCTATGTCAGGTATGCCCGATCTCCTATGCAAAATTTGTCTTCAGGGTTTGCAATTCCTCTTTGTCGGCCTTCGGTGGTTGAAAGTTAATCCTTGAGGCATGTATAAAAGGGAATTCAATACCCTCGTTCATGGACGAATGAACAACAAAAAGATAGATAGAGAGCATAAGGAGAAGATACAAGATTTCAAGGTCATCATTAAGCATTCAAGCATTCAAGTCTTCTTCATTCATCCATTGGAGCAACATTACAACATTCATTTGCAAGCATGTGTGTGTTAGGGTTTTGTCATGTTACATGCCATTTCATACAACATTTGTGATTATATTCAAGAAGCAAAGCAATCATCATCACCAAGTTGCAGATCTACAAGGTATACATCTCCATTGTTTACATTCAAGCATTTGCAATTACTTTCTTTCTAGGTTGATTCCTCAACTGAGGTTTGACTGAGGAAAACCCCTATCCACAACCCCCCTTTCTTCTCTTTCTATGTGTAGGTTGTAGGTGTGCAGTTGTAATTGCAGGTTTCGGCTTCATTTGCAGAGACGAAATAACCCTTTTCATTTCGTGGATTTTGTGGTGGACCATGTACATTCCCACCATGGTCCTGACGACGTTTCTCCAAATTTGTAGGGTAGAGTCACATCCATTTAATTAGCTCAGATCCAAAGCTAAAGCACGATCCTAAACTGGTAGCACCTCATTTCACTCATTTTCTCTCTCTTTTCCACATAGTCAACAAGTCAACTTTCTCATTTACAAAAGAGGGTAAATCACACTTCAACCACTTGCAATCCACTAAGAATTCACATCCTTATTTCCCTCGGATTTAGATCTAGTGGATTCAACCCCTCTTTTGAATGTAAAGTTTCTTTCCAAGTGAAAATCATCCTAGTGGCTTCCTTTCTCTCTCCTAGGTGGGGAGTCACTAGGATCCAATTTTCCACTTTACAAGACTATATAAATGTTCAAAGAGACAATGGTTCTCATTCATTTACTTGTGAAAATTTTGACATGGTAAATCATGAAATTCAGAAGTTACTATTAAAAAGAGATGAATAAGCAACAGGTGATACTGTCAAAAGGCGATGATGATATGATTTGGTGTGTAGTGAAGACTAGAGAATACTCCATGATACTAGGATATGAATTACCATACAAGATAAAGAGTCTTGTTCATGGGTGCCCAAACTATGAAGGAATTAGAAATAACTTCTAAAAGAAAGTGTGTCTACATAGATTGTCTCACGCAATAGAATTTTAACAATTGATAGACTAATGAAGTTGTGTTTCTATGGCTCTTTTTGGTTCTCAATGTCCAATGCCCATGAAGAAACAATTGATCATTTATCTGTTGAATGTCAACATGCCCAAGCATGTTAGTCCAAGTTCATAAGTATGCTCGGTCAGTAGGGTCCTTTCTCCAATCATCCATGTGAGGTGCTCTCAAGCTTCCAAAGATGCATAGAGGATCCTTATCGGCCGTCATATACCCGGTGACTCTAAGAATGATCATTTGGTAGATTTAGGAGATAAATGCACAAATTTTCAAAGAAACCACCTCCATGCATGAGACACTATTAAAAAGAATAAAATTAAAATTTGTGAACACCAAAATACAAAGTTTTTAAATAAAAAATGTAAATATTTCATAGCATGGGATGATCATATCACAGAAACATGGTTGAACCTTATAACACCTAAAGGCAACTTTGTCAATTCCAAGATGGATCAAAGTTTAATTAGATGTACACTTCCCACTTTGAGAAAACTAAAGGTAAAATTTGATGGTGCTTCCAAAGGGAACCCAAGAGCATCAGGCATAGGGCACATAATCAAAGATAGCATTGGGAAGCTTATTTGGTTAGGCTCTATTAAGTTATCAGAGAAAATAAACAATGATGTTGAGTTCTTGGTGTTACTTGAAGGCATTAAAAAATGAAGGGAACTCAATTTGGATTGTATTGATTTTGAAGGGGATTCAATAGTTGTCATCAAGGCATCTATTTTCAATCAGACTTCGAGTTGGAAATTAAACATGTGGATTGATGAGGCTCAATATTTATAAGGGGAGATCCTATATTACTCTCTCAAGCATATTTTTAGGGAGTCTAAATCAGTCATTGATCTACTATCCAAAATGGTAATTGTACACCAGAGTGAGTGATCACCTGCAAAAAAAAAAAAGCACACGTCAAGCATACCAGTGAAACATTATGTTAGAGGATTCAAATGAGCAAGACATATTAATCAACCAAAAACTCTAAAAGTGTCTCATTGTTCTCTATCTCCAAGGATCCTTCAAATCAAGGTGGCTCTCAGCTTGGAAGAGCACTTGATCTCTAGGATTACTACCTAAAGAACAAGGGATATATGATAAAAGATCTAAATGATATGCAACTAACATGATATGGATATGAAACTAGCTAATGATATGGTGCAAAATAACAAGATTAGTGTGATATTAAACTAGCATGAGACTGATATGAAGATTAATCTAACATGATGATATTATGATAATACTAAGATATGATAAAGAAACTAACATGCTATGAAAATGTTATTGCTATCTAAAATGCTTAAGCTTATGAGAGAGGCAAATACAAATTCTTGATTATCTGGATGCATAAAAACTTGGATTGATAAAATGGAGGAAATGGAGCTCTATTTATAGAAGAAATGGTCAAATGAAGGGTTAAGATTGAGTAATCTTAACAAGGGTTAGGATTGAAATTTATTCATTCCTTGTGAGGTTTTCAATCCAATCCTAGGTTGACAAATGTCACCATGAGGAGGCTTGAGAGGAGATGTAAGAGGCATTAAAAATATGAGAAGACATGGTGGTTACCTTATGAGGTAAGGTTATGGTTGAATTACTGGATAACCAGTGGATAAAGCTTTTACCCAAAGGGTAAACTCTTGTGCAAGGGTTAATAGGATAACTAGGGTCAAAGCAATGAGTGCTTGATGAGACCCCTGGGTTAGATGAGGGTTGAGTTAGAGAGAAAGACTCTAATCATGTGGTAAGGTTGAGTTAACTGGATTAATGGTTTGGGAGACTTTGAGGGTTACCTTGTTGGAGACACCAAGCCTTCAATGCATTTCAAGGACTTTGAGGCTTTTGTGAGAAGTGACCTTTCTTAGGGAATGTGCAAATGATCAGGGAATGGTTTAGGCTAATTAGAGTGGTTTAGAAGAATCTAGAAGGGTCTAGAAGAGGTTTAGTCATGAATTTAGGAGAATGCAAGTGGGAGATATTAGGATTTTAATTAAAATAAAATATTTTATTTCAACTAAAAATGGATGCAACTTGCATTTGTAAGAAAGTGCAAGTGGGGTGGATTATAAATAAATTTGATTTATTTATATACAAGAAATGATTTTAATTAAACAAAAATTCAATTAAAATGTGGAAAGAGAATTTAATTAAATAAAATAGAATTTATTCAATTAATGGAAGAAAGGGGATTTAATCAAATGTTGTATTTAATTAAAGGCTAGATAGAAGAAAAGGAAATATTAATTAAACCTTAGTTTAACTAATAGGTGAATAAGAAATAATTAAACAAATAAAATTCATTTAATTAGATGTGCAAGTTTTAGGCGTCTACATTTTTCTCCTCTTTGAAGTGACATGTGACCACATGTTGATTCAAAGAAAAATCGCTCGATATGTCGCCAAAATTTCTGATTTTGTTGTTGTTGCCAAAATTTTTGATATGATGCCCTAGATATGAATATTGATACCTAATATGACGTCAATATGATGATGATTCCCCCTCAGGAGATGAATTGAGAAAAAATTATTGCTCGAGGTGATTTTGTTGATTTTTGACGATTTTGAAATTTTTTCGATTTGGATTTTTAAATTTTTCGATATTCCGCTGATAAAAGTTATGAAAAAAATGGTGAAAATACGGTGTGAGCATAGCACAAACATATCCCACACGTCCATCTAGGCAACACACCTTGCTTACATCACCATGGGCTATATAAGCCTCTAAGGGTCCCATTCCGGCCCATTTGTGCACTTGGCATTTGAAGATTGGAGATTGGAGAGAAGAAAAGAAGAGAGAGCAAGATGGTGCCCCCCTATCAGAGCCACAATTTCAAGCAGGTTCAACGTTATGAGAGGCCAACAACATATGCACCTCCGGTAAGTGGATTTTTTACCCTATTTTGTCTTTTTTTTAAAGTGTTTTTGGTAGATTTATCAAGATTTTTACATGTTTTCTGCCCTTTTTCTATGCCCTAGGTTGTACCTTTTGTTAGCGCATTTAATTATTTTCAAAGTGCATATGAATGTTTAGGTAGCGCATTTGAATTTTATTGTGGCGCTAGGATTAATGATGTAGCGCATTTGATGTTTAAATTAGTGCATATGATAGGTAGATTAGCACGTTCGAAAAATATTTAGCGCATGTGTTGACTGTTTTGGCACATCTGATAAGTTATGTAGCTCATACGATAAATTGTGTAGCACATACAATAAGTTTTGTAGTGCATAGAAAGACTTCTTTGGTGCATTTAGGACAGTGAGCAATTTTTTATATTTTTTGAAAAATTTTAAGTTGGCAAATTTGACATTTGGGATGTAGTTGATGTTTGCTACTTAGTTTGATGATCAGTTTGTCATGTTTGTGTCTGATTTGGTAAGGATATTAAATTTTTGATATTGATAAGACTGGATAAAGTGTATTTTTGTGTTTGGATAGATCGAGTTGATGATCAAAACTCTATATTGATAACATGATTTGTGTCACTAATAGGAGAGGTCTACTTGAGAGTGTATGATCAACACTCCAAGTGTTGGATAAGTGCAATGACTAGGTCATTGATAGGCTAGGTTGAGATGAACCTTCCCTTGTTGATAAGAGTTTAAGATTGAAACTCTAAAATGATAGTGTGACTTGTGTCACTAATATGGGTCAATTTGATTTTGGTTATGGGACAACTGGATTTCGATGTGGATTCATTATGGGTTTGTTGATTCGATATGGGTTCATTTGATTTTGATATGTCATTGATGTGCGATAGGGGTTGCTTTGAGTCGATAGGAGATAACTTTGTGTTCGATATGGGATAACTTTGTGCTCGATATGGGATAACTTTGATTTGATATAGGTCACTTGTATGTCAATGGGAGTCATTGGGTTACTAATATGGGTCAACTGATGTGATAGGCTTAAGATGAACCGATTTGTATTGGATAACGCAACGTGTGTCACTGATAGGAGAGGTTTGTTTAATAACCAATATGATAGGCTAATATGAAACTACTTGATAGATTTAAGATTTTATGATTGAAACTCCTGAATGATAGCATGACTTGTGTCACTGATAGGAGAGGTCCAATGAGATTGTTTAAGATCTTATGTTGAGATAATATAAGAGTGGTTGATTGATGCATGTTTATTGATCGATTTGATGGGTAAAACTGATACGGGGTTTGAAATTGTGATGTAGGCTCGACATGGTGTGTTGATGCTTCAGGAGTGATACCCGAAGACGTTGGCTATGCAGGGAGCTTTGACTGATGATGACATGGTTGTTATTGTTGCATGTGGTTTGTCACATATCCTATCTATGCCTTCCTATCAGAAGAATAGGGCTCTATTGACTGCATTTGCAGAGAGGTAGCACAATGATCATAACACCTTCCATTTATCAACCAAAGAGATTACGGTGACACCAGAGGACGTGTATAGGATCTTGCGGATTCTGATTACTGGTGAGTTAGTGCAATATGATGTAGAGGAGCAAGGTGGGACTGCTACATTGTGGGAGTTGTTTGCTAATTTGCAGCTTAGTGGTTACTTAGTGGCATGGAAGGACATGGTAGATCAGTATGCCCCACTTCCATCTATATTAGCAGGTTTGATCGGTGGCTTCCTCTATCCTGATAGGAGGTCACATGGATTCTTAGTTGCATGGGGTCAAATATTGTGACAAATGGTGAGAAAGAGGACACAGTATGTGTGGGGGATATGTGTTTTGGCTCACTTGTATAATGAGCTACACTAGGTTGTTTATGGTGAAGGTGTTGGTGGTACAGGAGCACCTAGTTGAGCAAAACTCTCCTTTTTGAGTATTTAATGCTTTCATGTTTGTAATGTCTTGTGTCAAGTTTATAATGTTGTTTTAGGTTTTTTTGTGTCTTATCTAGTTGTTTTGATCTCATTTTGGGCTCAAGAGGTCAAGTTTTGCCTTTCAGGCTTTGAGTTGATAATTTTTTGGCAAAAATGTGCAAAATTGCCAAAAAAGTCTTCTAATGCTTTCCAAAGCATTGAAACATGTTTGATAAGTGTTTTTAAGAATGTATAAGGTGTTTAGACAAGTTGATAAGGTTATATTGTCAAAAATATCTTTTGGAGCAAGAAATGTTGTCATTTGGGCTTGCAAAAGTTGTCAAAGTTGTCATTTTTGGGTTTTTCTAGTAAAATATAGTTGTGGAAGCCTCATGTTCATATAGGGATTGGTAACTAATTGGAAACACTATAAAAATGCCTCCATTTTCCTTAAGAAAGGTTGGTGATTGTATGAACAAGAAAAACTTAATAGAAATCATGCAATTTTGGCTTTTATGACTGTTTTTTTCTTCCTTGGAGTAACAGTCTATACTGTAGCACTCTAGTCCATACTGTACCTCTTGGAAAGTGTGCATAGTAGTTGTACAATTCTCTCTAAGTTATTTTTGTTCTGGTTTCCTTTGGCAAATTGATTGTACAAAATTATTTCACTTTTGTGTGTTCTCTGCCCTATCCAGGGTTTGAGGTTACAAAATGCCACCACTTGACTGATCCAGGTCTGGGATCCCACAAAATGGATTTATTCAAGTTGGTACGCATGTATATAGTGTACATATGCTTCATCTTATGCCAAAATGGTGTTTGAAAGAAGGATTTGAGTGAATACTAGGCAAGTATTGATTACTCGACTAGTAGCATGATCCAAAACTCAAAATTTGCACCCAAAAGTAATTTGGAGTGAACAAATGTATGAGGAAGAGGTCTAGACATATGGGCAAGGGTGTTGAGAGTCGCCTTGGTTGGTTAGAGCAACTTGTTTCTACTAAACATACTCAGTTTGTAAGCAAAATAGTGAGTTCACTATTTTTGTGAATTTATTGATATTGTGTGCAACAAGTTCTTCAAATACCTTTCAAGTTTTGAAAACTCTTCAAACTCATTGCTACGGAGAATTTTATGAGTGTCTTGATGTTGTTCCATGCCATGAAGTGTTTGGAGTGAAGTATTAAAGTTTTAAAAGTGCAAACTTAACAATGAACTATCTATGACAGTGTTATGACAATCATATACATGTTTTAGTTCCAATTGTTTGCCAAGTGTTTGGTCTAATGATTGCAGGGCAGTAATAGGGGAAGGCTTATTTTGGTGTGGCGGAAGTTCTAAGCCAGTTTGGAGGCTTGATTAGTGGATTTGGGAAGAATTCTCTATGTTCTTTGGTCTAAACTCTACCAAACCTTACAATTATGCCACAAATAGTGGACAATCCTCATTTTGCACTAACAGTGGCCTAAACCATGAAAATACCACCAAAATCAAGGTTGTTGGAGGAGAGACCCATCGTAGAGCAGGATAAGCAAAAAAGTGTCAATTACCCCTCCACAGGCTAGTAGCCCTTTTGACTACATAACTCACACTTTACAAGAACCCGATTGCAAGGAGGACTTTGGGACTTATGAAACTTTATGAGATCATTCCAAAATAGTGAAATAAGCAACATATAGACCCTTGGACAATGGGTAATCCCTTTTGGAGGTTTTGACCCTTGGTTGGTGAGTTGAGTAAACCAAATGCTATAGGTGTTAAACTAAGTTTGACTCTTAAACCTTGAGTAAATCTTGTTGCTCTACATGTCCATGTTGGAGTCTCCTAATGCACTCTGAAACAGTGAGTTGAATGCCAAAAGAATAGGGATTGAGAAATGTGTAGATGGGTGGAGTGAGCAATTGAAGAAAGTTTGAGCAAGGGTGTGAGTTTCCACCAAAAATGGAGGTTGTTGGTGAATAATTGTAGAGAGGTCTGACTATTGTAACTAAACTTGATATTTGCAAACATAAGGAGCAAACATAAACAATGACTTTGTTTCCTATTGTAACTTCTTGACCAAAATTGGCCTTTTGAGCACTTGCCTAGCAACCTCCCTATCATAGTGGTATCAGAGCCAATAAAATATTCAAGAGGAAAGGAACATTAGGAAAACATGGTGACTAATGCTGAATTATCCAAGAAGGTCGAAGACCAAGAAGAGGAAAATAGGGCACTCAATGAAAGATTAGATCAACTAGCAATGAAACTAGTTGAAGTAGAAGTTAACTGAAGAAGTCCATGATAAGGTTGGAGATCAGGGTAAAATGGTGGCCATAGAAGATGAGGTTCCCATACTTGACCCTATTATTGATAAAGAACCGTTCTTGAAAGCTTTGAGAGCTATGAGTGGTAAAACCTTAGAGGGAGTGGCTCTTTTCAGTGGAAAGATGGATCCAGATGCTCTTATCTAGAGTGGATTGAAGGTCTAGAAAACCATTTTGAATGTGATGGAATAACTAAAGCACAAAAGGTTAAGGTAGTGAAATCAAGGTTGAGAGGGGCACCCTTAACTTGGTGGAAGTTCATCCAAGAGGAAAGGGTGAAAGAAGGTAAGCAACCAATAGTCACCTGAAAAGTAATGGTAGCCAAAATAAAAGAAACCTACCTTCCTGAAGACTATGAAATACAACTTCACAGGAAAAGACAAAATTTGAGACAAAAAGACCTAGATGTCAGTAGCTACACTAAGGAGTTTCAAAAATTGTGCATGAGATCCAGAGTAGTAGAGGATGAGAATATAAAAGTGGCAAGGTAGTTGAATGGGTTAAGATGAAACATCCAGGAAGAGATGAGATTGTTATGCCCACAAACAGTACAAAAGTGTTATCAACTAGCACTTAAGGTGGAAGAGAAAAGTAGGAGAAAGCAAGAACAAAATAACAGAGGAAGAGGTAGGGGAAGAGATGGTAGAGGCCATAGAGGTAGTTTTAGGGGAAGGAGCATAGATCAACAATCCCAGGGAGAGTCTAAACTTATAGAGCAAAGTGGGGATTCTAAGAGCAAACCCAACTATAGGGGTAGGGGATCAAGCAACCCGAGTAGGGGTAGATCTACTAGACCAGGGAGAGGGTCATACTTCTCAACCATGAAGTGCTATAACTGTCAAAAGTTGGGCCACCCTACCTATAGATGCCCAGAGAAGCCTAGTTCATCCTATGGTGGTGAGAAGAGGGTAAATTATGTTTAGGAAGATGGAGGAAATACAAGAACTTCATCATTCAACCTAGCTTCAGAAGATGGTGAGAGTTTAATGATCAAGAGAGTGTTAATGAAGAAGCCACATAGTACAGAGGTCTCATAGAGAAGAGCATTGTTTGGGATTAAGTGTAAAATCATGGGAAAGGTATGTAAGGTGATCATAGATTTAGGATCCACAAATAACATCATATCAAAGGAAGCAGTAAGTAAATTGAAACTATCTAGGATACAACACAAGGAGCCATACAAAGTCACATGGTTAAATAAGGGACAACATGTGTTAGTAAATGAGCAAGCCTGGGTAGATTTCCACATAGGTGGATATACGGATAGGATCCTATGTGACATCCTTCCTATGGATGCTTGCCACCTAGTGTTGGGTAGACCATGGCAGTTTGATCGAAAAGCACAACATGATGGGGAAAGAAACTCCTACTCATTTCAGAAAGATGGAGTGACCTATTAGATTCAATCCCTCAATGAAGAAGGAGAGAGAAGCAATAAAGTGCCTAACATCTTGTTAGTGAATGAGAAATAATTCATAAAAACACTAGAAGAAAGTGAAGGAGTGGGATTTGCACTCATAGTGAAACCCAAGGAAGAAAAGGTTGAAAAGAAAGTTGAGATACCATATGAGGTGCAGCAAATCCTTGATAACTTCAAAGAAATAATCAGTGATGGTACACCTGCAACCTTACCACCTCCTAGAGCCATTAGCCATCAAATTGATTTCATACCTGGAGCCTCTTTACCAAATAAGGCAGCCTATAAGATGACCCCTAAACAAAATGAAGAGGTAGCAAGACAAATACAAGAACTCTTAGACCAAGGGCTGATTAGGAAAAACATTAGTCCTTGTGTAGTACCTACAGTGTTGGCACCTAAGAAGGGTGGAACATGGAGACTTTGCACAGATTTCAGAGCCATAAATAAGATCACCATCAGATACAGATTTCCCATACCCAGGATAGAGGATTTGATGGATTGTTTGGGGGATGCACAATATTTCAATAAGATTGACTTGAAGAGTGGTTACCATCAGATAAGAATCAAAGAGGGTGATGAATGGAAGACAACTTTCAAAATGAATGAGGGTCTTTATGAGTGGCTTGTCATGCCATTTGGACTCTCTAATGCTCCCAGCACATTCATGAGACTCATGAATAAAGTTTTACATGATTTCATTAGCAAGTTTGTTGTTGTGTATTTAGATGATATTATTATTTTCAATAAAACTAAGGAAGAGCATTTGAAGCATTTAGCTAATGTTTTGAGAAAGTTATCTGATGAACAACTAACCATTAATCTTGAAAAGTTTGATTTCTTGAAGAAAGAATTGGTCTATCTTGGTTTTGTTGTATCAGGAGGCAATCTTAAAATGGATCAATCTAAAGTTGTAGCAATAACCAGTTGGCCAACTCCTGAGACAACCAGTGATGTCATAAGTTTCCATGGTTTGGCACAATTTTACGGAAAATTCATCAGGGGATTCAGTGAGATTTGTGCTCCAATGTTAGACACCATCAAAGGGGGTGTAAAGGTAAAATTTCAATGGATAGATGCAGCTAATAAGAGGCTTGAATTATTGAAAACTAAAGTAGCTACTCAACCAGTGCTCATTATACTTAGTTTTGATAAGCTTTTTACTATTGAATGTGATGCTAGTAATATTGTTGTAGGAGTTGTTTTAAGTCAGGAAAATAGACCAGTTGCATTCTTTAGTGAGAAGTTGAATGATGCCAAGAAAAAGTACTCTTCCTATGATTTAGAACTCTATGCATTAGTACAGGCACTTAGGAAATGGAGACACTATCTTCTTTCTAAAGAGTTTGTTGTATACACAGATAATTAGGCACTAAGTTTCTTGAACTCACGGGATAAATTGAATCATAGACATGTTAAATGGGTAGAATACTTGCAATCTTACACTTTTACTCTTAAGCATAAGAAGGGTCAGTTGAATAAAGTAGCAGATGCTTTGAGTAGAAGGTTGTTAACTATTCATGAGATTCAAGTACAGAGCATTGGTATTGATAGTTTTAAAGATATGTATCCTACTGATGATGATTTTGTTGAAGCTTATAAAGTTTGTCAAGATTTTGAGAATAATTTCCATGGTGCATATGTTGATTTCACTTTGCAGGATGGTTTGTTATTCAGGGGTGGACAGTTGTGTGTTCCAAAAGGTTCTTTGAGAGAGAACCTCATTTAGGAGAAGCATAATGGGTGCTTAAGTGGACATTTCGGTCTCAACAAGACCTTAGAGTTGGTTCAAAGGTTCTATTATTAGCCCAAGATGCAAAGAGACATCAAGAGGTATGTTGAGCAGTGTTTGGTATGCTAGAAAGCAAAAGGTAATTCCTCCAATGTTGATTTATATCAGCCTCTTCCCATTCCACATAGGCCTTGGGATTGCATTAGTATGGATTTTGTGGTAGGATTACCTAGAAATCAAGCAGGATTTGATAGCATCTTTGTAGTAGTTGACAGATTTAGGAAAATGGCTCATTTTATTCCTTGTAAAACAACACATGATGCAAGTCATATTTCTTACTTATTTTTCAAATAAATTGTTAGAATACATGGTTCGCCTACTAGCATTGTTTCAGATAGGGATGTTAAGTTTCTTGGTCATTTCTAGAAAACATTGTGGAAGAGATTGGGTACTAATCTCTCTTTTAGTTTAGCTTATCATCCACAAATTGATGGCCAAACCAAAGTTGTGAACAGGTCTCTTGGGAACATGCTTAGGTGCTTGAAAAAGGAATATGGGCAGAGTTCGGATCAGCTCATTCATCAAGAAAAATATGCCTACAATGATAGTGTCAACCGGTCTACAGGTAAAAGCCCTTTTAAAGTTGTTTATGGTATGCATCCAAGGGGTATAATGGAGTTGAGGGATATCACTAACTTGCAGCCTAAGAGTGGAACATCAGATGACATGGCTCAATCCATGAAGGAGGTTCATGAGCAAGTGAGAAAAGCTCTTCAAGATACCTCCCAAAAAGTCAAGGCAAGAGTGGATGCTACAAAGAGAGATTTTCAGTTTTCCATAGGAGATTATGTGATGGTTCATTTGAACAAGGCAAGGCTAAAAAAGGGAGTTCCAAGCAAACTTCAGATGAGGAGAATAGGCCCTTGCAAAATATTGGCTAAGTATGGGTCTAATGCTTACAAAGTTGATTTGCCTACTGATGTTTCTTTGTCTCCCATTTTTAATGTTGCAGATTTGATTGATTTGAAAGGGAAGCCACCTGAGGAGATTCAAAGAGCTTTAGATGTTTCACAATCCCTTTCTGATCTATCTCTCCCTTCTCTTTCTATTCCCTAAGCAGAACATGTTCTAGACTCCAAGATTCTCAAGAAGACAAGGAATTACACCTACATGGAGCATCTAATCAAATGGAAGGATAAGCCTATCTCAGAGGCCACATGGATACCTAAAACTATCTTTCATAAGTTTGGCATCCTTTCTTCTTTGTTGCCTCAAGGAGTCACATGACTTCTTTATTTTTGGGGGAGTATGGTGCAGGAGCACCTAGTTGAGCAAAACTCTCCTTTTTGAGTATTTAATGCTTTCATGTTTGTAATGTCTTGTGTCAAGTTTATAATGTTGTTTTAGGTTGTTGTGTGTCTTTTCTAGTGGTTTTGATCCTATTTTGGGCTCAAGAGGTCAAGTTTTGCCTTTCAGGCTTTGAGTTGACAATTTTTGGCAAAAATGTGCAAAATTGCCAAAAAGGTCTTCTAATGCTTTCCAAAGCATTGAAACAAGTTTGATAAGTGTTTTTAAGCATGTCTAAAGTGTTTAGACAAGTTGATAAGGTTAGATTGTCAAAAATATCTTTTGGAGCAAGAAATGTTGTCATTTGGGCTTGCAAAAGTTGTCAAAGTTGTCATTTTTGGGTTTTTCTAGTAAAATATAGTTGTGGAAGCCTCATGTCCATATAGGGCTTGGTAACTAATTAGAAACACTATAAAAGGCCCTCATTTTCCTTAAGAAAGGTTGGTGATTGTATGAACAAGAAAAACTTAATAGAAATCATGAAATTTTGGGTTTTATGACTATTTTTTTCTTCCTTGGAGTAACAGTCCATACTGTAGCACTCTAGTTTATACCGTACCTCTTGGAAAGTGTGCATAGTAGTAGTAAAATTCTCTCTAAGTGATTATTGTTTTGGTTTCCTTTGGCAAATTGATTGTACAAAATTATTTCACTTCTGTGTGTTCTCTGCCCTGTCCAGGGTTTGAGGTTACAAAATGCCACCACTTGACTGATCCAGGTCTGGGATCCCACAAAATGGATTTAGTAAAGTTGGTACGCATGTATATAGTGTACATATGCTTCATATTGTGCCAGAATGGTGTTTGGAAGAAGGATTTGAGTGAATACTAGGCAAGTATTGATTACTCGGCTAGTAGCATGATCAAAAACTCAAAATTTGCACCCAAAAGTAATTTGGAGTGAACAAATGTATGAGGCAAAGGTCTGGACATATGGCCGAGGGTGTTGAGAGTCACCTTGGTTGGTTAGAGTAGCTTGTTTCTACTAAACATACTTAGTTTGTAAGCAAAACAGTGAGTTCACTATTTTTGTGAATTTATTGATATTGTGTGCAACAAGTTCTTCAAATACCTTTCAAGTTTTGAAAAATCTTCAAACTCATTGCTATGGAGAATTTTATGAGTGTCTCGATGTTGTTCCATGCCATGAAGTGTTTGGAGTGAAGTATTAAAGTTTTAAAAGTGCAGACTTAACAATGAACTAACTGTGACAGGGTTATGACAATCATATACATGTTTTAGTTCTAGTTGTTTGCCAAGTGTTTGGTCTAATGATTGCAGGACAGTAACAGGAGAAGGATTATTTTGGTGTGGCAGAATTTCTAAGCCAGTTTGGAGGCTTGATTAGTGGAGTTGGGAAGAATTCTCTATGTTCTTTGGTCTAAACTCTACCAAACCCAACAATTATGCCACAAATAGTGGACAATCCTCATTTTGCACTAATAGTTGCCTAAACCATGAAAATCCATTAGTATATACCTTTAAAATACCATCCAAATCAAGGTTGTTGGAGGAGAGACCTATCATAGAGCAGGATAAGCAAAAAAGTGTCAATTACCCCTCCACGGGCTAGTAGCCCTTTTGACTACATAACACACACTTTACAAGAACTCGATTGCAAGGAGGACTTTGGGACTTATGAAAATTTACAAGGTCATTGCAAAACAATGAAATAAGAAACATATAGACCCCTGGATAATGGGTAATCCCTTTTGGAGGTTTTGACCCTTGGTTGGTGAGTTGAGTAAACCAAATGCTATAGGTCTTAAACTAAGTTTGATTGTCAAACCTTGAGTAAATCTTGTTGCTCTACATGTCCATGTTGGAGTCTCCTAATGCACTCTAAAACAATGAGTTGAATGCCAAAAGAATAGGGATTGTGAAATGTGTAGATGGGTGGAGTGAGAAATTGAAGAAAGTTTGAGCAAGGGTGTGAGTTTCCACCAAAAAGGGAGGTTGATGGTGAAGACTTGTAGAGAGACCTGACTATTGTAACTAAACTTGATATTTGCAAACATAAGGAGTAGACATAAACAATACTTTTGTTTCCTATTATAACTTCTTGACCAAAATTGGCCTTTTGAGCACTTTCCTAGCAACCTCCCTACCAGTTGGCTTAGTAACAGGGGTCACACTTCTATAGATATGGGCATGGGAGCACATAGCAGTGACCTGACCAGTAGTGGAGAGATAACGACCAATTGGGTTACCCTATTTATTTATGTACCGATAGGCAACTTCCTAGACCATACTTGGGAAGTTGGATTATTGGAGACGGATTATAGATGACATGGATTTGGTGATAATGGAGACCATACATGGACTATGAGGCATGGGTTGAGGATGCTACAAAGATCCTAGTGTTATTTCATAGTAGATACTTGATAGGGAGGACTCCCTATGTTATTAAGAGATTCATTTTGACACATGTATCGACAGTTTGGTCGTACCTAGGGGATACCTCAGGGTGTGGCCATATATGCTCGAGTGCACAAGGAGAGAGTAGACCAGGGGCCCACACTATATTTTGACACAACACAGGCAAGTTTTGAGACATTGCCACGGTTATGGTGGGAGATGCGGATAGGGATGGCAGATGCGGGTATGACTGAGCAGTATGCACAATATTTTATGGAGCATCTCTTCCCATGACTAATAGGACCTGGGGAGTAGATACCACCCTTGGAGGAGGTAGATTATGACAATGATAATGGAGGTCCTGGAGGTCGGAGGGGTGGCTGGCGAGGGTGGGGGAGAGGGAGAGGTAGGAGAGGTCATGGTGTGGGCAGAGCTCAAGGTTAAATTGGCTGAGGCACAGAGGGTGGAGGAGGTGATTATGGGAGAGGAGAGGGAGGTGATATAAGGTGAGGCCACAGGGTTATTGGTAGAGGATAAGGATGGCGACATGACTTACGTCATGAAGGGCCATTCCATCTAGAGGAGGTGGTAGGAGGTGAGGATTCGGAGGAGGAGGATGGGTCATCCAAGGAGATTGAGTTGAATGATTTTGGGGAGGAGGTGATGGGTGGGATGGGGGGGATGCATGAGGAGGAGGAGGAGGAGGATGTGTAGCCTTTGATCAAGCGAAGGAGGGTAGATATGCCTCCACCTGCTCCCCCAGCATAGGTTATAGTAGCACAGGTTGGATCAGATCCACTGTCTTTACAATTGCCAGTGGTTTAGATTTCAGTGCCTCCTCATCAATAGTAGGCACAGATAATTTACCTTCAGTCCATGGTGCAAACCTTATAGGAACAATTGGTTCAGGCACAAGGATGGATATCGCAGTTACAGGGTGTAAATTAGGGTCAGTTGACGCAGGCTTAGACACAGATTGCCCAGCTGTAGGGGCAGGCCACTCAGTTAAACAACTAAGAGTGATACAGAGATACAACGACGGGTCCATGCAAAGCAGCTTGCATAGACGGTCCAACAGACCACTGCCTAAGGGTTGATGAGTGATACCATTAGGGATCCTATGTGGCAGTCATAGAGGGCCGAGAATTATAGGAGCTTGTATCATCAGGTTGTGCCACCAAAGCGACGAGCACCCTCATTTGCACCTATCTCGCAGCGTGGGGGATCTCAGAGATGCAAGGGCAACCAGGGAGTCACGGGACCTAGGAGAGATCTCAAAGGTGATGGTATAGGTGCAGGTCCTATCAGTTGAGGTGATCTCAGTGCTCGACTGACAAATTCAAGCAAAAACCACTCTTAGATTGCCCTTTAATGATGTATTTTTCTCATATGGATGATATGATGTACATTTTGATATTCTTTTGATCATTTGATATGATATACTCATTGATGTACGATTGATCTATGGATAGTGATGATCCCGAGCTCTTGTTGATGCACATTTATTGTTTGATATGATATTCTGGGACATTGGATATTTATTTTTTTAGTTTGATTCATTCTGACATGATTCAACGATCTTTCTTTGGATCCACATGGTTCACTTATGCATGATGATATTGTACTGACATGCTTATACATGATATGGATGCATTTATTTTTATGATCTAGATGCTTTGATAGGCAGATCTACATGATTTTGTTGTGAGGATTGCTCTTTATGTGATGTTTGTGATGATGTGATTTTTGATGAGATAATCTATATGTTTTGAAGGTGATATATACCTATAGGATGATTGCTTATTGAGATGTTTATGATATACAAATGATGATGTAGATGTGTATATGTGATGAATAAATGTCCTATGATGTATGCATGATGTGAAATGTAAATGTGATGTTGATATGATGATTCTTTTTAACATGCTTTTTGAATGCTTTAAATGATATGATAAATGTTTTGATATGGTACTAAACGAAACTAATTTTAAATGATATGCAAATGAGACAAATGCAATTTGTATGAATGGTTCTAGGATATGCACTTAACTAGAATGTTAAATTATATCTAGAATGAGCTTAAATTATATTTAATATAACTATATGATAATGCATTTTTAAAATGATATGAAATGATAATGTACCTAAAAGCAGAGTTAAAAATGATATGATATGAAAATAAAGCTAATGCAATGCTACTAAAATTATTAATAACATGAAATGCACTCTAAATGATATGAAATGATAATGATAATGCAACTAAATACAACCTTTCAAATGATATGACAATGCACTTAAGGATATGGAATGCAAACTTTTTAAATGATAATGTAACTAAATGCACTATTTAAAGGATACTGATAATGCAATTAAATTCACTTTTGTTATGATAATGAAAACATAACTAAGTGCACTCAGATAATGATATGATATGCCATGAAATCTATTATGGATTGATAATGAGATATATCTTGAAAATGAGATGCAGAATGATACTAATGCAACATTCAAATGAGATGAATCAATCAATGATATGCAACTAAGTGGTAATGACTAATTAATGCAACTAAATGTATGCTAATATGAAAATGATCCCTCATTGCTGATATAGTCATCCTTTAGATAAAATTTTATTTTGCTTCCTTTTGGTCATCATTGAGCCTTTGATATGTTGAAAGTTGATACAAGCATTATGGTATAATTGAACCATAATGAACTAAGTATAACTTACATGGAGTTTGATATTGCAAGATGACAAAATCCTTGAGGTATAACTGAACCAAGATGACCTGAGTGTTGCTTGCATAAAAAGATAAGAGTTAACCTATGTCCTATGAAAATATGAAATGTCCTCAGTGATATGTTACCTGATCACGTCTTGAGACAAACTTGCATAGTAATAAATCTTTGCTCACAAACAGAAGACACAAAAAATATCACACTCCTTCCTTGCGTCTCTACTTTCAAGACATCTTTGAGTCACTTAAGAGATATGATATCAAAAACCAACAACAACCAAAGGTAAACATGCACGCTACTTTATGTATTGTGTCAGATAAAACATCTTGTAGATAAATCTTTGTTTAGTTTATTTAGATCCTGGTTTTGGTGTCTACCATTGACTGTTGTGATTTTTGTTTTCACTCATCATTGATTGTTATGATCTTTGTTTTTGTTTCGATGGTTGTCGACTTGTCTAAAATCCCTAAAAGGAGAGATGCCCCCAGTTGCAGTCGAGATTTTTTCCCTTGCTATGGACACTTATTTGGATATGGATATATACATTGATCACTAAGACATGGTGACATATGATGCAAATAACTGTTTGGATAATCAAGGACAGTGACTACGCTAAGTGTGTCCAAGATTGTGTTGCATTTTTAAAAGGTTTTGCGATGGCCATAGGCTTATTTTAGATGGATGCAAAAAGATATGATATGGGTATATATAGATGGAAGAACCGATCTATCACAAATAGCGTCTATTGCCAGGTTTTCACTAGTTTTTATTGCGCTTTTTGATTTTTTTGGTTTTTGTGTTTTTCTTGATTTTATGCATTTTTCTCTTATTTGTGCATTGGAAAACTCAGGTATAGAAATTTTTGAGATGCACACTATTGATAGGTTCATCAAATAGGTCCCCTTTTGATGTATACAGTTGATATGCTTCAGATCTATAAGTTGATATGATGACAAAATGACCTAGCCAATTTGGTTCAAACTTGCCCTTCTTTTCCTGATCCTGTTGATTGAGGGGATTTTCCTTTAGTACTAAGTCGTCAATTTAAAATTCCCTTGGCTTTTCTTTGTGATTGTAGCTCTGACACATGTGTTGTTGATATGATTTGAGGTGATTAAAAGCACATTGATGACATTCATCTAGCAACTCTAACTCTTGTAGTTTGTTTACCCAATAGTCCTCATCTGGAACGAGTCCCTTTAATGATACTCTGAGTGAGGGAATATCAACCTCAATAGGCAGAATAGCCTCTTATCCATACACAAGTGAGTATGGCATAGCTCTTGGTGTGAGAATGCTAGTTCTGTAGGCCCACAATGATGGGTTGAGTTGAACATGCCAATCACAACCAACCTCGTTCACTATTTTCTTGAGGATTTTTCAAAATGGTTTTGTTTGAGGCCTTTGCTTGGCAATTCCCTTGCGGAGAGTAAGGTGTGGAGAAACAATACTGGATATGGAATCGGTCACATAGTTCCTTCACATATTGACTTTCGAAGGGTTTTCCATTATTAGTGATAATGGAACTATGAATGCCATACCGATGAATGAGATAATTCAGGATAAAAGAGGATATTTTCTTGCTGGTAACAATAGTCAAGGGGATGGCCTCTATCCATTTTGTAAAATACTCAGTGGTTGTGATAATAAAATTATGTCCATTTGATGAGGAAGGATGAATCTTGCCCATTAGGTCGAGTCCCCACTGACAAAGTGGCCATGATGTAGTGAATGGTTGCAACTCCTATGCTGGTGTATGTATAAGATTGCCATGAATTTGGCATTTTGGATATTTTTCTGGCAAATTGGTATGATTCTTTTTCCATGGTCGGCCAATAATATCCCATCCTTAGAAGTTTCTTGGCTAGAGTAGGACCACTTGAATGTGTGCCACAAATACCTTTGTGAAGTTCTTGCAAAGACGGTTTCAAATTTGTTACAATTCAGACACCAAAGAAGAGTACCATCAAGACCTCGACGGTAAAGTGTCAACGGTTAGGGTGTAACGGGTTGCTTGTCGAATATAGTTGTGTTTCTGGTTTTAGGATAGATCTAGTGGAAGGATATTGTCTTTTAGGTAGGCGTAGATCTTTCCATAGAGGGCTGAGTCAAAATCGACTATGTGGCATATGAATTGGGATTCAAAATTGTCATAGGCAGGGAAAAATAGTTTTTCCACCAGGAACTCATAACGATTTTGTTTGTCTGGTATTTATAGGAGTGAGGCAATGGTTGCCATAGTGTTTGCAACTTTTTTGTTCAACCTTGGAATCTTCTAAAATGTGATGTCGACAAAGTAATTTTTGAAATCATCCACCGTGCACTTGTAGGGCATCAACTTATCGTCCTTTATTTTAAAGTCATCATTAACCTAATTAATGACCAATTGGGAGTCTCCAAAGACTTCCAATTCTATAATCTTTCACTCTACAACCATTTTGATTCTTGTTACTAAAGTTTCATACTTAACAATGTTATTTGTACAAGGAAACATCAATCTATAAGATTTTGGAATAGTGTGTCCATGTGGAGTGATGAATAGGACGTCGAATCTCAATCCATGTTGTGTGTATGTTCCATCAAAGTATAAGACCCATGGTTTTTTTGATATTGTGAGAATATCTCCATCTGAAAATTCCACATGGATTGGATGGTTGTCTTGTAATGGTGCTTCTGTGAGCTTATCTATGATAGCTTGACCTTTGATAGTCTTTATGTCTTTGTACTAGATGTCAAACTCACTTAGAATCATCACCCATTTAGCTAACCTTCTTGTGAGAGAGACTTTACTGGGTAGATATTTTAATGGATCCATCTTTGATACTAGCTTGATTGTGTGAGCTAGCATATAGTGTCAAAACTTTTGAGAAGCGAACACTACAACCAAACAAGCCTTTTCAATGAATGTGTAGTTGATCTCGTAACCATTCAATGTCCTGCTAATGTAGTAAATTGCTCTTTCCTTGCTTGTTGAATCCTCTTGTGCTAATAAGGGGGCTCCTAGTGATACTTATATAACTGATGTAAAGAATGAGAGGTTTGCCTACTATTGGATGTACTAATATAGGTGGATTCATCAGATATTGCTTGATTTAGTGGAATGATTCTGCACATCGATCTTCCCTTCTAAAAGGGACATTATTTTGGAGTAGATGAGTGAACGGAATACACTTGTCAACTAGTTGAGAAATGAATCTTCTTATGGTTTGTAGTCGTCCCTATAGAGATCTTAACTGAATGATATTTTTAGGAGGTGACATCTCCATGATTGCTTGTACCTTTATGGGGCCCACTTTGATTCATTTTTTTGAGACTATGTATCCTAAGAGTTTGTCGGATGTTACACCGAAGACACACTTTTTAGGATTTAGTCGTACATAGAATTGCTCTAGCCTTTGAAAGATTTTGTCCAGAATTTATAGGTGTCTTTCTCTGGTAAATGATTTGGCCAATAGGTCATCTACATAGTCTTCCATGAATGTGTGCGTCATATCATGAAAGATGGTGGTCATTTCTCGTTGATAGGTCACTCTCGCATTCTTCAAGCCAAAAGGCATAACACCCCATAGACATGTAAATATTATTTTATCTTGGTCTTCTGGTGCTATTTTGATTTGATTATAGCCTAAGAAACTATCTATAAGTGATAACATAGCATGTCCTATTGTTAGATCTACAATTGTGTCGATTATGGGTAAAGGAAAGTCATCCTTCAGACAAGCCTTGTCGAGATCCTTGAAGTCTGTACAAATTATGATACTTTCATCTATTTGGATACAGGTACAATGTTAGATATCCATTCCGCATAATCTATGGGTCAGATGAATCCTACATCAAGTAGCTTTTTTAGTTCTTCTTTGACCAATAGTGTGACATGAGGTTTCATTTTTCTTAGTTCCTACGTGACTGGCTTAGCTCTTGGAGCTATAGATAAGTGATGCATGATCAAATCTGGATATACCCTTGGCATATCTACATAAGACCAAGCAAAATTGATTTTCTTTTCGGTGAAAATTTTGGTAAAGTCAGGTTGTTCTTGTTCTGTTAATGACTCTGCCAAGTGTATGGTTTTTGTTGTTTCTTTAGTGCCGATGTTGATTGATTGAGTTGGTTCAATAAAAATTAGTCATCTCTCTTGATAATGTTTAGGAAAAGTGTCAATTCTCTCATCCTCTGGTGCCTCAAGGAGGTTTTCACCGTTGGATACATCCTTTATTTTTACCTTTTTATGATCTAATACTGTCATTGAATAGTTTTCACTATTAGATCTATTTTTTATCTTATTCATTTTGTGACTAAGAGACTTGGCACTCTCCTGATTAAGAACTTCATTATGAGATTCGCTGGCAGAACATGTTTCTGGATTTACTGAACAAAGGTATTGGACAATAGTGTCATCAGTTGGGAAGATAGGTATGTTGAGTTTTTCAGGTTGTTCCCAATCTATGATTTCAGGATGTATGAGGGGTGAGGAAGCTATAGGTGGATTTATGTCGATAGCTGTAAGGGTCATGATATAAATGTTATCAAAGTTGTTAGTAACATGAGTTAGGTCTATGAAGGTACCTTCTCCAGGGTTGTTTGTTTCGTACCGATGTTGCTCGTTCTCACTAGCTTCGTAGGTATGTTGTGGTCCAAATTCAAATGATCTAGACCCTAAACCTTGTCCTTCATTAGGCGTGGGTGTATATGTATGGATTACATCTACATCAATGTCTCTAGTTACATCATGTCAAGTATCACATTCATATTCATGTGAGTCCATTTCAAAATCACTCTCTAGGACTCTATTGATGTATGTAATGGGGATACCATTTGGTGAGAAGAATTTGTTGACAACTGGGACAATCCTTGCTTTTGTCTCTGACTTGACTCGCATGCCTTTTGAATCAAGCTCCGTACTAGGTTGAAATCTATGAATCTGTTTGTGAGAAGCCTCCTCTCTTTGTACAGAAAGCTCTTCTTATTGTTTTCCATACCCCCCTTTCTTGTGTTTGTAGATTGCCTCATCAATTGCTTGTTGTTGTGTTAATTCTTGTTTCTTTTGTTGTCACCGCATGGTTTATTGTTGTCATTTTTGTTGCCATGCAGATTCTTGTTGTCGATTTGGTTGATCAAGTTGATGTTGATGTTGTCCATATCCTAGTCTAGATTTGTCTTTGGCAAGTTGTGAGTGTGGTTGAATTGGTTCTACGATACCTTCTTGCCATTTACCAAGAGGACCTTTTCCCGAGTATCCCATTCTTTGCATGATTCTGAATCTATTTCCATATTGCTCTATTGGGAGGGTGAAACTTAACATTGTCGCTTGTGTGTCTTTATCATCTTTGTACAACCAATTCAAGACATCTTTGTCTTCTGTTTCATCTGCTAATGTTCCTACTTGAATGAACATACCATCAAACATTTTGATAGGTTGTGAAGATTTTTTCTTGGATGTTGATGATTTCCCATGAGATCTTGGTGATATTGGTAATTGTGATAGACATAGGGATTCAAAAGAGTATTCTCCCATGCCTTTGTCTTTCAACTTCATAATTTTCTCAAATTTTAGAGATAGATTTTTGAGCTGATCCTCACTGTTTGATGATGTGGAAGTGAGAGCTTCCCTCTTATGTGGTACTAGGATATTCCAAGTTACTTTGAGATTGTTGCAATATTGAAAAGGGTTTGTGTTTGCAGTGATATAAATTTCTTTTCTATTATATGGGAACTTCAGGCACTAGTGGTATGTAGATGACACTGCTTGCATTTCATGGATCCAAGGATGACCCAAAAGTATATTATAAGATAAGTCTATGTCCAAGAATTGACATAAAGTATCTCTTTGAACCAGTCCTACTTGAATAGGTAATACCATGAGTCCTTTTGATGATATTTCTTCATCATCATGTGCTTTGATTGTTATCTTTTTCTTAGGATCAATGGCTAATTCTGAGAAACCCAATGCACAAATAAGTTTTAGAGTACAAATATTTATATTGGCTCCTCCATCTATTAGTACGCATTTCACTCGATGTTTCTAGACCAGGACTTTGATATGGAGTGGAGTATTATGCGGACAATTTAAAGAATCATCATCATGTTCAAAAAATGATAAATTATGAGGCACGGTTAAATGTCCCACCATGGTCTGGAATCGATCAATATCTAGGTTGTTAATTGGAACTGTATTGTCAATAAGAGCTTTTTCCAAAATATCCTTATGTGCTGGTGATATTTTGAGAAGCTCTAATATGGATATGTGAGTTGGAGTTCTTCAGTTGATCTACCGAGTTGTATTGAGTGTTTGAAGGTGTTATTATTTTTGAGGTACTCCCTTTCAATACATATCTAGATTGGGCTCATGTAGTCACATTGACTAGAGCATGTTCTTGTTTGTCTTTGATTTTTATGACATTGACTTGATCGCCGTATGCTGATATGTGATTGATAACATTATTGTACACATGATTTATATGAGACCCTTTATTGTTTGTGGATGATGATGCCCCTTTGTCATAATTTGGAAGTGGATTCTTGAAGGCCTCATGATCATTATTGGTTTTATGACCGTCTACCATTATGTCACCATTATCTAGTAAATCTTGAACCAAAATTTTCAACCTTAGGCAACCATTTATGCGATGCCCCTCATTTTAATGATATTCACAATAATGCACGTCATTCCACCATGATGGTTTGACTTGAGGTTCAAAATCCCTTGTGTTTGGCAATGAAATGAGTTTGTTTTTCAATAATTCTTGAAATGTCGATTCAAGAGTTTTCCCCAAGGGTGTGAACTTCTGTCATTGATATGGTGTCAATTTTGTGTTAGTGTTGTTTCCTTGATTGTTGTTTCCCTGATTGTTGGTTCCTTGATTGTTGGTGTTATCTTTCTTGTTGGTTCTTTGAGGGTCGGTTGGTGGACTAATACTTGATAAGTTTAACACTAGTTTTTTTGTTTTAACATTGTTAACTACACCATCATTGACAATATTCTTGTTCCTTGTCCAAAATTTGGATTTGTCCGAGTTGTTGTAGTAGTTGTTGTTATATTTGTTGTTTGATGAACTAGAACCTGCTTTAGAGAATTTCAAAAATCTCTTTTTGATTAAGGCATCTTCTATTTGGATGCCATTTTCAATCAACTTTTGAAAACTAGGTAAACATTGTAGTTTAAGTTGATAGCTCATCTCGTCATTAAGATTGTCTATAAAGATTTCCATTTTTGCCTTTTTTAGGTACGGTTCAAGGATATATAGATGTCAATCATCTTCATCTTTGTAAGAACATCATGAATGGTTCATTGTTCTTTTGTTTTGTGTTGAAAAGGTCAAGCATGGTAACCTCATGTTGAATGTTATAAAAATATTGGGAAACAATTTTGTTCACCAACTCTTAAAATGATCTGATGGGAGGTGTGAGTTTTGAAAGTCATTCCATCATTTGTCCTCCTAGGATTCGTGGAAATAACCTCATCATATAGGTGTCATTATGGGAAAACTCCAAGCTCATCGTGCAAAATTCCCTTATGTGATCGCAGGGATCACTTTTACCATTGTATTTGTCATACTTTGGTATTTCAAAGTTTGGTGGGAATGGCCCCATGTTTAAACTTCAATCAAAGGGATATGGACAAATATCCTCTAAATAATAGTGTGTTATGGTCCCTTGTTGCATGTCTTGCATTTGTTGTTGAAGCACTTGTAGTTGTTGCATAAGTGTAGTAAGAGGATTGTTTCCATTGTTGGTATCCCGATAGTTGGTGTCATCTTTATCATTAGTGTTGTCTTGGTCATTGGTATTGTCTTGGTAGGTGTTGTAGGTATAGGTTCTTGATTTTTTTCTTTTCATCCGTTCATTTTGTTTCAGTTGATCTATGCCAAAATCTTCAGGGATCTTGATGCCTTTACTAGATAGCAGGAGGAAGTATTTTTGTTTGTCTGTTTCAATGAATTTCTCCAAGAGTTTGTGTAGACTAGGGTCTTGTTGTGCCTCCTCAACAATGTCATATGTTATATTTTCCTCATCCATATTCATTTACTTTTTCCAAGTGTTAGTTTCTCTCATTCCCATGCTTGATTCAGGTTTGTTGTTCCACTCAATGTTTTTATGAGATCGTGTAGAAACTGTTATGACTTGATTTGGTTTAATATGTGATTGGATCCTTGGGTAGATAAGCGACATCAATTTTTCCTCCTTTGGCGAGGCATTGAGAGAATGCCAACTTTTTTTCAAAGGCACATGCTTGCAAAGTTTCCTCATCAAACTCAGTTCCTTTACCGTGTAGATAGATATGAAAGTGGTGTAAGAAAGTGTGATGTTTTAGGAAGAGTGTACGGTTTATGTAGATAAACTTCCTTATTTTTAAGATTTTCTCTTGGCTTGGTTGTTTTCTCTTTAAATCAATTTTCTGATGAAGATTCTTCCTTTGTAAGTGTTGAGAAGTGGTAATACAAGTGATCAAAGTTGATATTTGTTGATAGGTTGATGTTGATAACAAACACTTTGTTTGGATACTCAAGCTCACTAAATTTGAATAAAGGGTTTGATATGCCCCCTATTTTTGTGACCAAGTGAGTCAAATGATATGGATAAAGTCCCTCGATATGGAAACTTGATTTGACTAACCTGAATACCTAGCTAGGTATTTGATTGAGTTGGATGAAAAATTATGATCACTAGCTTGATACACCTCTAATTTGGAAGATGAAATATGTCTGAGATAGTTGAAAAGAAAAGACCTCTCAAAAGGGTATTTAGATATATTTTTGGATTCTGAGAATCTCCTTCGGATAAGCCTATGTTTCAAATGCACTAATCAAATGCACCACATGATTGTTTAAATACGCCACATGATTGTTCAAATGCACCATAGAATATATTGTATGCGCCACTTAATTACTTGTATGTGCTACTATTTTAGTTGTATGCACTACATAATAGTTTAAATGCACCACAAGTTTGTTCAAATGCACCACTCTATGTTTTTCCTAATTTGGACTAAGTTTTGAACTGATTTTGATGTTTTGCAAGATGTTTTATGAATTCTGACTAAAATACACAACAATCATGAAGACAATGGTTATTTTAATTATAAACATTGAGTGTATGTTTGTTTGAGGATGTGTTCAAATCCCTGATGTTTTCACTAGTTTAGACACAAGAAAAACAAACCTAGTAGACACTTTAATCAAAGGTCATCAATAATACCATAGCCCACATCTAGATACTCCTTCGTCTCAAACAACCGTGTCAACCCCTAGAGGGTGCCCTTTTTATTTTCCTTTGTCCAAAAATTAACTCAAAGAAGATTGCTCCTCAATTGAATTGTTATCCTGAGAGATGTATGGTGAGTTTCTTGTGGGCAGATTCTTCCCCACCCTTGCACTATGATATTATTAATGTTTGGATACTGACTCAGCAAAGTTTCTAGTTCTAAATTTCTTAATCAATCTTTCATCTCGTCTTCAGTGATAAAATCCCTTGGGAGGCTTCCCGACCTTTAGAACAAAGGCTTTACGTATCTCAAGCATACTGGGGAAAGGCTAATCACTGAGCAAAACCGTTGGAGGGGATTTTCATCAACCTCCACATTTGATTGTAGTGGGTTGGAATACTTGGCAATAAAGTCATTCCCCACTTAGGTCATTCCCCTCACGTTGGCCTTATAGGCACCTCGGGACGACATGCCTGCTAAAGGATGTATCTTAATGCTAAATTGAATAAAAGAAAGTAATTGTGAGTTTGGCTTTTTGATCACCCAATTAAGGGGAGAGCATATACCTAACACCTTCGAAGCACAAACTACACTCTTTCTTTTTAGCCAATATTGCAATTGTTGTCTAAATGCTACCTTGGAGATGTTGCACCAAAAGACATGTGGTTCTTTTTAAACCAAGATAGCAATGTGAAAAGATAGAAAAACTTTGAGCTTTTGCAAATGAAATCCTGGTCAACCAAAGTGAATCGCCAAAATGAAAAACAACGATTTTCAACTTGAAAGCTTTGAAGATGTATGTAAAATGATTTATTCTTTTTATAGCTTCCAAATAAAAATGTTTGTTCTTTTTATCCCTTTGCAAAATTTGAAAGTTTGTCTTGTTCTTTTTAGAGCCCAAATGAGATATGATCCTATCTTGCAAAAATCCAATGTGAGATTTGTGGTTATTTTTATGCTTGCATGAAACAAAAGTTTGATTCTTTTTAAAGCCCAAATGATGATGAGGTTCTTTTTAGGAGCACTGAATAACAATGAGGTATTTTTCTTAAACCTTGCAAAAAGGAAGTGAATTCTTTTTCTACTAACTTTAAAATAAAGCAAGTAAAGAAAATTGACTAACTTTTTTTTTTAGAACCTGAAAAAACCACTGTCAGCCTTGCAACCAAAACTAGTTAGAAAACTTCAACACCAAGGTGGGCTAAACAAGCCTAAATTTCCAAGCTTTTTACAAAATTCTGCTTCTATTTTATATGCACCAAACACAAACGGCATATGCGCTAAAAAATCATGCAAATGTGCTAAAATGGAGTTTATATGTGCTATAGCATTTTCTAAATGCATTACAGAATCATGCACATGCGCCAGAATAAATTGCATATGGCCCAAAGAAAGTGTTATATGTGCTAAAATAGGTTTTGGATGCGCTAGAAGAAAGATTTTATGTGCCAAAATAAAGGTTAAATGTGCCAAATAGAGGAAATGTGTGTTAAAAAAAAACCTATGTGTCAACCTTGGAAATTTGTTGGAGAGCCCCACAGTGGGCGCAAAAAATGTACACCAGAATGAGTGATCGCCTGAAAAACAAACAAGCACACATCAAGCATACTAATGAAACATTATGTTAGAGGATTCAAATGAGCAAGACATATTAATCAACCAAAAACTCTAAAAGCATCTCATTGTTCTCTATCTCCAAGGATCCTTCAAATCAAGGTGTGATGCAGGAGCATCCCCGGTCTATGAGTAATCTTGCATCAACCAAAAATATTTCCTTAGTTTTGTTCTTGTTCAATAGTTTTCTATGTTTCTTTCAGTATATTGCAGTAGCCATTTATCTTTCGTTGCGGATCATATTTTTGGGTTCTAGTCGTGTTATTGTGCATTATTCCAGATTTCTAGTTCATTTGGGTTCTTTTCCCGCGAGTTGTTGCTTTTGGAGTAATTGTTTCCGGGTTCTTGAGCAGTTTTGAGCTTATCATCTAAGTTGGAGATTTTTTCTTTTTCAGAGAGATTTATTGGATTGCGGATCAGTTTGGCACCACACTCGATGTTATTAGGCCCTTGGCCAATTATCCTTTGTGGTCCGCACTTCCAGATTGTTCTTGGTGGATCAGATCTTCACATTTTGGGGCTGACTTATTTTACAAGTTTCATTTTCCTTCCTTGGTTAATGTAATCTTTTGTGTCTGACTTGGATGTGTTCCAGAGGGTATATATATTGTTTTATGTAGTCATTAGAGGGATATAGATGAGAAGGCAGATCTAGATTCATGATTAGAGATGTGGATGACTCTGAGAGTTTCAGATGGATTGTAATCTAGCATGTTAGCTTGCATGTAATCGGTTGATTACCGGATGATCTATAATGATAATATGATGATGTAGATGTTTGATTCTATAATATTTTTATGTGTTCTTATTGCTTCCATTGTGTTACTCTTGTTGCATAATCTGGTCAGTTCTCTTTGAGGACCCACCGGACCATGACTGCATCAAGTGGTATCAAAGCTGGTTGTGAACCTTAAGACATTCCTTTGGGCGAACATATCACTAAGTGGAGGCAGGCTGGGAGTGTGTTCAATAGATCACCGAGCATGAGGCAATTGAAACTTGCAGTCAGATCATGAATTTGAGGTAGTTGCATCAGAGCAAAGGAGGACATGCTTCCTAGAAGGATGAACCCCCGAAGCGTAGAGCAGATGATGGAAGACTTCAAGAATGAAATGAGGAACAAGATCCAGAATGCATTTGCTGGTTTGCGGAGGAATCCTAAGTCTAAGGATGAATATGAAGAAGCTAGAGAAGAGCTTGAGGTAGAAGAGGTCGAAGGACCAGAAGATGGAAGAACAGAAATATTCCTGAGGGCAGTGGCGCAAGTGTAAATTTCATAAAGTGGAGATTTAAAATTTTTCTAGGTGGTTGAATCTAGAGGATTTGATTGATTGGATCATAGAGTTAGAGGATTACTTTGAATTTGAGGATATTAAGGAACCATAGAGGGTTAGGTTGGAACAAAGTAAATTGAAAGGGCATGTTGTCTTATGGTGGAAAGAGTTGTAGAGAGACGGAGTGGAGAATGGTGAAATGAAGATCACCTGGTAGAGACAGATGGTTGCAAGATTGAAGGCTAAGTTCATTCCAGGAGACTATAAGTTGGAATTGTTCAAGAAGTTGCAGAACCTAAAGTAGAGAAACATGAGTGTGAAAGAGTATACTAAGGATTCTACACGGTGATGATTATATATGGACATAGAGATATGGATAGGGAGAAGGTGGCTAGATACATAAATGGACTTACATTTAACATTTAGGATGAGATGAGTATGTTGAATATTTCTACAGTTGAGGAGGCTTACCAATATGCTTTGAAAGCTAAGGAGAAAGTAAAAAGAAGATAACAAAATAACCCTAGAGGAAGGGAGAGATATAAGGGGAAGATGAGTGACAATTTAAAGAAGTAGAGAGAGGATGAAGAACCAAAACCTAAGTGGAATAAAGAACCGGATCAGAAGTTAAAGAGAAAAGGCAGTGGTAGTAGCAGCAAAGGATTTTTGGGTAAATGTTTCAAGTGTGGAGAGATCGAACATAAATCTTATGAGTGCAAGTAAGGGGTGGGAAGAAATTGTATGGAAAATGAGGATCAGGAAGCTAGAGTTGTTGAATTTGAATGTGCGCCGGAGTAGGGATAATCTCGTGTTTAGGAGAAATTTGATGGAGCAGAGAAATGAAGATACCAGACCTACTCAAAGAAGGAGTCTTTTCTAGACTGTATGCAAATTAGGTTGTAAGTGTTGTAAGGTTATTATAGACAGTGGAATTACTGATAAATTGGTATATGAGGAGATGGTGGAGAAGCTTGGAATGCAAAGGCTTAAGCATCCTTGTCCTTACAAGGTGATTTGGTTACAAGATGATCAAAAGTTAGAAGTGAAGGAGAAGTGTTAGTGCATTTTAATATTGGACCTTTTAGAGATGAGGTCTTATGTGATGTTGTGTCTATGAGTGCTTGCCATGTCTTGTTGGGTAGACCTTGGCAGTTTGATAGAAGAGCTATTTATGATTGTAGAAGAAACCTAATCACTATTGAGAAGGATGGGAAGAAGTTCACTTTGACTTCCTTGAGGGAGAAGGAGGAAGAAGTGAGAAATTTGAGTCTTGGGAAGAGTTGTGCAGCAATGAGAAGCTAGTTGTAGAGGCTACACCGGTTGGTGACATGGATTTGCAGAAGGATCTAGTAGATAAGTCTGATAGCAGGATGAAACCGAATGACACTAAGATTATGGTGACAGATCGGATGAAGTCTCGTAGAAGAAACAAATCTGGGTTACAGAGTAAAGAGAGAAGCAGTAAGAAGAGACAATGTGCAGGTAATAAGCAAGGAAAGAAGAGTAAGGAGAACTAGAAGCTGGAGGATATAGGTGAGATTCTGGAAGAGGAAAGGAAGTGGTTTGTAGACAAGGAAGATGTTTGGATTAGAAATGAGCATGGGGTTTATATTCTAAATTATTTTCAATGTTCATGAGTTTCTACTCATGGAACATCTCTTTCTACTTGGGGTGTCTAATGCAGGAGCATCCCCGGTCTATGAGCAATCTTGCATCAACCAAAAATATTTCCTTAGTTTTGTTCTTGTTCAGTAGTTTTTTGTGTTTGTTTTAGTATATTTCAGTAGATGTTTATCTTATGTTGCGGATCATATTTTTAGATTCTAGGCATGTTATTGTGGATCATTCCAAATTTCCAGTTCATTTGGGTTCTTTTCCAGTGAGTTGTTCCTTCCAGAGTAACTATTTTTGGGTTTCAGAGCAATTTTGAGCTTATCGTCTAAGTTGGAGATTTCTTCTTTCTTGGAGTGATTTCTTAGATTGTGGATCATTTTGGCACCACTCGATGTTCTTAGGCCCTTGTTCAACCTTTCTTTGTGGTCCACACTTCCATATTGTTCTTGGTGCATGAGATCTTCACGTTTTGGGGCCGACCTATTTTATGCATTTCATTTTCCTTCCTTGGTTAATGTAATCTTTTGTGGCAGACCCGAATGTGTTATAGAGGGTGTATATATTGTTTTCTGTAGTCATTAGAGGGATAGTGATGAGAAGGAGGATCTATATTCATGATTAGAGATCTGGATATGACTAAGAATTCTGAATGGATTGTAATTTGGCATGTTAGCCTACATGTAATTGGTTGATTACCAGATTATCTATGATGATAATATGATGATGTGGATGTCTGATTCTATAATATTTCTATGTGTTCTTGTTGCTTCCGTTGTGTTACTCTTGTTGCATGATCTATTCAGTTCTCTTTGAGGACCCATTGGACCATGGTTGCATCAAGGTGGCTCTTAGCGTGGAAGAGCACTTGATCTCTAGGATGGCTAACTAAAGAACGAGGGATATATGATAAAATATCTAAATGCTATGTAACTAAGATCTTAACATTATATGGATATGAAACTAGCTAATGATATGGTGCAAAATAACAAGATTAGTGTGATATTAAACTAGCATGAGAGTGATATGAAGATTAATCTAACATGATATGCTATCCCGACATGATGATACTACGACAATACTAATATATGATAAAGAAACTAGCATGCTATGAAAAATGTTATTGCTATCTAAAATGCTTAAGCTTATGAGAGAGGCAAATGAAAATTCTTGATAACCGGGATGCATAAATACTTGGATTGATAAAATGGAGGAAATGGAGCTCTATTTATAGAAGAAATGGTCAAATGAAGGGTTAAGATTGAGTAATCTTAACAAGGGTTAGGATTGAAAGTTATTCAATCCTTGTGAGGTTTTTAATCCAATCCTAGGTTGACAAATATCACCATGAGGAGACTTGAAATGAGATATAAGAGGCATTAAATGCATGAGAAGACATGGTGGTTACCTTAGGAGGTAAGGTTATGGTTGAGTTACTAGATAACCAGTGGATAAAGCTTTTACCCAAAGAGTAAACTCTTGTGCAAGGGTTAATAGGATAACTAGGGTCAAAACGATGAGTGCTTAATGAGACCCCTGGGTTAGATGAGGGTTGAGTTAGAGAGAAAGTCTCTAATCATGTGGTAAGGTTGAGTTAACCATTAATGGTTTGGGAGACTTTGAGGGTTAACTTGTTGGAGACACCAAGCCTTCAATGCATTTCAAAGACTTTGAGGCTTTTGTGAGAAGTGACCTTTCTTAGGGAATGTGCAAATGATTAGGGAATGGTTTAGGCTAATTAGAGTGGTTTAGAAGAATCTAAAAGGCTCTAGACGAGGTTTAGTCATGAATTTAGGAGAATGCAAGTGGGAGATATTAGGATTTTAATTAAAATAAAATATTTTATTTCAACTAAAAATGGATGCAACTTGCATTTGTAGGAAAGTGCAAGTGGGGGGGGGGTTTATAAATAAAATTTATTTATTTATATACAAGAAATGATTTTAATTAAATATAAATTCAATTAAAATGTGGAAAGAGAATCTAATTAAATAAATAGAATTTATTCAATTAATGGAAGAAAGGGGATTTAATCAAATGTTGTATTTAATTAATGGCTAGATAGAAGAAAAGGTGATATTAATTAAACCTTAGTTTAACTAAAAGGTGAATAAGAAATAATTAAACAAATAAAATTCATTTAATTAGGTGTGCAACTTTTAGGCGTCTACAATAATAGACCAATAAATTAATACCACCACTTTGAATCAAAGTGAGTATTAGGGGCCTCTACAAGCCATTTGGATAAGGATAGTAAAGGAAATATTGGTCCTCCATTAGCTCAGCTGCTCAAGACAGACTACAAGATGTAGACTTTGAATAAAGAATCAACTAATTGATTAGGTATAGGACAAAGGAATTTCCATATGTCATGTGCGAATGACAAAATGTTATAAATTATTATGCTTTGGGTCTCACCTAGATTTGAATGGCTTCTCATTATATAAAAGGTAAAATATGCCAATATAATGGTCATTGAGGCCCTACCAAGTCACATAAAGAAAGTATGACAAGCTCTTTTGCGGAAACTAGTGTAGAGGAGGAGGATCACATCATAATACAATATTATGAGTGTGATTGTAACCATTTAATGATGGAGGATCAACTAAAAGATATCTTCTATATCAATGGAGATATAGAGGAAGACATGGTTGGACTCATTATAGGGAAACAAGTGCTTGTGAAAGCCCATACACAATGCCAAACTATTGGAGTGGTTTACTTATAACATAGCTTGAACTTCTAGCAAGCATGATTAAGCTGCTAAAGCCATCAATAGATAGGTCAAATATAACTACCTCACACCTACACTGTCAACATTTTGATGTCTTAAGTAAAAACCAATGATTGAGATTCTTGGAAATACAATATGCATCACAACAACCCTAAATAATGTTCGACTTTTTAAAACCATCACCTTGTTGTGTGATGGATTGGTCAAGAAAAATTTGACCGCATATGCATATTTTCTCAATTTCCACCAAAATCTACCGACTTTAGCCTATATTGAGAGATTGTGGGAGGTTATTGAAGTAATCATAATTCTAAAATTTTCTCTTCGTGGCTAGGAATTGATGTAATATTTCTTTGTTTTAATGATTTGGAAGCTACCCCCACTTGTAGTAATTTTCCTAAAAAAATATGCCACTTTGAGGGGGCAACCATGTAATCCACTTCAAAGCCGATACCTCCAATAGTCTTTGCCAAGAACATAATAATTGATATGATGATAATAGCTAAATTAAACCTTCTATATATGTGCCATACTTATGATTTGTATACCACCTAGACCAACTTAGATACTTAAGTATAACTCCTAGGATGACCCAAACATATCTATGATTATAATAATGATTATATAACTTATTTAAGAGTTAAGGTAGCCACAAGCCAACTACTCATTACATAATAGACAATACAAGGCTAGCGGCATAAAATTGTCCCCTCTTTACAAAATCATTATACTCAATGCATAAAATATTCATCTTCATCTTCTTATTTTATTTTTTCAGCTTATTTTTCTTCTTCATCTTCTTCTAATACTTCTTGTACTTTTTCATGTTCTTGTTCTTGCTCTTATTCATTTTCTTGTACTTCTTGTTCTTGTTTTTTTAATTTCTCGTTTTCTTGTTCTTCTACCTCCCGACGTTCTTTTTCTTTCTCTCATTCTTGTTCTTGTTCTTTTTCTTTCTCTTGTTCTTATTGTTCTATTCTTTTTTTTTTTTTCCTTTTTTTTCCCCTTTTCTTCTTATTTTTCTATTTCTTGTTGTGAAGAAATTCTGAAAAAATATTTTTGCAATAAATCACATATATAATGTCCAAATCTTCTACAATTTTTATTGTAACTTACCAATGTCTAGGTCACAATAACCCACAAAAATAATTTTTTTTATCTAATTTGAAACCTTGAGAGAAAAATTGTTAGAAATGCTCTTTTTAATACGTCCCTTAATTCTACTCCAATTCCTCTAAAAATTGGTATATAACAACCTCTATGAATTCTTAAATAATCCTTTAAACATCAATAAAACAATTGACCAAAATCTAAGAGATATTTTTCTTCCTAAAAAACTTTTATAGAAACCCTAATTTGATAATAAATCCTTCAATACTATTCCAATCGCTAAAATTTGGATTATATATGATTTAATATTTCTTGAAAAACCCTTTAAGTATCAAACAAAAATTTATAAATATGTGAGAGATATGTGTTTCACAAATGACCTCCAAAATTGAAAAAATGTGTTGCCTTCACAATCCTAGATTGTTCTCTAATATCACTTAGGAAAAAAAATCACACAAATATGAGAGATATGTGCTTAAAACATGACCTCCAAAATAAATAATAAATATCTTGTCTTCATGGTGCCAATATCATGCTCTAATACTACTTGTAATGAAATAACATGCACAATAGAAGATATAGTAGGATATATATTTTAAATACTTGATAATAATATGTCACTTTGATGGGCAACCTCCTAATCCACTTCGAAGTGGATACCTCTAACAATCACCACCAAGAACTATAATGTAGTGGAAATGGGATTCACTAGGCTAAGCATGCAAACTAGGAATCAAACCCATTCCCAACGATTACATTGGAGAAAAAACAATCAGGCCCAACTTTAGACCCTTGGGAGAGTTGGGAACTTGATGAACTGATTGTTCTCTTTTGATTTGATTGATTGTATGAGATAGATGAAAGAATTAGGTTGAATGATGCAACATTGATGATAAATAATATAAACAGAAAAATGTAGAACTGTGAATCAACTGAGATGTATAGAATTGGAAATGAGAAGAGAGGAACCTATGTCTGAAATATGAGCTCAAAATGGTTGGACAATGTAGCTAGGTTCCCTATTTGTGTCAAGTGTATGGGAGAAAAATAGGGGTTAAACTAGTCTTAGGAGCTTCCAAACTGTCTTTTGAGAAAATTTTAGGATAAAACACCTAGACTATGGTGCTAGGCACCCTAGTCTAGTTGGACTGTGGCACTAGGTGCCCTATTTCTTCCATTTTCTACCTATTTTTTTGTTGCCTCTATCTTTGTCTGCACTATGCTAAGGTACCTTTAAATTAGGCCTAAAACTTGTTTTTGAGCTTGTAAATGTACAAAAGGAGAGGAAGACGATGTTGGGTTGTATAGGGGCTTGCCTAAGTCAAACCCTCAATTGGAATTAACCCTACACCAACGATGATGTAAAAGAGAGCTTACCCTTGGTAGCTTGTAGAGGCTAAATTTGAAAGAAATGTTGAATTGGACTGCTAAAAGCAAATGATTATACCTTTGATTGATGATGCAACGCTCTTAGGATAATTCCTCCAAGTTTTTATGTGATAACATGATAAATCATCACAAAATCCATAATGAAAACATAATTGAAGACAACTTGTTGTAGCTTGATGCTTCTTGAACTCAAATCTGCTCTTGAATGAAGAATAATTTCTCTTGAAATGAAATGAATTAAAGATGAATATTTATATAGGTTTCTCAAGGCAATTTCACTTTTAGGCCGACATACAATGGTCATATCCCAATTTTGAGACCATATCTTGAAATGTTAAGGCCACACATTACTCTTTCCAATTTTCAACCCAAAAGTGTTGGACACTTCAAACTAGTTTGAAGTGTCCTAACAAAATAGTCCTGAATTTTAAGAGAAGCGAGATAATAGGGCCTTAATATCAAATCTAGAATTTATATTAGGATTGATGACATTTAAGTGAGGAATGAAGTGCTTTGAAATTTAAAATGGGATAGGACCCATATATACTTAAAATGATATAGGAGAAAGGGCACGCATTAAGGGCCCAAATAGGAATACATTGAAGTTTTAAAATATGATAGGACTCATTTTCTTGAGTTGAGGTTAATTCATGGCAAGAAATGGTCCCAAAATACTCAAGAGAATGCAAAATTAAAAAGAGTGCTTAGGAGAGTGTAAAATTGGACTCATAATTAAAGGAGTAAAATTTATGACACTACAAGAACATAATTAACATGATGACAATAACTAACCTATACCTTCTATATATACTATACGTGTACCTTGGATACCACCTACCCAATGTAGATATTTAAGTAAACTCCTAGGAAATTATACACACACACACACATATATGTATGTATGTATATGTATACATACATACATACATACATACATACATACATACATACATACTTTGATCAATTTGATATGCAGGTCGCTAGGTTGCGAGATAAAATTTCAAATGTCAGGGTACTTTCTGTAGATTTACACAATTCAGTTTACAAATCTAAATTTTTTGTAAACAGATTTGACCCTGAAAAACCTACCAAACGGATTCATTGGGATAATCCAACTGACATGGGTGCTCATAAATATGCAAAGAATCATAGAAAAATATCAGTTGGGCATAATCTTCATCTGGTGAAAAATTGCAAGATCTCAAAGATGGCCTCGAAAGATGTAAAAGTTGCATTTAGGAAATCAACTTCAGGGCCTCAGTGGTTTGTGTCATTGTTTCATCATCCCTTTGGATTTTGACAATTTTTTTCTCTACTTTGATTAACATTAGCAGATTTGTGAAAAAATTTAAATGTGTTTTTATCCCCTTCTTTCAGCCATATTTCTTTAGATTTTTGCCTTCAATATGTTTCTTCTCTTGCTAATAGCTTAGTCAATTGGGCCTTTAGTCCCCTTTCTTTTTCAAATTCAATTGAAGTCATTCCATTCAAGATGACAACTTCATTTAGCTGTTGTAGTTGCTCCTCTACTTTGGCCTTCTCTTCAAAAATATTTTTGAAATGCACCTTGTTCCATTTTTTAGCTAGTGTTTAATATGGGAAATCTTTTAGAAAGAAGATAAAGTTTGCAATGATTGCCAACTTTGATTTCATTCCACCAAACCTTCATCAAATCCATGATGGATGGATCCTTGAGCCACATGTTTTCAAATTTAAAAGGAGAACCGACCCGCCTGCCCTTAGGCCACATGGTTAGAGACATAGGGAAAAAAAAGAATGATTTTATGTTGAACTGTTAGACTAAAATATAAAAGAAACTTAAAAAATAAAAAATAAAAAGAAAGTTAAAAACAAAAGATAGAGAAAACATTACAAATTTGTAAAAACCAACCCACTATTACATTTAAATATGAAGTTTAAAAAAATTCTTAAAACATTTATTATATTAAAATGACTAATTTTTATTAACTATAATTGAAATTAGGTTCCATTTTTTTTATAATTTATATTTTAAGGTATAGCTTATTTTATGTATTTTCAATTTATTATATTCAAATTAAATAGAGTATTCATAAATTTATGTAACAAAAAAATTAATAATAATTATATAATTTTTGCTCCATCTCAATTCAACTCAAAAGTCATATAAGCTACTTAATCAACTCAAGTCAATAGAGAAGCCACATAGATATCACTTTGGGGGATTAATTATATTTTAAATATAAAATAAATATATTATATAAATAAAAATATTAAAAAATTAACAACTTAGATAAAGCATCTAAAAGCTATTTAAAGTTCACATGAAAAAAGTTATTTCAATTTAATGTGAAAAAAATGTGAAAAATACATACTTCCAAACAAAACTCTTTGAATTTTAAAAGATAAAAATAGAAAAATACTTTTCTAATTTCTAAAACAAAAGATTAATTTATATTAAGACCTCATCCTTCTATAGTCAAGTGAATAAATAGAGTATTGAATGAAAATTTGCCTTCTATTTATGACATTGAGCGACGTCGTAGGAAGTAATGAGAATAAAGATACTGATAGTGACATGAAACCAAGGGACACAATAAAAATGAATGAATGAGAATACACTTCAAAGTAAAACACCACAACAAAAGAGTTAAATACTTATACTAGCAAATGCTGCAATTAACATACACACGTCAATTATACATTTAGCACTTAGTATTCCTATCAAAGAAATGCAACTAACAATTATCACCAAAATGAGTGTATACCAATTATGCCCAATGTCCCCAACTATACATTGTCATCAGAGCAATAACTAGCAGCATCAATAATTACCTATCACAACAAGGACCATCCAAATGAACCATTTCACATGATCATCTAAGGAACAACATGGATAGAGAAATAGTATCTAATTAGTAACAACTCTTTCATACTTATTACATATGCCTAGCTTGCAAGGAAAACTCATCTACAAGAACAACAAATTTCATGTGATTCATATCTTTCAAATGACCAACGCCAAAACAAAATAAGATATTTCACCCTCCAAAGATAAATGTATTAAATGTACTCAACTCGAAGAACATAATGATTTACATCTTACATTGTAGAAATATCATATGTTATATCTAATATTGCAAAACTTTTATCATATATTACTATCGACGTTACCATTGCACCTCCATTTGATACAAATGCTAATATATTAGTATTCATCATTCTATTCAATCAAGTCCCCATCCCAATGAAATGATCAGTCAATGTGCACAAAGAAAAATGATTGCTTGTGTGGAATAGGCATATGGGTGAATGTGATGTGATCCTTGCTTGGGATTGCTTGTATGGGTGAATGTGATGTGATCCTTACTTAGGATTGCTTGCCTAAAATAGGCATATGGGTGAATGTGATGTGATCCTTGCTTTGTCGTTAAGGTAAGATGCGCATTTTGGTTTGGACTCTACATCTCTATTCACATTTTAATTTGGACTCTCCATCTGCATTCAAAAAAATTGACGGCTTGTAGTTGATATTTTCCATTGTCTTCTTCTAGGGCGATGGCAACAGAATTACTGTTATTAGTTAGCTGATGTCTGTTCATATTTTGGTTTTCTAAATATACACGAAAGAGATTTTAATACTTTGTTATTGGTAAAGATCATTTTTCCGGATAAGAATTCAATTTTATTTTATTTTGTCGCTCCTAACCTTCAGAATGGCCGTGAGAAGTAGCTACAGAAATCTAAGATAAAAACAATACTACTCTGTATTCCTCTGTAAGTAATAGTTAGGCATAGTGGGCTAATGTGTGCCGCCTTTCGTTTTCCCATATTCGATCTCTGTTTTTAACTGATAATTAGTGTACAACTATAAGTTTTTTAAAAATTATTTTTGTGGTGCTATCGGAGGTTTTTCTTTGGCGACAATTAGGGACTGCCCTTAACGCGAGGATGGCTAAAGCTTAAATAGTTGGGGTTTCATTTGTAGTGATTCCGGCTGATTACTTCTCATGAAGATCCAAGTTTCAATTGACTTCAAATTACCTTCGGGACTTCACTGCAAGTTTCGATTTAAGTCTGTATGCCCTAGGTTGCCCTTGAGTTTAGGGTTTCAAGCAAGGTTTGTGTTCTTAAAAGGGGGTTTGGGGTTTCTTTTGGCGTGTTTTACTTTTTATCATATTTTACTGTATTTTTAAATTTGTATCCTCCCCTCTTTCAGGTTTTTGTTGATCATTTGTTTGAACCGTAAAATGTTGTCCGTGTTCTAGCCATGTTTCATGTAATTAAATGTTAATTCTGTTTGGTTAAATAGCGGATAAATTTATATATACTACATTTTTTATATATACTACATTTTTTATGTTTTATCCATCGCTTTATTATTTTAGTTGTTTAGGTACTTGCATGCATACCTCTTTGTCCATTTCATTTAGATTACATTTATATGGTTTTTTATGATTGTTAATATGTTTATGTAATCCTTTACAGTTGGAACTATTTGTATCCAACTGTTAATTAATTGATTGTGGATTGTCATCTTCCAAAAAAGACACCACCTTTGTAGTTGTTTTTTTCAGTCTCGTAGAATTTTTCCGTTGTGGGAAGTTAATGTCCAAGATCTATCTTCTCTTAGGATTTGGTAAACATATGCAACATAAAGTAAGCTATGAAGAAAACAATATTTATATATTAAAATATTTATAGATTTTATTGATAAGAAAATTAGTTTCTCATTTGTATTATATAAATTTTCTCTGAATAATCTTCATCTCCTATAAAGAGGATAAGAGGATACAATATTATTTTTTTACCACTTGAATTAGTCTATACAATATAAAGAGGATAAGAGATAATGTATAACTTCAGATTGAATTAGTCTATACAATATAAAGAGGATAAGAGATAATGTATAACTTAAGATTTGAATATAATCCTTCCCATTAAATCATCTCCAAACTGTATTGCAACCAAATGACTAAATGATAGGCAAAATATAGACATCAAATGAACCAGGCATATAATATAAAAGCACAAAGTAATGAGAATGTCAATATATATGCAAAACTTTCGTTACAAGTAATGCCTCTAAGCATTTGTTTTAAGTATGTTGCTCTATGATCCAAATCTGAAAAACTTTTGCCAAAAGTAATAATACCTCATCAATTATTTTCTCACAATTTGTTACTGAACTAAACTCTTCATAAAATTATTGTACACTTTAGTTGTTCACATGCATACTAACTTTGGGTGGCTGCGTGGTGCAAACACTTAACCTTGTTAGTGGGGGTGGCACCCAACTTGTAAGCAACAGCATATGTAGTGAATTGTTAGCTATGAACTCTGCTCCCAACTCATCTTCTAAAAATTCTACAAATTAATTTAGAAAGGTAAGAACCTAATTATTGTTGGTATTTAATTGCAAACCTGTGCAATGATTGAGCCTAACCTTAGAAATAGTTGTAAAGACCAGATAGATTGCCATGCTTCTGAAAATACTCTGATTGACTCTAAGTGTTATTAGCAGCCATCTTATTTGGATCCAGGGTGCAATTTTATACAAAGTATTGTTATAATTGATAAAATGTTTTCCCAAATCACCACTGAAGGATTATTTGATTTGTCTTAAAGAATGCTACCTCAGCCCGCTTTCAAAGGACATAGATGATAGAAACCTCATATACAAGCTACTGGTTAATGTGATGTTGCTTTCTGTTAACTCTTGTACCCAAATCGCCATACCCTCTAGCAACAAAGTAGCTGAAAAACAGATGATTCAATTGGTCTGGCGCGTCTTCTAGACACCTATGAATGCAAATCTTGCCTTTTCACTGGGACTGGTCCATTTCCTTTGGCTACATAATATATTGAGGGATGACCATCTTTCCTTATCCGTGCCGAGTAAGTTATATTTAAAGACTTTATTCAAAGGACTGTCTTGAAGATTTTGGACTGCTTCAGATATGATTTTGTTTTTCCATGACTCACTTCGAGAGGAAGAAGAAATTAGGTTTGGCCAGTTTCTTTATGACGAATTTCTATACCATATTATATAAGATAGTTACACGATAGAAACCAACCAAACAATGTTCTCTAAAAGAGCTAGTCAGTACAGGGGTTTTAGTTGTTAACTAAGGATATTTGTAAACGCATTAACAGTGTTAAAAAATATTAAGAATGTTGTACAAGATTGTCTCACAGCTCACTTCTTTTTAATCAAGAAAAGGAAAACTAAAGGAGAATTACTACAATACAAAGAAACAAAAACTGAGTTCCTACACTGCACCGGAGACAAATGCAGTTTCTACACTACAACAGAGGCACACTAAGTACTCTAAAAACAAATTATATTTTATGAGATGGAGGAAACTAATATCTGAATTTATGGATGAATAACTAATTGGAATTTAATTTAGCTTATATAGCACATGAAGTCGTATTGGCAGTATTTGTCTGCAAAGTTTACACTCGTTGAAACTTATAGCATTGACAACAGAAACAATACCTAAAATGAAAAGGGAAATAGGTACACAAGAAGATATGAGTTTTATCGGAATAACATGATGACAAACCCATTCCACCCAAGTGCTCATTGATTTCTGGAATGCAGTTTCAACATCCATTTTAATGTTCACAGTCTTCCCCTCCTAGAAATAACAACCCCAAGCCAAAATAACTATTTTTGTCATAAAAATCTCTCATAAATAGATAAAAGTATTTCTTTATTGCCACAGCTAAAAACTATTTCTTACCATTAAGAGGCTGGAAGTTTTTTGTGCTGCCTCAGGTTCCAAGATGGCTCCTCACAAGTCCACAATGATTGGTTGGTCCCATAATCCTCCCAGTTGGCTAGTTAAGAAGGGATGGGGCTGGTTAGACCCCTACAAGGTGGTGAGATACTTGGGTATCCCCTTCGCTGTCTCCCCATCTCTAAAAGACATGTGGGAATGGCTTTTTAAGAAAATTGAGAAACATATTTTAAAATGGCAAACACATCTACTCTCACTAGAAGGTAGAGTTCAAGTTGTCCAAAAAGTAATTGCTTCTCATGCTGTCTATCATTCCTCAGCATGGCTATATGCCACTATCCAATTTGGTAAACTTCAAAAGATATTGAGATAATTCCTATGGTCTGATGGTAAGGGCAATTAAAAAAAGCACAATGTAAATTGGAATTGGTGCTGTCTTCCAAAAAAGTAGGGAGGTCTTGGCTTAAAAGACCTTAGAATACAAGTGACTGTCCTAGCTTCCAAATGGATATTTAAAGCAATTGAGGGTGAAGAGCCTGGGAAATTATTGGTAAGAAATAATTTGGCATTATCCAAGCCAAACCGAAAAAAAAAGGCAAACTAAGGCATACCTTGCACATTCATGACATATTGTTTGGCCAATTTGAGGTTAGAGTTTTTGGTTTTTATGGAAGGCTTGGTCTCAAGTTAGACATTTGATTGCTTATGGTACTGCTATGGATGAATCTTTCACATATATTGTATCAAACAGGTCCATCAAGTGGAATATTTTCCCAAATGGGAAGCCGTTAGTCCTCTCCCAAGGGTGCTCAACTAAAATTTGGAACTCCCTTGGGGTGAAGGTAATGCAGGATCTATTGATTAATGGTAACATGGGCTGTTGGGAACAATTGAGGTCTAAGTATGGGTTACTGATGACACAGAAGAAAACCTACTCCATGCTATGTAGTGGTTTGGGGGACTGGTTCCTTGGGAAAATAATTAATGATATAGATGCTACTGACACAATTATACATAAGAAAACCTACTCCATGCTATGTAGTGGTTTGGGGGACTGGTTCCTTGGGAAAATAATTAATGATATAGATGCTACTGACACAATTATGTGGAAGATGGCTCCAAATTGCTATTTGTTTCAGTTAATAAGATTTATAATATGCTTGTTGGCTCGAGAGAGGTTTATTATTAGCTTAATACCTCTTGGCATTTGACTTGGCCGGACTCCAAATTGACCAAAATCTTTAACCACTTTTGGCATAGTCCTATCGAACTCAAGAAGACTTGCTTTCATTGGCTGCTTATATTAAAAAAAATGGCCTGCAAGTATTTAAATGGTTTTCCCTGGCATGAGATTCTTGTTGGTTATGTGGAAGTTTTTGATGTATTTTAATGGTTTTCCCTGGCATGAGATTCTTGTTGGTTATGTGAAAGTTTTTGATGTTGATTTAAATAAGTTTTGGCTTGTTCTTTCTAGTGAAATTTTCTGGTTTTTATGGAAGAGGACTAAGGAGGTATTTCGGAGCAAAAGAAGGCATTTTACTGAATTCAATAGTGAACTCACTTATTTGAATATAATGTTTCAAGTTTCTTCTGGGCTAGATATCCCCAAGGACCATTTCATGATCTTGCTCAAAGAAGGTATCACACTGTTTATAAAACAAAAATTAAATCCGCCCACTTCTTCCCTCAAGGGCGAAATAATCTGAACAAGGAGGAATTGGAGCTACTCAACAAGTACCTGAAAGAAAGGAAGAACACCAAACCAGATCTGGAGGAAAACACCTAGAAAAAGAAGATCAATGCCCAGTTTGAGTTTAAAGAGATAGATTTAAACTTGGTTGTGCCTCCCCTAGGCACATATGATTGTGATAAAGCATAATGTAGCAACAATGTAATAGGCTCTGATATTTTTTTTGATTATGCTATTTGGTGATCACCATTGATACAAGCTGGAGCTGCAGCTCCATATAATGTATTTTTGTTTTCGTAAACTATCTCTAATAAAAAAAAAACCTATTTCTGGAATGTAGTTTCAACATCCACCCTAATGCTCATAGTCTCCCTCTCCTAGAAATAACTCTTCCCGCCAAAATAACTATATTTGTCATAAAAACCTCTCATAGACAAAAAAATCTATTTCTTTATTGCCACAGAAAATGAAACTCACACCATCTTATTGTCTTCTCATAGTTCCATCATGTCCTACAATAATATCTCCATTAACCCAAAGATTTGAACTAAGTTGTTGGTTCTAGTATGGGACCCGATATGCGTATGGGATATAGGAATGTTGGTATGACAAATTCTTTTCTTTATTGCCACAGCAAATGAAACTCACACCATCTTATTGTCTTCTCATAGTTCCATCATGTCCTACAATAATATCTCCATTAACCCAAAGATTTGAACTAAGTTGTTGGTTCTAGTATGGGACCCAATATGCGTATGGGATATAGGAATGTTGGTATGACAAATTCTTTTCCTTAGGTACAGTTCATTTGGGTATGGCTGTATGGGATACAGATTCACTAGCGCGTACGCTATGTTTGGGTACAATTGTAGGCGAAATGGGTACATTGGTACGACAATTTTTTAGTAAGTTTGGGTATGGCTGTATATATATATATCAAATGTATTAGTGGGAAGACATTTACAAGTACAATAGGTTGAAGGGATGGAACTAGTGATTATTTGTTATCTCGGGAATTGCTGGAACATGCTTGTCAATTACAAGTACAACATAAGTTGGAGTTGAAATGCATTTTTTATTGTTGGTTGTTGAACTCTTGGGTGAGCTACTAGACCAAATTAGTGTTCTGGTGAAGCTTGGAGGACTTGTTGAACTATCCATCACAAAGGTAAGATCCCATCTACAAAAAGTGACCAACATAAATTCTACAACATAATATCGACAAGAAATTTTATTGCAAATTGACAACAATTTGGCAACTAAAATATGCACTTGGAGTTTTGATGGTAGAATTGAGAGTTAGAAATTTGAATGGTAAAAGATTCAGGACACCAAATATTACAACATCAAATATTACAATTAGTGTATTAAAAGTTGAATGGTGGAGCCAATATCTATGATTTTCATGTCTCCTAGATCTCTACTATTTCGATGATGGATCATGTGATCCGAAACATTGATACAAGAACTAACACACAATCCAACCTAGAAACTTAACATTGAAATTAGTGCAAAAATCTGAATTTTAAAAAAAGAGAACAAAAATATTTAAAAAATGGTGTGGGCTCGATGATTAAGTTGACTAATTGATATGATTATTTCTAGATGTCTATTTGTTTAAGAGGAGCACATTTATAAACAAAAAAATCTTACGATGGCATTCAATGTTCCTTGCTTTGGGCAATGTCTTCCTACTAACTCAGTACATGGGAACATCAGGAAGCAACTGGGAGCGTCTAGGGAGTGCCCTAAATGCCTCAGTTCCCTATGGGTACGCACCTGCATACCCACATAGAACTTGGGGTCTCTAGGGCACTCCTTTGACGCTCCCAAGCAATCCCCAACATAAGCTTGAACGTGGACACTCTTGGTACGGGCACTGGAACTGAAACATCAGAACTCAATAACTTAGTATTTGAAGTATAGTTCACCGTATCAACCTTCAGTCATTCGAATTTTAGAAGATTCTATTGGAGGGCAGCCATGGTAGAGCAAAAACGGTGCCTTGTAATACTCTACAATGTAGATATAATCTTCAAATAAAAAAAGCCAAATATCTTGTGTGCTTTGGGATGGGATTCGCACGCTTTATTTAAGTCTTATCAGAAACTACTTCAGCCAGCATACAAACCATAGATTCCCACTCGTTTCTTCCAATGGAATCACCCATGAACACGACATGCTTGTTTTGAATGCTACGAAAAGAAACTTCCTTGCATCAAACTTGATGTTTCAATTCAAAACCCCAAATTGCAAATGAATATTAGTCACGTATTCCAATTGCTTGTGATTAGTGGGCACTTGTGGTTAGCATTCTACATTAAGTCCATGAACGCCTTTCTGCCTATCGTCATTACTGCCACTACCATTTTAATGCTACTTAATCGTCCACCATCCAGTATTAATCGCCCTTAAGACCTAAAATTTTTAGCCAATCAAATTGATGAAAATTTATTTTAAAAATAAATATATAGTTATAAATTTTGCATCTTTACTTTAGAAATTTTTTTCTTCAATAAAGAAAAACACACTTTTAATTTATTGCCAAATACAATTATTAATAACTAATTAAGCATCACTCATTGCAATAGTATTGGCTAATGGCAAGTACTAAAAGGAAAAGTGTTCTTACCATGGGCAAAAGCTAACCAATTCAAAACGATTTCCTAAATTGTTGAAGTACTCTCAAAGCTTGGCTAGTTGTTGAAAACATAAACCTCGACTCATTCAAAGTAGCATGAGAAGCAACAATGCACAATCTTGAGTAACAAGTGATCAATGTTATTGTTCTTGAACTTGATGTGTATGGTTGCAATATGTGCAATGGTCATCCCATCCTTGAATATTCTTACCAATTACCAATTCCCAACTATTGCAGTATGGGAACTCACCACTTGTTAGAGGGGAATGCCTAACTTCGTAATTATATCTATTATGATTTAATTCCCTATAGCCTATACAATAATTCAAGGAACTTAATGTAGTTGTAGTTGAGGTGAAAAGACTTGAATGGGGCTACATAGGATTTGATCTTCATTGGCATTTGCTAGGTATGGAATTGAACAAAAATGTCTAGAATTCATATCGTGTCATACGTAATTTAGTCTTTACTAGCATTTGTTGGGTTAGCAATTTGAGTGTGTTGTGATTATACGATGATGCCTAATTGTAGCATCACACTCAATCCTATGAAGGACTTTAATCACATTATTAATCAAAAGTTTTCTTACTCCTCACCCCCAAATTCAATGTGCTTCAAAGGTCTATAGTGACTACAAATTATTTTCTTTCACTAATTCATCAACTTTTAATACAAAACATTTACTTCACTTTGTTGTCCAAAGATTAAGTTCAATGGAAGGCACATAGCCTATTTAGTGGAATTGGGAGGCCCCTAGGGTTCTTACACTTTAATGGACACTCCCCCTATAACCTCTAGGGCTACAACTTGCCCCACACCAATAGTACTTTTTGTATTTTTGAACTTGAAACCATTATTCATGTTTTCCAATGGCAATCATTTTGACTAACCTATGTACATGAATTCTAATAATCTATTTCTCACTACAAAAATTAATTGAAATTAAAAAAAAAAAAAAAAGAAGACTGTGAGGTGACAAAGCTACAAGTATTTTTATAGGTAATATTATAGGGTTCTATTATGGTTGTTGACCCAAAAAATGAGCAAAAGAGTACATCACTATAAATGAAACAAACAAAAGATTGCATGAACAAACCATTTAGAGGCATAGCAAGCACAATTAGCAACATACATTATTTGAGAAGCACAAAGAAAGCAAAGCAACCAAAGTGAAAATACCCAACACAGAACAATCAAGAAAGGGTATGTTGATGTGTGTTTTTTGACACTTGCCAACACATAATAAAATACCAAGTATTTTATCCTCTCTTGAACAAGGAAACCTCAAATGGTAAACTATGTGATCAAGTAAGGCAACCCCAAGGTTTACAATGCGAATAATGTGAACAATGCAACTTTATGGTGGATAGACTCAGTGAATGATGTGATTTTCTGATAACCGCAAAAGGACTTATGCTTCGCTGGAATTGGAATACTAAGCTAACTTGAATTTCAAATAAAAGACAAAAGGATGAGGTTAGAGAATCTAAACTAGGACTTATGCTTCGCTAGAATTGGAATACTAAGCTAACTTGAATTTCAAATAAAAGACAAAAGGATGAGGTTAGAGAATCTAAACTAAACCTAAGAACAATGATGATAATGAATAGTGCTAAGATAGATGAATTCCATAAATCAAGTTTTACCTCGCCATGAGGAAACAACTACACAAAACTGATGCAATCTCCAAAGGTAACGAAGGATTTTCATATTGTAAACATTTATTTAAAATAGCCAATACTAGCGCAATCCAAATGACCATCCACAATCGAACTAGTGCTAAATTAGGTTTTGACTAACCATACATTGCAATTTGCAATCAACAAACTACAAATGGTATGAATCGGAATTCCATCAAACATCTTCACATTTCTCCACTAAAATCAATGAACTTTAACTAAAACTTGAGCAGTAGAAACCATGCAAAATGTTGAAACAACACACAAAGATCCACCATATCTTCAATGAGAATTATGTAATTATTTCATCATAGTCTTGGCAACAATTTATGATCTCCTCCTCCTCCCACTACTTCTATTCTATTCTACTATTAACTTTAACACTCTCAATTAAAAATGAAGGGTCCAGATTGATTTTGAATCAACGACCAAGATAACTCAATAAAACCCTAAAGTGGAGTTAGTCGTAACAACCACCTCATTAACCAATGATAAAATTACAATTCTTTAAATGCACATCCTCTTGAGGAAAAGGACCAAGGAAAATTAACATAGGTTGTAGGCCCAATGACACAATTAACAAGGAGTAGATGATGACACTTTATTAAATGCACCCACATGTCCACTTGTTGATGAATCAAGTTTAATAAATCTAGACATGTTCACTTGTCATTATTTGATCGGTTGATGATAAATGGGCACTACCTCAACATGTTTATCTTGTAAACTTTCACCTTCTTGCTCTTTGTAACAATATCGCTTGATACTCAACTATTCACAAATCTTGAGATAGAGTAGTGAGATTATCTGCATTCATATTCATCTATGACAACTAAGCCTTCAATGCATCCAACTCCAAACCATCCACTGTAGAAAACCTGGTGATTTTGAGATCATACTTCTGACCTCAATCATCAATGTTCTCATCAACATCATCTTTGGGCATTGTGGTGTTCTCAAGAAGGGTAAACAACTCTAGCTCTTAAAAAATGCCACCCTGGCTAAATCTACCACTACCATTGCATGGGAATGAAGAGTATCATTGTCTACTAAGCCCTTCTCTTTAATTATGTTGTTAACCAAGTTCAGGAAGACGAAAATGGGGCAACATAAGATTTTTCTGTCTTGGTCAAACACCCAACCATGATGCGAAGGGGCCTTGCTTCCACCTATCCTTTTAAGCTGTAACACCAAGGGTTAACAACATGTGGTGGAACGTACATGTAGACACCTCGGACAATTAGAATTTCACAAACAATAAGACACATCAAAACCACCATCAAGAAAACCCTATGAAACAAATTATGCAGGAAGAGTACAAACAAGCCATAGAAAAAGGAACTTCACACTCATCAAAGTCATCTTACCATGCCATCAATACATACACTAGACACAAGCATGATAATGCCTCATTGCAATGTAGAAAAGACCAATCATAATGAATATGAATGGCACTAGGAAGAGAAAATCAAGAAGGTTTCTCGTTAAGGATGACATCACCCAACCGCTCTTTAAATCAACATCGCAACTTATTTTAGGTAAGAAAGGTACCAATTCAATACCTTTGTTGGCAAGCAAATCTGCCACCATGTTACACTCACACTAAGAGTGGGAAAAGGAAATAGAATAAAACATCTTGCAGATGGAAATGGTTTCTTCTAACATGCCACAAAGTTTCCTATTTGGGCAGTTCTTTTGTGTAAACACTTAATAATATTCATTGAGTCTCCCTCCATTCAAAATTGTTACAACCATCTGATTTGGTCAACGAGAGCCCAATAATCATAGTTTCCCATTCCGCTTCATTGTTGGTCTTTTGGCCCAACAAAAAGGATACCTTTGACTAAAATACCCAAAGAATTGTAAATGACGACACCTACCCCAACCAGACCTGAACTTCCAGAACCCTTCTAAGGGAGGACTCTATTTAACCATTCAAGTTTCCCTTTTAACTAAAACCCATTAATGGGTAAACAAAACTGCCAGCACTACCATACAATAATATTGTAATTTCAATAAAGTATACACCGATTTAAAAATTTTATTCTTAAAGTTTTAACTAGAAATAACCTGAAATCGAATAGATCATTAAGAAAAGGATGGGAGTTCACAATGATACTAGATCTCAAGAAAGAAAATGGTTGTCAAGTAACATTAGAAATCTCTAACAACCTAATAGGAAAATCCACATTAACACTCGAGTCTGCATATATAATCTGGTAAGATTTAGAAATACTGTATTAAAAAATTAAAAACCTTTTCAGAAAGTGAAAGTAAATTCATCCCGTTCTTATCACTGCAGGTATGATGTGATGCATCTTTTTCAGTGCAAGATTGTATTTGCATGTTGCTTCACTTGGCATCACCAATAATCTCTACAAGGATATTGTTCTCATTTGAAATGATGGAACTGGTTTGCAGCTCTCACAATATTTTGACGTGCAACAGTCTTGGAGATAAGTTGGTTGCAGTTTGGTAGTTGACACATACTCGAAGGTTCTTGACGATTTTAACAGTTGTTCCAAGGGACGCCTTTAACAATCCAAATGCAGTTGCCAATCTTCTTGCTATGGTATGACACAATGTGCCTATTACAATGCAAGGTTGTGTTTGCATGTTGCTTCACTTGGCATCACCAATAATCTCCACAAGAACATTGTCCTTGTTTGAAATGATGAAACCGGTTTGCATCTCTCACAATAATTTGTCGTGCAACAATCTTGGAGATAAATTTGGTTGCAGTGTGGCAGTCAACACATACTCGAAGGTTTTTAATGACTCTAATAGTTGTTCCAAGGGGTGTATTTAACAAGCCAAATGCAATTGCCAGCCTCTCACTATGGTGGCAGAGGAAAAATTCTTTTTCTTCCTCCTCCACATCTTTCAGTACATGTTTTGAATCTGGAAGAAACCCTGCTGCCTTCATCTCCCACGACAATTCCTCCAACTTTGCATAGATCTCCAGAGTCTGTGGGTGTGATCTGTCTCCAACACAAAAAACGTGTACCATTTTATGTACTTCAATCCAACTACATCCAGGAATCTTTTGAATTCCTCTATCTTTCATAGATCTCCTCACCTTCTGAACCTTGTCCCATCTGCCCACGTCTGCATAGATGTTTGACAGAAGATCATAAGCTGCAGTGTTTTTCTGATCCAACTCAAAAAGGAGAGTTGCTGTAAATACCCCTAACCTTGTATTCTTATGTGATCTACAGGAACCAAGCAAACACATCCACACATCTGCCACAGGGTTAGTTGGCATTTTGATAATAAAGTTTAGAGTTTCCTCAAGATACCCAGCACGGCCAAGCAGGTCAACCATGCATGCATAATGATCAATTTTAGGACTAATGCAATAAGAGTCAATCATGCCATTGAAGCATTTGCAGCCCTCATCCACTAAACCTGCATGGCTGCATGCAAATAATACACAGGCAAAGCTTCCATGGTCAGGGTGTATTCCAGAGTGCTTCATTAGTTCAAAGACTTTGAAAGCATCCTTGCAAAAGCCATTTTGTGCATATCCTGCAGTCATTGTATTCCACGAGACCACATCTCGCTGAGACATTTTATCAAACAATTCACGTGCCTTGTGTATGCTTCCACATTTTGCATACATATCTAACAGGGCATTTGCAACTATAACATCTGAGCAATATCCACTTTCAATAATACTTTGATGGATGTCCATACCCTGTTCCAAAGCTCCCATTTTGGAACACACTGGTAGGATGCTTGCAAAAGTTGCACAGTTTGGTTTTACGCCTGCCAATTGCATTCGCTTAAAAGTTTCCAAGGCTTCTTCAACAAGCCCATTTTGTGCATATCCTGAAATAATTGCAGTCCATGAGACCACATCTCGTTGAGACATTTTGTCAAACAGTTCACTTGCCTTTTTTATACTCCCACATTTTGTGTACATGTCTACCAGAGCACTCACAACTACAACATCCAATAGGAATCCACTTTCAATTATGTTACGATGGACATTTATACCCTGTTCCAAAGATCTCATCTTCGCACAGGCTGGGAGGATGCTGCCAAAGGTTGTGGAGTTTGGTTTAACATCTGCTGATTGCATTCGCTTAAAAGTTTTTAAAGCTTCTGCAACAAATCCATTTTGTGTATATCCTGCTATCATTACATTCCATGATACCACATCTCGTTCAGACAGTTTTTCAAACAGTTCACATGCTTTCTTTATGCTTCCACATCTTGCATACATGTCTATCAGGGCATTCATAACCATGACATCTGACAAAAAATTGTTTTCTATTATGCTTTGATGAATGTGCATACCCTGTTCCAAAGCTCCCATTTTGGCACAGACTGGGAGGATGCTGGTAAAGGTTGTGGAGTTTGCCTTAACACCTGCCGATTGCATTTGCTTAAAAGTTTCTAAAGCTTCTAGAACAAACCCGTTTTGTGCATATCCTGCGATCATTGTACTCCATGAAACCACATGTTGTTGAGGCATGTTGTGAAACAGTTGACGAGATTTGTGAATGCTTCGACATTTTGCATACATGTCTATCAGGGTATTTGCAATTACGACATCTGACAAAAATCCACTTTTGATTATACTTTGATGGATTTCCATCCCCTCTTCCAAAGCTCCCATTTTTGCACAGGCTGGGACGATGCTGGAAAAGGTTGTGCAGTTTGGCTTTACACTAGCCAGTTGCATTTGCTTAAAAACTTTCAAGGCTTCTTCTAAAAACCCATTTTGCAAATATCCTGCAATCATTGAAGTCCATGAGACCACATCCAGTCTAGGGATTTTGCCAAAAAGTTCACTTGCCTTATGTATGCTTCCACATTTTGCATACATGTCTACCAAGGCACTTGCAACAACGACATCTGACAAAAAACCACTTTCGATTATACTTTGATGGATGCTCATTCCCCAATCTAAAGCTCTGATTTTGGCACAGGCTGATAGGATGCTAGCAAAGGTTGTGGAGTTTGGCTTTGAACCTGTAAATTGCATTTGCTTAAATGCCTCCAAGCCATCTTCAATAAATCCGTTTTGAACATAGCCTGCAACTATCACATTCCATGAGACGACATCTGGTTGAGGCATTTCTTTAAAAAGATTCAGAGCCTCGTCAAAAATACCATTTTGTACATATCCCGCAATCATAACATTCCATGAAACCATATTTTTCTGGGGCATTTCTTTGAAAAGCTTCAAAGCATCCTCAAGAATTCCATTTTGCGCATATCCTGCAATCATAGCATTCCATGAAATGACATTTCTTTGAGACATTTTGTTGAACAGTTGACGTGCCTTGTTTATACTCCCACATTTTGCATACATGTCTACTAGAGCACTTTCAACTACAACATCGGACAGAAATCCGCTTTTAATTATGCTTTGATGGATGTCCAATCCCTCTTCCAAAACTCCTAATTTGGCACAGGCTGAGAGTATGCTAGAAAAAGTGAATTGATCGGGTTTGACACCTGTTGCTTGCATTTGCTGAAACATTTTCAGTGCCTCCTCAGGATACCCATGTCTTCTGTATGCTGCAATCATCGCATTCCATGACAACACATCTCTTTCTTTCATCTCCTCCAATACTTCACGAGCATCCTTTAAATTCCCACACTCGGCATACATGTTGATGAGCTTATTTGGAAAAAATGTTCCTGTTCCCTGTTGGGTAATCCGAGAATGGATTTGCTCACCTTGTAATATAATTACATTTGACAAAAACCGGTGAATCGAGCGGAATAAGCTCATCTTTCTTAGACCATGATGCTCTTTTATTGTTATTGTTTTGAAGTTGAAAGATACCAAAATAGAAAAATACAGACTACGTTTAAACAACAATAATATCAGGTATAAAACCAGCAGCATAATGAACGTGACAGACTGAGAACAAGAACTGTCGAAGATCATTCCCACGGCAAAACAATAGAATATATGACGATTATTATTCTTCAACGATCAGAATAGTATATGTCACTCCAGTTTGTTTCCGTTGGAAAAATAATCTCCGTTAACATTCAAATTCGATAGGGGAGAGACACCACTACGTGCGCACCCTAACTTTGGGGTGCACGTGGCGTGGAGACCAACTTTGACCCTCACTCAGTTCAACCGGTGAGTTGCAACCCGAAATCGTGAGGTGGAAGTCCAATCATTTGATTTGCTATGTGTCCGATGTGCATTGGTCTGAGGTGGCGAAATAGTGCCGTTTTGTACTCCGATCGGAACGCTGGCGGACCCACCTTGTTAGCTGTCGATATTTTCCGCCACTCTCGAACACGGTTTACGTGTGGCAAAGTTTTAGACGGCAACCCATTTCACCGAGCTCTCCCTCCAAAAACGATGCCGCCACTTTTAAACTTTCCAACTTACCGCATTAACTCCGCATCCACTCGCCCTACGTCCAGCTGCCCCATCACGTTTTTGGAGCAGAGAGGCATTCATGGCGTTCGTCTCCTCGCATATCGCTCCTCTGAAAGGTCATCCATTTCGCGCACTTTCTCCACTGACGGGTTTCCATCACCTCACCTCCTGTTCGCTATGGCATGGAACCAAATCGACAAGGACCCAGAACGTGCACACCTTCGGCTGGATAAATGATTTGTTTTTCTCCTTCGAATTTTGGACTTTGCTTGATTTTTTTGCCTTCCTTCCACTATTTGACGTTTCATTTGGTTTTTGTAGGGTTCGGTTGTGACGAGGACGCGTTGCGATGGCTGCGGCAGACCAACGACGGCTCCCCCTTCGACCCAAGTGAGGAAATGTCCTCACTAAGGCATGTCAATTCCGTTTTTTGTTTGAAGGTGTTAGAGTAATTGAGTCTTTACTTGATTAATTAAACATTATTTGTTTAATTCTTTAAGTTCCCAATTATCTTTTTACACTTAAGCTAACATTAGGTGCATATAATTAATTATTTTAATTAATTATTATGTGCAAGCCTAGGGTTTTCCTTTTTTAGGGTTTCTTGACCTATTAGAGGTTACTTTTTCTTTTCATTGTATTATCTTTTCACAATACATTTTTGGTGAATTGGAGCTCTCTTTTTTGGAGAATATTTTTTCTGTGTTTTGTTTGTTCTTCAGATTTTGCTTCATTGCTTCTCCTTGTAACAGGTTATTCGGCTTGTAGAAGATCTTCAGGGTATTATGGGGTTGTATTTCTCAACTCCTATATGGTATCAGAGCTCAGATCTGCAGCTACCTGTTCCTATTTTTTGAGAATTTTGCATTTGAAGTAGATCTGGGGTTTCAGGCATTTTTTGTGTGCTTAGGGTTAAGGTTTTTTTCTCTGAGCACTTTGGGCCTAAACGGACCTCACAATCGTGCTCAGAAGATCCCAAAACCCCTATAGTCATATAAAATTTGTCCATTTTTGACTCCTGAGCATCTGGGTGATTTTTTTTCTCCAAGCCAGGTCGTACGACCTTGGCATGCAAATTGAGAAAAAAAAATTTGAGAAATTTTTTTTTTGCCTTTTTACGGCATGCAGGCCAAATTGTTTTTGATTTTTTAAAAAAAAAATATTACAAAAAAAATCCGAAATATCCCACAAAGGGAAAGGCAACAAAAAGTTTTTTTTACAAAAAAATTGTTTGGGAACCGGACTTGACAGTCCGGCACTATACGACCCTGTGGACCTGTCAGGCCGACCCCACCCCGCGCCGCAGGCAGCAGACTCTCGCTCTGGCCACGCTCTCCGGCGAAGATTCCTCTCGCCGGCCGCTGCTCCGGCCCCCGCCGGTGAACATTCCCGTCACCGGCCGCTGCTCCGATCGCCGCTCCGGCACCCGCCGGCGAGCCACCACCGCCCTGCCGCGCCACCTCCGCCGGGCCGCGCCACTTCTGCCTGGCCACTGCGCCGCTCCGCCCCTGCACCACCTCCGCCCGGCCCGAGCCCCACTTCCGCTCAGAGCACCACCAACTCCTCCTCTCTAGTCCTTTTGAGAGGGGGTTGGTTTTTTGGGCCTAGATCGTGCATCTGGAGTTGGATTTTGGAGAACGAATAGGCGTTGGAAAGGTGATTCCGAGCCAGACCTCGTGGTGGTGGACTTTTTTCTGGATCTTTTGTTTGACTGTGTTTTTTACCAGTCAAAGTCGGGCTTCTTTTTTGCACTTCCGAGGCCATAGAATGGGCAAACGGACTCCGTTTTTCGCAAATGAATAGGCGTTGGAAAGCTCTCAGCATGCTCTATTCATATTTGTGATTTTTTTTCTCAGAATTTTCACCAGGTACATGAGATATCAGTTTGAAGTTTTTTTGCTTATGCACTGCTTCTTTTTCATTACTATGTACTAGGGTTTGGGTTTCTCCATTGCGGGGGGGTGTTTTTTTATCGCTTTCTGTCATTTATATCAGAAATCAAGAACACCTAAACTCTCAAAAATAAACAAACCCTTCTGCATCTTCTGTCTATTCTGAAAGATCACATAATAAAAATAAAGCAGGTGCAGGTGCAGAGTTTTCTTTGTTCTCATGGCAGATCCTTCAGTTGAGTTGTTGACTTCACACAACTATCACACCTAGAAGCCCCGCATCACGAGGCTTCTCAGGTCACGAGGGTTGTGGGCTTCTTTGGATGAGGTTCAGCCAAACCTACATCGTCCTTATGAGATTCTTATGTACCAGAACAAGTTGGATGAGGCCATGGGTTTGATCGCTTTGCATGTCTCCGACAGTCTTCTGTTTCACCTTGACGAGTTGCTTACTCCTCGGGATATGTGGTTGAAGTTTGATTCTCTCTTCGGGAGGGTCAATGAAATTCGGGCATTACAGATTGAGGCAGAGTTGACTTCTTTGTTACCTGACTCCTTTCCCACTATTGAGGATTTTTTGAACAAATTCAAGACTACTAGATCTGTTCTTTAGGGATGTGGAAAGAACAAGACTGATACAAAGTGCATTCATTTGATTCTTTCGAAGCTTCAGGGTCCCTTTCAGTTTTTTGCCTCTGCTTTCTACTCCACCATGGATGGCTTGGGTACTAATTTCACCATGCCTAGCTTTAATGTCTTTTGCGAGCGATTGTCAAGTGAGCAGACTCATCTTTCTCAGCTGGATACGCTCTCAGGCTCCAAGAACAAAGCATTGGTTGCTCAGTCCTCTAAGGAGAAGGAGAAATAGAAGCAGAAACTAAAGCCGAAAAAGCCTTCTGTAGGTAGTGAGAATTCCTCCAAACCTGCTCCTAAGTCTGATTCAAAACCAGTTCCTCCTAAACAAGGGAAATCTTCACAGTCCGGTGAGTCTTCCTCCAAGACTGAGAAGAAATCATCAAACACTTGTAGTTTTTGTGGAAAGGACGGACATTCAGTTTCCAGGTGTTGGAAATGATTAGAAGCTTTAGAGGAAGCCATGTAGCAACATCACATTTCCTCACCTCATGCGTCTTCTCCTTCCACAGGGAAAGGTCATGCTCTCACTGTTAGAGCTTCGACCTCTGGGTCCACTTGGATTCTGGATTCTGGTGCTTCTCACCATATGACACACACTCAGCAGTTGGTTACTTCTCTTGCCTCTTTTGGTATTTCATAGATTGTAGTGGGTGACTCAGTTCAGCTTTCCATCTTGGGTTCAGGTTCTATCTTTTTGGATGGGGGTACTCTACAGGATGTTCTGGTTGTCCTTGACATCTTGACGAACCTCCTGTCCATTTATCAGATTTGCCACTCTGGCTCTGGTAAGACAGTTGAGTTCTCACCACATGATGTGGTTATTCGGGACCTCCATGACCCTGATTTGGTTGTGGCTTCTGGTAGTGTGGATTCTACATCTTGTCTCTACAGATTTGACGAATTTGAGCCCTCTTCGGGTACAGGTTCATCTCTCATAGCACATGCAGATTCAGTGAGTAAGCTTTGGCATGAGCAATTGGGCCATGTCAATTACAGATATCTTCAGTAGATGAGTACACAGACACTTGTTCTTGGGCTCCCACAGATTTCCTGCACTGATGGTGTTTGTCATGGTTGTGTTCTTGGCAAGCATCACCGAGATCCCTTTCCGAAGGGGAGAGCCTCTTGTGCTTTGGCACCCTTGGAGTTGATTCACAGTGACCTCATGTCATTTCCCACTCCTTTTTCAGGGGCCAAGTATGTACTCACGTTTATTGATGACTTCTCTAGATGCACATGGGTGTACTTTCTTAAGTACAAGTCTGATGTCTTTGATTCATTTTGAATCTTCAAGACATATGCCGAGAAGCAGTCTGGTTGTTCTATTTGGCGGATACATACAGATAATGGGGGGGAGTATGTGAATCAGGCTTTCAGAGATTTTTGCACTGAGCATGGTTTGCAGCATCAGTTTACTGTTCCCTACACCCCTCAGCAGAATGGTGTCGCTCAACGCAAGAACAAAACTTTATGGGAGATGGCGAATTGTATGATTCAGTCCAGGTCCATGGATTCGTCTTTTTGGGCTGAGGCAATCAATTGTGCCAACTATATTCAGAATCAGATGCCTCACAAGGCTATTCGACATATGACTCTTGAGGAGGCTTGGTCTCATGACAAGCCTGATGTTTCCTTTTTTCGAGTATTTGGCAATGAGGCATGGGCCTTTATTCCTGATGCTCAGAGGAAAGCCATGGAGTGGAAGAGCCAACCCCTCATTTTTGTTGGCTACTGTGAGGATGTTAAGGCGTACAGGTTGTTTGATTCTGATTCTAGAGAGGTCCCGTTTCGACGGGATGTTCAGTTTGATGAGTGTCTTCCCACAGTGGATACCTCGACTCCAGTGTCTACTCCTCTACCTATTCTGACCACTGCACCACTTCAGGCTCTTTTTGAGGATGATTTTGATGATGGTGTTGATGATCCACCATCCCCACCCCCACCATCCCCACCTCCACCTGCTCCACCTCAGATGCCCAAGTGGGCTCGTTTTACTGTTGCAGCGGTAGGTCCTCTGGCTGGTGATCCTTCAGCTACTCGTCGCACTCGTTCTCATATTGTGGGTTCTAATCTTTTGAGTCATGCTATTTCAGATGATCCTCAGAAGTTCTCAGAGGCGACAGGTCACCTTGAGTGGGATTGTGCTATGGAGGAGGAGTATTCTTCTTTGATGAGGAATCATACATGGGATCTCTGTCCTCTTCCTAAGGGCAGAAAGATGGTTAGGTGTCACTGGTTGTATCGCACTAAATATGCTGCTGATGGTTCCATTGATAAGTAGAAAGTACGTCTTGTTGCGAAGGGTTTTTCACAGGTTGAGGGTATTGATTACTCCGAGACATTTGCCCCTGTTGCCAAGATGAATTCCATTCGCTTTGTACTATCTCTTGCAGCTTCTCGGCGTTGGCCTGTTTTTTAGATGGATGTGAAGAGTGCCTTCTTGCACGGGGATCTACAGGAGGAAATCTACATGGAACAACCTCAGGGATTTGTGCAGGATAGTTCTTTGGTTTGCAGACTTTGGCATTCATTGTATGGTCTCAAACAGGCCCCTCGGGCTTGGTATGAGAAGATGGACTCTTTCTTGCTCTCCATTGGGTTCTCCCGCAGTCATTCTGATCACACCATCTACATTCAGCTTCTTGAAGGTGACATCTTGATTCTTGTGCTATATGTTGATGATCTTCTCATCACGGGTAGCTCATCATCTATGATTCAGCATATTCAGCGTGACTTGATGGATCAGTTTGAGATGACAAATCTCAGTCTATTGCACTATTTCCTTGGTCTTCAAGTGATTTAGTCTTCTGATGGGATCTCTCTCTACCAGTAGAAGTATGCTCTTGACATGCTTCAGCGCTTCGGCATGCTTGCTTGCAAGCCTGCTCCCACACCATTTTAGTCAGGGGTTGTTTTGACCACATCTTGTCCCACTCCTTCAGTCGATTCTACATTTTACAGGCAGTTGGTTGGCAGTTTGTTGTACCTGACTCACACTCGTCCTAATATTTCCTTTGCGGTTGGTCTTGTCTCTCGATTCTCCCATGATCCTCATGAGAGTCATTGGCAAGCTGCCAAATGTATTTTGAGATACATTCAGGGCACTAGTTCTCATGGCATTCATTATACATCAGAGGAACCTCACATTGTTGGCTACACTGACTCAGATTGGGCTGGTGATGTCACTGATCGGAAGTCTACTTCTGGCTTTGTTTTCTATCTTGGCTCTAGTCCTATCACATGGTCTTGCAAGAAGCAGACTGCTCATGCATTATCATCTATAGAGGCTGAGTACCGATCTGCCGTGCTCGCTAGTCAGGAGATCTTATGGCTTCGACAGTTGATGACTGAGTTTGGTTTTCCTCCTGATAGTCCCACTATTCTTTGTTGTGACAATCAGAGTGCTATTCATATTTCCCGCAACCCAGTAGAGCATCAGCGGATGAAGCACATTGAGCTTCACATGCATTTCATCCGTTAGTTGATTCAGGATGGTGTTCTCATTCTGGAGTACATTCCCACTTCTGAGCAGGTTGCAAACATCTTCATGAAACCTTTTGCATCACCGCGCTATCTTCAGTTGCGCTCTATGCTTGAGGTGAAGGAAGTTGTCCTTGGGGGGTCTTTATGAGGCCTTCCTTCCTTCTTCTTCTTTCAGCATGTTCTTTTATCTCTTTTTGGAGAGGAGTTTTTTCCCACTGGGTTTTCTCCTTTGTCTCCGTTTCATAGAGATTTCATTGTATTTGGGTACCTGATCAGGCCTTGTTGCCGGGACCCATCTTTCATGCTTTCAGTAGTTGTTCTAGGTTTTAGCTTCTCCCTAAGTCTAGCTTAAGGGGGGGTGTTAGAGTAATTGGGTCTTTACTTGATTAATTAAACATTATTTGTTTAATTCTTTAAGTTCCCAATTATCTTTTTACACTTAAGCTAACATTAGGTGCATATAATTAATTATTATGTGCAAACCTAGGGTTTTCTCTTTTTAGGGTTTCTTGACCTATTAGAGGTTACTTTTTCTTTTCATTGTATTATCTTTTCACAATACATTTTTGATGAATTGGAGCTCTCTTTTTTGGAGAATATTTTTTCTATGTTTTGTTTGTTATTCAGATTTTGCTTCATTGCTTCTCCTTGTAACAGGTTATTTGGCTTGCAGAAGATCTTCAGGCTACTATGGGGTTGTATTTCTCAACTCCTATAGAAGGCTACTTCCCTTTGCTATTTCGGTATATTTTTTCTCATTCTTTGTCTTTCTGTAAGTCTTTTTGTTTCTGAGCACAACATGATGTGTTCTTGAGCACAATTACATGCCAAAAGGGAACCATAATCCTTTGTTCAAGGTCTGTTGTTTTTTTTTTGCTCACTGCTGCGACAAGACGAGTTTACATTTTTTGCATCCCTGTTTGTATTGATGGCTTCTAATCGATGTTAAACTGAATTTTGTTTTAGGGTTTGAGGGTTCGAGGATTTGAATTGATATATGTTGGAATTATTACAATGCTTTGCCGAGTTCAATGGTTTTCGGTTGGAAGAGTTTCATTGATTGAATGTTCAAGGGTTTCAGTGTTTCAAATGTTTCAATGTTCCAATTTCTTGAAGGCTTTTGAATTCACTCATTGTTTTAATGATTTCAATGCTCAAATGGTTGAGGGTATAGGGTTTTCGGGGTTTCCTTTGTTACATGGTTTCAATGCTTGAATGCTTTGGAGAGTTCAATGCCTTTGGTTTCCAAGGTTTCATTGATCGAATGTTCAAGGGTTTCAATGTTTCAAATGTTTCAATGTTCCAATTTCTCGAAGGCTTTTGAATTCACTCATTGTTTTAATGGTTTCAATGCTCAAATGGTTGAGGGTATATGGTTTTTCAAAGTTTCCTTTGTTACATAGTTTCAATGCTCGAATTCTTTGGAGAGTTCAATGCCTTCAGTTTCCAAGGGTTTCACTGTTTCACTTTTCAAGAGATTGATTAGGGTTTCAATGGTGCAAATAATTGAATTTGTTGAATGTTTCAATGGTGCAAATGTTTGACTTTGTCGAATGTTGAAATTTTTTAGGGTTTTTGGGTTTTTTGGTTACAATGGTTCAAGTGTATATTTGAATATTCAAATGTTTGAGTCTTTGTGAGTTTCAAGGTTTGAATGCTTTCAATGGTTCGAAGGGTTTCACTATTTCAATGGTTTCATTGTCTCAATTTTTAACAAATTTCAATTCATTGCTTCAATGCTTAAATGTACATTCAATGCTTGAATGGTTACATGTCCGAGGGTTTACACTCAATTAAATAGAAGTTTATTTGGTTGATTGTGATTTAGTTGTCAACATACTCTTACTATTTGTGTAGGGGAAAAAGTGAGACTAAGTATGGGAACCCTAATCCCACTCTCATACACACTCATGGAATACAAAAGAGCCTAGGGAGGTAATACACATCGACTACTTCTTATGAGAAAGAGAGAGTCATGGATTACCTCTTAGGTTTTCTATTCCTTTGTTGTAAATGAGAGAGAGGAATGATGCAAAATGGAATCTAACCTAGAAAGCAAGTAAGCAAGCAGATCCTAATCTGAGAATGCAAATCAAAGAACAACTGATAGACTGCTGAAAAATACAGATCAGAAGGCAAAATTAGAGGTGCACCTATGTCTGAAATCTTAGCAGAATATCTGGGACTAGGGTGCCGCTCCACTGTCTTGATTCTGCAATTCTAGAGCTAAAACTGACAGGAAGGATTCTGGAGCCTGCAAAGTGTTGTTCTGCCAAGTCCTGCTGACAGAGGGTAGGACCATGGCGCCACGCCCTTTTCCTTAGGGTTTCTGCCAAGATCTGCAACCCAGAACTATCCCTGTGCGCTCTTCCAGTCTCGAAACTTCTAGTGACACTCAGATCCGAACCTGTACCTGAAGCTGAAAAAGAGGGTTTGGGGTGGCTATATAGGGTTTTGCCTTAGTCAAACCCCCGTGTTGGTGATTTCCACCTCCACGAATAGCCGATAATGTACCGAAAATGTGTGTGCAAGAACCTTGTGTGTGTGCAAGATCCTAAGAATGAAAGTAAACAACCTAGAGCAACCCAAAAGAGTAAACCCTAATTGCTTATAATTGACAAAAGTAAATGCTCTAAATCCATAATGCAAAGTGATCTAAAGCATGAATGTGAATCAAAATGAAACTTATGCAAAGACATGAAACCATACCCAACCCCAAGGGAGAGGTACAAGCCAATCATCAGTTGGTGATCTCCTATTGTTCTTCTACACCTTTAAAAGCCCCTAATTGATAAAATGATGTTGGATGAATGTTGAACGTTGTTGAAGACTTCAAAGATCTACTAATTCGCTGCAAAGAAGACTCTAATACTCCAAAAAACCTACTCTTAGATTCTTAGAAGAAGACCCCTTCAAATGAAGAAAGAGAGCTCTTAAGTATAAAACCCTAGATCTTAATTTCATGTTTAGGCTGACCTAGGATTTGAATTTCCTGCTGATATTTTGGGGTTAAGCATTATTATATCATAGGATTGTGCTCACAAAATTTCAGGGAAAATCCGCAGACCATGTGCATTCCCGCCACGGTCCAACCAACTTTTCACCAAATTTTCGGGGCCGTTAGATATGATGATATTAGAGCGCATCCCAAAGTTACAGCTGATTTCGAGATGTTTTGATATGCGAAATCGGGCCTATAAAGTCAAAATAAGACATAATTAAGGTTTATGATTAAATAATTCATTGGAGGAATAAAATGAAAAGGGGCACACTTAGGGTAAAGGGTCCAACTTTAGAATATGTAAAGTGATGAAACATGACCTTATATTTAATTAAATTAATCAATTTTATGCTTAAAGGGGAATGAGAAATGCAAGATGCAAGACACACTAAGGCGAGTGCTAACCTAAGTGTAAAATTGTACCACCCTAGCAAGGGTGTACAATTTATGACACTACATTTAGCCCCCACTTTAGCGGTCATATGACACTGTACGTGCATATGCAAGCTAAAGTACATAAAATTAAACATCATTTGAAAAAGGATATATCCATAAGTTGTCGAACGAAGCCCCCAACGATATCTGCAGTACACAGTTAGGAACTGTTGACTCTAAATTTTACTTTTGAAACAAATAGCCTTATGGGAAATTCAGTGACAGGGGGAACTATTGCGCTGAAATAATTGAATGACCTCCGGATTTAAGAAGCTGACTCTTCCTTGTGGTTGGGGGAAAAGGGGAAGAAGAAAATTAAAGCAAAATGATCTAGACTATTTAGGCAATGCGCCAGAGTATTTTGGGAAAAACATAAACGACATTTAAAACCTAGAAACATCCGATTTTAAAGCCCATTCAACAATCTATATATCTGAACAGAACCATAAACAAGACACAACCAAGATTCCTTTTAAAATAAAGAAACATACATCATGCATCCACTAGATAACAAGTGCAAAACATAGTTTAATCGACAGAGTATTAGACATATATCTCCAAAGTCATTAGAATTATAAGAATGTACAGAAAACCATTACAGCATACTGAAAACAAATATCACAGAGGCCGTAGGCACAATTTGATTATCCTTTCCTCAGAAAACAATAACAACTAAAAGGCTTAAAAAATCCTATCTAGAATACTTAATTGTTCTTTTTTTATAAAAGTTCTTAACCCCTAAAACAGGAAAGAAAATCCCATAAATAGAACCCCCGGCTCGGCTAATAGTCCAAAGCATCCGCCATCCTCCTGCAACTGCTTCTGAGCAGAAAAAACCATCGTGACATCCTGTAGGAACACACCCAACAAAACCGCTTCCGAGGTTGTTGCCTCCACCTTGTCGTATCATCTCCATACCCGCCTGAACAAAAAGCAGCCAGAGAGATAGGTCACCATGGGTAACATGCGGCAGCTCCGAGGACATCCAAAAAGGAACGTCTAAATAGAAAAAGGATGGGCAGTGCAGAGGCGCCATGTGTCCCTATCTTCGTGCGATGCAGAGTGGGGTCCAATAGGATGCACAGTCATCAAAACTCGAGCCATTTGGCAAATCTGCATTGCCCCTAACCTCAAACAGGAAAAGTAGGCCATCAGGAACAACGCCGAAAAGACACATGGCCTGTACGATGATCGCAGCTAGGAAGTCAAAAGAAAGGGGTGCCACCCGATTAAAACACCGCCTACGAACAACCCCGAAATAATGTTAACATTTCTTGGCGACTAAAAGGGGGCATTCTGCCTGCGGAATGCTAGAACCCAAAAATGCTAGTTCGGAGACCAGACTTCATGTTAGGATAGGTCAGAGCAGATCGAAGACCTGCTACAATGGAGTCCATTCTTCCTCGGAGGGCAATGTTTATGCTTCCAGACTTTGGTAATTCTGATCCAGACAGATTACCTCATCAAACGACAAGCCTACTAGTTCGTCATGGACCAGTTTCAAGAGCATGTAGAGCTGGGCGAGGGGGTTTAGGAGATGCTCGACCTCTTCCGCAGAGATGGGATTGTTCAGGCACTAGAGGAAAGTTCTATCCCACTGCAATTGCTTGATCTGATCTAAAATCTGCTCAACTTCTAGCATAAAACTGTCCGCAGGGAAAGGAGAAGGCAGGCCTAACGAAACAAACCTCTCTACGCGCTGCTTGATGTCTAGGACAGAGATATGCAATGGCTCCAGTGCCGTTGATACGTGCATGATCACTCTATGGTGATTGATGAAAACATTAGTTTTCTTGATAAGTTATCGGTGGTCTGCTATTCCCTTCACTCTCAACTCTTCATCCTGGGCCGCATACAACATTTGGATTAGATCCTGAGCCACGGGGATCTTGGGACCAATGACGACCATAGAATTGTTGATGAGGGCTCCTACCTCGGCACAGAGGCATTGCGCTTCTCTAATGAACCTCAACACGGGCTGCAACGAGGGGCTGCACTGCTTAAGTTTTTCCCAATGGGAAACATACATTCCAACAGGATCAGAGAAAAGTCTTGAGAAAAATGCACGGGGGGAGGAATACTTAGCAGTTGTGAGACTTCCTCACTCTTTGTCATTATTTCATGTTGCAGCTCCTTGCACCTATCTTGCTCGATGATCACTTGGCTTTCCAGAGCGAGGACCTTGGCACTTCCATCCTGCACATCCTGTTGGAGTTGTGATATACAATCTTGCCCCTGCTGTAGCAAAACCTTCGTGTCTAGAAATTTTCCCTCAACTCTCTCTATGCCATTGTCTTTTTCACGCAACTCTATTTCAAATCTTGCTTTCTCCTCCGAAAGCATGACCTGCGTGTCGCTCAATTGCCGTGCATACTCTTCTTTTAGACGAATCTCCTCATGCAGTTGTGCTTGCACTTGGGTGGCATCTCTAGAAGCTGACTTTAGCTGCTGGATCTATTGGTCCTTCTCCTGCAGTTCCTTCAAAGCTACATTTCTCATTGTCTCCTGGCCCTTCAACTGAGAACTCACATTATTAAGGGCATCTTGCAACTTTCCTTTCTCCGAATTAGCCCGTGTCAGCAATCCTTGCAAGCGATTGATCTCGACATTCTGAGCTTTATCTTCTTTTCGCTACTAGGCCAAAGATTCCCGGAGGTTCACATTCTCTGTTTGCAGCTTCTCCAGGGGATGACTCTTTTTGATGAAGTTCGAAGACACGACCTTTGAATTTTCCTCCATCATCTCAACTTTGTGGGATGTTGTAGCATTTAGGAGGTTGACGCCAATAGCATGCAAAGTGTAATCGTTGGGTCTCATTTGGGCTTCTGACTTATCAACCTTGGGGAACATATTTGCAAAGAAAAGACAATGTTTTTCCTCATTAAAATGCATTTGTAGGTACGAATGGGATGGCCTGGTACCTTCCTTTTCTTTTCATTTGTCGATCTTGCCTATATGGGTGGTCTTGGAATAGGCAACTTGTTGCTGGAAATCATCTGGGTTGGCAATAACATGGCCTACAAAAGTTGCGCCAGGGGGAACCGCAAAGGAAAATTGGGAAATGGGGCCATCAAAAGCGGTCTGGATAGGTTGTGCAAGCGTGGCTGGAGAAAACAATGGGACAAAGGGAGAGGCTCCTGAGGGGAACGGATCAGCGGATGCTGCTCTGACATTCTGGGGAGGAGTGGACTCTCCAAAACCAAGCCTACACGAGATGGTGGTTGCTTCAGACATCTGCGAGGAAAAATATACAGGATGAAAACAAAGGCCGAGAATGGAATAGAGGCCTGCAGAAACGCTCCTTGGGGATCAACCGATGCTCTGATGGGTGCTAGTGTAAGGGTGGTATGAATCTGGGTTTGCATTGCAACAAGAGGGGCAGCAGAAGAAGCAACTTGAGTAGAAGGAAAAGGCGAAGAAGGGCGTACCTGAATCGTGGAAGTCACCAACTGTTGAGGATTTGAGGGAAACCCCGGGGCTTGAGGAGATAAATTCTTCTTTGTGAAACTTAGGTACTGCCTTTTACTAGGAGGGCAGTCATGTGCCTGTTTCTTGGCTTGTCTCTTGCCAGCTTGGGAATGGGGCTTGCAAGCAGACCCAATGAGAGGAAGAAGAATATGGGGCTCAGGATCTGGCTCTTTGATACTTATAACCTCTACGTCCTACCGCTGGGCTACCTCAGGAGACGAGTACCCACGTGGGGAACTATCACCTGTCTCTTCATCAAATTTATTATGCTGACACCATTCTAGCTTGAAATGTTCGTCAAAGGGGGCATTCTTGATGTTAGCCCTAGGCTGACATACTTCTCGCTGGTAGATCTAAAAATCCTCCCTCTTCTTTCTGGACCAAGAGTCTAAGGTCATGGCTTCTAGCATTGCCCGGGGAATGGGCTTTGCTGGGTTATACTTCTTCATGGCTGCGTAGAAGCTCAACCACGGGGGCCACTTTAGGATGGGAAAATCGTTGAGACCCACACACAAACTTGGGTCATTCACTTGTGGATTTGTGCATCCTTCCCATGAGCTTTGAGGCTCATGCTTCACTGCGTTCTTCCTTCTTCTTCTAAGACACCCATCTGGGTCGTAACTCCTATGATCATGAATCACTACTAGACCGAGTTGCACCAGCTTGGATGTCAGGACTTCCTCACTCTTGTTTCTTTGGACTAGAGTAATGGGACCAATTGCCTTATTGTCTTTAGTGATGGAGGTGTCATGCTTTCCCGCCCTGATGGCTCTCTCGATTCTTACTAATTGCCACGCAATTTCCAGATCAAGGTTTCTCTTAGTCACATAGGGAGGCAAGCGGAATGGTTCCTTAGAGAAACCATGCACCCAGATGAAAGAGAAATCGCTACCTATGAACCAGTCGCAGGGGGGGCGTTCATTACACATCCAGTTCATTTGAATCTGAGAGAAGTGGGCAAGCAGTTCATTAGGGATTGAACCAAAATCCCTAAGGATGGGAGTTATATGCATCGTAAGAAGCTAGTAGAATGGGTGTCCAAGCTGACACTGACATCTGGTTCCCTGACTCATCGCAGGTAGCCAACCACATGTGTTGGTTGAAGAAGGCCTCATTCTGGTGCAAGAATAGATGGACCAGGATCGAGGTGAATTTGAACTGCCACAACTACTGAAATTTTGATAGCTGCCTTATCATGGCCCTGACTATGAAAACAGAGAAATCAAAATGAAAAGACTCCCTCTATTTATGGCATTTGAAAAGGAAACCCATCATAGCGGCTATGATTTCCCGATCATTTTCATGACCGCATAGCCATGCAAGAGTAGATGAGATATCTTTGAGTTCATCATGTTTCAGGTCATTGAAGGAAAAAAGGAGCCTTAGAAGCTCGGAGGACAGACTCTGATTAAGGACACTCTAGCAAAAAGATAAGGCATCCCTTCTTGTGTTCCAAAATTCTTCCATTGTATTCTCAGAGAACACCTTTGTTCTGTCAGAAATGGGACAACACATCATAGCCCTTATGGCTTCCGGGGAGATCACTACTCTTAAGGATGAGCCGTTGATCGAACAAGAAATGGGATCAAACCCATTGGCGCATGCAGCCATGAACTTCAGACAGTAAGGAACCATAGGGGCCATAAATTGGGGTGCGCCACTGCTCCAGAATCAAGCCGCCATGGATTGTAGCTCCGCTCTATGATGCAACATTCTACTACATGTAGCCTCCCTGAGGCTTTTGGGTTGTTTACGGAGCTCGGGCTCAGAATTTTTTTCAAAAGAATCAATTACAGCAGACGTATTGTGGGTAACTGTCTTCGGCTTGACCTTGGTTTTTGGATAATCTGCCCTAGGCAGTATGGCGTGGGAAGAATAGGAGAGCTCTTCAAAAACATCGACCCATAGTCTCCCTTGGGTAGCACTCGAGGAAGAAGCTTCGACTTCCATTTTATGCAAGAGGGCTTTTCTTTGTCAACCTTTCAAAGAAAGTGGACATTAGGTTATAGAAAGAGCAATAAGATGATCATCGAGTGACCCACTTCCTTTAATGCATTGCGTGCCTAGATTTTTGCAACAAGGGGACGTTTAAAAACAAGCATCCACTTACACGCATGCCAACTCATTTTGCAGTTGCAATTAACCTTTAAAAGGACAAGTGCCACCATCCACAATTCCCAAAGGAAACTTATTTAGCCCACCGTTAATTAAAGCCACTTGAGACAAAAATCTCGGCCGGACGAATCTGGTGCAGGAGCACCTAATTTTGAGCTAGTTTTGAGTCCAGTTTCTACATTTTGGGGTGTTTGTTCATAGTTTGGTTTGTAGTGGTGAACAAGAGTCTTCTCTTAGGTCTTAATATGTTTTTGTAGTGCTTTGGTAGGTTGAATGTCCTTAGGACAATGCATTTTCTCAATTTTGGCTTGTAAACCCTTGTAAGCCTGAAATGGCAAAAACTTGCATTTTGATGAAAAATGCGTTGAATAGACTTGTTTGGAATTGGGACATGTCAATGTAATGGTTTTTTGTCATCTTAGATGGTTTGAAGGAGAGAAACAAGCATGAAAGAGAAAAATGCACTTTTTGGCAAAAGTTGTCAAAGTTGCTTGACAACTTTTTGCAACGTTGAGCAACTTTTTGCATTTTGGTAAAAAAGGTTGGTTAGGGAACTGATGGAGACTTAGCTAGGCCACAAATGACATATAAAAGCTTTGAGAATCAATATAATGAGGTTGTTCAATGCCTGGATTAGATTGGAATACATTTTGAGACCAATTTTAAAGTTTTACATTGCATGTGTCAAGAATTAGAGCAGCAATTTGCACTTAATGGGTTGATTGCATTGTTGTACCTTGCTTATTGTTTTGTTCATGTTCTTGTAGTACTCAGAAAGCAATTTGATTAGTTTATTTGCAGGTTTGGATTGAGTTTCTCATTTTGTAAGCTCTCGGCCTGAGTAAGGGTTTGAGAAGCCCAGACATGGTTCCTGCTTGAAGTCCTTGGGTTATTCTCAATAACCCTTGGGACTTGAACCATGGAACCTTTTTACAGTGTATATAACTTTTATTTTCTTTTGGAGGTCATTGAAAGGCCAATGAGCATCATTTTGCTAGGCGAGCTCAGTCATATCCCGATTAGAAAATGAATGAGATTATGCAAGTGTTTGCAAAAAAGAGCAGGGTTGGAGTTGCAGAGTGTTTGGGATGAACAAGTGATGTGTGACAGAACTTATGTGTAAATTTGGAGGCGTGGAAGATCAAGGAAGACATGTAAACCTTGGAAAAAGACCAAAATAAGCCCAAAACCACCTAAAACAAGCATTTCTTGGTTCCGTACTTGTATGGTCAGACTTAGCTTCCTAAATTCAAAAGTTAGAAAGTACTTCCAAAAGGGTATCCTGATCAGCAAAGAGTTTGTGTGAGTCTTTGGAGAAGTTGGGAGAAAATTCACAAAAACCGGTTTGGTAGGGCTAATTGGGGCTCTAGGGCTACTAGGCCTAGAAAGTAAGAAAATGAAGGAGCGATGGGGAAAAGAATGAAACCCTCACTCAAAACCAACTGATTGACTTAGGAAAACATCACAAACACCTAATACAACCCCTACAAGCACTTGTGAGGAGTTTTAGAATAGAAGGTTGGATTTATCCTGGTCTCAACCATGCTTGAGCAATCAAGGAGCACATCTGGATTGGGAGCACTCCTAGGGAGCTTAGGTGTCCAAATTGTCTTGAAGACAATATGAACAAAGAATGAAGCCCACTAGGACAACATCTGTCTACCCTTAAACAAGGTGTAAGCTCTCTTTGAGTAACCTCCCCATCATACTCTCTCTTACCAAGAAAATCAACAGCTAGTAGGGCTCGCACAAGCTAAGACAGTCTTGTGGGAGTTATGTTTTAAAATGCGATGTACCTACACATACGCATGGCATCTGTTTGCATCACCTCTTTCTTTGAGGCGCCAGGAAGGATATTGCCAATTCTGAATCAGACCTTGCTCTATCGTGTGAATTAATGAGACATGATAGGAGCACTGGAAATCAGGAGCATTGGTGTATTTGTCACTTGTCACCCTGAGCTGAGAATCTGTTATAAATATGTCTTTTCAGACATTCTTTTGTGCAGGTTCTGCTTCGACGATGAAGTTTCTTCAGGATATAGATACTCCTATTAGACTTGTCAACAACAAAGCTTAGGTCACTTTCCTTGAGAACATTTCTAACCAGAGGCTGTAGATGATGAAAAGGTGGAAGAATCCCCTAATTGTTGCTGCTATCAAATGGGTTCTTGGCGAGGATTTTATAGATAATGTGGACCAATACTGTGTGAACACGGGTATTTTTTCGACCTTGACTTTCAGATAGAGGATGATGAAGATGGAGAAAGTCTTTGAGAAAATGGTGGCCTATTGCTAAGGGCTTTCATCTTGCAACTTTTGTAAAAAGGAAGGCCAGGGGCCTATCCATGAATTGTATAACAACAAAACACCCATAATTTAATGACTTTTCTTTTCTCTTGTTTAATTATGGCATATCTCGTGTTTGCATTTTTCTTTCTTGGTAAATGACTAGGAATAATTAAATAAATAAGGCACACAAGGCATTATTTACATTATATACATTTAGAGAGAAACTGCTAATGAAAAGGTTTAAGATGAAACTTACATTGCGGAAAGGTCCCTCCCATAATCCATCAAACTTAGCATGCTGATCGGGCTTAGCCGCCCTTTCATTATATTTCAACACGAGGTCGCCTTGTTTGAATCCCGAGTCACAACTCTTTTTCCTATCAAACGACCTCTTGACGGTTTGCTGACGGTTCTGGAGAGATGCGAAAGCTGCCTCTCTAGCCTCTTCTAGTTCCATAATCTCCGCCAATCTTACGTCCCTAGGACCATTTTCTGCTACTTTGATGGACTTGAGTAATTGCAAGGCTGGGATCTCCAAGGAAATGGGACAAAGTGCATCCTTACCATAGACCATCTTGTATGGGGAGTTCTTCAAGACCTTCTTGGGCATTATCTGGTCAGCCCATAACGCACTCTTCAAGTGGTGATGGCACTCCCTCTTGTACTCTAAGCCTATCCTTTTAATAAGTCTAATAAGTTTTTTATTAGTGGACTCGGCGAGCCCATTTCCTTGCGGATAGTAGTTAGAGAAGGTATTTTAGGTAAATACCTTTGCTGAGGGAAAATTGGGTGATTCGTGAACCCACAAATGCATGCGCGTTATCTGATAGTATGGTCTTTGGCAGACCATATCAGCACACCAGGTCCTCTAGGAATGTCGGCACCTCGGTCTTTGACGAATTCTTTAAGGGAACAACTTCAGACCATCTGGTGAAGTAGTCGGTAGTGGTCAGGATCCACTTATGTCGGGGGATTGATCATCCCTATAAAGTTGAGTCCCCATTGAGCAAATGGTTCCTCCACCATTATGGGTCTGAGTGGCATTGCCACCTTTTTACACCTGCCAGTGTAATACTGACATTCTTTGCACTTCCTCACCAAGGTGTGCATGTCTTTGAACATGGAGGGCCAAAAATATCTGACACGAGTGATCTTGATGATGGTCGTTTGTGCCAAAAAGTGACCTCCCGACGAGCCATAGTGAAACTCCTGTAAGATCTTTCCAACCTAGCATTGGCTCACACAACAGAGTAGGACTCTATCGAAATTTCTTTTGAAAAGTATGCCATCCACCAAGCAGAAACCGTTGTTATGAAGCTTATAGAATCTCTTTTTTTTAGGGGGAAGACCTTCAAGGAAGCTCCCCATCTTCATGAAGTGTTTTCGGGCCTCCATCTAGCATGTCTCTGATGCCTCAAAGGTAACCATCACAACTGCTTCTGTGGCCATCTTCATTTCTCAGGGTTGGCACTCCTGGGCTATATATTCGCACAAGCCTTTGCCACAAATTATTTTGGTGTGCCTAGCATCAATATCGTACTCTAGGATTTTAGTGATCCAGTTTGCCCTTTTCTGGGTGATGTCACCTTCCATGATGTGTTCTCTGACCATTGGATGAGAAACATACATTGTAGTCTTATTGCAGGCGATGAAGTGCCTGGATTTTTTCAGGCCCTTGACCATGACCAAAGCTTGTTTTTCAATGAAGTTATACTTTGCCTCGTATCCCTTCAGGGTCTTTGAATGAAAGGCTATAGGGTTCTCACTTCCCTTTTCTGCGTCTTTCTGGGTCAGGACCATACCAATGTTGTAGTGACTAGAGAAAACATACATTATGAAGTCTTTAGACATATCCGAGTTGGATATCACGGGGGTTGAACAGATAGCCTCTTTGATCTTCTCAAAAGATTCCTTAGCTTTGAGAGTCCATTTGAAATGCATTTCCTTCTTGAGCATCAAGGTGATGGGCCTTACCATCCCCGCAAAATCAGAAATAAAGCGACTGCCAAAGTTAATCTTTCCTAGGAAAGACAAGACCCCCTTTTTATTGACAGGGAGGGGAAGCTCTTTTATTTATTTAACTCGGTCAGGGTCAATGGAGACCCCTTCCTTTGACACTATATGTCCTAGTAGTTTCCCTTGAGGGACTCCAAAGATACATTTTTTTGGGTTTTCAGAGATCCCCAATTCTAGGCACTTTTGGAACACCAGCTCGAGATGATCAAAATGATCTTCTTTGTGCTTTGAAAACATCGTTAAGTCATCCAAATATATGAGGATGATCTTGTTGATGAGCTCCTTGAAGGCCAGGTCCATAGATCTTTGAAAAGTTGCGCTAACATTTGACAACCCAAAAGGCATTTTTTGATAGGCGAATATTCCCTATTTGGTTGTGAAAGTCATCTTGTGTTGATCCTCTAGCTTCACCAAGACTTGATTGTAACTCGATAAATCGTCCCGCATTGAGAACATCTCTGATCCTGCCATTGTGCTTAGCAATTGTTCCATTGATGGAAAAGGGTAGTGATCTTATAAAGACGCCTAGTTTAAGTCTCAAAAATTCTCGCAAAGCCGGATGTCTCCGTTCTTCTTCCTGACTGGCACCAGGTTGGATACCTAGGTACTGTGCTTGATGGGGTAGATGATTCTGGATTCTATCAGTTTTTTCAACTCTTGGGCCATGAGGGATTCGATCTTCGGATTGACCCGTCACTTCTTTTGGCAGACCGGTTTGGCTCCATCAGTGAGCTTGATGGTGTGTTAAATGATATTGGGATTGTAACCTTTCAAATCTTCATAGGACCACGCTAGTACACCCATATATTCATCACAATATCGAGCCAATCTTTTTTTGGTCCTCTAGAGGAACCTCGTTCCCGACCTTGAGCATTCTTCCACCTCCTACCGACATTTTGGTATAGTCTCCTTTATCGGTTGTAAGCTTTTGCTTATCATTTTTGGTGTCATCATGGTTGAACAAATTTTCCAGGGTGATCAACCCATTAGGAAGCTTGCTAGATCTTAGCTGGATGATTTGGTTCCCATAAGCCTCTTTCACCTTAGGTTGTAGCTGATCTGCAAACTCCCCTGAGTTTTGAATGAACAGGGCGATCTTCTCATCCCTTTCGAAGACTTGCCAATGAGTGTTGTTATCCATAATAGCTGGCCGAACAACGACACAAACTATTTGGGAATTGGCGAGCAGGTCCACAGCAGGGTCAAATTGAGCCCCAATGGTGGTCATCTGGTCAGTCGCAACATTTTCTTTTTGAGGAACTCTCTGGATATTGAAAGCATCAAAGCTTTCAATCAAATCCCATGTTCTGTGATAGTAGGATCTCATGTGGACGTGCTTGGCGCTACAGATTCCTTGGATTTGGTGCATCACCAGCTCAAAATCACCCAAAACTTTCAATTTTTTGATACCCATCCTCTCCACCAAGCTCAAACCCTGGATCAGTCCTTCATACTCTGCTTCATTGTTTGAGCATACAAATTGTAGACAAAAAGACTTTAGAATCCGTTCATCAGAGGGTGAAGTGAGGCAAATCCCAACTCTTGAACCTACTTTGCATGTCGCACCATCAAAGTGCATGGTCCAGATTGTGGAGGACAATTCCTCTTTCAAAAATGGTTCCATGATAAGTTTTAGGATAACTTGGTTTTCATCAAAGATGCAATAAGTACCTAAGCCAGTGGCATGGTAGTTGGAGTATGGATCAGAGTCTATGAATTCATTTAAGAAAATCTCTTGATCGGGTGGAATATCCCCGGTCACTTCTTCATCCTCGAGGAGCTCTATGGTTTTATTTCCTTCGTTTGAGATGGAAATGTGAGTGGGTTCAAAGTTGAGCATGGTCTGATCTGCTATGTGTTTAGTGTGGAGGGGTTCTGAAAAGATTTTGAGTTTGGCACCACGTTGAGTGCGGAGGATAAGGTGGGACTAGTCTAAGGACAAGTAGCCTCCTATTTTGGCTGTAAAATCTCAGGAAAGACAAAACCCAAAAATAAGCGGGATGTCGATGACTACCACTTCTTGGGGGACGGTGACACTAGGACATGCAAATAATATCAACAAAAGGTTCTTGATAAGACCTACGGTTTGGACTTTATTTCCGTCTAACTACATAGCGCCCCTATTTAAGGGCTCATATTTGATATTCAAGACCTCCGCGATTTGCTTAGGTATGACGGTGGTGCTGGCACCAGAATCTATCATATAATTATGTAAGAGCTTATCCCCAACTATGAGGGTCAGGTAGAAAGGGTTCAGTTTGTGCTTACCTTCCGCTTGAGACTTAGGAGGCGTGGCTTCATTAGTTAACACGGTTGGAGGGCATGGTCTATCCGTAGAGGGTGGAAACCTTTTCTCGTTGATTTGCAGAGGTTTGGTGGCATTCCCGCTTGCACTTTTCCCGATATCAGACATGGCCTCTTTCAGTTGATTCTTTTTCTCTGGGATACTAAGGAGATCCCATAAGGAGACGTTGGTTGGAGCTTTCTTCAGCTGTTCCACCACGTCTAGTATTATTGGCACCAATGCTTTTGGCTCTCATGGTTTATAAGGGATAAACTCCTTCTTTGGGTACGTGGAAGCAACCGCAGGTTGTTTAGGAACTTTATCTACGAACATTTTTCCTGGGGCATTTGTGTTTTCCCCAGTGAAATGCCTTTTCAAGCGGAGGTTATAATCTGATTTCACGAGGGGGCGCCCTTCCATTGAGGTAGTTGCGCCATTGGTGAGTACGGTGTCCTCGTCCTCCATCTAAGAGAATATTGCATGGTCTGGAGCTATCTCTACCTCTTGTTGCATTGACATACCCTACATTTGGGCGATGAGAGATGTGATATCCATGTCAGGAGACGCATAGGTTGACTCATCTAGTGTCATGCCTAAGCTCCATTGCACTACAATTTTTTGCTGTAAATTACCTCTCAGATAGTTTTTGGGAGCGTGAGCATTATTGCATGGAAAACACCAAGAGTTAGTGTTGTCCACTAGATTATTTTCCCCCAGTGTCAATTCCTTATTGGTGCTAGGGTAAACGGTTTGCAAAGAATTAGGGACGAAGACTATTTGACCATTTGGTTGGGTCGATTTATCAACACGGTTGTTTGCATACTCGTTTTGTTGGTATGAGGGCCTATTCCCTTGGAAATTTTGTTGGAAAGGGGGTCTAGCGGGTGAGATTTGGGCCCTTTTTAGATTGACAATCTCATTGGAGAAGGTTCTCAATAAATTATTCATGTCACTGACTTTCGCGACCAAAGATGACTGTGGAGGGGCATACGCTTACTGGGGGCCAGGGTACATATACATGGATTTAGGAGAAGATGTGTAGGGTGCAACCTCTTCAGGGGCTTGGTTAGACAGCTCAGGAAAGACTGGCATGAGGGGGCGTGGTGCGAGCTTGCTTGCATCGATCAGGTTATTCTCTGCTTGGACCACTATCTCAAAAGCTTGCGGGAGGGTATTGCCTCCTAGCGACTGGATCATTACTGATATGTCAAAATTGAAGGCCTTCAGGTAAAAGATGAACGCCATATCCATAGGAGGGCGAGTGGACGAAGGAATTCTTTGCCAGGTCCTTTGAAATCTTAAATTGAATTGTGTCAGTGCTTCCTAGGGGGCTCTCTTTATCGTAATCAATTGGCGTATCAACGATGATCTATCAGCTTTGTCAGAGAACCTCTGAAAGAAATGGTCGCCTAGTTGGTCCCAATCCGCTATAGTATTCAGACACAGGGATCTGTACCAATCTAAAGCTCTTCCTTTGAAAGAGGCCACGAGAAGTCTCACGGCTACATGTTGCTCGGTGATACCGTGGACGGTGCAGACATTGGCTATGTCTTGTAGGTGTTCCCTGGGGGTTTTGTGAGATTCCCCAATAAATTTTGGGACAAATTTGAGCGCGGAAGAGGGAATTGGTCCCCATACAATAGGTGGAGTGGGGGGAATGAGAGGGCTTCCTTTATTCCATGTCACAAAATTTCTAGAAGGAACCTGTGCCATTGCTATAAGGGCGGTTGCAAGCTCTGGGAAGAAGAGGATGCAATCGAATGGACGTTTACGAGGGGTGGTGGGCTTGTGACTCATAAACTAGCTCAGGCTTTTCAAAATTATGGTCCCATCGGGCGTGCCAGAAAAAGAACTGTTGATTCTAAATTTTACTTTCGAAACAAACAACCTTATGGTAAATTTAGTGACGGGGGATCTATTGCACTGAAATCATTGAATGACCTCCAGATTTAAGAAGCCGACTCTTCCTTGTGGTTGGGGGAAAAGGGGAAGAAGAAACTTAAAGCAAAATGATCTAGACTATTTAGGCGATGTGCCAGAGCATTTTGGGAAAAACATAAACGGCATATAAAACCTAGAAACATCCTATTTTAAAGCCCATTCAACAATCTATATATCTGAACATAACCATAAACAATACACAGCCAATATTCCTTTTAACATAAAGAAACATACATCATGCATCCACCATATAACAAGTGCAAAACATAGTTTAATCGACATAGTATTAGACATATATCTCCAAAGTCATCAGAATTATAAGAATGCACATAAAACCATTACAACATACTGAAAATAGATATCATAGAGGCCGTAGGCACAATTTGATTATCCTTTCCTCAGAAAATAATAACAACTAAAAGGCTTGAAAAATGCTATCTAGAATACTTAATTGTTCTTTGTTATAAAAGTTCTGAACCCCCAAAACAAGAAAGAAAACCCCATAAATAGAGCCCTCAACGTGGCTAACAGTCTAAAGCATTTGCCATCCTCCTGCAACTGCTTCTGAGTAGAAAAAAACGTCGTGGCATCCTGCAGGAACACACCTAGCAAAACCGCTTCCGAGGTTGTTGCCTCCACCTTGTTGTATCATCTCCATACTTGCTCGAACAAAAAATATTCTAACACAAATCACAACTAGAGAGACAGTTCACCATGGGTAACACACGATAGCTTTGGGGACATTAGAAAAGGAACGTCTAAACATAAAAAGGATGGACAGTGTGGAGGCGCCATGTGTCCCTATCTTCGCACAATGCAGAGTGGGGTACAACAGGATGCACAGTCATCAAAACCCAAGACATTTGGCAAATCTGCGTTGCTCCTAACCTCAAATAGAAAAATCAAGCCATTAGGAACAACACAGAAAAGACACCTAGCCTATACGATGATCGCAGCTGGGAAGTCAAAAGAAAGGGGTGCCACCCGATTAAAATGCCGCCTATGGACATCCCTAAAATAATGTTAATAGGAACCATAGCCTACAAAACCACATGTTATATCACAAAATCACCTAATGCTTACTAAGGAAGGTGATGAAATTCATAGGTAGCTATATGCCCCCCTTGTTTTGACTTGCTTATTAGTGAGGTGAAACATGGTATCATGTTTTCCACAACGAATCGTGATAAAGATTTTGATGAAGTAAGTTTGCAACAAGGCTTGTTTACTTATCCAAGAACACTATGGAGATAATATAGAGAGAGAGGGAAACCTCACGATTCCAACGCCACCGACGGTGCGAAAATTGGAGCTTCCTAGCTCAAGATATGATAGATTGAAGGAAAAGTGTAGAAATTAGGGTTTTAACTTAAAAACATAAAGTGGAAAAGTGCATAACACATAAATATGAAAGTGACACCTTCATTTGCCACTTTCTAACTTTTTGGCGCTATTCACTGTAGAGGATCCCACATATAAGTCATCATGCCTCGACGCTGACCTGAGTAACCTACACAGATGGAGATCCTGCGCCAGTTCGTACTCGTCAAATGACCACTCAACGAGGTGAGTTGACTCCATTTAAATTTTTCATGCTTTCATAGTTTTTAGGAATGATGATGTCATCACCTAGTCCGGGCCTGAGCCCCCTCTTCAGACACCTAGGGGTCCTAGGGCACCTTGGTCCTCCTAGGGGGCCATGGTCCCAAGGGGGTGCCATGGTCCCCTTTGGGCGCCATGGTCCTAGTAGGGCACCTTGGTCCCTATTCGGGGTGACCAATGACGACACAGGATGAGGCGATGAATGTTATAACTGAAAGAATGATTGCATTGATTAGATGATGATTGATGATTGATCAATTACTGATGATATATTGCTTTGTATTTTGCAGACACTACCATACATCCGCAAGCTTACAACTAGTCTGACCGTTTGGATCCTTTGGGAGTAGATCCCAAGGGTGACAATGAGAGAGAGGGATTTGCTACATGCAGTGGGCTTGTGGGATGTGATGACCATGCTGGCCATCTGATTCCATTCTGCGATGCTGATGTCACTGATGGAGAGGTGGGATGCAAACACATTGACATTCTCACTACCTGTGGGGGAGATGAAGGTCACCCTTGAGGATGTATACCACATTCTGCGCCTTCCCATTAGAGGAGAGACCGTGAGATACTGATCCAATCAGAAAAAGGAGGATTAGAAGAGAGAGCAGGTATATGTTGTGGGGAGATTCATACATAGCAAGATGAGGGGCCGTATCATGGTCAGCTATCTCCTACACCCTACTAGCGAGGTTCCATTGGTGAGGTGAGTCATGATTGTGACCCTTGCATTAGCTGTGTTCCCTAATGGGCGTGACACACATATGCATGGAGGACTCATCTACGCCATATGAGTGGTGGAGAGACACATGAGAGTATACTCTTGGGGTCGGAGCATGCTTGCACATCACAATCACGACCTTGGGGAGTATGTGTTTGGACATAGATGCAACCTGATGACATGCATGCTACTACAGGTGTGGATATTTGAGCATACTACCTGCACTAGGCCTGGTGGAGCCTCGATAGAGCTAGTCCTAGAGCAGCCTAGGGTATTTACTTATCCTCTTACCTCTGAGTGGCGATTCGATGATCTCCTATATTGGAGGTTGAGCTTGGATAGATTGACAATAGGCTGGGTCATACGAAGACCCTATCTTAGGATGTACATGTGGGTAGGGATACGCAGGCAGAGGAAACGTCTACTAGAGGGGCAATACAACAATATAGTCAATACCTTGTACTTCAACCGAGTTTGGAGGTAGTTTGGGTTCAAGCAGTGTGTTCCTACTAATGTGCTTGTGTACATCTGACACTCACACATGATGCCGAGGCTAGGAGCCATTCCCAGGCCTACCAGTGATGAGATCGACATCATAGATTTAGATGAATCAGATCAGGACATAGTGACAGATTATAGAGATGATTGAGGCGCGCACCGACGGTACATCACATGGTGGGGGAGAACATACCTTGGAGCCATTTTCCCAGTAGACTTCCCTGGAGGGAACCCCAGACCATGGAGACAATCAGGAGATGGAGAGGGATCCGATGCATCTAAGGAGGGCTCAGATGATCGGGCTGACGATACAGAGGAGCAAGAGGCAGGCGGATATGGAGACGATCCTGATATGGGAGAGGGAGATCAGGATGGAGATGATGAGGAGGATGGAGAGGAGGAGGATGAGAAGAATGAGGAGGAGGAGGATGAGGAGGAGGAGGAGGATGAGTCAGATGCAGTTCCTCATCACTTCAGGGAGGATACCATAGCCCTAAATCCACCGACTCTCCCACTGCAGGCCGAGAGGGACCCTATAAGGGGTCCTGATCCTGGTCCCCATCGACCCACACCTACTATATAGAGATAGTACGAGTGTGGAGAGCCTAGAGGGTCCTAGTCTTAGGAGTTCGTTGTCCATGATCCCTACTGGCGAGAGGGAGATCGAGGTAAGATGTCCTTTTATTGATTTACTTATGTATCTTACTTACTTAGATTTGATGATATAGAATGTTATTGATAAAAATTTCTCTCTATCTTGTAGCTACCGTCCAGGAGTGGCATTCTCTAAATTAGAATGTTGTGACATACCTCATTGTGACTGCGCACATTCCTAGTTCCTTAGAGATATCACATAGATCCCAGAGGAATACGAGATGACACGAGGACCTTTTCTTTTCTATTCATACGGAGGTGGAGGTCCCACGAGAGAGACTACAATAGACAGAGTGCGACCTAGCAGCATCATAGATAGAGGGATCATGATGGAGAGAGATCGTAGGAGCTCCTCAAGGAGTCACTTGCGGTCTGTATCATGATACACCCCCACGGGGCCATCCCCACGACCAGATTAGGAGGGGGCATCTAGCCACCATCCTCCAGCTACTAGTCCTAAGGATAGGAGATGATTTTTTATGTATTGATGTATATATTATGATACCCATGGATATGTTATTTTAATGCTTAAACAATATATGCATTACTTATATTAGAAGTAACATATTGAGTAATGAGCATGCATGTCTAATTTTAATTTCCGTGTGATTGATTTCTCAATGCTTCATGATTAAATTGATACATGTGTGATTTAATTAAATAACTAAGTATTTAATCAAATGCTACTTTGATGATGTAAAAGAAAAATGTATTAAGCTTGAGAACTATATAACTAATGTGATTTAATTAACTTTAATTAAACACAACATGATATAATTCTACTTAACACATAAGAAATTGTATAATATGCTAGCACATATGAAATGTAAATCTATTACAATTTACACAAAAGAATCCAAGACAAACAAGAAACATGCTTCTTGTCAAGAATGAAGTAATTTAAACCAAACAATATAACATTATTTAATCTTACATACTTTAATGAAGACATTCTAACATATTACCCAATTTTGAAGAAAGAGATAATAGAGAGAGAGAAGAAAGTAGAAAGAGAGAACTAGGCATAGTATCTACGAAGGTGGATAGCATTTATGGGTTCCTTGAGAGGCATACCTTCCACATATTCTATCTTGTAACCACTTGATCCATAGACCTCGACAATAATGTATGGTCCAAGCCAATTAGGGTTGAATTTTCCTTTCTCCCCAGGTAAGGCATTCACATTATGTTGATTCTCGTAAAGGACTAAATCCCCTATGGAAAATGAACGTTGAATAACTTTATCATTGTAGCTTCATTGCAAAGTTTTATGATATGCTTGAATATGATCGAGGGAATTTATACACCATTCATCAATCATCTCAAGTTGTTGAAGTCTTTGTTCTGTATAGGAATCATCCACTATACCCCTAAGAGAAACTCAAAAAGAAGGAATTTCTAACTTCAAAGGCATAATGGCATCAACACCATAAATAAGATTATAAGGAGTACAACCCGTAGCAACATGTACACTCCTGCGATAGGCCCACAGATCATAGGTTAATTGAGTATGCTAATCCTTACCATGCTTATTTATAGTCTTTTGAAGAATTTGTTCAATTATCCTATTAGAAGACTCAAATTGACCATTTGATTGAGGATAATAAGGTGTAGAAAATCTATGTTGAATATGATATTTCTCAAGAAAATTCTTCACATCCTTATTTTTGAATGACGTTCCATTATTTGAAACTAAGGCGAAAGGTATCCCAAATCGGGAAATAATGTTTTCCAAAATGAATTGACAAATTACTTTAGCGGTAGTGGATCGAAGAGGAACAACTTCCACCCACTTTGTAAAGTAATCAATGGCAGTTATGATGAAGGTATGTCCTTGAGATGAAGGAGGATATATTTTACCAACAAGATCCAAACCCCATGTAGAAAAGGGCCAAGATGCTACCTGTGATTGAAGTTATTAGGCAGGGGCATGGATCAAATTGCTATGTTGCTGACATAGATGACATCTTTTAACAAACACAAAGGAATCCTTTTCCATGGTTTTCCAATAGTATCCCATTTGGAGCAATCTCTGAACTAAATATCTACCCCCAAAATGCACCCCACAAGCACCTGAATATGCTTCCTCAAGAGCAATATGGATTTCAGCCTTGTTTAAGCATTGAAGGAGAAGATCATTATAACCCCTCGTATAAAGAAATTTAGAAAGGATAATATATCTAGTAGCCAATTTGCTAATCCTAGCCCTAGTATTTGTTGGCATTTGCATAAAGATTGCATTAATGATACGTTGTCATTGATGTCAATTAATTGGTAATGATATTGTTGTAATATTGTTACTGTAACCGGTAGGAAGAATTTTTGGAGTGAACCGGTAAACGATGTAAACCTTATGTATTGTTGTAATTGACCCTACCTGTTGTTTTTGATAAACCCTAACCGATTAAGTTTGGTGAATTGGTTATATTGGTTTATGATCTGATGATGAGCGGTAATGATTATGACACATATGATTATTGTATGAAGACAATTTCAAGAGATTTTGGCGAGTTGTTGTAATGGTTTTTGTCTAAGGAATGAGCAAATGTATTGCATCTAATTCAAAGTGCATGATGAGTTACTAAGTTCGATGTAGCGGTGATCAAGGAGTGATCAAGGTTTTCTTGATTGATGTGCAGAGATTGCTATGTAATCCAATGGTCATACTTGAACCGATTTGCTTGTAATCTCTATGAGAATTAGGTTTTTGTTGTGTTACCGACCTGATTGATTTGGTTATAAGGTCGATGAAGTTTTTTAGTTTAATGAGTTGACAAAGAGTGAGCACATATCAGTTGAGTGTGTGGTTGCTGAACTAGATGATGTATCTATAGTTTGAGTAAAGGCAGATAGGAGCATGAAATGGATCTGATCAAGCAAGTGTAGTGCTATTCAGATAGATCAACAAACTCTTGTTGTTTTCTAAAAATTACAACAAAATTATAATCCCCTAACCAGGTAATCTCTAACAAGCTTGGTGTTATTCAAATCCTCTAACAAGGTGATCCATTAGATTGGATTTTCAAATCCTCTACCGAGGTTACTCCTTACGGAGTATTGCTTCTAACAAGGCATTTATAGTCAATCCCTTAACCGGGTGATTCCTAATAGGATCAGTTCTTAACAAGACTTTTGTAAAGCTTTAACAGGCTAGGCTCCTAACAGGACAAACTTCAAAAGAGTTCAGATAGTTATCTTGTGAGTCTCATCTCATTGTGGTTTTTACCTATTTTGGTTTCCACCTCAAAAATATTTGTGTCAAGTGGTGAATGTTTTTGTGGTTATGTTTTCATGGCTGATTTACTTAACTACTTAACTATTTTAATAAGTCATGATAACCGGAAGCATTGAGAAATGAATAAGTTGTTTACTGTTAATTTGTTGTAATAGTCAACCAGTTTATCCTATGAGTTTTTATCTTGACAGTGGTATTACATTATTGTTCTTATTTTACTTTGAGAGATTCATTTTTGAGATTGGTGAAGTTTGTATCAATTTTTCTATCTACTGATTCACCCCCCTCTCAGTAGTTGACCAGATACTTATTCTTTCATCATAGCATCAATTGGTATCAGAGTGTATCAAGTCCTCTAAGGTCTAAGCCTAATAGCTTGAGGTAAAGATCTTGCAGATCATGATGAAGAAGGAAGGTCCAAAGTTTAATAGAGATAACTATAGGATATGGAGTGATAGAATGAAAATTTATATCAAGAGTCTGGGAGGTCAGTACTGGGAACATGTCGATACTAAGTATGTTGCACCTATTGGGATGTTGACTGATGATCAAAAGAAAGAGAAACAAGAAAATCATCAAGCACTGGAGGCTATTATCAGTTCTTTGTCTGATGCAGAGTATGTAGATGTTCATGGTCTTGAAGCTACATATAAGGTATGGAAAAAACTTGAAGAGATTTATAGCGGTGATGAACATGTTAAGATTGCTAAAGAAGAGAGTCTAAGAGGAAAATTTGATGACATGCAGATGGCTGAAGGTGAGAATATCCAACAGTATGGTCAAAGGATAAAAGAGATAGTCGGTGAAATTAAGAGTGCAGGAGGTAAAGTGGAAGATTCCACAGTGATCAATAGGGTACTGAGAACCCTGCTATCGGTCTACGCTATCCGAGTTGCAGCTATTCAGGAGCTGAAGTCCATTGACAAAACTAAGGTAACTCTTGACTCCATCATTGGCAAGCTTACTGCTTTGGAATTAAATGGTTATGATGGTAGTGTACAAAAATCTGAGTCTACATTTAGAGCTTCTGTTTCCAACCCATCTATAAGGAAAAGTAGAGATTCCAGTCACATTTATGAATCCAGATCCAGAAAAGAAGCTGATGATGAAGACATTTTAGTTGAGCTTGAAGCATTGTTGGCCAAGCAGTTGCCTAGAGGTACAGGTAAATATAGAGGCAGATTACCTTTGAAATGTTTTGCATGCAACAAGATTAGACACATTGCTACTAACTGTCCTAATGGTGATAATGAGCACAAATGAGAGAAATTTAAGAAGTATAAGGGTAAAGGCAAAAAAGATTGTCTTATTGCTATTGATGGTGGTATCATTGATGAGGAATTTGATGGTGATGCTAATGAAGACATTGTGTTTGTAGCCATTAAAGAAGAGATGCCAGACTAGAAGGTATTAGTATCCAGGATGGATAACTCTGATGATTGGATTATTGATAGTGGTTGTTCACATCACATGACCGGTGACTGGAGAAAATTTATTTCTCTGAAGGAATTTGATGGTGGAGTTGTAAGATTTGGTAATGACTCACCCTGCATGGTTAAAGGTAAGGGAACTATTTCTCTTAATGGAAAGAGTAGTGCAGGTGATGTCTACTGGGTTGAAGGTTTAAAGCATAATCTTTTGAGTGTGGCACAACTCAATGACAAAGGATACCCATTGGAATTTAAAAATGACATGTGCAAAATATATGGCAATAAAAGTGAATAGATTTGAACTGAGAAGAAAACTAAAGGTAACTTGTTTCACCTTAATCCTAAATTCAACAACTATTTAATTGCAAAGATAGATGATATTTGGCTTTGAAATAGGATATTTTGTCATATAAAATTTTATCACATTATTAAAGTGAGTAAGTCCAAGATAGTGAGAGGTTTTCCTCAATTAGACAAACAGGTTAATGTTCTGTGCAAAGAATGTCAGTTGGGAAAGATGACATCCTCAACTTTCAAGAGAAAATCTTTTTCACTAGAACATTTGTTAGATTTGGTTCATACAAATCTTTGTGGACCAATAAGAATAAAAAGTATTCAAGGTGACAGATATTTTATGATCTTCACTGATGATTGCTTAAGGATGATGTGGGTCACATTTTTCAAGGATAAGACTGAAGCTTTTGGTAAGTTCAAGGCATTTAGGGCCTTAGCTGAGAAAGAGAGTGGTAAGAAGATAAAGTGTCTGAGGATAGATCAAGGCAGTGAATTTACTTCTGAGGAATTCATTAGGTATTGTGAAGAAAATGGTATCAAACGATAGCTTTCTGCACCTAGGACACCACAACAAAATGGTATCGCAGGGAGAAACAACCGATCAATTGTTGAAGCTACTAGGATGATGTTGATACAAGGAGGTGTAGCTTAAAATTTCTGGAGAGAAGCTATCAACACAACTGTCTACACTATGAACCGGATTCTGGTAAAGAGAGGTAAGGACAATACTCCTAATGAATATTGGTATGGTAGATCACCTGATGTTAGTTATTTCAGAATATTTGGAAGCAAATGTTTTATTAAGAGAGGTGATTATATTAGCAAATTTGAGGCTAAAAGTTATGAAGGTATATTTCTTTTCTATTCCACCAAGATTAAGGCCTACAAGTGTTTTAACAACCAGACATAAAGAATTATTGAGAGTGCTAATGTTCGAGTGGATGAAAATCCTAAAGTCTCAGAGGAAACCAATTCAGAGAAAAAGGATGAAGATCCTTGCATTTTGTTTTTGGAACCAGAAACTGTGAAATCTGAAACCGGTAAAGCAAATATTGTTGTACCAGTTCAACCAGAACAGATAAATTCAAAAGAAGATGATGATAATGAAGAAGCTAAACCTGAAGATAATGATCATGTTATTCCAAGATATGTGAGAATGAATCACAATCTTGAACAAATTATTGGGGATAAAGATGTTGGAGTACTAACTAGAAGAATAATCAAAGAGAATTCTTGCATGATCTCCACTATTGAACCAAGAACTGCTAAGGAAGCATTTGATGATGATCATTGGGTTAAAGCTATGGAGGAGGAATTAGATCAAATTGATAAGAACAACACATGGACCCTAGTACCCCGACCAATAAATAAAAATGTGGTAGGTACTAAGTGGGTATTCAGGAACAAGTTGAATGAAGATGGTGTTGTAGTTCACAACTAAGCTAGGTTGGTTTGCAAAGGTTATGCACAAGAGGAAGGAGAAGACTATGGTGAGACTTTTGCACCAGTGGCAAGACTAGAAGGTGTTAGAACTTTAATTGCATTTGCAGCACACAAGAAATTCAAGGTATACCAGATGGATGTTAAATCTGTATTTTTGAATGGGATACTAGAAGAAGAAGTTTACATTAAGCAGCTAGATGGTTATATTCTAATTGATAAGAAAGCCATGGTATGCAGACTACATAAATTTTTATATGGATTAAAGCAGGCACCAAGAGCATGGTATGAAATGATTCATACACATCTGATGAAGATAGGCTTTCTGAGAACCAGTGATGATAGTAACATTTATCTCAAATTTGAAGGAGATAAAATACTAGTCAGTGAAGTATTTGTTGATGATATCATATTTGGAGGTAATGATGACATGAGAAATAGTTTTGTAGATGAAATGAAAAATGAGTTTGAAATGTCTTTAGTGGGAGAAATAAAATTTTTCATAGTACAAAAAATGAAGAATGGTATTTTCGTCACATAGTCAAGTATGTGAAAGAGGTCTTGAAGATATTTGGCATGAGTGGCTGTAAACTAGTTGGGACACCTATGGTTACACATTGTAAGTTGTCTAAGGAAGATGAGTCCAAATCTGTTGGTGAGAAGGAATATAGGTCAATGATTGGGAAATTGCACTATGTTGTTCACAAAAAACCGAACATAGCTCATGCAGTTGGCATAGTTGCTAGATTCCAAAAGAATCCTAAGGAAACACATTTGATAACAACCAAAAGAATTTTTAGATACTTGAAATCTACTATTTATTATGGGTTATGGTATCCATATGAAGGAAATTTTGACTTGAAGGTTTACACAGATGCAAATTGAATAGGAAATGTTGATGACTAGAAAAGCACAACTGGTGGAGAATTTTTTCTTGGAGGAAGACTTGTTTCATGGAGTAGTAAGAAGCAGAATTGTACTTCACAATCTACTGCTAAAGCTGAGTATGTTGCAGCTTACATGAATTGTACACAGGCTATATGGATGAGGCACATTTTGGAAGGTTTTAAGATGAAGATTTCAGAACCTATAGAGATTTTATGTGATAATACAAGTTGCCATAAATATTTCCAAGAACCCTATTTTGCACGCACGAACCAAGCATATTGAATTGAAGTATCATTTCTTGAGGGAAAAAGTACTGAGTAAAGATGTGATCTTGGAGCATGTTTCTACCAAGGAGCAACTTGTAGATATTTTTACTAAACCTCTGTCTAAGACTAATTTTGAGTATCTTAGAAGTCAGTTAGGGGTTTTCCCTCTTCATGAAGTCAGTTAAGTATGATGTAGATTACACCAGTCTCGGAGCTACTTGCAGAATTTTACACAAGGATTGGTGTAGAAGTGGATTTATTCCACAGGGGGAGAATCAAGTTGCAGATTGTTGATGATGCACAATGAAATTTGATATTACATGTTTTACTTTCAATTTGGCATTTTTGTCAAAGGGGGAGAAGAATTATGTGATTATGGGAAGGAGAACCAGCGACAAGCTAAAGACAGGGAGAGCATGGTGAATACTTGGTAATGTAAACCAGGATTCCTATTCACAATCACGCAACAATCAATGGTATTGATATTTGTATTGCCATCAATGCCAAAGGGGGAGATTGTTGGAATTTGCATGAAGATTGCATTAATGATATGTTGTCATTGATGTCAATTAACCAGTGTAGCGTCCTAAAATTGTGACACTTGCAATTTCAACTGCATTTCGGTCTTCACGATGGCGACGCAACACGCAACCTGAATGGAGACCCCAAAACTTGCTCACGACACTGAAAACTGCATTTTTCAAGCACCCTGGCCTGAACCTCCTTGCACCCTGATGTCCCGGGAGGTGGGACCAGAGCGCCCAGCGCCCTGGTCCCTCAGGACCAGGGTGCCCAGCGCCCTGGTCCTCCAGGACCATGGCGCCCAGCGCCCTGGTCCCTGGGTCCTATTTTGGGCCCGGTTTCCTAAGTGATATCGGGTCTTTTTGATTGCAATTTGGAAATATACTTCCCTGGTCGGCCTAAGGTCGGGAAAATCAGTCTATCAGCCCTAATTGACAAGTATATAAGCTACATTTTTCTCTCTCATATGAGAGGGGGAGGATATATGTGAAAAGCGTGGAAACTATACTCAAGCATTCAAGCATTCAAGCATTCAAGCAATTGATCATTCCAAGTCTCCATTCAAGGCTAAGTGTTGCATTCAAGTCAAGGATTCAACCATTGAAGAGGAGATCACTTATTACATGCTACAACATACAACATACAACATCTAAACCTTCGCACATAAGGATACCAACATCCTTAGAACAAGGTATTAGTACTTGTTTTACATTACAGTCATTTACATTTACAGCTCTTGCTCATTTCTTGGTTAATTCCAAAACCGGGGTTTGACCTAAAGGCAAACCCCTAATCCCTAACCCCCCAATCGTCTTCGCTTTTCTGTGTGTAGGTTGCAGGTACACGGCTGAGATTGAAGATCTGGAATCCTTGTGCAGAGACGAACAGATCCCCCTTCGTTTCGCGGATTTTTCGGAGGACCGTGGCGCCGGGCGCCATCGTCCTGACAACTTTTGCTCAAATTTGCAGGACAACGCCGTATCGACATTTTACTGCTAATTCCAGGTCCACAGCTTCATCCTATAACCCGAACTCAGTTTATAAGCGAATCTTTATGACTTTCTATGCATGCTTAGCTTAATTTCCTTAACAACATTCTTTACAAAAGAGGGTAGCCTTGCTTTCCTAACCCTTGAAATTCATTTAGCATCCAATCTTGCATTACGTAGGATTGGATCTTATGAGTTTCAACCCCTCTTTTGAATGTAAAGTCTCTCCCCTAAGTGAAAACCCATCGAATCCTAGCGAACCTCCCTTCTCTCTCCTGGGAGTTGGAAGAGGGGAGACCAACTAGGGTTCGACCGTGATTTTCCGCTTTACATTTTGGTGAACCTAACGTGAACATCCTTTCTGATTTTTCATGCTTAGATCTAAAAAAATTTTTTTTGATTACATTTCCATGTTTGATCTTTTGCAAAATTTTAGAGGTGATTGCATAAAAACCCTAAAATTTCTTTTTAGTAATTGAACTTGTGAAATGCTTAATTGTTAATGCTTAATTCAGATCTGCTTTTCTATTACAAATTATCAATTCATATCAGTGCTTTAATTTTGAAAATTAAGTGGTTAAAATTCAAAACCCTAATTTTTGAAACCCTCTTGATTCAACCTTCGTTCGACAATTTGACCGATCAAAACATCTCCAAATCAGCTGTAACTTTGGATTCCGCAATAAAATCACAATATCTTTCATCCCTGAAAATTTGGAAAAAAGTTGCGAGGACCGTGTTGCACTCCGAGCGCCATCGTCCCCGACATTTTTTCCAAAATTTCGGGAGCGAGATCTTGCTGTATTTTCCTGCTAAAATCCAGAATTTTGGCTGATTTTATCAATTTTAACACTTTCAAAATTACAGTCAAAGTTGGTCTTGTGATTGCTTGGTTTAAGGCTCCTAATCATTCAAAAATTATCGAAACTGAAATTTTGTGTCAAAATTGTGTTCTTACTGTCTTAGATTTGAAAATTGTATTTACATTCATTCGAAATTTCAGTGCTTTATTCAAATATTTGCATTTTGTGACTTTTGAAATTAAGTGCCTAATTACAAAAACTTTGATTTCCGCTTTCAAAATTGAATTTAGCGTGAAATTGAGTCAATTTTTAAATTTCAAAATTTGCATTGCTCTTGACATTCCCTTTAAAATCATAAAATTCAAAATTTCAGTTTCCCTCTCTTTTTCAAAATTCAAATTTTGCATTTTTCGACAATCTTGATAGGGTTCAATTTTGAGATTGCAACTTTAATTTGGCCTATCTACAGATCGTAAAATCCCTCAATTTTTTCAGATTACTCTAAAATCATCATACCTTCCATCCCTGCAAATTTCGAAAAAAGTTGCAAGGACCGTGTTGCACTCCGAGCGCCACGGTCCCGAACATTTTTTCCGAAATTTCGGGAGACTGTTGTGATTGCATTTAACAGCTTAAATCTGGGAGATTGGCTGGTTTTACTGAAAATTGCTACCTCTAAAATCAAAATCTTCTCTCTCTTTCTAGTGCATGAGTTTTACAACAATAAGCCCTACTTACACTATTCCCGTTAGACGAAGCCGTAGAATTAAGTCTTTCCGAGGTTTAACTACCAAGGAGATGGAACCTAATTTGAGTAGCCTTTTTAACGAGGACGTGGGTAATTCCTCTAATCCTCCTAATGATGAAGAAGCTCCCCATGAAGTTTCTGTTGAACAACTTTCCAAATTGGATAACCAATTTGATGATTTTCACCAATGGATGTCTCATGAGTATCCCGATAGTCAAGCTCTTCCTTTAATTGAGGGTCTAAAACGTATGCTTCAAAGTGATAAGAATGGAATTGATGTTTTACGTGGTATCACACACATTGTGGATTCGAATGTGATGCCTATGAAGAGTTGTGCTGAATCTTTAGGTTATACACAACCTCCTACACAAGACAATCATTCTATTCCTTTGACCACTTCTATTGCTAGTTTACCTACCTTTACATCGAACATCATGGCTACCTCTATACAAGACAATCCTCCTGTGATCACTAGTCATGGGGGCAATCCTCCTTCTTCAATTAACCCTATTCCTTCATTCAATCTGACTTCTTCATTCATTCCTTCAATAAGTGTTCCTATTACATATTCACAAATGAACATGACGCAAGGGGGCAATTCATTTAACCATTCCGTTCCTCCTTGTAGTGTTCCTCCTATCCAATCATCCCCTATGGTTGACTATCATAAGGTCCCACCACCTTACTCTTTACCTTCTTTCAATAACATCACACCTCCATCTCAATCTAACACACCTAATATGAACTCTTCGACTGAAGCTACCATTAACAATCTAGCACAAACTGTCTCTTCTTTACAGCAACAAATTGCCTCTATGAATCAATCTAAGTTTAGTGTGCCCACATTTGATGTTGCGAGCCCACTTTCTCTTGACATTGTTCGAGCTATTCCTCCTAAACATGTTGAAATCCCGCATTTGGAACTTTATAATGGTAAAGGAGATCCTCTAACACATGTTAAGACTTTTCAAACAATATGTACTGATTTTGCTTATGACCAAAGGTTGCTTGCAAAACTATTCACCAGAACATTAAGAGACAAAGCCCTACAATGGTATTGCTCGTTGCCTTCTTATTCTATTACTTCTTTCGAACAACTTGCAAATGCTTTCATTCAACAATTTCAAAACAATATAAGTCCTAAAGTTACTTTGATTGATTTAATGCATTGTAAACAAGGTGTTAAAGAAAAAGTGACTGATTTCATTGGTAGATATAAGCATTTGTATGCTCAAATTTCTTTTCCAGTGCCTGATAATGATATTCAAAGAATCTTTATTTCTAATTTGCAAAAAGATATTCGAGACAAACTTCTGTTTTCTGAGTTTACTTCTTTCCAACAGTTGTGTGCCACTCTTCACAATTATCAACTGACTGTGAGTCAAATGGAACAATCACATCCTATGGCTCCGAGTGATAAGGGTGATAGCAGTCAACAACCATTTGGGAAGTTTAAACCGAACAGAGATTCGATCAAATTCAATGAAAACATCATCAACAACAATGTGAATGCAGCATCAGGTGTGCCTCCTATTTCTAAATTTTTCAGGAAAGAAAGAAAGTATACTCCTTTGAATGAATCATTGCATGATATTATGAATAAGTTATTGGGACAAAATGTGCTTACTCTTCCTCCTATACGACAAATTGATCCTGCAAAGATTACTTCACCTTATTTTGATCACAAAGCTTTTTGTCATTTTCATCGTCAGCCTGGTCATGATACTGAAAAATGTTTTTCTTTAAAGGGTAAAATTCAAGATTTGATTGATAATAATACTATTTCTGTTTCTGGAATGAATGATAAAGGCAACACATCTGTAGCTCCTCCTAACCAAAATCTTCAGATTTTTACTAATCCATTACCTTCTCATACTTCTCATACTTCTAATGCGATTGAGGCTAATGATTCCTCTTTCTCATCTGATGGTCTTGTGTCTATGACTCCGAATGTGATTAACTTTGTAGAGCAGCAAGAAATCCCTAAAGAACCTTCCATCACATTTGATTCTAGTGAAACCTTTAGAGCACCTGATGGTCCTTTATACATAGTTGCAAAAGTCAAGAATACACCTTGCCGTGGAGTGCTTATTGATCCTTCGTGCATGATTAATGTTATTACTGAAGAATTTCTTTTTACTTTGCAATTGAATCAAGTGATATATGACAAAATAGATGTGATTGTGAAACTATTTGATGCATTTTCTTCTCCTGCAATTGGTTCTATTACATTGCCTATTGAGGTCCATAATAAATCTCTTGATGTGAACTTTGCTATTATTCCTTCTTCCGAACAATTTCGTGTGAAGCTTGGCTATCCTTGGCTATCTTCCATGAAAGCTATTGCTTCTCCTATTCATAAGTGTTTGAAATTTCCCCATAATGGTGAAGTTGTTACTGTCAATCATAGTCTCTTTAAACCAGCTGAAAGAACCTCTAGTGTTCCTATTGATTACTTTTGGCCCAAACAATTCCAATCTCTTCCTCTGCGAAGTGATCATCTTTTTAAATCTTATCAAAAGTGGAAAACAGATATGATTTTATCTCTAAGTGAACCTAGAACACCTAAACTTGACATTCCTATCATTCTTGAGAAGGAAGTTCTTCCTTTGAAAGATAAAACTAATGTCTTTCCCCAAGAAGATTCCCAACCCGTCCCCATGGATGTGACTATGTCTATACCTAATAAAATTCCTAAGAGTAGACCTATACCTCCTCGTCATGATGGACTTGGTCTTCTCCCTAAACCAAAAATTCCTCCTTTGTATGGAGCAGTTCCTCCTCCTGCCTTCTATAGAGAGAAGAGACCTTCTTCTTCTCCTATTATCCAGCCTAAGAGACCACAACCTAAACATCCAAGTGATAAGGATGAGAACATTCCTCCTCCTCTATCTTCTACACTTCCTACTAAGACTAGACGTAATCGTTCTGCACGGGAACGATGACGAAAGCGTCATCTTAGAGCTCAAGAAGCTGCTTCTCAAACTTTAAAATCTCCAAAAACACCTTCAACAAGCATTATTCCATTTTCTCCTCAGCCGGATATTGAGCCTAAATCTCCTAAACATAAGATGCATGATGGTTTTGATCCTGTGCGAGTTAAAGATCCTATTTTTATAAATCTTGATGATGATATAGATGAAAATGTTATTCATGATGAAAATGTTACTCCTCTTGCTTCTGATAGTGAATATGAACTTGTTGATGTTGATAACCATTTATCTAATGAATTTTCTAAAGCACTTATCCTAGCTCCTAGACAAGAACAATGTGGCTTGGAACATGAACATAGCCCTTGTTTGGATCTTGTGATAGCTCCATCTGCTATGTTGGATGTTCCTCCTCTAGCGTGTTCCCTGCCTTCCCGAAACATTGATCAGCAAGATCGGGGGGTAGATGACGTGCTAGACTAGTTACATTAGCATGGTAGATTCTCTCCCCCTCTCTTTTGTTACTTCTTCTATATGTTATTCTCATTCTTCTATTTGTCGTCCTTAGTGTTGTCTACTTGAGGACGATGCAAAGCATTGAGATCTCTTTGGTCTCTCTCATGTTGACTCAAAAGACACATGTGTTCCCTTCTTCTAGGTGACCTTCCTTGATTGGGGAATGAAGAACAATTATGCATACATACATATGATATATACATGACTTATCATACAGCATACTGACCCCGAGGAAAGCGAAGTCACCTCGTGCTTTGTGTTTTGTGTCTATTATCCTTGGGTTTATCTCACACTTGGGGGCTAAATCTTTGCGATAACGTGCTCCTTTTCCTTTCTCATTTCTTATGTGTATCACTACGTTAAAACAATCACCCCCGTTGAGGCGCGTGCGATCACTTTAACATAGGGGGGCATACACCCTGTCTATCCTTTCAAAGATACTTGAAAATTTCTTGGCAAACTTAGCTTTGTCTTGAAGATTTTTGGTATTTCTTTTGCATGACTCATAGTGAGGGAACCTTACTACTGACAGTCATGGTTCTTCCTCGTGATCTTCCCTTTTACTTTGTCAATTGAAGTCGTAAGATCCTTAGTCCACTGGGGGCTTGGTGTGTCTTGCCTCCTTGACGTGGTGAAAGTCTTTCAATATTGTTTCCTTGTACTTTACCGGAAGTATGAGCATACATACTCCCGCTAAAGTGGGGGCTAAATGTAGCGTCCTAAAATTGTGACACTTGCAATTTCAACTGCATTTCGGTCTTCACGATGGCGACGCAACACGTAACCTGAATGGAGACCCCAAAACTTGCTCACGACACTGAAAACTGCATTTTTCAAGCACCCTGATGTCCCGGGAGGTGGGACCAGAGCGCCCAGCGCCCTGGTCCCTCAGGACCAGGGCGCCCAGCGCCCTGGTCCTCCAGGACCATGGCGCCCAGCGCCCTGGTCCCTGGGTCCTATTTTGGGTCCGGTTTCCTAAGTGATATCGGGTCTTTTTGATTGCAATTTGGAAATATACTTCCCTGGTCAGCCTAAGGTCGGGAAAATCAGTCTATCAGCCCTAATTGACAAGTATATAAGCTACATTTTTCTCTCTCATATGAGAGGGGGAGGATATATGTGAAAAGCGTGGAAACTATACTCAAGCATTCAAGCATTCAAGCATTCAAGCAATTGATCATTCCAAGTCTCCATTCAAGGCTAAGTGTTGCATTCAAGTCAAGGATTCAACCATTGAAGAGGAGATCACTTATTACATGCTACAACATACAACATACAACATCTAAACCTTCGCACATAAGGATACCAACATCCTTAGAACAAGGTATTAGTACTTGTTTTACATTACAGTCATTTACATTTACAGCTCTTGCTCATTTCTTGGTTAATTCCAAAACCGGGGTTTGACCTAAAGGCAAACCCCTAATCCCTAACCCCCCAATCGTCTTCACTTTTCTGTGTGTAGGTTGCAGGTACACGGCTGAGATTGAAGATCTGGAATCCTTGTGCAGAGACGAACAGATCCCCCTTCATTTCGCGGATTTTTCGGAGGACCGTGGCGCCGGGCGCCATTGTCCTGACAACTTTTGCTCAAATTTGCAGGATAGCGCCGTATCGACATTTTACTGCTAATTCCAGGTCCGCAGCTTCATCCTATAACCCGAACTCAGTTTATAAGCGAATCTTTATGACTTTCTATGCATGCTTAGCTTAATTTCCTTAACAACATTCTTTACAAAAGAGGGTAGCCTTGCTTTCCTAACCCTTGAAATTCATTTAGCATCCAATCTTGCATTACGTAGGATTGGATCTTATGAGTTTCAACCCCTCTTTTGAATGTAAAGTCTCTCCCCTAAGTGAAAACCCATCGAATCCTAGCGAACCTCCCTTCTCTCTCCTCGGAGTTGGAAGAGGGGAGACCAACTAGGGTTCGACCGCGATTTTCCGCTTTACAACTAGTAATGATATTGTTGTAATATTGTTACTGTAATCGATAGGAATAATTTTTGGAGTGAACTGGTAACCGATGGAAACCTTATCTATTGTTGTAACCGATAAACCCTACCTATTGTTTTTGATAAACCCTAACTGATTAAGTTTGGTGAATTGGTTATATTGGTTTATGATCTGATGATGAGCGGTAATGATTATGACACATATGATTATTGTATGAAGACAATTCAAGAAATTTTGGCGAGTTATTGTAACAATTTTTGTCTAGGGAATGAGCAAATGTATTGCATCTAATGCAAAGCTGAGTTAGTAAGTTTGATGTAGCGGTGATCAAGGAGTGATCAAGGTTTTCTTGATTGATGTGCAAAGATTGCTATGTAATCCAATGGTCATACTTGAACCGATTTGTTTGTAATCTCTATAAGAATTAGGTTTTTGTTATGTTACCGACCTGATTGATTTGTTTATAAGGTCGATGAAGTTGTTTAGTTTAATGAGTTGGCAAAGAGTGAGTACATATCAGTTGAGTGTGTGGTTGCTGAATCGGATGATGTATCTGCGGTTTGAGTAAAGGTGGATAGGAGCATGAAATGGATCTGATCAAGCAAGTGTAGTGCTATTCAGACAGATCAACAAACTCTTGTTGTTTTTTAACAATTAAAACAAAATTGAAATCCCCTAACCGGCTCTAACAAGCTTGGTGTTACTCAAATCCTCTAACAAGTTGATCCATTAGATTGGATTTTCAAATCCTTTACCGAAGTTACTCCTTACAGGGTATTTCTTCTAACAAGGCATTTCTAGCCAATCCCTTAACCGGGTGATTCCTAACATGATCAGTTCTTAACAGGACTTTTTGTAAAGCTTTAACAGGCTAGGCTCCTAATAGGGTGAACTTCAGAAGAGTTCAGATAGTTATCTTGTGAGTCTCATCTCACTGTGGTTTTTACCTATTTTGGTTTCGACGTCAAAAATATTTGTGTCAAGTGGTGAATGTTTTTGTGGTTATGTTTTCATGGCTGATTTACTTAAGTACTTAACTATTTTGATAAGTCATGATAACTGGAAGCATTGAGAAATGAAGAATCTGTTTACTATTAATTTGTTGTAACAGTCAACCAGTTTATCCTATGAGTTTTTATCTTGACTGTGGTATTACATTATTGTTCTAATTTTACTTTGAGAGATTGATTTTTGAGATTGGTGAAGTTTGTATCAGTTTTCTATCTACTGATAAGCCCTCCCTCTTAGTAGTTGACCGCATACTTATTCTTTCATCATACCATCAATATTCTTATTCGCAGAGTCAGGAAAGGTACCATCACTCAAATATCTCATGATATGCGAGTACCAATCATCATAATCTATAATGCAACAATATGCCACATCACTAGGATTATTAGCAATAGCCGAGGTAGTGAGGTTGTGAATAGTGAATTTAAGATCTACCAAGGGATCATCTAGAGACACAATAGAGGCAACACATGCCATCACATCAAAATGTTAATTATCTTTTCGAGGAATAGGCTCCATGGTATAAGAATCAAATTTTTGCAACAAGAATATAGCTAAATCTCCATATTGTGATGATTTGTCTTGCTTAGCTTGATAAACTCTTGTCACTTATGATTAGTTGAGAATCTCCATAAATATGTAGATGTTTTACATTCAAGGCCAAGGATTCTTTAATTCCAGCTATAAGAGCTTCATATTCAACAATGTTGTCAGTACATAAGAAATTGAGACGATATGATAAAGGAATAGGATTCTTTTTAGGAGAGCTCAAGACCACCCTTGCCCTTGATCTTGTATGACACTTAGAGCCATCAAAGTATAGTTCCCAAGTCTCATCAACCTCAATGGAAAAAATTTATCCATCGGGAAAAAGACATTGGATTAGGTAGGGAGAAGAGTGAAGGAGCATCAACTAAGTGGTCAGTCAACGCTTGACCCTTTATTGCCTTTTGTGAGACAAACTTAAGCTCAAAATCGGTCAACATCATAACCCACTTAGCTAAGCGTCCAGACAGGTCAGTTTTGGAGAAAAGATGTTTAAGAGGATCGAATTTAATGATAACATGGATCTCAACATTCAAGAGATAATGACTCAACTTTTGGGTTGCAAAGATTAAAGCAAGGCACTATCTTTCTATTGTAGAATATCGAACTTCATAATCACGTAGAGTGTGGCTTATGTAATAAACCGGGCATTCTATACCATCCTTATCGCATTATGCCAATAAGGTTGCAAGAGCTTGAGGGGAAGCAATGGTGCACAAAAAAAAAGGCTTAGTAGGATCTGTAAGTTGAAGAATAGGAGGATTGGCCAAATAGGTTTTTAGGTCTTCAAATGCTTGGCAACAATCCTCATTCCATTGAAAAGTGATATTGATTTTAAGCATTTGTGTGAAGGGAAAGGTACGATCCGCAAGGTGAGAGATGAACCTATGAATAACATGGATCTTTCCTTGCAAAATTTTTAGTTGGGAGACATTCTTAGGAGGTGGCATGTTATTAATAGCATCTATCTTCTTTGTATCCACCTCAATGCCACAATGTGAAAGTATTAATCCTAATAGTTTTCCACTATGCACACCAAAAACACATTTTCGGGGATTCAAATGCATATTATACTTGTGAATTCTCTCAAAGATTTGATGAAGGATCTTAACATGATCTGTACAAAGAACGAATTTGGCTAAGATGTCATCAACATAATGTTCTAAGGTTTTATGTATATAGTCATGGAAGATGAGAGTCATAGCACGCTGATAAGTTGCACCTGCGTTTTTCAATCCAAAAGGCATCACAATCCAACAAAACATTCCCCAAGGGGTAGTGAAGGAAGTTATATATTGATCTTGGGGATTGATGAAGATTTGATTATATCCAGAGAAACCATCCATAAAGGATAATAAAGCATGCCCTGCTACCGAATCCACTATCATATCGATATTCGGGAGAGGAAAGTCATCCTTTAGAGAGGCCTTGTTTAAATCATGAAAATCTGTACACATCCTAATCTTGTTTTTAGCTTAGCCACAACCATAATGTTTGAAATCCATGGGGAATAATCGATAGGACAAATGAATCCAACATCCAATAGTTTTTCAATCTTAGCTTTAACAAGTAATTCATCTTTAGGGTGAATCTTTCAAATCTTTTGCTTTACAAGTTTAGCATCAGGAATTAGGACAATGTTATGAGTGACAATATTAGGATCTAGGCCAAACATGTCAGAATATATCCAAGCAAAGATCTCAGGGAATTCATGTAACAACTCAGCATATTGTTTTTGCTCTTCTTCGTCAAGACATTTCCCTATCTTGATGATCTTATCTTCAGCACAAGGATCCATCTTGATATCAATGGTGTCATTTATTAGGAGATTGCTCTGTTGAGGAGCGTCTTTTAATTGAGGAAATTATTTAACTATCTCATCGTTATTTATTTCTTTCCCAAAGTAAGCTTCCACATTTAGACAATAGGGAAAACTGTGGTTATGGTGATAACGAGGAAGGTTGTGATAAGCTCCCAAGAATTCAGCTAAGGAATCATCGGCAGAAAAAACATCCAAAGAAAAGATACAAGAAGGGTCACAGTTAATATATTCTAGATATTTTAGCGAGAGAGAAGCAGAAATGACATTAACACTAATAGATGGTCTCTTAGAGGCTTTAGTACGATTGAAAAGATCATAACCAAGACCAAATGTTATATCACGAAAGTTGTTTTCCAAGGGAACCTTAATCCCTTGTTCTTGAGCACCACATCCATCTCCATCATATCCACACCTAGCTAGGATATGAAAACCAGGACCATAAAGGTTAGTCCATTTTGAAGAAGGAGGATTTTTAAAAAGTGAAGGATCAAAATCCTCTAGACCAGAAACTAAGGGAGACGGAGTCTGAGAATCTGCCACAAATTTATTACTCAATGGCCCAGATAAAGTATATTGCTTTTTAAGTTCTTCTTCTTCTTTCTTCTTTTCGACCTTCGGTTCTCTAGGGGGAATTCTGTATTCCCCTATGAAAGTAGGATTGAAATCCAGGGATCCCCAATCATCTTCTGCAAGAATATTTTTAGGAGTGAAAGTGTTCTCAATCATAGAGTTGGGCTGAGAAGACTCTTCTTCAAGAACCTTAGATCCACATGAGGAAGCATTGGGAATCGAGCCAAATATAGGAGATAGGTTTGATGAACTAGTCACACTAATCAAAGTAGAAGCTTTAGAGGAATTTTCTAAGATAGTTGGGGAAGAATTGATTGAAGAGGATTTAGAACTTGATGTTTGTAAACAAGCCTAGAATCTTGTGTCACCTAACAAGGTGTATGTTGTGTTGTTGTGAATAAACTTGATTTGCCTATGGAATGTGGAAGGAATAACTTGCATGCTATGAATCCAAGGCCTTCCTAGAAACAAGTTGTATGTCAACTCTCTAGACATGACATGAATAGGTGTAGTTAAAGTAACATGACCTACCTTAACAGGAAAGGTGATGATACCTACTGAATATTTATCAACAAGCCATAGATAGTGAGAGAATTAGGCTTAATAAGAGATGTGTCAACATTGATCTTATGCAACAAGTTAATGCTACAAACATTAAGGCTAAAACCATTGTCCACTAGTTTTCATCTTATCACACTATCATTTATGATTACCACAATCATTAAGGGATCATATTATTGTTTAACTTCACTAGAGGGTAGCTCATCTTGTGTAAACATAATCTGAGCCTTAGGTGTTACAATAGAGTGAATCAAAGAAGCCATATTATTGGATGTCACTGCGGGTGGGAAATTCAATGTTTTCAAGGCATCTTGTAGCATTCTATGTTGAGTCGAGGAAGTTTTAAGCAAATCCAAAAGGGATATCTTGGCAGGAGTAGCTTTAAGTTGTTTGACAAGATCATATTCTTTACCAAGGGTTTGTGAAATGTGAGCTGCTTGAGGAAGAATGAGTTGATGATTAGGTAGAGGAGTTAGAACAATTGGAGGAGGGTTAGGTTGCCTATTGTTTCTCATGTTCTAGGTATGGGCAACTGCATTATAACTCTCCTTAGTTAGTTTTCTAGCATAGCTATAAGGACTCTTAGTGGGATTCCTTCCTTGAACCGTAATGATAGGCTTGTTTGGAGTGGTAAAACAATCATGACTATATCCACCTTGAACCGTGAAAAGAGGTTGATTAGGAAGAGGTGAAGTTGGAGAAGGACAAGAACCTTGGACAACAAAAAGAGGTTTTCTATGTTCATTCACATTGATCATATTGATTAACCTTTTAGATGCATTATTCTTGTTTGAATGTTTAGGCAAAGACATAAAGTCATCAAGGGCATCATCCAATAAAGCATGGTCATAGTGATTGAAAGGCTTATCTTTAGACTCAAAAGCAGACATAACGTCATAGAGGGAATCATGGGAGTCAACTATGTTGCTAGATATAGTGGAGGAGTTGATAGGAATGTACCCATGAGAGGGATTATTCAACTTATCTTTCTCATCACCACGAAATGGCGTAGTAACAAGGTTGATTAATTTTTGGCAAAATGAGAGTTCAGAAGGCTTAGGGTTCAAAAACTCATCTAGAGCTTCATTTAATTCATCCCCACTAAACTCATAATCAAAAAAATTGAATACATCATCAAAAGAATGAACATCTTGCAAATAGAAATCTGACATTTTGAAATGAAAATTACATGAAACTTAAACAAACAATGCAAGGAAAATGAAAGGAACCTATCTTTTTTTTTCCTTTTGTTCTTTTTCTCTTTTTCTCTTTTTGTTTTTGAAAGCAAATGAAATAAAATAGATCTAGATATAACATACAATGCAATGAAAATGAAATTGGATTCACGTTGGGTTCACCAAATATGTGTAGGGGAAAAAGTGAGACTTAAGTATGGAAACCCTAATCCCACTCTCATACACACTCATGGAATATGAAAGAGCCTAGGGAGGTAATGCGCGTCAGCTACTTCTTATGAGAAAGAGAGAGCCATGGATTACCTCTTAGATTTTCTATTCCTTTGTTGTAAATCAGAGAGAGGAATGATGCAAAATGCAATCTAACCTAGAAAGCAAGCAAGCAAGCAAATCCTAATTTGAGAATGCAGATCAAAGAACAACTGATACACTACTACAAAATATAGATCAGAAGGAAAAATTAGAGGTGCACTTGTGTTTGAAATTTGAGAAGAAATGTTCGAGACCAAGGTGCCATGCCACTATCCTGATTTTGCAATTCTGGAGCTGAAACTGATAGGAAGGATTCTGGAGCCTGCAAAGTGTTGTTCTGCCAAGTCCTACTGATAGAGGGCAAGTCCATGGTGCCATGCCACTATCCTAGGAAGGACCAGGGAACCATACCCCTATCCTTGGGGTTTCCACCAAGATTTGCAACCCAGAACTGTCCTTGTGTGCTCTTTCAGGCTCAAAACTTCCAGTGACGCTCGGATCCAAACCATACTTGAAGCTGAAAAAGAGGGTTTGGGGTGGATATATAAGGTTTTACATTAGTAAAACCCCCATTTTGGTGATTTCCACCTCCAAAAATAACCGATAATGTACTGAAAAATATGTGTGCAAGAACCTTGTGTGTGTGCAAGATCCTAAGAATGAAAGTAAACAACCTAGAGAAACCCCAAAGAGTAAACCCTAATTGCTTATAATTGACAAAAGTAAATGCTCTAAATCCACAACGGAAAGTGATATAAAGCATGAATGCGAATCAAAATGAAGCTTATGCAAAGACATGAAAACACCATGAAACCATACCCAACCCCAAGGGAGAGGTACAAGCCAATCGTCAGTCGGTGATCTCCTATGGTTCTTCTACATCTTCAAAAGCCCCGAATTGATAAAATGATGTTGGATGAATGTTGAATGTTGTTGAAGACTTCAAAGATCTTCTCTTTCGCTGCAAAGAAGACTCTAATACTCCAAAAAACCTACTCTTAGATTCTTAGAAGAAGACCCCTTCAAATGAAGAAAGAGAGCTCTTAAGTATGAAACCCTAGATCTTAATTTCATGTTTAGGCGACCTAGGATTTGAATTTCCCGCTGATATTTTGGGGTTAAGCATTATTATATCATAGGATTGTGCTCCCAAAATTTCAGGGAAAAAGCTGCGGACCATGTGCATTCTCGCCACAGTCCGACCAAGTTTTCACCAAATTTTTGAGGCTATTAGATATAATGATATTAGAGCGCATCCCAAAGTCACAACTAATTTTGAGATGTTTTGATATGCGAAATTAGGCCTAAACTGTCAAAATAAGACATAATTAGGGTTTATGATTAAATGATTCATTGGAGGAATAAGATGAAAAGGGGCACACTTAGGGTAAAGGGCCCAACTTTAGAATATATAAAGTGATGAAACATGACCTTAGATTTAATTAAATTAACTAATTAAATGCTTAAAGGGGAATGCAAAATGAAAGATGCAAGACACACTAAGGCGGGGGCTAACCTAAGTGTGAAATTGTACCACCCTAGCAAGGGTGTACAATTACGACACTACATTGTTCATCTTTCAATGAACTCATTAATGGTTGTCATGTTTAAATAGTTGTCATGCTTCAATGCTTTCAATGTTCTCAAGTTTCAATAGTTTCAATACTTGTCATGTTTGAATAGTTTCAATAGTTGTTATGTTTGAATAGTTTCAATGTTTGATGTCCTAAATGATTTAAATTATTCAATGGTGCAAATAATTGAATTTGTTGACTATTTTAATGGTGCAAATGTTTGAATTTGTCAAATATTGGAATTTTTGAGGGTTTTTTCAGTTTCTCGATTTCAATGGTTCAAGTGAATATTTGAATATTAAAATGTTTGAGTCTTTGTGAGTTTTAGGGTTTGTGGGTTTGAGGGTTTGAATGCTTTCAATGGTTTGAAGGGTTTCACTATTACAATAGTTTCATTGTCTCAATATTTAACAAATTTCAATTCATTGCTTCAATTTTTAAATGTACATTCAATGCTTGAATGGTTACATGTCCGAGGGTTTACACTCAATTAAATAGAAGTTTATTTGGTTGATTGTGAGTTAGTTGTCAAGATACTGTTACTGTTCTTCTTTCAATGAACTTATTAATGGTTGTCATGTTTCAATACTTTCAATGTTGTCATGTTTCAATAGTCTCAATACTTGTCATGTTTCAATAGTTTCAATGCTTTGATAACCCCAACGCTTTAAATTAAATTTTGAATGTTCAAAAATGAAAGTCTTAATACTTGTCATGCTTCATTGTAACTAGTATTGGTTCTTTCAAATAATGCATAAACAGTAAATTAGAAACCCTCAAACCCTTAGACATGAATAGTGGCATGTATGTGCAAATGTGTATGCACATGTGTATGTATACACATGTGTATGTATTTACACATGTCTATGTATGTACACATGTGTATGTACATGCATGAATCTACATGACTTACAACTCAAATTTGAAGACATTCACTATATGGACATGTACATTTATGTATGTATGTACATGCATGTACATATGTGCATGTACAAGTATATACAAATGTGCGTGAACACGCATATACATATTTGCTTGAAAATGTATATACATTGGTGTGAGGATCCACTATGTGTGCACCCTAACTTTGGGGACAACATGCCATGCCACGTGGAATGAGAGACCAACTTTGACCTCTGCCCAAGTACTCCATTGACCTGGCTACAACAAGGTCATTGTGTCTTTTGATCTCCATTCACATGTAATGTGATGATTGGGCCAATATGTCAACAATTTGAACAAGAAGCCTCCAACCTTGCACAAATTATACAAGAACCCAGGGACCTTACTCAATTTGAAATAGTTCTTAGGCAAATTGAATAGTTAAGTTCAAACAACTTTGTTCCTCTACTCCCAAACAATGAGGACATGCCATTGTTTCAAAACCTTCATGCTCTTCAATTATCAAAGGGGCCGAAGGAAGTATGAAGGGAGAGCTTGGTGGATTGGGTGCATCACAATTCAAAAGTATTAATATTTTCAAATAGTTGTGTGCCCTCATTGGAGTACCTGAATTCATGGAAGGTCAGGTGAGGTGTAGTTAATGGCATTGCAAGGAAATTTTCAAAGTAACTGGAGGAAGTATGGAGGGAGAGCTTGGTGGATTGGGTGGCTATGTAGAAAAATGCCACGTGGAGACCTCGGTCGATGGTACAAAATGACACAATTTTGACAACTAACACCAATGGCGAGGTTTTTGAGGTGTTCAATTGGCAAGGTTTCAAGTTGGGCACCCAACTCAATTGTGCTAAATTGATACATCAAAACTATTGCCATAAACATTAGTCAATAGATGAAAACTGTAGCATGTAGTTATTCACACCTTTTCTCAATCATACCATCACATGTGAATTGTACCAACATATCAAACTTCCCTTTCCAACCCGAAACCATTGGACTTTGCAAACCATTCAAGCATTGAATATAAATGTAACATATGAAAGAATTTGAGACATTCAAACATTGGAGTGCTTGAACTATGCAAACCAATTATGCATTGAATGCACATGTAACCATTGAAAGCATTTGAAACCTTTGAAACCCTATAACCCTCAAACAATTGAAACCATTGACACATAATAAAGTATTCAAATTGGCAGAAATAGTCAATCATCCCATTACTTGTATGTCACCAATCAATATGTCTACCAATTCCTCTATTACATCAATTTCCACACATTGTGTGTAAGTATCAATCAAAATTAAACAAGAACTATTATCCAAAATGTCTTCTTAAACTTCATTTGAAAAAACTTGGCAAAATAATTCTTGGCCTTGAGCTTGATGGCCATAGTGTTGCAATGGGTGCCATGTTCTTGTCAACATCAATTGACTCACTGGTACTTAATTCAAGTGGCATTGGGTTGCAATATCTAAGGCTGGCACCATATGGTGACACCCCTGCAATATGTTTCAAAGTACCAGGAAAAGTAGGTGATGGGGAAGTAGGTGAATAATTCATGCCTATTGGAAAGTTGGGAAACATTGTGTTAATTAGATCCTGCATAACAGGGTGTTGGTCGGGCAAAGGCATGGATGAACTAGATTCACTGTTCAACAACGTCTTTCTTGCCAACTCATGGACCTGCTCTGAGATTGCCCTTTCCTCAGCCTCACATTTCTTCCTTGCATTATCTCACTGTAGTTTTTCAACCTTTTCCTTCTTCTCTAATTCCTTTAGCCTTTCCTTTTCTTGTTGTAAGATTGCCTTCTCCTTTCTCAACAGTGCATTAGTTTCTTTGGCCAACAAACTTGTTGCCTTGTTTGTTTTTATCTGCTCTCTCTTTCTTTGTTTCCCCTCCTCTATTTCTCTACTCCTCATCTCTGCAAACTCGACACCCTCGACAAACTCATTAGAAGTTATCAACTTCCCTTCCTGTGCCAAATAGATGCCAGTTGAAGCCCCTACCACTTCTCTGGTTCACAATGTGAATGGGCAACTTTAAGAATCGTGAAAGTGTATTATGGTATTATGATTGAGGTGTCTCACTTCCTTGTGACATTAGGCTCTCCTCTTCCACATTACAATCTTGTGTTGCTTCTTGTGTCAAACCTGCATCATTTCCATTGTCAGAGTCACCACAATTTGCATAGTAATGCACCATTTCCGGAATGACACCTTCTAGTGGTGAAGGCAAGCTAGATGTCCCCCATTCGTCTTTTCCTTCCAAATCAACACTGAGATTCACCGCCCCTTCCACCACCCAAGATGGTGCAATTCATTCAGATGGAAGGCCAAGACTCTCGTCCAAAGTGTCAACTATAACTTCATCAATGTTGGTGGTTGCCTGTTCCATGTCCACATGTGTAGTTGAATCCATTTGATGGCTGGTCGCAATGTTTTTCGCAACCAGTTCTGGGGAGACATGGACTCCCGAAAGGCTGAGCATGTTTTGCACTGTAGATGCATCTTCCCCATCATTAATGTGGAATGTGGTGCTGGGCTACATGTCTTGGGTGAGGGCATCAAGATTGAGGGGCCATATCATTGTCCTTTTGAACCCCGCAACAATGTTTGAAACAATCAATTCCTTGGCCAAAGAATTGCTGCTAAATTCTATCAATTCAACCCTCCTAATTTCTAGATCGGGGAAGCTTTCTAGCCATGTGACTCTTTCTGATTTGAAGTATGTTTTGAATGGAGAGAATACACTCACATCGAGTGGCTACAATTTGTGAGATGTGTGAGATGGCAATGTTAGAAAGTCTATGCCCAACATCCTTGCCTCTTGGATGGTTGGAAATGCAACAAGGTTGCCATGGCTGTTGAATATCAACAAGCACCTATTCGTTGGTGATACAACCCCAGGGACATAACACTTGAAGTGGTGCAACCAACTCATGAATAATTCCTTGGTCATCCACACATGTTGTTGCGTTGCCATGCAAGCACCAAGTTTGCATTTAGCTATGTAATTTTGTAACTGCCTCTTGCCTTTGAACATGTAGAACCCTAAAATGCTTTGTCCGGAAGCATTAACACATCAAAGAATTGTGATCCACTCATGGCTCTTCAGAAGTATATAAGACATGTTTTGGCTTCATTTCCTCACAAGCACTCTCATTGCCCCATTTATTCTAGCCATAACACCTGTTTCATCACATTTCCAAATGCGGACAGGACCATATGGATTAGCAACATATGATTTTTACAATGTCTCGTAAAAAGAAGAAACAACTGATGGTCTAAGACACAATGCTTGGTCTTTGTCGAGGCCTTCGTCTGTCTGCAAGCTGAGTTCACGATGTTTGGCCTTGAATCCAGACCACCATGAGTTTCCAGGCATGCCATCCTTGAAAGGGGTTGGTCTACCCTCACAAATATGAGAGACAACTACCTTCAAGTTTATGATTTCAAGGCCATGACCACAACCAGCCATCTCTTGGCACCACTGCACAATCTCCTCTTCTTCTTGATATGTGATGATGGTTGGTAGACCTTTCTTGGACGTGGTGGTCAGACCACCCAACCATTTTGATAGTGTTGCAGCTAGGATGCCCCACTTCCTTGATGCACCCCGTATGGACATGTCGTTGCCCTCAACATCTTGGAGTGCACCTTCCATGTTTATTGCCAAACACAGCTTCTATTGCATTGTTACTTTTCTTTTAGTTTGAGGTGGACTAGGTTGGTCCACCGTGGCCGGGATAGGATGTTCATTTGGATCATCTTCTATTGGGGGTATAGGGTCTGCCTGGATTTGAATAGGAGGTAGGGCTTCTGCTTCAACATTGAAAGTGACACCCCTTTTTTGTGAACACGCCCTTGTGCATGCTGATCTCTTTGAAGCACGACGAGACATCTTGTCTGCACAGAACAATATGAACATGAATGTTAGCCATTAAAACAATGTTTAATAAATATAGGCCACCATTACTGATATGAATAAGTTTATGTTATCCATTCAATCTTTTTTGAAGATTAATATAGCTATACTCTTTTGAATTTGAATACTACGAGATCGAACCAACTAACCATGTCATTTTGTAAATCGATGTGTGCTGATCAGTGCCAATAATGATGCTTGATATGAAATGAATGTGCAATTACAAATTGAATGACAACAAGGTGCAACAAGTCAACAAAGCTTGAACAGTAGGGCTAGGGTTCCCTTTTATGAAACTCAAAATTTTAGCAATTATTTGATTGTTTTGTGTATTGGACACTTGTTTTATTGTTTTTTGTATTGGACACCTATTTCGGTATGGATTCATGGTCAAAACCTTCTGGGTTTTCTAGATGTGGGGGTGTAGCTAGACTGCGTTCTTTCCAAAGAATTACTTGACTGTATAGATGGGAAGGGGTGCTTGGCTTACAATAAGGTTGGATGTATATTTTGGTAAAAATCCATGATGGGATTTGTTCATCCACTATTGTATGAAGCAGGCATTGCCAGGACAACTTTTGAGATCAATATCGGACTTGAGGACCATAGTTTTCTAAGAAAAATCTATTGATATAGTTGGTTTGCCACGATTGGAGGCTAAGGCTGAATAATTTTGAAAAGAAACAATATCTTGTGGGGAAGACAAGATCATCATAGGAGTATGGACAAAGAAAGAATCGGTCAACATGATGACCATGCTTGGCTAACCACTCTTGATGTGCTCGAATTCGGGGATATGCGATGTTAACAGGGTATTCTATGGGTGGAATTAAAGTGTGAGGTGGGGAAAGTTTCACAAAGATAGTTCAGGATTTCATAATCAGCATCATCTGGAAATAGGGTTTCGACAAGACCTTCACTTGTTAGAATCTCGTGGACCTTGAGATAGTTTTCCCTCTCATATCGATAATTTTTTACAATCTGATAGCATTGATCTATGTTTGACATTTCCACGCTTTGCTGGATCCATGTGTGTTATCTGGAATGTATCATTGTCAATTTGCATCATGCTATATATTAAAAACTTTGCATGTGACCTCAAAACATTACTTTAATTTATATATACATACATGTAGAGTAACTGGCATGTATTTCTACATGTTCTTTGAATTCAAAGATTAGATTGGTATGGAATTGTTAAACACTTGTACATGTCTATGAATGCAAATATTGAATTGGTTTGCAATTGCACAGTAAGTTGTATGCCATTCTATGGATTGACAGACATATATATATGTATGAATAGTGATGCATGTAGTCACACACACACACACACACACACACACACGCAAATACTCTCTCTCACACACACATATGTAAATAATCTCTCTCACACACATATACTCATAGACACATATATATGCAAATATGCTTCAATATATAAATGTATGCATGTATCTGACTTTATATATAATCACATATGTGTATATATATATATATATACTTATTTGTGTATATATAAAATATATGTGTATATGTATGTGTGTGAGTGTATGTGTGTGTGTTTGTGTGTGCATATATATATATATATAAATATGTGCGTGTGTGTTTTTGTAAAGGTATTAATACATAATTGGAGCCCATTATATATATGTGGACCCCATAGAAAGGTATTCATACATATACATCCCATATATATGTGGACCCCATCTGTTGATAGGAGGAAGCCAACTCAGCTGTATACATGGCTGTAGTGTCATAAAATTGTGACCCTTGAAATTTTTGACCACATTAGGGTCTTCACATTGGCGAATCAAATCCCCATGCCTGATCAGAGACCCGAGACTTGCTGAATCCTCAAAAACTGCACTTTTTCTGCCCTCTGCATATCAAGAAACCTGCTTTCTATCCTGGTTAAGGGCAGGACAGGGGTGTGGCACCCCTGCCCCCCCTAGGAAAGGGGCATGGCACCCCTGTCCCTGCCCTATCTTGGGGCCTCTTCTTTCAAACTATGCATTGAACTTTGCACTTAAAGAGGGAAAAATTCCCCTGTGTTGGCTTATGCTAAAAAATCAGCCCATTAACCCTAATCAATGAATATATAAGTTGCATTTTCCCTCCCATTTGCATAAGTTTGAATACATGAGATTGCAGATTCAAGTATTCAAGAGCATTCAAGAATCCTTTCAAGCATTGAGCATTCTCAAGTCTCCCTTCAAGGCTAGGTGTTGCATTCAAGTCAAGGATTCAACCATTGAAGAGGAGATCTCTTTCATCATTCAATTCCATACAAGAAATTCTATCTACATTCCTATTGCATGCTCCCTTGAGGTGATTTACATTTCAGTCTTTCATTTACATTTACTTGCAAGTACTTTCTTTCATCATTTGGTTAATTCCAAAACTGGGGTTTGACCTGAAGGCAAACCCCTAATCCCAACCCTACTTCCTCTCTTTTCTATGTGTAGGTTGCAGGTGCACAGCTGGAAAACCCCTAATACCAACCCCACTTCCTCTCTTTTCTATGTGTAGGTTGCAGGTGCACAACTATTCTTGCAGATTTGGAATCCATTTATAGAGGCGGAAAAACCCTATTCGTTTCGCGAATTTTTTGGAGGATCGTGTGCACTTTCAACACGGTCCCGATGACTTTTTATCAAATTCACAGGGCAACTTTGTCCTGACATATTATAACTAGATCCAAGTGCACAACTTCATCCCACGCTTCTATTTCAAGTTATAATTAGTTCTTTGCTACTTTTACACTTAGTCTCAAAACACATAATTCAACAATCTTTCCATTCTAAAAGAGGGGTTAGATTTTCATTTTCACACCATTATCATTTCATTTAGCATTCAATCTCTTCCCTAAGAGGTTGGATCTAGTGAGTCACCCCCCCTTTTAAATGTAATGTGGATAAAGTGTTTGGAAGGAAATCCGCAGTGAAACTTTCATCTCTCCTTGGAGGGAAGAAAAGCTTTCCTCTTGATCTCCCCATCATTCACTTTTCACCACATCACATTTTGGTGAACTTGAGGTCTTGCATGCTTTCCTTTAAAAATAATTGCATATTAATTTTTTTGCAGACTTAGACATTAATTCATTCAAAACCCTATTTTTTTAAAATTGAAATTGAACTTGTGTTTTGTAAAAAATTGCTTGCTATTGTCTTAGATCTGAAAATTGCTTTGTTTGTCAAATTCAATTTCTTCATTGTCTTGTTCAATTTGCAAATCAAATTCACAAAATTAAGAGGTTAATTGTCAAAACCCTAATTTTCAAAAATCATCTTGAATTTGTATTGAAATTCCATTTAATTTTCAGATTTGTGATTGTTTTCAGACTTATCCTTTTTCCTAGAATTCAAAATTTTAATTTCCCTCCTTTTTCAAAATTCAAAATTTCAAAAATTAAGTGGTTAGATCCTAAAACCCTAATTTTCAAATTTAATTGTATTTTGTTTAAATTTTAATCAATTTCAGTTTTCCAAACATTTTTCAAGGTGTCCCTATCCACTAGGTTTGACCTTTTTCAAATTTGCAAATCAATTCCTCATTTTCTCAAAACCCTAATAGGGTCTATTTTCACATTCAAACCTTAATTTCACCTATCTAGAGATTCTAAAATCAACCAATTTTTTTGGGTTAGCTTTAAAATCATGATAACTTTCGTCCCTGAAAATTTTCAAAAAAGTTGGGAGGATTGTGTGCACTTTTAACACGATCCCCTACTTTTTTCCCGAAATTTCAGGAGACTGTTATGACTGTATTTAATAGCTTAAATCCAAAAAATTGGCTGATTTTGTCGATTTTTGATCCTCTAAAATAAAAAATACCTTCTAAATTCAACATTTCAAATTTCATTTTTTTTTTTAAAGTTAAGTGGTTAATTATAATCTGCCCTGACTTTAAAAATTCTAATTTTGTCAATTTTAAAATTATGTGGTATCCCATTGACCCTAATTTTAAAATTCCAATTTCCTTTCATTCATCATAAAATTATTTTTGAAAATTGTGTCATTTTCTACTTTCAACAAAATTCAAAATTGTTTAATAATTGTTTTGTCAAATTTTGCATTATTCAATTTTTGTACACTTTGATTCAAAATTTCAAATTTTCCCTCTAGTGCATGAGTTTTACCACTACTAGTCCTACCTATACTATCCTCGTTAGATGAAGCATTAGAATTAAATCTTGCCAGGGTTTAATTACTGAGGATATGGAGCATAATTTGAGTGACTTATTTAATGAGGATAATGCTAATTCTTCCCATCCTAATCATGTCCCTATTTATCCAATTGATGAATCCCATGACGATGAAGAAGATTTGACTAGAGTTTCCATAGATCAACTTTCAACAATGGATGTCCCAAGAATACCCTAATAGTGAAGCTCTTCCATTAATTGAAGGCCTTAAATACATGATTCAAAGTGATAAGAATGAAATTGATATATTGCACGACATTTCTCATATTATTGATTTCAATGTCATGCCTATAATGAGTTGTGCCGAAACCCTAGGTTACTCACAACCTCCTACACAGGTCAATCCTTCTATTCCTTTGACTACTCCTATGACTAGTGTTCCTACTTTTACCTCAAACATCATGGCTACTTCAACTCAAAATGTCATCCCTACAACAATTAGTCATGGGGGCAATCCTTATTCTTCATTTAATCCTCCATCTTTACCTATCTCTTCAATAAGCATTCCTATTATCCCTCAACCAATCAATGTGACACAAGGGAGAAATTCATACAACAATTTTATTCCTCCTTTAAGTGTCCCTTTTCCTACTCAGTCATCAGCTATGCCTACATATCATATTGTCCCACCACCTTATTTTCAATCAATACCTTCTTTCAATAACATCACACCACCTTCTCAATCAACCATGTCTAACATCAATTCTTCTACCGAAGTGACCATTAATAATCTTGCTCAAACCGTGTCTTACAACAACAAATTGCTTCCATGAGTCAATCCAAGTTTAGTGTGCCCACATTTGATGTTGTGAGCCCACTTTCTCTTGATATTGTTAAAGCTGTCCCACCTAAGCATGTTGAGGTCCCTTAATTGGAACTCTATAATGGAAAAGGTGATCCTCTAACAAATGTCAAAACATTTCAAACCTTGTGTACTTATTTTCCTTATGATCAAAGATTTCCTGCAAAATTGTTTATAAGAACACTAAGAGACAAGGCTTTACAATGGTATTGCTCTTTGCCTTCTTATTCTATCAATTATTTTCAACAGTTAGCAAATGCTTTCATTCAACAATTTCAAAACAACATTGGTCCTAAAATTACTTTGACTGATTTAATGCATTGTAAACAAGGTGTTAAAGAAAAAGTGACTGATTTTATTGGTAGATATAAGAATTTGTGTGCTCAAATTTCTCTTCTTGTACTTGATAATGATATTCAAAGAATTTTCGTCTCTAATTTGCAAAAAGATATTAGGGGGAAGCTTCTTTTGTCTGAGTTTACTTCCTTTCCACAATTTTGCGTAACACTCCACAATTATCAAGTGGTTGTGAGTCAAATGGAGCAATCTACTCCTATGACTCCGAGTTATAAGGGGGAGAGTGTTCAACAACCATTTGCGAAGTTCAAACCAACATAAGGCTTCATCAATTTCAATGATACAATCGACAACAATAATGTCAATGCTACAACAGGTGTGACTCCTATTTCTAAAATTTTCAAAAGAGAAAGACAATTTACTCCTTTGAATGAATCTTTATAGAGTATTATGTCTCAGTTGTTGCAAAGAAATGTTATCAAACTTCCTCCTATAAAACCAGTTGATCCATCTAAGCTAGCATCCCCTTATTTTAATAACAATACCTTTTGTCAATTTCATCGTCAGCCTGGTCATGATATTGAGAAATGTTTTGCATTAAAAAGTACGATTCAAGATTTGATTGATAATAATACTATATCTTTGGAAGGTATGAATGATAAGGGAAACAAATCAGTAGCTCCTCCTAATCAAAATCTTAAAATTTTTACTGATCCTTTGCCTTCTCATACCTCTAACGTGATTGAAACTGAACATACCTCTTTCTCTCCTTCGGATCTTACTACCATAGCTCCGAATTTAGTGAATATGGTAGAGACACAAGAGACACCTAAGGATCCTTGTATTACATTTGACCCTAGTGAGACCATTAGGGAACCCGATGGCCCTTTATACATAGTTGCAAATGTTAAGGATATACTTTGTTGTGGTGCTCTTGTTGATCCCTCTTGCATAGTTAATGTCATCACCAAGGAGAATATTTTTACTTTACGATTGCATAAACCAATTTATGATGACACTAATGTGGTTGTGAAGTTATTTGATGGATTCTCTTGTCCTACCATTGGTTCTATCACCCTTCCTGTTGAAGTTCACACTAAATCCATGGATGTCAACTTTGTTATCATTCCTTCTTTCGAGAAATTCCATGTGAATTTGGGTTACCCTTGGCTATCTTCCATTAAGGATATTGCTTCTCTAGTTCATAAGTGTTTAAAATTTCCCCACAATGGAGAAATCATAATTGTTAACCATAGCTTATTTTGACCATTCAAAATAAGAACATGTGTTCCTATTAATTTATTTTGGCTTAAGCAATTTCAATCTCTTCCAAAAAGGAGTGATTCTCTTTTCCAATCTTATCAAAATAGGAAGAAAGATATGATCTTATGCTTGAGTCAACCTAGATCCCCAACACTTGATATTCCTATCATTCTCAAAGATGAAATTCTTCCCCTAATGGATAGAACTAATCTTCCTCCTAAGGATGATCCTCTACCTATTCCTATGGATGTATCTATGTCTTCTCCTAAGAAGAAAAAAAATATTCCTCCTAAGGTTAGACCTGTACCTCCTCCTCATGATGGACCTAGTCTCCTTCCTACACCTAATATTCCTCCTTTATATGGTGCAGTTCCACCTCCTTGCTCTTATAGAGAGAAGAGACCTGCCTCTCCTCTTGTCCAACCTAAAAGACCTCAACCTAAACCTTCAATTATCAGAGAGGAGAATATTCCTCCTTCAACAAATGTTCCTCCTTCTTCTCATCCTTTCGCTAAGACTCAACAAAATCATTGTGCAAGAGACTACCGACGAAGACATTGTGCTCGAGCTCATGAAGCTGTTCCTCAAAACATTCAATCAACCCAAACTCCAATAGTTGACATGATTCCCTTTTCTCCTAAGCAAGATGTTGAACCTACATCTCCAAATCATAAATTGCAAAAAACATGCGATGGTTTTACTCCCGTAGACACCTAAAATTGTCCTACCTAATTAAATAAATATTTTATTTATTTAGTTATTTTAGCCTAATTCTTCTATTAATTAAATAAATCTTTATTTATTTAATTAATTCATTTATCCTCTTCTAGCTTTATTTCTCATTTAAATAAATACATTTATTTATTTAAATTATCATTTCCCTAAATTAAGTAAATATCTTATTTATTTAATTGATCCCACTTCTTCTATTAATTAAATAAATCTTTATTTATTTAATTAATTCATTAACCTTTTCTACCTATGACACATGTCATTCATCTCTTAATTCCTACACTACCTACCCTCTCATTATTTTCTTATTTTCTCTACCTACCCTCTAATCATAGCCGACCATTTATCTTTTACACCTGTCAATCTTATCCCTCCATTTCTTATAGTGTCTTCTATATAAGGAGATGCTTCCCTCATTATCAATCCCTCAATGACTACTCAACTACACTAGCATTCGAACTTTCAGATATGGTCTAGCTATCAACCACATTTCCAGTCTTTGTTGAGCTCTTGTGCACATATAAAATCTAAGAGAAAATATATCAAGCAAGATCAATGGAGATAGGAAGAATGGAGATCCAAACCCTATTGGACATGTGATGGTATAATCTTTGTGATTTCATTTGATTTGCATTGTCTTAGGTAATCTTCATATGTTATGGTGGATCTTTATTGATTGTTAGGCTATAGTTTTGTGGTTGAATCTATTTAGTCTTTCAATATTGTTGTTTCCACTTTCACCATATACATTTTGGCACGCCCGGTGGGACTCTTGTCCCTTTTGCATTTAACATCTTTTGTGACAGATTTTTGAAGTTGCAGATCTGACATTTCTGACAACATTTTGATATTTCCGTGTCTGCGCATTTTGAGATCGCATTTTTGATTTTCTGCTGCGTCTGTGAACCTCTTAATTGCGTATGTGTTGCTGATAGTATTTTCATTTTCCAGATTGCAGGTTTTCATTACAGGCACGTCTGTGGGCAGTTTAACCGTGTCTGTGAGATATAATCGTGTTTGTGGTCATTTTAATCACATCTGTGTCTTGCAGATTTTTTTTTTCAGAAACGCGTCTGTGAGGTGTTAAAGAGCTTATGTGTTGAATAATCACGTCTGTGTAGGGTACAATCGCATCTATGTTTAGCTGTTTGCATTTCGGTTTTTTTTTCCAGTTTTAGGGTTTTATTTCGTTATTCGGATTTCAGATCTAGTTTATTTTGAGCTAACATATTCAGATCTAGCTAACAAAATTGGTGCAGCTTGTATTGAAAGCAAAATTATTTTGTCGAAGGCCCCTATTTCACAAAGTCTTTTGGATCTAAAAATTTACCTAACTTGTGTGCTTGCAGGAATGGATGATCACTTGAAACAATCCAAACTACTAACAAATCTTTGTTGCAGGACCTTGGCAAGGGTTTTTTTTTTGATCTTTATTGTGTGCCTTGTTTTCATAGATTATCAAACACTTCAATTGGTGCACTAAAATTGAACCAATGTCTTTTGTGTCTTGGGCAATAGGCTCTTTTTGTTTCATCTTTAGAGGGCTTGTCTCCCCGTGTGGTCATTAGGACTACTAGTGAGGAGAGAATGACCCAAGTGGTAGCGAGGAAAACCCACCTCTTCTGAACCACTATAAACAACTGTATCCATGGTGAAAAATATGGATAACATGTGTTGATTAGTTCATACCGACACTATGTCTCCCCATAAACCCGTTTGATCAAATTTATTTGATTAGTTGTAGGGCGTAACCCCTACCAACTGGGAGCCTTCTGTATTTACAGAGCTGAAAGTGCCACATGTATGGCCACACAAGTAGATGCCCTTACTAGCACCTTTTTGTTTTAGAAGCCAAAATCCTTCTAGTTGTTGGGGCAGGAGGTCTGACCTCTGGAGCAGCCCACACACATACGGTTCTTAGTAGAGATACAAAGTTCACCACAGGGAGTTTTCATGGGGACTGATGCTTGGCTGCCCCGAGAAGTGAGTCCCGAGGGTGGAGCCAGTGGGGTCAAGCATCTAAGTATCTACTCTGCATAGCATAGCCTCATGTGGGATCAATAACTATTGTCCTGGCCAACCATAAGAATTGTGCTTGTCTTATTTTGAACAATCAAACATTCAAGACCAAACATCAAAACATTGTGTCTTTTGTGTCTTCAAGTATATGCAAAACATTTTTACATCAAATAACACACTTTTCTTTGAGTCATTTTTTGAGTCTAAACACTTGCAAACATTGAGTCCTCATCAGCATTGTGTCCTCTTGTCACAAAAAATAGTCAAAAATTTAGATTTGGTCACAACAAAAAAACTTCACGAATTGGAAAAATTGCACTTAGTTTTCAGAAACACGTCTATGTCTGTCAAAATCACGCCTGTGTCATATAAACACGTCTGTGAAGGTCAGAAACGCGTCTTTGTTCTCTTGAGCAACATTCATTTACAAAATCTCAAAAATGCGTCTGTGTCTGACAGAACCACGTCTGTGTCATTAAAGCGCGTCTGTGAAGTATATAGACACGTCTGTGTTCAGAATTGAAAAAACTCACAATCCAGCAAATAAGAGCAATCAGTTTCAGAATTCTTGAGCTTCTTAGGTTATCTTTTCAGGTTTTCATATAGGATTCAACCTACTTATGGGTCTCACAAAGTTTATCATTGCTTTACACCTTGCATTACATTCACATTTGTCTAAACTTGAGTCAAAAAGTCACTTGCTTGTCCTCATCATACTTTGTCAACACATTATATACAACAACATTTTGCTAAGTGGTCCCTCATCAAGGTCTATCACCTTTGGGTCTCATTTGGTCTTACTTAGAGTTAGGGTCAACTTACCTCATCAAGAGAAACTATCATCTCTTTGGAAGCCACACCTACTCTTCTACATACATACTTGGTCTTACATTTTGGACATTGCAAGTACACCTCAGATTCATTTACATTCCATCCAACTCTTGGTCTTCCATACTATTTTCCATTTTCATCTAGTCTCACACATCTTGTTCAAGACCTAGTTCATGGTTGAAACCCGTTCTCAAAAATCTAGGAGACAAGCTAAAGAGGCTCAAGAGTCTGCAAACATGAGTTCCTATGAGTATGACAATGATGTCTTTTTCAATTCTGATCATACCACATTACCTGACATGGATGCCTATAGAAACATTCCAAATGTTGAGAACATGGATAGCACAAACAACAATGACACACACAATGACAATATGGACAACATTTCAGTACACTCAGCAGAAGTGGAAGACTCCATTATGGATCCCCGTTTCAATCAATTGGTTGAGGAATTAATGAGGAGAGATAGACAATACTTCTCACAAGTGATGGCACAAAGTGGAGCCAAGATCCCTCATGATTTTGACATGTCTCAAATAATGGAAAATCGACCTTTGCAACAACCTCACCTCAACAAGGATCAAAGGAAGCCTAGTAGTGGAGGCACTAGAGGACCACATATGGTTCCTGAATTACCATCATCTTTGTTTCAAAAACCTAAGGTCCCATACACACATGGTCAAGCATATGATACTCACCTTCGCAGACCATTATGGAAGTCTTATGTAGAAAAATATACTCAATCACATACCAATGCTAAGGATCAACCACCAAAGCAATTGGATATCCAAAGGCATGTTCAAAATTTGGACACAAGGAAACCCCATGTCAAATTTGGGGGCAACACACTAGAACAAACTCATGCCATTCCTATAGAGTATGGTATATATGGACAAAACAGATATTCCATTCCTCATCATGACTCTATACTAAGTGGTCCATATACACAGTATCATTATAGACCTCCTCCATATGAACATGTGTATGATCAATATCATCCATGTATGCAATATGCTCCTCCTCCACCCGATGCCTCAGGTATGGGATATGGTTCAAGAAGTCCCTCTCCACCTAAGAACAATTTGGAACAACAAATTAAGGACTTACAAAAGAAAATGGAGGACATAAATACACCGAAGCCAACTTACACAATGAGAGACATATGTCCCTATCCATTTGACAAAAGCATTCCAATGCCTCCATTTCCTACACACTTTGTGACACCTAAGTTTGATAAGTACAAAGGAAAAGGGGATCCTAAGGCACATATAAGACATTTTTTCACAGCTTGCATTGAGGTAGCAGTAGAAGAGACATATTTGATGAGATTATTCCCACAGAGCTTAGGTGATCAAGCTATGGAATGGTTCTCCCAACTCCCACCTGGAATTAAGTCATGGGGTGACTTAGCAGAGGAATTTATCCAACATTTCTCATACAACATAGAGATAGACATATCAGTCACTACTTTGTGCAACACCAAACAAAAGGATGGAGAATCTTTTTCATCATTTTTACAAAGATGGATAAATCTAGCCAACATTTTCTCTTGTGAAATTCCACAAAAATAAATGGTAGAGATGTTCACCCAGAATGTTAACAAAGACATTGGTTATGATCTAAGAAAAGCTTGTTTGTCCACCTTCAAGGATGTCATTGAAAAAGGCTTAGTGACAGAGAAGGTCCTAATTGAACAAGGAGTCATTAAGATATTCAAAGAAAACAAAGAGGACTATAAAGGAAAAGTCAAGCCAAGATTTTGGAATAAAAACAAGAACACAGTCAATGATGGTGTTGTTGATGCCATATAGTATGATCGAAAATCGTTTTTCAGGATCAAGTTCTAGAAACAATCAAGTGAATACTCAAACAACTTCCAAATCATGAAGGAAGTACACCCCATTTGGAGAACCACTTGAGTCAGTTTTCAAGAAGTTAGTGGCAAACAAAATAATAACAATTCTAGATTTGCCTCCATATGAGCCAAATATTAAACCAAATTGGTGGAATGATGATGAATATTGTGAATTTCATAAGAGCAAAGGCCATAAGACAAGAAATTGTCATTGACTGAAGAACATCATACAAGACCTCATTGATAGAGGTGACATTGAGATTGAGGGACACTCATCCAATAACTATGATTCAACTATCAATCACATTTCGATGGACAATTACATCTCTACCATTATCATCAAGGACAAAATGCTTGAGAATTCCACCCAAAGACCCAAGATTGTCCTAAAAGGCATTGGATCTTCTTCCGAACCTACCTCTGAATGTAATGTCACAACTCATCAAGGTAAATTCACCTTGCAAGGTGCTCCAGCTAAAAACACCACTTCCTCATCAACCAAACCTGAGTATGACCTTGTAGAATAGTTAGGGAAGACACCCGCACTTATCTCCATCCTTTAGCTTTTACGCATATCCCCCGGACATAAAGCCATTCTTGACAAAATCTTGGGAGACACTTCTGTCCTCATTGATCTGAACGTGGACCAGTTTCAAGCCATGGTGGGATAACTTTCCGTTCCACACTCCCTTACATTTACAGAAGCTGATGACGCCTCCGTGAGCCAACCACATAATGCACCTTTACACATTGAAGCCTTCCTACACAAACATTGAATAAAATGAGTCTTGATAGATGGAGGAGCAGGTCTAAACATTTGTACATTGTGCACTATTAAACAATTGGGATATTCAGATAAAGATGTGAATTCTACAAACAAAATTACTATCAAGGCATATGATGATGAAGAGCACTCATCCAAGGGAACAGTCACTTTACCTCTCAGAGTTGGGCCAGTTACAAAAGATGTGGTTTGTCAAGTTCTTAACCTTGATCTCACATACAATATATTGCTAGGACATCCTTGGATTCATGAGATGAGGGCAGTCCCATCAACATACCACCAATGCATTAAGTTTCCTCACAATGGAGTTGAAATAACAGTTAATGGTGATCCTAATCCATTTATATATTGCAATAACTTGAGACCAAAAATTGAGATGATCATTCCAAGTAATAGAGAAGTTGTCCCTTCTTCTGCATACATTGATCCTGAATCATTAAAACCTTCAACATCAAAACAAGGTGAACTTAAAGGGAAATTTCAAGACAAGGGTATGGGTGAATACACTTTGAATCAAACCATGTGCTTACAAGAAGTTATGAGTTCACCAAAAAAATATGGACGACCACATCCTTCTAAACAAGTATCTATCATAACACTCAAATGGGATCCTACTATCTTCCAAAGATGGGGTGAACTGGAAGAAGAAGACTTATACAAAATGCTTTACGAAGACCCAGAAAATGGTAGACAAGATCACATCAGCATACCATGTGAAAAATATGGCAAAGGATTCAAGATCCTACAAAAATTTGGGTATGATGGCAAAATTACTCTTGGCTTAAGAAAGGAAGGTATCATTCAACCTTTGCAACCCGAATTGACATTTAAAAAGGAGTGCTCGAAAGGACTTGGTTTCATGTCTTCCAAGGTAAATACTCAAAAGGCAGGAGAAGCATTACAAATCAAAGCTGTCAAAGATCAATAAGAGAATCATTACTCCACTGACTCCAATGAATGGGAATAGGATTCAAACAAATCCTTCAGTGACTATGAACTCACCGAGACATTCAGAGAACTAGGTGAACCCACAAAAGAAGAGGAATTTTATAAAAAAATCAAAATTGGTCAAGAAACAACTCCTGAGGATCCCACACAGTCCTTGCCTCTAGGTTCTAGGTCGAAATCACAAAGAATGAGGACACCCATCCCAAAATATGCTACTAGTGATGACAATTTGGATTTGTTCATGATCAAGATAGATGAGGAGAGTGCCAACGATGACCTCCACAATACCTCCATATACCTAAATATTACTGCATCTTTACCCTTAGTCCTATTGACTTTGAAAACATTGAAGGTCTTCCCCTTGTCCATCACCAACTTATTAACTGGGACCATGAAGGACCTATACAGCTCGACACATTCCAAAATGATGAAGCCTTTATTGACTATCTAGGCATATGAGATGATCTTCCCCTTGGGGACCATAAGGCAGGATACACTATAGAACTCAACAGCGTGGCATATTTTGGTGAGGGTGTTGGGCCTTCCAATCGTAAAAATATAAAAATAAAAAACAAATCAAGGGTCTTATGGTGAAAACCACGTTGTGGCACTGTCTGACCCCAAAAAAGTAAAAAGAAAGGACGTATTTGAGGGCGAAAACCTCTTTGAGGCACCCGAAGATGGGAGGCTTGACATTCTCCTGACATCATATGAAGAAAAATCATCTATGTTGGTAGAGGAGACCATCAAAACAAACATTGGTACAAAATAAATTCCACATAACATATTCCTAGCACATTCTTAGACAAAGACAGAAAGATCAAAGTTCATAAGTTTCTTCACAGAGCGACAAATCAATTTTGCATGGTCATACATTGATATGCCTAGACTGGATCCGGATTTGGTAATGCATAATTTGACAGTCAAATCGGGGCAAAACCAGTGAAACATAAATTAAGAAAGATGCATCCACAAGTGGCATTATTAGTCAAAGCGGAGCTTGAAAAATTATTGGATGTCGGATTCATACATCCATTTGACTATCCTGAATGGATCTCCAACTTAGTGCCTGTCAGCAAGCTAGATCGTAGCATCAGAATATGCACAGATTTTAGAGACATCAACAAAGCTTGTCCTAAGGATGATTTTCCATTGCCAAATATTGACCTGATAATAGATCTCATAGCAGGTCATGCGATGTTATCTTTGATGGATGAATTCTCTGGCTATAATAAAATAAAAAAAACATCCGAGGATTAGCACAAAACATCATTTACTTGTCCTTGGGGTACTTTTTGTTGGAACGTCATGCCCTTCGGGCTCAAGAATGCAGGTGCTACATATCAAAGAGCCATGACTACTATCTTTCATGATCTTATGCACGTTACTATGGAAGATTATGTTGATGACCTCCTGGGCAAAACAATAGATAGAGATACACATTTGGACATACTTTTAGTCATTTTTGATCGGCTGGAAAAATATAGTAAGATTAAACCCCAAGAAATGTGTCTTTGGAGTAACCTCCAGGAAGCCCCTGGGATTCATTGTCTCAAAAAGAGGAATTGAAGCCGATCCAGCAAAAGTCAAGGCCATCCTAGAGATACAACCACCAAGAAATATCAGTCAACTTTGATCTTTGCAAGGGAGACTCCAGTCCATATGAAGATTCATAGCACAACTTGCGGATAAATGTCATCCTTTTCAGCACTTGCTACACAAAAACATCAAATTCAAATGGGATGATAACTGTCAACAGGCTTTCTAGATACTCAAAGATTATCTTCTGAATCCGCCAGTCTTGATGCCACCGGTTCCAGATCAACCCCTATTACTATACATATCCACTACTTCAACAACACTGGGGGCACTCTTAGCACAACAAGATGCTGAGGGCAAAGAAAAGGTAGTCTACTACATCAGTCTCACTTTGGTGGGATACGAGCTAAATTACACACCAATTGAGCGTGCTTGTCTCACTGTGGTCTTTGCTTCGCAAAAATTATGACACTACATGCTAACTCATAAAATTAAGTTGGTCGCAAAGATCGATCCATTGAAATACCTTCTCAATAAAGCAACACTTACTGGTCGACTAGCCAAATGAGTGATGCTCTTGAGTGAATTCGACATTGAATATGTGGACAGAAAAGAAATAAAAGGACAAGCTATCGTAGATCAATTAGCAGATGCTCCTATGATAGATGATGCTCCTCTAACTTTAGAATTTCCAGATGAATCCATCTTGACAGTATCACATGCAAAGCCTTGGCAACTATACTTTGATGACTCATACACACAACATGGTGTAGGAGCTGGCATCCTCTTCATCACACCTCAAGGGGATTCCATACCAAAATCATATCAACTATCATTTCCTTGCACTAATAACATAGCAGAATATGAGGCATTAACAACAGGATTACGAATCGCAGTTCAGTGGAAGATACAAGAACTTCATGTTTTTGAGGACTTTTAACTTGTAATTCGTCAAGCAACTGATGACTACGAAACAAAGGATGAAAAATTAATGCCTTACAAAAGAATGGTGGATGACCTGAAACAACATTTCATGAAGTTAAACTTTGAATAGATACCAAGAGAGAAGAATCGAGCTGCATATGCTATGGCTACTATTGCTTCATTGATCGATCTACCACATAATGAAACTATTGGCAAATACACACTCCAATGAGATATTGTAGGTGATTGAAGGTTTTTTCATTGATGGCAACCTTGAAATCCTATGACACTAACAAGACAATTTACCAGCACCAACAACGACAGACTCTACACCGACACATAGAACACCGACAATGAAAGGAAGTATACCGACACCCAGGCCAACATGAATTTTGTTTATAATATATTTTGTAATTAATTGTAAAATCATTATAAGCCGACTTGGAAAGTTGTAAAATGACTCATATATGTATGAGATCATTATAGAACATTTTAAAAAGAAATATATAGGCAGAAATAAGGCAGAAATATATAGGCGAAATGATAGGTTAAGGGTTTATGTATGAAGCAGAGCTAAAACCGGTACTAGATTTGGCATAGTAGATGCTATTTTGAAGCAGTACAAGACATTGGATTTGCATAATCCATTTTTTAAGTCAGTGAGACTTCCCATTGTGTAATTGAGCAGTGAGCTCTAAGCACTTGGCCTTCCTGCATGTGCAGGCCCCTATTGTAGCAGTAATATTCTCTTATTGGCAAGTAAGTGAATATTGTGGGTCACAAATCCCACCGAGGTTTTTCCCACACTGGGTTTCCTTGTTAAACTACTATGTTATGGTGTGCTTTTTATGTGGTTGATGTTATCTCCATTTATTGCATTACATTTTGTTTACCGATATACAGTATTGATATGCTTTACATGTTTTAAGTTAAGAAAATTATCAAACCAGTTAGATACTGATTCACCCCCCTCTCTCAGTATCTTTGGGAATCCTAACAGAAACCCTCTATGAGTTCTTGGTGGATAACCTTTTGGTTCCCTCGTATGAGATCACTCCTATTGAGATGATATGTGTCGTTGGTCCTGATTTCCAGTTATATGGTTCCATTTTTACATACCTTTACAATAATACCCTTCCTCCTAACTTATCCAGCAACCAACATCGCACTTTCATTCGCCAATGCTCCCGATACGTCATTTTAGACGACATCCTATATCGTTGAGGTCTAGATGGACTCTTCTTAGATGTTTAGAAAGGGATGAAGCTCAGATTGCGTTACGCGAAGTTCATGAAGGGATATGTGGTCCACATTCTAGTGGTCCTACCTTAGCCAAGAAACTCATCAGGACTGGATATTATTGGCCCAATATGGAAAAAGACTCATATCAGTTTGTCAAGAAGTGTAAGCATTGTCAACTTCATGGAGACCTCATTCATGCGCCAACACAAGAACTTCAACCAATTACGACTCCTTGGCCCTTTTGTCAATGGGGACTTGATCTCATAGGCAAGATTCACCCTCCCTCCAATGGCCACAAATTCATCATCACCTCCACAGAGTACTTCACCAAATCGATTGAAGCTGTGCCACTTACACAAGTCACTGGAAAATAGATTGCTACATTCATTCTCAACTACATCATTTGTCGCTACGGTATTCCGATTTCCATCATCACAGATAATGGGTGTCCCTTCAAAAATCAAGATGTTTATGAACTTTGTGATCGCTTCCATATTACCCATCGTTTCTCCACACCCTATTACCCCCAAGGAAATGGTCAAGCTGTGGCGTCTAATAAAACCATTCTTAAAATCCTAAAAAAGACAGTCGATGACGTTGGCCGCAATTGGCATATCCAACTTAATCCTGCACTTTGGGCTTATCGCACAGGCGTCCACACACCTACAAGAGCTACACCTTATTCACTTGTCTACGATGCTAAAGCTATCTTGCCTATTGAGGTCGAGTTACTCTCTTGATGAGTCTCTTTGCAAAACATTATCAGTGATGAAGACTACAGGGTCTCTCGCTTACAGGAACTTGAGCTATTGGATGAATGAAGACAAACTACTTTTAATCATCTCAAGGCTTATCAACTACGAATGAGTCACAACTACAATCATAAAGTCAAGCCTCACACATTTGAGGTAGGTGACTTAGTTCTCAGAGAAAATCCTAAAAATCAGCAAGACAGAGAGAAGAAGGGCAAGTTCGAACCAAATTGGCTTGGTCCTTACATCATCATAGCAGCCTATGAATCCGGTGCATATAAGCTCTCAACCATAGAGGGTGAACCTTTGGAGGATCCTATCAATAGCATGCACCTTCATAGGTTTTACACATAGCTCTTTAGAGTATCCTAATTCAAAAATACAATAAAATAAAAAAAATTCAAAAATACAAAAAAAATCCAAAAATTCAAAAAACACAAAAAAATCATAAAACATAAAAAATCATTACTTGGTGAAAACGTGGCAAACAGGCGCCTTGTGACACACGAAAAAAAAAAAATAATAAAAAAAAAAGTAAAGAGAAATAAATTCGTCCAACAGTAAAAACCACTTTGGTGGCGCCCTGAGCAAGTACCATGGTGAAAACCGGGTCACTTCCGCCATGCATAGAGATATTGCTCCTCCCTCCTTCAGGATTCACTTTCATCCCGTCACTTTGTACACACTCACAACCTATCCATCCATAATAAAACTTACTCATTCCCATCATGGCTTGTTATTGATCTACCCAAGATTGGTTAGCCATTCATAATAACATTCCTTTTCACCCCTTTTCATCCATAATAAATCAGCTCCTATCCGTGGCTAAGGCAAATCCCACGTCTAGTAATGGGTGTGGAACTGAGAGCATCACATGTTTTGAGGAGTACAATTTCTTCCAAATTTTCTTCAGTCTATCCATGCACAATTTGCAATAAAACAACATTTGTATCGCCAATCCGCAATAAAGTTTTGTCTTCTCCACAATAAAGTATCAATTTCATGGATTCAGTCAGTTTCAGATGAGACACAAGCAACAACAATGAGCTTCAACAAATAAATCTTTCAACAGACTCAGACAACATTATGGTTCAGTGCTATCTATCCTTTTGTGAAAGTAAACATTGTGACCACAATCAAATAAGACTTATACAAGTGACAAGAGACACTAAAACTTGACGACTACAGTGGATGTTGGTGTTGAGTCTTGGTTTTCTTTTGATTTTATCTTTTGGCGACATGTCTTTTAGCTTTTTCGAGATGTCTCTAACTAGAGATTCTATCTCTAGGATGTCTTTGACTAGAAAGGTGAGGATGGGGTATCGTCACCTATTTTTCTTTGTTGTCTATGGATTGTCTCTTAGTAATGCTATGACTTGTCCAGGGATATGAGGACACTGTGAGTCTATTATGAACTGGGGCATTCCTTGTTTGCAATTGTCTGATCTCCATGCAAATGGGTACAATGACTATCTAGGTCGAACATATACTTGGATTGTCATAACCTACTTGCCATAATAAAGCTCAATGATGATAACGCACAAGAAGCTCTTTCACTTTCATATCTTCTATCTTCCATCCCCCTTTCCTGATTGACTTCCATCATCCTTCTCGAGTCCGTGTAGCCTACTATCACATGACTGAGTATAATGACACACCAAAAATATTTGCATTTCATGTAGTTTGCACCTCCATTACCACATACAAGCATTTCATACATACATATAGATATCACAATTGCATCACATCCTGCACATAACACAGGTTAGTACATTTTACATTCTCATCATGTAAATAGTCATTTTCATTATCATATTCATCTACATTGCATACATTTGCATTTGCATAACATATAAAAACATAAAAGAACAAAAATATTGCATTTCATCAAGTACATAGAAACATACATCATGAAACATTTCATCCCATAGGTACACATGCATATAGCTTCCACAAGTATGAATCTCATATATATATAATCATAAGTGTCATGATACAATGATGTCAAAATCATATGGCTACAATCACCCGAAGGTGTCATCATACAAAATGGTACAAAACTGATACATAGGGAGCCCTCTAAGGCTATGATGAACTCCCTCCCTTGGAGCCGCCTAGCCTCGATGGAGTCAAAGCCCTGGAAGGACCCACCCCAGGATCATCTCTCCTGTCCCCTCTGTCTGGTTGTGGTGGAGGACCCATGACTCTTGTCTCCTGTCCCTCCCTCCAGTGGTCGTTGCTGTCTGTGATGGTCCATGGAATCTCCTAGCCCGCTGCTCTGGTGGCACCGCTCCATAGTATAGGTCTCTCCAGTAACCTATCTCCTCCCCAGCTCGTAGAACATAGGCATATCCAGCTCCTATGTCCTCTATTACCTGTCTCCCTACCCTCAGTGCTGTCTTAGCCTCTGTATAGCACTGAATAGCCTGATCCCTCTCCCGCTCAGTATCCCTCAGCTGTCTCCTGAGCCTATCCCTCTCCCGCTCAAAATCCTGGATCTCATCTTCCTATCCCTGGCAGATCTCCCTCAATTCCAGCAATTCATCCTCCTCCTCTCCCCCCTCACCCTGTGGCTGCACTTGGCCCTATCCCTATCCCTGTACTATTGGCACTTGTAAAGGCAATCCACCTTTGCCCCTCACCATGTGAGCCTGCCGATCCTGCCTCTCCTCTCCACCCTCCCTCCATGGAGCCACTCTCCTCTCTCCTACTATACCTCGCCTCCTCCGTCGGCCTATACCTTCACCATTTCCATCATCATCCCCATATCCTCTGCCATCTCCATTTATTTGCTCCTCAAGATTCGTAAACCATGGAAACGGATGCTCAACCCAGTATGCAGTATAATCTGCATCAATCCTTGCATCCTCTATCTCTTGCCACATATCCCAAGGCAAGGGAATCATCTCTACTAGCTACATCACTGCCTGATCATATGATAACAATTTCTTGAAGTGCACCTAATCCCTCACTGTCCAAGCATACATCCCGGAACCCTATGGCATCCGCTGTATCCTGTCGAACTACCTGCCCACCCTGTCCACCAATTGCCTCTCAAGCACACATGGCATCCGCCCAATCAAATACCTAATCTTGAATGTATATGGTAGCTCCACTGCATCATCCTCCCACTCCTTGCACTCTCGGTATGGTCTCCAAAATATAGTGTCAATCTCATAGATGACCCTAAGCCAGGACTCTAATCTCTCGATCCGTGGCTGTGATGTAATCATATCATACAAATGCACAAAATTGCATCCATGGCCCCTTCCTCTGAAGTGAATCGGTCAGGTAATCGACACATGCTCATATGCCCACACCTGCAACAATGTCACTCCTTAGCCTAATCCTACTGATCTATGGTATACAAACTAATGAAGCTCATAATACAAATGTGCCAGCAGACATGGTCCCCAGGCAAATCTGGTATGCTGTGTCACCAGTGTCTCCAGTGTACTACCCCAACCCATAGCCAATCCATGTCACCCTATCAGGATAGAGGAACCCACTGATCACTCCTGCCAGTACTGCTGGTAGTGCTAATCCTGTCCATGTCATGGTATCCCAAGCCACGTGTCTAGCCCTCATCTCCAATCCCGAATCCTGGAACACTCATCTCAGTGTATCCCTATCTCCGTCTCGATCGTAGGGTACTCACTCTAAGGTGACTATCATCTCACCCATCGACAAATGAAAACTACAAGTCTCTGAGTACCATCTCTCAGCCAGCACAATCAGCAACCCCATGTTCGCCTGAAACTCAGGCACATACAAAATATGTCATAGGCCCATAGCCTAAATCGCTGCTCTCTCCTCAACTGTCAGCTCTGCTCGCAAACTCTGAGTCGACGGGAATATCTCTCATGACTCCAGCATAGGTAGGTCCTCTTGTCATCAAGCAAATCAACTGTGTCAATCATAGTGGCATTCCTTGTTCATCACAAAATGCTTCTTTTTATCCCAGTGCTTATGGTACTCTATCCTAGTGACACTCCCTGTTCATCACAAAGTGTTGCCATTTATCCTAGTGGCACTCCCTGTTCATCACAAAGTGTTGCTATTTATCATAGTGGTACTCCCTTTTCATCACAAAGTACTGCATTTTTTTTGCACTCCCTATTCATCATAAAGTGCTACTCTTTTTAGTACTCCCTGTTCATCACAAAGTACTATGTTTTGGCATTCCCTATTCATCACAAAGTACCTCGATCTATCTTATCCTAGGGTTTGTGCTTGAGTGTATCCTCTTGAGTAGTTTCCTAATTGGCAACGCATGTTCTATCACAGAATTGTCAATCCTTGCCCTATCTACTATCCTAGTCTTCCTTAGAGGAACTGCTTGAGTGTATCCTCTCAGCAGCTTATCCAATCGACAGTGTATGTTCATCACAGAACTATCGATTCGACTTAGAAGACATAAACGCACCTTTATGACATAAACACGCTTACATACTGCACATATGACTCTGCTCTGCACAGACACACCTCTACTCTACACAACCATGCCCATACAACATAAACGCACCTGCACAACATAGACACACTCGCATTTGACATAAATGTCTTTGCATTCATAGACGCGCCTAGCACAAACATAGACATGCCTAGCCAACCCAGACGCGCCTGACACCAATGCAGACACACCTTAGCATTTTTGACCTCACTTGACATATCTAAAAAGCATTAAATGCGCTACCTAACATGCATTTATGACAATATTTATTGTGACAAAGTACAAGGAGGTTTTTTGGTACTCACCGCCTCTCCTACATCTGCTAGCCTCTGAAATCAGCGAACGCGATCAAATCTATGAACCAATTCCATCATTGCTGACTGTTGCTGCTCTATTCTCTATCTGCACTTTGATCTATTGGATGTGTGGATGACAATGAGGATGTTTTCCCCTCGTGGTCTATCTTATAGACTGCCTTAGTCTCCCGTGTTAGTCTTCTTTATCCCATGACTTTGTCACTTCATTGGGTCAGTCCTTTCTAGCCTTTCTTTCTTATCGAGCGATTGTTTGTGATCCAATCCCTCGAGGGGGCATATCATTCCCATCTTGGGGTAACTTTGTGCCAGTTCATCTTATCTTCTTTGAAACAATGTGACAAGCTGCATTGTCTTAAAGAGGGGCAAAATTTAGACACCTAAAATTGTCCTGCCTAATTAAATAAATATTTTATTTATTTAATTATTTTAGCCTAATTCTTCTATTAATTAAATAAATCTTTATTTATTTAATTAATTCATTTATCCTCTTCTAGCTTTATTTCTCATTTAAATAAATACATTTATTTATTTAAATTATCATTTCCCTAAATTAAATAAATATCTTATTTATTTAATTGATCCCACTTCTTCTATTAATTAAATAAATCTTTATTTATTTAATTAATTCATTAACCTTTTCTACCTATGACACATATCATTCATCTCTTAATTCCTACACTACCTACCCTCTCATTATTTTCTTATTTTCTCTACCTACCCTCTAATCATAGCTGACCATTTATCTTTTACACCCCTCAATCTTATCCCTCCATTTCTTATAGTGTCCTCTATATAAGGAGATGCTTCCTTCATTATCAATCCCTCAACGACTACTCGACTACACTAGCATTCAAACTTTTAGATACGATCTAGCTATCAACCACATTTCTGTTCTTTGTTGAGCTCTTGTGCACATATAAAATCTGAGAGCAAATATATCAAGCAAGATCAATGGAGATAGGAAGAATGGAGATCCAAACCCTATTGGACATGTGATGGTATAATCTTTGTGATTTCATTTGATTTGCATTGTCTTAGGTAATCTTCATATGTTATGGTGGATCTTTATTGATTGTTAGGCTATGGTTTTGTGGTTGAATCTATTTAGTCTTTCAATATTGTTGTTTCCACTTTTACCATATACAACTCCTATTCGTGTTCGTACTCCTCTTTCTATAAATCTTGATGAGGAAATAGGTGAAAATATTATTCATGATGGCAAGACAAATCCTAATGCTTCTGATAGTGACTATGAATATGTTGATGTTGAAAAACATTTATCAGTTGAATTTTCAAAAGCTCTAATCCTAGCTCCTAGAATTGAACTAAGTGACTTACCACATGAGCAAAGTCCTTGTTTGGATCTTGTGATAGCTCCATTTGCTGTGCTTGATATTGCTCCTCTGACATGTTGTTCGCCTTCCCAAAATAGTGATCAACAAGATTGGGAGGTGCATGTCATTCTAGATTAGCAACATTAGCACTGTAGATCTTCTCCCTCTCTCATCTCTTGCTCTTTTGTGACTATTCTTCCATGTGTATCCCTGTTCTTCTATTTTCCCCTTAATGTCTACTTGAGGATGATGCAAAGCATTGAGATATCTTTTGGTATCTTTATGCTAACTCAAAAGGCATCTTCTTTTCCCTTTCTTCCAAGGTAGTTTCCTTTCTTTGGGGAATGACAACTATTCTATGCACATATACATATGATATACATGAGTTATCATACAACATACTGACCCCGAGGAAAGTGAAACTACCTTGTGTTTTGTGTTTATTATCCTTGGGTTTATTCCTTGACTGGGGGCTAAATCCTTGCTATAACATGCTCCCCCCCCCCTCTCTATCTCTCTCTCTCTCTCTCGGGTGTATCCTACCTTAAAGAAATTTCTCCTGATAAGGCGTGTGCGATTGCTTTAACGTGGGGGCATACACTCCACTCATATTTTCCTTCTTGACACTTAAAGTTATTCAGTGAACTCAGCTTTACTTTATAATTTTGGTATCTTTTCTTTTCATGAATCATAGTGAAGGGAACCTCGCTACTTGAAGTCATGGTTTTCCCTTCTCGATCTTCCCTTTTACTTTGTTAATCGAAGTCATAAGATCCTTAGTCCACTAGGGGCTTGCTGCATCTTGCCTCCTTGTTGTGGTAGAAGTCTTTCAATCTTGTTTCCTTGTACTTTACTAACAATATTGGTGTATGGTTATACTCCTGCTAAAGTGGGGGCTAAATGCAGTGCCATAAAATTGCAACCCTTACAATTTTTGACCATACTAGGGTCTTCAAATTGGCAAATCAAATCCCCAATCCTGATCGGAGACCCAAGACTCGCTCAATCCCTGAAAACTACACTTTTTTGCCCTCCACATGTCTAGAAACCTGCTTTCTATCCTAGATAAGGGAAGGACAAGGGCATGGCGCACCTATCCTTGCCCTATATTGGGGCCCCTTCTTTCAAACTATGCATTGAACTTTGCACTTAAAGAGGGAAAACTTCCCCTGTGTCGGCCTATGACAAAAAATAAGCCTATTAACCCTAATTGATGAATATATAAGTTGCATTTTCCCTCTCATTTGCATAAGTTTGAATACATGAGATCACACATTCAAGCATTCAAGCATCCTTTCAAGCATTGAGCATTCTCAAGTCTCCCTTCAAGGCTAGGTGTTGCATTCAAGTCAAGGATTCAACCATTGAAGAGGAGATCTCTTTCATCATTCAATTCCATACAAGCAATTCTATCTACATTCCTATTGCATCCTCCCTTGAAGGTGATTTGCATTTCAGTCTTTCATTTACATTTACTTGCAAGTACTTTCTTTTATCATTTGGTGAATTCCAAAAATGGGGTTTGACTTGAAGGCAAATCCCCAATCCCAACCCCACTTCCTCTCTTTTTTGTGTGTAGGTTGTAGGTGAGAAGCTGTTCTTGCAGATTTGGACTCCATTTATAGAGGTAGAAAAACTCTTTTCATTTCACGGATTTTTCGGAGGACCGTGTGCACTTTCAATACGGTCCCAATGACTTTTCCTCAAATTCACAGGGCAACTTTGTCTCGACATATTATAACTAGATCTAGGTGCACACTTCATCCCACACTTCTATTTCAAGTTATAATCAGTTCTTTACTACTTTTACACTTAGTCTCAAAACACATAATTCAACAATCTTTCCATTCTAAAAGTGGGGTTAACTTTCCATTTTCACACTATTATCAGTTAATTTAGCATTCAATCTCTTCCCTAAGAGATTGGATATATTGAGTCCCCCCCCCCCTCTTTTAAATGTAATGTGGATAAAGTGTTTGGAGGGAAATCTGCAGTGAAACTTTCATCTCTCCTTGGAGGGAAGAAAAGCTTTCCTCTTGATCTCCCCACCATTCACTTTTCACCACATCACAATGGCGAAGGGTGAAAGCTAGTAGCCACCTCGTATACAATTGTGCATGTATTAATTGTATACGCATGACAATTGTGAAGGGTGAAAGTTGGCAGCCACCGCCTATAAAATTGTGCATGTATTAATTGTATACACATGGCAATTGGGAAAGGGTGAAAGGTGGCAGCCATCTCCCATACAGTTGTGCATGCATTAATTGTATACGCATGACAATTGTGAAGGGACACAATTATTAATTTCTCAATAAATGAAACAAGATGGCAAGAGAGAATAAATTTGGAGGCAATTATTAAAAAAATAGTGAAGTTGCTATTTAATGTGTTGGTGGGATATAGTTTCAGTTAATTAAAAAAATATTCCCTGCATAAATCTAGAAGGTTTGTATACATGTGTAGTTTTTACAGAAGACATGGAAGCCACCTTCACCCTTTACACAACGAAACAATAGCTGACCTTTAGGGGCAAGATCACCAATAAAAGGTTGAAGGCCGTATTCAAGTTCGGGGATGACATATTTCTTCGGTACTTGAGATTGTTTTTGGGTGATTGTTTCATGAACACAGATCACTGGTAATGGATGAATGTGAACATCATGGCCATGGTGGCGACTTGGTCTTGGTAGATTGGGAAAAGTTCAGAGAAAGTTAAATAGTTGTTGAAATAAATTGTGGACAATGAATTGTTGCTCAATCTCGATGAACTTGTTGCAATGGATATTCCAGGGCTAGGGTTTGAAGTGCCTAAGTGAGAACCAAGTCATGGTGTTCCTACAATTTTCCCCTTCATTCGATGGGAAGTGGGGGCAGACCGCAAGGCAAGGTCTATTGAAACCATACTCGGATGGACGATGCTAGAGTTGTGGCTCATTGAGAGGAAGAAGGCATATGAAGGAATGTCGGGTAGTGCAGGTGAGACGGGATGTGAGGGAACGTCGGTAGGTGCAGGTGAGGTGGGAGGTGAGGGAACATCGGGAGGTGCAGGTGAGGTGGGAGGTGAGGGAATTTCAAGAGGTGTAGGTGAGGAGAAACAAGAGGGAATGTCAGGAGGTGCACCTGATGTGGGAGTTGCAGATGACATTGGTTATTGGTACGAAGTACCAAAAGTTCCTGAGGAGTCTGACAATGATGAAGAGTATGTCCCCTCGCCCAAGAAAAAGAATTGAATATCGGGATTGAATGAATATATGTGTGTATGTGTGACACATTTTTGGTAAGCATTATATTTCTCAATGTTTTTAATTTCAAAGTAACAAAATACATAAATATTTGAGGGAATGGTTTCTGGGAATGCTTGTCAATACTTGGAAATCATTTCTGGGAATGCTTGGGAATGATATCTAGGAATACTTGGGAATGGTTTATGGGAATGCTTGGGAATGCTTCAAAATGTTTTGGATTAAACATTACAATTTATATAGTTCATAAAGGAGAAAATATGAAATAATAGTCTGATGTAGCAAAATATGTATGGTAACAAGAACAATACCTGTGTGCGTGTTTGCAACTCTATGTTTTTGCTTTCTATTTTTCTCTTGCACTGTATTTCTTTCAAATCCGGCTCTTGCAATGAGATGAGAATTTATGTTTTATACATGGATTACGTGGTTTCCCCCTTTTTAATGTGTTGTTTAGAATTTAAATTTGAATTTGCATTGTTTGTCCATTGAATTTGTAGAAGTAATTCATTTAAGCCTGATTTGATTATTTTTGGCTGGAATTTTGTGGCCTTACATGATTTTTGCCATCGTTGCAGGTGGGAGTTGGCGTGAAGAGACGTGAAGGAGACGGGATGGGCTGTACATAGCCAGCATAGTGTTGGGTATTGTGCCAGGGGAAGGATGTGTCGCAACGCTGGCATGGACCCAATCTGGCCAAAATGTGTTGTGTGAAGGGTCACATTTGGGGCCACGTGTGCCATGTTGGCAATATTAATGTTTATGTTATGCTTGTTTTATTGGCGGTCGAGGCCGCATAACAAAAAATCGGTCATGTTTAAAAGTTTTACAATGACATTTTATTTTTGTTAGAGGGGCCCACTCTTTGGCATGGTGGCACGTGAAAGTGCCCACGTTGACATGTGTTTATTTCGTAAATGCATGTTTTAATATTTCCAAATGTTATGCAATGTTTTATGTTTTTTTGGCAATGGATACATGTATGGCTCGAAAGATGTTATGTTTAATGTGAATATTTATGTGATTTTTTCATTATGTTTTTGGTGTGCGTTTGCGTAAGTTTTGCTAGATAGGGCGGTCATGTGTGGGGCCCATGGCGTGCATGTTATATATCACCTTCTGGACCCCGCACACATATTGGCTCCTCTCCCCTAAACAGTGTTCCCACATGTTTGATTGCATGGGACAAAGGGAATGGCAGATGGCACTCATCTACCTTGTAACTGTCATTCAATACCTTGCAACTGAGATTTTTTCTTAGCCTTCACTACTTATATGTCTTTACCATTCATTTGTTATATTTTCATATGAAACATCATTTATTAAATTATATGACACATATGCTTGTAATAGAAAACAAATCATTGAACTTGTGTGAATTATTGAGAGAATTATTGTTGGAAAATATCAAGATGTTAAAAGTCTCATATGGCTTAAGGAGAGCTTGTTGTGAAAGCTAAAGAATCGGATGATGAATCAAAATTGCTGGAGTTGGTTGGTAGCGCTGATGGAATCAAGAAAATTGCCAAGATGTGGCTGACCTTGGTTGAGTCAGATAGAATTGAAGATGTTTTGTTGAATCATTTGATCTAGAATAGCATAAGCATTGAGGATATCAGTAATTTGCTTCTGGAATCTTTGAATTAAATTCTTAAGAAGAAGTTATTTGAGAAATTTCTTGAGGTTGGAGTATTTAAGGAAAAAGGAATTGATGTGCAGAATCTGTTGATGCATGGAAATCTCTACCAGTGTGTATTGCGGAATTGAGAGACTGTATCCATAGTGACAACAGAGTCTATAGGTACTGTATCTCTTGGTAGGTAGCTATAGTAAGCACAAAGCCAAAATTGATGCTATTGAAGATGAGTTGAGCTCTTTAGGAAAATATTTTTATTTTTTAGAAGATAAGGATGGTGAGAAGACAAAAATAATAAACTCTATTGGCATTATATTGTCATTTATGTCAACCACCATGGAATGGTCACCGATGAGTATGTAGTGGTGACCGGTATAGGTGAAGCAAGTAATGATGTCAACCGGTATGAAGGTTGGAGTGTGTAAGTAGATAGAAAGGTAAGCTTCCAATACACATGAAGTGCAACATCTACCAGTAAAGTAGGACCAACGATAAGGCAAGGCAAGGCAAGCAAGCAAGGAAGCAAAGAAGAATAGAGGGATGTGATCACCGATAGATAAAGAGAAGAATAATGCAATCGGTAAATGGATTCAGTGGATGGACCAACATGTTTGATGGAAGGCCAAGTTGATCCATCAACAGAGAAGAGGTTAGCAGTTATGAATTTCCACCGGTGAAGTTAGGTTATACCGGTAAGGCATGTTGAACTGATAGTGAGTCCTGGTTAGTGAAAGATGTCAAACTAAATTTGCAGTCTAAGCAGAGGTGGATGTCGACATGAATCACAGGTGGACACCAGGTGTCGAGCACGTAGAGCTTGGTGAAGTATTCATCAATGTAGTAGTCTGACGAGCAGGTCGACATTAATGAAGAATCCACAAATCATGGGATGATGGAAGGATGTTGCGGTTCAAGGAAGACAAAGTGGCAAGGCGATTGAAACAACCTTGCAGGATGATCTGATCCTTGTATTTGTGGGCTGAAAGAAATAACTGAGCCATTAATGGAAATTGACCTAGCAACGCAAAAAAGCATGTCGTAGACATCCAAAAATAGAAAATGCACATTAAAAAGCGAGGAGATGGTAGTGTCATTTGATGTGATGTAGATCACCATTCCAGAAAAGCAGATTAGATCGGATATGATACAGATTGAGTTGGTGAAGGAAAACCCTAACATGCCACCGTTTGAATGTTACTTTTAGCAGGAACCCTCACAGATAAATATGTCAACTCGAGACTAGAAATGATTGATGCTAGATGCGAATTGAGAGGAAGAAGAGAGCCTGAGAAAGAAGAGAAAATATCTGCCTAAGAGTTCTTTCATAGAGAGTTAGAGTGTATGTTAGCAGGTTGAACCGATGAGAGGTTCTAACCGATAGATACAAAGTAACTAGTAAATGGTCATAATCTTAATAGTCAAGCATACCAATAGGTATTGAAAGGCCAGGAAGGAATCCAAGTGTGATACTATATAGGGTGAGGCTCTGAGAAAGAGATGAGAGACATAGAGCAATCGGTAAGAGATCAGAGAGAGAAATCTAATAAACGATAGAAGGACTGGTGAAACAAAGGAAGTTGATAACCGACAGACATCCATTGATCAGGTGTTGTAGAACTCATTTGCAACTCAGTGCTATCATTGCATTAAAACTATATTTCAATATAGTACACCGAGTTGGTTCTTGGTGCAGGGGTTGGTTCTCGTTGGGTTGGTGCCCTAAATCAGTAGAGGTTGGTGCTCCTTGGGTTGGTTCCCTAAATCATTATAATCTATTGTTTCATTGTGTGGCTGGATTGGAGCAGTAGACTCCAACAAAATTTCTCACCGAGGTTTTTCCCATATTGGATTTTCCTCATACATTTGGTGTTGTGGATTATGCATTTGTGTGCTTGCCTCTTTTGATATCCTCTCATATCTTACCGGTTTGATTGTTTAGTGTTTATATTATTAATTGGTACTCAAAGCTTGGTTTAAAGAGAAAATATTTTAGGTACCACTTATTCACCCCCCTCTCAGTGGTACATTGTGTTCAACAATTGGTATCAGAGCATAGGTTCCCGGTTGATCAAAGCATTCTCTAGCTTGGGTAGATTCTAGTCAAAGAACACAATGGCAAGAAATGAGTTCACCTCGTCAAAAGCCCCCATATTTGATGGATCTAACTATGCCTTTTGGAGTAGAAGAATGGAGACTTATATTTCCTCCCTTGGTTTTGATGTATGGATGCTTGTCAAGAATTGGTATACTACCCCTAGTGTTCCTCTGACTGATTCAGATGCTAAGAAGGAGTATGATAACAATGCAAAGGCTAAACATACTATTCTAAGCGGACTATCAGATAATGAGTTTGTCAAGGTCATGCACTGTGCATCCACCAAGGAGACTTGGGATAAATTGCAGAGATTATTTGAAGGAGATGCCAAAGTCAAAGGGGCCATGGTGCAATCACTAAGAGGTTAGCTTGAAGGCATAAAGATGAAAGATGAAGAAAGGACTACCTTCACAGAGTAGATAAAACTACGAACACCATCAGAGTACTTGGAGAGAAAATTGTTGATTTGATTATTGTCAAAAAGGTACTTAGATCTCTCAATCTAAGTATGATGCTAAAGTTTCTACCATAGAGGAAGCCAAGGATCTTAAAACCTTCACAATGGATGAGCTATTTGGCTCTCTAACTGCCTATGAAATAAGGACAATCAGTGAGGCATCTTCAAGGAAATAGATAACTTTCAAATCCATCAAAAAGGGGAAGGAAGAGGTTGCTCATAAAGGATCTAGTGAAGACTTAGATGCAGAGGTAGATAACTTTGTCACAAAGCTCAAGAGAGGATTTGGTAAGTATAAATGAAAGTAACCACTCAAATGCTTTAACTGTGGTAAAGTTGGACACTTTGCTAGAAAATATCCTTATAATGAAATCGATGGAGATGAGAAAATAAGTTTTGGTAGATCTTTCGGTAAAAACAAAGAAAAGAAAGCTTATCTTCAAGTAAGTAGAAGCTACCAGAAGGAGAATAGCCTATACACCATTGAGGATGATTCCACAAATGAAGAGAGTGCATCAGAAGATGACTGGCATGAAGATGAAAGAGAAGTTAATCTCTTTATGGCTCTAGATGAACCGGTTGTGGAAGATGAGGTAGATGAAGACATTGAAGTTAAAGTGGATCTAGAAGACAAGCTCATAAGTGCTCTTGAGGAGTTAAGTAAGACAAGAAGAGAACTCAAGAAAGTCAAGCTTGCTGTAGTAGAAGAACAAGATCACCTGAAGGAATCTCTAAATGAGTCCAATCAAGTGATTTCTAACTTAAAAATCCAGTTGGAAGAAGCCAAGAGGATATGTGAAGTTACATTCTCTGATTTGATGAAAAAGGAAAAGGAGCATCAAGACCTAGAAGAAGAAATAGTGAAGCTCAGAAAGGAGCTTGAAAAAAGTAAGGATGAATTGAAAATGAGGAACAAATATGAGGGTAGTACAAAAGCCTTGGACAAGATGTTGAGAAAATAGAAGCACTCTAAAAATACCAGTGGCTTAGAATTTGAAGAAGGACAAAGTTCAAATAGAAAAGATACATCTAATAAGGAGATACAGTTCACTTCTTCAAATGAAGGTGAAGAGAAGAAAACATTCATAGTAAGCAAGGATACTGGTAAGAAGACTTATGCAGAAGCTGTTAGGAACTGCCACACAAATCGGTATACACAATAAATGAACTAAAGGCCACACTCAATGTACCAGAATCCTAATCTTAGGAGGAATGAAAAGGTTGATCATGAAAGGTTCACTAGAGTTAGTAGCATGAGAGGAAGACCCCCGATGGGATAGATGTTTGCAGGACCAAGGCAACCTAACCAGTATGTTCCAAACTTTCATGGTTATTGCTACCGATGTAACAAATTTGGACATAGGTTAGCTAACTTTAGATTAATGAATAAGCCCATTGTAAGTTATGAAAATAAAAACTCTTTTTCTGCACTCCAGGTGATGAATGTCATCTTCTATCAATGTAATGGATCGGGTCATAGAAGTTATGAGTGTAGGAGAAGTCAACTGGTTTCCTACAATATTTTTTTAAACTGATCATTTAATATGAAAGTAAAGTGTTATAGTTGTCACAAGTTTGGACATATTGCAAAGCATTTAAAAAACAATAAAATTAAGCAGAAGAGGGAAACTCCTGAATAGGAATCGGTAGTCATAAGAACAAAGAACAAACAACAGAATGACACCTTATGAGTTATGGTATGACCGGAAACCATCAGTCAAGTACTTAAAGCTATTCGGAAGCAAATGTTTTATCAAGAGAGACATGGATGGTTTAGTTAGTTTTGACTCCTGGAGTGATTTTGGGATCTTCCTTGGTTACTCACCTAACAGTAAGGCCTACAAATGCTACAAAAAAAGACTTAGAAGAGTCACTGAGAGTGTGCATGTAAGAGTTGATGAGGATATGCATAAAGGGAGACAAGCACAAGTGAACCACTATGATGACTCTGATGATGAAGGTGAAGAAGTTCAGTGAGACAATGAACTAAAAGAAGTATCCAATAAGGTCCCTAACTGATATGTGTAGAAAAATCACCTAGAAGAGCAGATTTTAAGAAATAAGAGTGATGGTGTGCAAAATAGAAGAAGACTTGCCTAGAATGATGAACAAGTAAACTTGTGCCTCATGAATGAAGTGGAATCGAAGATATTCAATGAGGCCAACAAAAGTTAGAAATGGATGGATGCAATGGAAGAAGAGTTGCAATAGATTGAGAAGAATAAGACTTGGGAATTAGTTCCTAGATTGGAAGACAAGAACATCATTGGCACCAAATAGGTCTCCTGGAACAAGATGAATGAAGAAGGAAAAATTTTTAGGCATAAAGCTAGACTTGTGTGCAAGGGTTACTCTCAAGTAGAGGGCATTGATTTTGAAGAAACATTTGCACCGATAGCTAGACTAGAAGCAATTAGGATTTTTCTAGCTTTTTCAACCTACAAGTGTTATAAGGTATATCAAATGGATGTAAAATCTGCCTTCCTCAATGGAAATTTGGAATAAGAAGTGTACATGGAGCAACCAAATGGGTTTATGTTGTATGATGATGAAACCTTTGTGCGTCGGTTGAAGAAAGCCCTGTATGGTTTAAAGCAGAATCCTAGAGCATGGTATTCAAGGCTAGATAAGTACCTGAAGGAGAAAGGATTTAAAAAGGGGAGTAGTAAAAAATAATCTATACATCAAGGAAGATGGAAACCACATGATCATTGTGGTGGTGTATGTAGATGACATAATTTTTGGAGGCAACAAGGACACTCTTTGCAAAGACTTTGCTGATCAGATGCAGTCAAAGTTTGAGAAGTCAATGCTTGGAGAGTTGACATACTTTCTTGGTTTGTAGATATCATAGCTAGATAAGGGAATCTTCATCTCACAAACCAAGTATGCAAAGGATATGCTAAGGAAGTTTCAAATAGATTACTGCAAACCAGTGAGTACCCCCATGGTGACCGGAAGCAAATTGAGCAAGAATGATGATTCACTGGTAATGGATCAGACATTATATAGATCCATGATAGGAAGTTTATTGTATCTTATTGCTTCTAGACTAGATATAGTGCAGATAGTGTGTATGATGGCTAGATTTCAAGCGACACCTAAGCAGTCACATATGAATGCATTAAGCAAAATTTTTAGGTACCTGCAAGGGACACTCACTTATGGATTATGGTACCCTAAACAAGGGGAATTCATCTTGGAAGCATATACTGATGCTGCTTGGGTAGGTTGCATTGATGATTGGAAGAAAACAAGTGGTGGTGAATTCTTCCTAGGTGACCGGTTGGTCTCATGGCATAGCAAGAAGTAGGATTCAGTCTCCCTATCTACTGTTGAAGTAGAATACTTTGTTGCTGCCACATGTTTCTCTCAGGTGCTTTGGGTGAAGCAGACCCTCAAAGACATACAGGTGGATATATTTGATTCTATTCGCATCTAGTGGGACAATTCAAGTGCCATCAACATATCAAAGAACCCAGTGATGCATTCAAGGACAAAGCATACAACCATCAAGTATCATTTTCTCAGAGAGAAGGTTGAAGGACAAGAAGTCGTAATGGAATATGTTCCTATAGGAGAACAATTGGCAGACATCTTCACCAAACCATTACTAGTAAGCACTTTTGAGTACTTAAGACACAAGTTCGGAGTTGTGTCACCTTCCTTATGCACTTAAGTTTGGAAGGAGATATATTGTTCAAGGGGAGTTCATTGTAAAATCCCCTATCTCTTGGACCATATGCTAGACTAGAGGGGGAGATAAAATTTTTTATGATGTTGTTTCGACATACTTAAACCTTTGGGTGTACTGGAAGCACAAATGACAAAAGACTGAAATTGTTGTAGGAATACCCAAGAGAATTTCATGATTACGAGTATCTACTTTTCCACTTGGCAACACTCATAGTACATTCACATTTGATTTTTATATGCTGTTGATTGAGCATATTGTGGCCAAAAGGGGAAAATACATTGTATAACTGGTGGAGAATGAATTAGATGGAAGGATGCCTTGACCCTTTGTCATTGTTGTCAAAGGGGGAGATTGGTCAAATAGGCGGGTGAAGGAACATAGTGTTTTGACATCAAAGTGTGTTAACATCATTGCCAAAGGGGGAGATTGTTGGCATTATATTGTCATTGATGTCAACCGACATGGAATGGTCACTGGTGAGTAAGTAGTGGTGACTAGTATATGTGAAGCAAGTAATGGTTTCAACTAGTATGAAGGATGGCGTGTGTAAGTAGACATAAAGGTAAGCTTCCAAAACGCATGAAATGCAACATCTATCGATAAAGCAGGACCACCGATAAGGCAAGGAAAGGCAAGGCAAGTCAGCAAGGAAGAAAAGAATAACAAAGGGATGTGATCACTGATAGACAGAGAGAAGAATATTGCAATCAGTAAATGGATTCAATGGATGTACTATCATGTTTGATGGAAGGCAAAGTTGATCCACCAACAGAGAAGAGGTCAGTAGGTATGAATGTCCACTGGTGAAGTTAGGTTATACCGATAAGGTGTGTTGAACCGGTAGTGAGTCCTGGTCAATGAAGGATGTCAAACTGACTTTTTAGTCTAGGTAGAGGTGGATGTCAACATGGATCACAAATGGACACTAGGTGTCGAGCACGTAGAGGTCGGTGAAGTATTCATCAACATAGTAGTCTGACGAGCAGGTGGGCATTAATGAAGAACCCATAAATCATGGGATAATGGCAAGATGTTACAGCTTGAGGAAGACAAAGTGGCAAGGTGATTGAAACAACCTTATAGGATGATCTGATCCTTGTATTCATTGGCTGAAAGAAACAGTCGATCCATTAATGGCGATTGATAGAGAAACCCATAAAAGAATGGTGTAGACATCCAAAAATAGAAAATGCACATTGAAAAGTGAGTAGATGGCGGTGTCATTTGATGTGACGTAGATCACCATTCCAGAAAAGCAGATTAGATCAGATCTGATATGGATTGAGTTGTTGAAGGAAAACCCTAACACGACATCGTTTAAATGTTACTTTTGGCAGGAATCTATTGGCCATTTGGAGGAATTGATTATGTCTTGCATTGATGTTTTGTCATTGATGTCAACTCTAACTATTTTGGATGCTTTATCGACACCCTTTTGGTCTTGATAGGATGAGTGGTTTCTGGTTGGTTTGGTTCTAGCATGATCCGGTATGATTTGGTTATGGATCTGGCTTATTCATGATACTCATGTTCATATTCAGTCAGTTGGTTTTGGTTTGGTGATCAGATGCTATCCTATTTGCTAGGAAGTTTGGCTTGTGGTACCGGCAAGGGTTTCAGCGACAGAGCTTTGATGAAGATCTTAACTGGTGTTGGTGCAGCTTCCGGTATGGATTCAGGATGCTGTTGGTGATCATGTTCAAGACTTGGCAGATTTGGATCATTGCTTTAGCGTGTGGACCTATATTGGGTCCTGGTTGATCTAGGTTATGGACCGAGTTAATGTAACATGTGGATTGGACCTCTTGATATGTTTTCGGGATGTCTTATGTGTTGAATATTGTTTGTTTGGTCTAAGGACGACATGTTTTGTAATAATGTAATTGTTTTATTGTCTGGTGGCTGACTTGATTGTTTATGGTTGAGGGTTTGTATATATATGATGTAAGATCTCTTTGTAGAGGATCATGGTTATGGTCAATGGATGTAATGTGTGAAGAATGTAATATCATTCAGGTAGAGGGTCTAGTCAATCACTGGAGATCACGTTGGGTTTATATAAGAGGATTTAGTCCTCCGGTATTGAGCTTAACTGGAGATGTACTTAGGCATAGGAGATGCTATCTTTGTAGTTCAATCACTTCTCCGGATTGTAGTCTGGATTTCTATGTAGTCAGTGAGACTCCTATTATGATGAGAAGTGCGCTATAGGATATTGGCCTTCTTGCAAGTGGAATCCCCTCAATTATAATTATCATACCTACTACAAAAGTATTATCTGACTCTGGATAGGCTTCCCATTGTAGTTTTTCCCTTTACTGGGTTTTCCATGTATAAATCTTGGTGTCATGTGGATGGTATTTATTCTCTGATTATTGTTTATGCTTAATTGGTTTAACTGCTTTTCTAGTATTTAGTTTAAGCATTCCGGTATTAATTTTTTGGGTTCTGGTATTAAAGTTTTAATTGCTAAATGTTCTGTTAATCTGTGACAATTGATTCCCCCCTCCCCCCTCTCAGTTCTCTTCCGATTATTTGAACTGTCTAATAATTTGTATCAGAGCTTTGGTCCTCTTTGCAGAAATCTTAACCGCTTGAGGAAGATCCTATAGTGACTAACAGTTCAAGTTCATCTAGTTCTTCAGGAACTATCTTTCAGAGAGATATTCCTAGGTTTGATGGAACAAATTACACAATATGGAAGATTCAGATGGAGACTCATCTGAGATGTATTGGTAAGGAGATTTGGGAGATCACATAGAAGGGTGTTACACCTCATAATATGACATCTAGAAATCCTTCTCCAGCAAACCTGGATAAGGAACTTGAGAATGATTGTAGAGAAAGACAAGCCCTCTTGTGTGCACTTTCTGATCAACAAATAATGGGATTAAGTAACAAATCATCTGGAAAGGCTATATGGGATAAGTTTGACACTCTTAATGAAGGTGACCCTATAGTGAAGATTGATAAACTTGATGGTTACCGGGTGAGATATGAAAACCTGAAGATGGAAGAAGATGAAAGGATTATTGCATTCATGGAAAGGGTAAATGAGATTGTTATGGGAATTCAATGTTGTGGTGGAACTCTAAGTGAAGATGAAATTGTTTCTAAAGTCCTGAGAGCCCTACCACTGACTTACAAAATGAAGGCTACTGCTATTAATGAGTCGAGAACAATGGCTAATACATCTGTCAACAAATATACCTTGGTTGGAAAATTATTTGCTTTTGAGCTTGAAGAATTTGGACCTTCTGGAGCTATGAAAATTGAACCTTCTTTTCATGCATCTGCATCAGCAACTGGTAAGCAAGATTGGAAAGATTTATATGCAAAGGAGTTGGATGATATGAAGAGAGAATATGATTGGAAGATTTATATGCAAAGGAGTTGGATGATATGAAGAGAGAAGATGATGAGTTTGAGCAACTTAAAGCACTATTTGCTAGAAGAATACCTAAAGGATCGGTAGGAAGTAAGTATGAAGGAAAATAACCTTTTAATTGTTTTGCATGTAATAAGATTGGTCATTTTGCATCTAGATTTCTTGAAAGGAATTCAATATTTGAAGAAAGAGTTAGAATATCTTTTAATCCTAACCTTGGATATTAGAATAAGTACAAGTACAGGAAAAACAAAGACAAATCATGCTCCATAGTAGATGAGGAAGGTATTACTGACTTTGATGATGAACCATCAAAAGACTCTGCTAGTGGTTTAGGCAATGGAAAGGAATGGGTGTTCTTGGCTATCAAGGAAGATGTTTCGACACTGGAAGAGAATGTACCTGAAGAGAAGGCACTTGCTGCTAAAATTGAAGATGAGGATGAATGGGTAATTGACTGTGGATGTTCACATCATATGATTGGAGATAAAGGGAAGTTTTTATCTTTGCAAGAATTTGATGGTGGTCTGGTTAGATTTGGAGATGATAAAGCATGTATGATCAAAGGAAAAGGAACTATATCATTGGATGGTAAGAAAAATACTGACAATGTTTATTTTGTTGAAGGTTTGAAGCATAATCTTTTGAGTTTAGGAAAATTGGTGGATAAGGAATTTCAATTACAGTTCAAGGATGAAAAATGCAAAATCATTAACAGATCTAGTTTAGAGATTGCAACCGGTACAGAGACAAAATGTAATATATTTCATTTGAATTCCGGTGAGAAGACATGTTTGATTGCACAAATTGATGAGAGTTGGCTATAACAAAAGAGGCTGTGTCATGTGAATTTTGATTGCATTGTAATGATCAGTTCAACTAAGGCAAATAGAGATATACCTAAGATTGTGAAGCCCTATAATCCGGTATGTATAGAATGTCAAATGGGAAAATAGGTCAGAACCTCTTTTAAAAGTATACAAGATAAATCTAATGATGTTCTTCATCTTATTCATATTGATTTGTGTGGCCCTTCTAGAGTTAAAAGTTTTCAAGGTGATAAATATTTCATGCTAATCATTGAGGATTATTCTAGAATGATGTGGGTTACTTTTCTAAGGGAGAAATCTGAGGCTTTTGAAAAGTTTAAAATATTTAAGGCTAAAGTGGAAACTGAAATAGGATTGAATATTAAATGTTTGAGGTCAGATCATGGTGGAGAATTCACATCTGGTGAGTTTAATAACTTTTGTGAGAAGCATGGTATAAGGAGACAATATTTTGCTCCCCGGATGCCTCAGCAGAATGGAGTTGTGGAAAGGAAGAACATAATTATCCTGGATGCTGCTAGAACAATGATGATGGAAGTTAGTCTACCTCATATCTACTGGAGAGAAGCAATGAGAACATTGGTTTATACATTCAACATAGTACATATCATAGGAGAAACTGATAAGACACCTTATGAATTATGGTTTGGCAATACACTTACAATTAAGTATTTCAGAATCTTTGGTAGTAAATGTTATATCAAGAGAGATGATATTATTGGAAAATTTGATCCTAGATGTGATGAAGGCATATTTATTGGTTATTCTAATGATCACAAAGCATATAGATGTTATAACAATAGATTACAGTGAATTGTGGAGAGTGCTAATGTCACAATGGATGAGTTGAATATGTTGGCATATGATGAAGCGGTGACAAAGTATGTTGTCATTGATGTCAATATATGCTCAAGCAGGTACACCGGTATGGAGAGTGGAAGCAGTTTCGATCAACCAGGATGGAGTGGACCAGTGTCTAAGTTCACTAAGTATAACTACCGGTTGGTAGTCTCTGTTTAGTTTTAGGGTTTCTAGTATGATTTGTATGGTGCAACCAATGGTGTTTTGTGAACGTTAAGGATAAGGATCAGGATTCCATGTCAACTATGTGCACGTGAAGGATTTCCTTGAGGATTTTGCGCATGGAGATCGAATGCATTGAATGCCTACCTTGGGAATGTGTGATTTTCTGAGCGGTGTATGAAGAGCGCATGATGGGTTACCATTTTGCAAATGCGGTGAAGATTGGACGATGCAGGGTGACTTGAGAATTGTTTAGATCGTTTCATTCTATGTAACGTGTTTGGACGGTCAAATTTGGACCACTTGAAATTGTAAACCTAAAATACTTAGGGTTTAGGGTTTATGTTATCGACCTATTTCTTCTCTATAAGGTCGATGAGTTTTGATATTGTTGTTGTTGGCAAATGTTGTTTTTGTGTTAGCATATTGAGATACTTGCCAAAACAAAGTGTGAAACCTGCAGAGTGTGATTGCAGAGGAGAGGAGTTGAAAAGGATCTGCCTTAGCAAGCAGTGTTGTTATTAGATCAAAGCTTTACCTGTTGACTTCTAACCATTTCAACAGAAGGAAAATCCCTTGACCTGGTAGCTTTAATAGGCTTTTTGTAAATCCTCTAACCAGGTGACTCAAGTTCATTGAGTTCTTTAAATCCTCTAGCAAGGTAACCTTTAACAGGGTTTCAACCTTTTAATAGGGTTTATAGCCATCCCTTAACTGGGTGATCTCTAACAGGACCGGTTCCTAACATAACCCTATTGTAAAGTCTTTAACTAGACTAGGCTCCTAACAGAGCGGACTTCAAAAGAGTTCAAAACCAAGCTTGTGGGCATTCATCCCCACCATGGTTTTTCCCATTTGGGTTTCCATGTGAAAAATATGCATGCCATGAGTTGTGCATTTTTCATGTGATGATTCAGTATTCTTTGTTTAGGTGAATATGCATGTAGAGCTAATGGTTATCGTATTACCAATACAACACTTTCATATGTGTATTGGTGAAGTAGTTATCAAGTGTTGAATGATATTTCAAATATTTAGTTTTAAGGGTTTAGTTGTCTGAAGTCTTATTGTGTTTAATTTGTATTGCCATGGTTAAGTTCAGTAATGAAGACAACCGGTTAGCATTGTTTTAAATTGATATGTTATGGAGAAGTTTTTGTATGTACTGATTCACCCCCCCCTCTCAGTACCAGTTAGGGTATTTGTTGTTTATCATTATTCATCAATTGGTATCAGAGCGACTCTGGGTCCTCGATGATATAAGCTTAACCACTTGAGGCAAAAGATCCTTCCTTAATGATGAAGAGGGAAGGTCCTAAGTTAAATAGAGATAACTTCAAAATATGGAAGGACAAAATAAAGATCCATATCAAGAGTTTGGGTGCTCAACACTGGAGATATGTTGAGAATGCCTATATAATCCCCACTGGAACTCTAACTGGTGATTAGAAAAGAGAGATTCAAGAAAATGGGCAAGTCATGGAAGTCCTTATTAGCAACCTATCTAATATTGAGTTCATTGATGTACAAGATAAGGAAAATCCTAAGGATTTATGGGACACATTAGAAACCATTTATGGTGGTGATGAGAATGTCAAGCAAGCTAAGGAAGAGAGCCTTAGAGGAAAATTTGAAGACATGAGGATGGTTGAAGGGGAAACCATTCAACAATATGGCATAAGGATCAAGACTATGGTTAGAGATATCAAGAGCACTAGTGGAACAATTGAAGATGACACCATTGTTAGTAAAGTTTTGAGATCATTGTTATTGGTCTATGCAATCAGAGTTGCTGCTATTCAGGAGCTAAGGTTTATTGACAAAACCAAGGTATCCTTAGACTCTATCATTGCAAAGTTGACTGCATATGAGTTGAATAGCTATGATGGTAGTGTTCAGAAGATCGAGTCAGCCTTTAGAGCATCTATTGTACCAACCAGAAAAGGAAAAGAAGTAAGTACCAGCTATGAATCCAGGCAATGCAAAGATATGGATGATGAAGAGATTCTGATGGAGTTTGAAGCTCTTCTTGCCAAGAGACTTTCAAAAGGCATTGAAAAATACAGAGGTAAGCTTCCTTTAAAATGTTTTTCCTGGAATAAGATAGGACATATAGCTGTTAACTGTCCTAAAAATGAGAATAAGGATGAACCGGAGAGGTTCAAAAAGTATAAAGGAGGAAAAAAAAGAAATTATCTTGTTGCAGTTGATGAAGGTGTTATTGATGAAGAATTTAAGGATGAAGAGAATGAGGACATAATGTTTGTAGCTATAAAGGAAGAAGTGTCTGACAAGAAAGCACTTGTCTCTCGCATTGACAACTCTAATGAGTGGATTATTGATAGTGGTTGTTCTCACCACATGATTGGTGACCGGAGAAAGTTTCTATCTCTGGAAGAATATGATGGAGGTGTTTTCAGATTTGGAAATGATGAACTATTCTTGGTAAAAGGTAAAGGATCCATCTCACTAAATGGAAAGAGCAGTGTAGATGATGTCTAGTGGGTGGAAGGCCTTAAGCACAACCTTTTGAGTGTTGCTTAGCTAAATGACAAAGGACTTATTCTGGAGTTCAAAGGTGTAATCTGTAGTATAATTGGAAAGAGTGGTGAACTTATTGCCACCGATAAGCAGACTAGAGGTAACTTGTTTCAACTAAATGCGAAGATTAGTCAATGCCTGGTGGAAAAGTTTGATGACAATTGGATATGGCATAGGAGATTTTGTCATATGAATTTTGATAATAATGTAAAAGCCAGTAAGATCAAGGTAGTAAGAGGATTGCTTTTGCTAAACAAACCAGAGAATTATTTATGCAGAGAATGTCAACTTGGGAAGATGTCTTCCTCAACATTCAAAGGTAAGTCTTTTTCAGCAGAGAACTTACTTGATCTTGTGCACACCGATCTGTGTGGTCCTATGAAAATAAGAAGTATTCAGGGAGATCAGTATTTCATGATTCATACCGATGACTTCTCAAGAATGATGTGGGTCACATTTCTGAAAGACAAGCCTAAGGTGTTTGGAAAGTTCAAAGCCTTTAGAGCATTGGTTGAGAAGGAGAGCGACAGAAGAATAAAGTGTCTTAGAATCGATCAAGCAGGTGAATTCACTTCTGATGAATTCAACAGGTACTGGGAAGAGAATGACATCAAGAGGCAACTGTCTGCCCCAAGGACACCATAATAGAATGGCATAGCAGAAAGGAATAACAAGACTATAGTTGAAGCGACCAAAACAATGCTGATCCAAGGAAAGGTTGCTCACACTTTTTGGAGAGAAGCGATGAGCACTGCAATCTATATTATGAACCAGGTACTCATCAAGAAAGGTAAAGATAAAACCCCTTATGAGTATTGGACTAGGAAGACTCCCACTATGAGTTAGTTTAAAGTATTTGGCAGTAAGTGTTACATCAAGAGAGGTGAGCATCTGAGCAAGTTTGATGCTAAATGTGATGAAGGAATATTTTTGGGATATTCCACTAAAAGTAAAGCTCTCAAATGCTACAACAATAGGACACATAAAATTGTTGAGAGTATCAATGTCAGGGTTGATGAATCCCCTGAGGAGCTTGAGGAAACCTGCAGCGAGAAAGTGGAAGATGAACCAGGTGTAGCCTTCTAGGAACAGGTTAAGAAAGAAACAAGTAAAGACCTTGGTGTTCCTGTACCAGTAGAAGCTGTAGTAGGTGAAGAAGAAGATGAAGATGAAGAAAAAGAGGTAAAGCAAGGAAAACCAGCTAGAGTCATTCCTAGATATGTGAAACTACATCATGATCTGAAGCAGATCACAGGAGATAAAGATGCAGGGATACTCACAAGAAGAAAGGTGAAAGAGAACTCTTGCACGATTTCTGAATTTGAGCCTAAGACTACTAGAGAGGCACTTATAGATGAAGACTGGATTAAGGCAATGGAAGAGGAGCTAGACCAGATAGAAAAGAATGCAACATGGTCTTTGGTACCCAAACTGGTACACAAGAATGTCATAGGTACCAAATGGGTCTTCAGAAATAACCTAAATGAAGAAGGTACAGTTGTAAGGAATAAGGCAAGACTTGTATGCAAGGGATATGCCCAGGAAGAGGGAGAAGACTGTGGAGAAACCTTTGCTCCTATGGCTAGACTGGAAGGTGTTTGAGGTGTTCGAATGCTACTTGCATTTGCAGCATTTAAGGGATTCAAGGTATACCAGATGGATCTGAATTTTGTGTTCTTGAATGGAATCCTAGAAGAGGAAGTGTATATTGAGCAACCATATGGGTTTGTAGATTACACAAGGACATTTATGGATTGAAATAAGCACCTAGGACATGGTATGAACATTTACACTCTCATCTTGTGAAGATAGGATTTTAGACAACAAGTGAGGATAGCAACATCTACCTAAAATCTGAAGGTGACCAGATTCTGATTTGTGAAGTGTTTGTAGATGACATAATCATTGGAGGAGATGATGAAATGAGCCATACATTTGCAGATGAAATGAAGAAAGAGTTTAAGATGTCTCTCATTGGAGAGATAAAGTTCTTCATTGGTTTACATATTCAACAAATGAAAGAGGGTATCTTCATTACCCAGTCCAGGTATGTCAAAGAGGTATTAAAGACCTTTGGCATGGAGGAGAGCAACTGGTTGGTATACCGATGGTGACTGGCTGTAAATTGACTAAGGAAGATGATTCAACTTTGGTGAATGAGAAGGAGTACTGGTCAATGATCGGTAAGCTACACTATGTGGTGCACAATAGACTAGACATTGCTCATGTAGTGGGCATAGTAGCTCATTTTTAGAAGAGTCCAAGAGAATCCCACTTGGTAGTGGTAAAAATGATTCTTAGATACCTGAAAGGGACTGTTGACTATGGATTGTGGTATCCATACAATAGCGAATTTGATCTCAAAGTGTTTACCGATGCAGACTGGGTAGGTAATGTGGATGATTAGAAGAGCACAACTGGTGGATTGTTCTTCTTTGGTGGAAGATTAGTCTCCTGGACGAGCAAGAAGCAGAGCTATATTTCCTAGTCTATAGCTGAAGCAGAATATGTGGCAGCATTTATGAACTGCACTCAGGCAATCTGGATGAAGCATGTACTGAATGGCTTCAAAGTGCCTATATTTGAACCGGTGAGTATTTTCTCTGATAAATACTAGTGCAATGAATATTTCCAAAAATCCGGTATTGCATGCTAGATAAAGAATATTGAACTCAAGTATCATTTCTTGAGAGAGAAGGTTCAGAATAAAGAGGTTATATTAGAACATGTTTCTAGTAAGGAGCAACTAGCAGACACATTCACTAAGCCCTTACCGAAGACTACATTTACCTATTTGAGAGGTGAATTAGGGGTTCTACCGCTTCATGAAGTAAACTAAAGTTGTGTGCTCCACATCAGTTAGGTGCCAAAGTGACAAATACTACAAGGTTGATGTGTTGAAGGATGCTACTCCATAGGGGGAGCATCATAGTGGAGTATGGAAGCTTGTGCCTCCACTTTGGCATTGTTGTCAAAGGGGGAGAAGATATATGATAGGGGAAAAGATATTTGGTGTATGGGGGAGAAGATATTTGATGATGAAGATAAATGGAAGAGTACACACTGACCAGTCTAGATGGAGGTGGTTGTATGGAAGAGTACTGATCTTTGAACTGGTATATAACAACTGATATATGCTATTGAGCATGGTACAAATACTGAGCAATGATACACTGAGTATTGCCATCAATGCCAAAGGGGGAGATTGTTGGCATATGATGAAGCAGTGACAATATAAGTTGTCATTGATATCAATATGTGCTCAAGCAGGTACACTAGTATGAAGAGTGGAAGCGGTTTTGGTCAACCGGGATGGAGTGGACCGGTGTCGGGGTTCACTAAGTATAACTACCAGTTGGTAGTCTCTGTTCATTTTTAGGGTTTCTAGTATGATCTGTGTTGTGCAACCAATGGTGTTTTGTGAATGTTAAGGATAAGGATTGGGATGCCACGTCAGCTGTGTGCACATGAAGGATTTCCTTGAGGATTTTGTGCGTGGAGATCGAATGCATTGAATGCCTACCTCAGGATTGTGCAATTTTTCTGAGCGGCGTATGAAGAGCGCGTGATGGGTTACCATTTTCCAAATGCAGTGAAGATCAGACAATGCAGAGTGACTTGAGATCTATTTAGATCATTTAATTCTATGTAATGTGTTTGGACGGTCAGATTTGGACCGCTTGAAATTGTAAACCTAAAATACTTAGGGTTTAGGGTTTATGTTACCGACCTAATTCTTGTCTATAAGGTTGATGAGTTTTGATATTGTTGTTGTTACCAAATGTTGTTTTTGTGTCAGCATATTGAGATACTTGCCAAACCAAAGTGTGAAACCTGCAGAGTGTGATTGCAGAGGAGAGGAGTTGAAAAGGATCTGCCTTAGCAAGCAGTACTATTATCAGATCAAAGCTTTACCTATTGACTTCTAACCATTTCAAAAAAAGGAAAATCCCTTGACTAGGTAGCTTTAATAGGCTTGTTATAAATCCTCTAACCAGGTGACTCAATCTCATTGAGTTTTTTAAATCCTCTAGCGAGGTAACCTGTAACAGGGTTTCAACCTTTAATAGGGTTTATAGCCATCCCTTAACCGGGTGATCTCTAACAGGATCAGTTCCTAACAGAACCCTATTGTAAAGTCTTTAACTGGACTAGGCTCCTAATAGAGTGGACTTCAAAAGAGTTCAAAAACAAGCTTGTGGGTATTCATCCCCACCGTGGTTTTTCCCATTTGGGTTTCCACGTGAAAAATATGTGTGTCATGAGTTGTGCATTTTTCATGTGATGATTCAGTATTCTTTGTTTAGGTGAATATGCATGCAGAGCTAATCGTTATGGTATTACTAATACAACACTTGCATATGTGTATTGGTGAAGTAGTTATCAAGTGTTGAATGATATTTCAAATATTCAGTTTTACTGGTTTAGTTGTCTGAAGTCTTACTGTGTTTAATTAGTATTGCCATTGTTAAGTTCAGTAATGAAGACAACCGGTTAGCATTGTTTTAACTTGATATGTTGTGGAGAAGTTTTTGTATGTACTGATTCACCCCCCTCTCAGTACTAGTTAGGGTATTTGTTATTCATAATTATTCATCAGAATAGAGGTTAAATTAGAGTTTATGAGAAGAAACCAGTGGTGGAAATGATTATATCTGAACCAGGAGTACCTTTACTTGAACAGAGTGTTGAACTAGTTACTCCGGTAGTATCAGAAAATTCAATAGTAACTAAAGAATTGGGAAGAGGAATAGAGAGTCAGAGGACTCCTAGGTATGTGAGATTGAATAATTCAAAAGATCAAATCATTGGGGATAACAACAATGGAGTGATGACAAGAAGAATAATGGAAAGTAATGAGGTATGTTTAATTTATCAAGTTGAACCGGTATTAGTAATTGAAGCATGTAAAGATGAATATTGGTTCAAAGCTATGGAAGAAGAATTAGATCAGATTGAGAAGAATAACACATGGACTTTAGTTCCCCGGCCTAAAAATAAGAATGTTATTGGAACTAAATGGGTTTTTAGGAATAAATTGAATGAGGATGGTCAAGTTGTAAGGAATAAGGCTAGATTGGTTTGTAAAGGATATTCTCAGAAGGAAGGAATTGATTATGGAGAGACTTTTGCACCTGTAGCTAGGATTGAAGATGTAAGATTATTTCTTGCTTATGCTTCTCATAAGAACTACAAGGTTTATCAGATGGATTTTAAGTGTGCATTTTTGAATGGGGATCTTGATGAGGAAGTTTATATTGAGAAACTTGATGGTTTTTCACTTTCAGATGATAGAAACATGGTTTGCAGGTTAAGGAAAGCTTTATATGGATTGAAACATGCACCTAGAGCTTGGCATGCAAGGTCAGATAAATATCTTTTGAAGCTTGGTTTAACTAAGGGTAATGCTGATAGTAATTTATATTATAAGATCACTGATGATGATATACTAATTATTAAAGTATTCATTGATGACATTATTTTTGGAGGTGAAGATAAGTTGTGCATGGAATTTTCTAAGAATATGGAGAAAGAATTTGAAATGTCTATGATTGGGGAAATGAAATTTTTCTTAGGTTTGTAGATTACTCAGACTGAAAAAGGTATTTTCATCTGTCAAACTAAGTATGCTAGGGAATTGTTGAAGAAATATGGTATGGGAGATTCTAAATCGGTAAGTACTTCTATGATTACAAGTGAGAAATTGACAAGGAAAGATGTTTCAGCATCGGTAAATCCTACAAGATACAAATCTATGATTGGAGGTCTGATTTATTTGACTCAGACTAGGCTTGATTTATTTGACTCAGACTAGGCCTGACATAATGAATGTTGTTTATATTGCATCTAGATCTCAGAGTGACCCTAGTGAAAATCATCAGAGTACGGTGAAAATATTTTTAGATACTTGCAAGGTGCATTTGAATATTGTTTGTGGTACCCTAAGGATGATGACTTTACTTTATGTGCATATATAGATGTTGATTGGGCTGGAAATGTTGATGACCACAAAAGTACTTCCAGTGGAGCTTTCTTTCTTGGAAAGAAGTTGATTTCATGGATCAACAAAAAATAGTCATGTACTTCTTTATCTACTGTTGAAGCTGGATATGTTGTTGCTGCTACTAACTGTACATAGGTTTTATGGATGAAGAAAATGTTGAAGGATATCAAAGTACATTGCACTAGACCGATAGTTATTCATTGTGATAACTTTGCTGCTATTGACATATCAAATAATCCGATATTTCAATCTAAGACAAAACAAATATCTATCAAGTATAACTTTTTGAAGGAGAAGGTGGAAGAAAATGAAGTCAGATTGGTTTATGTGAACACTAAAGAGCAAATTGCAGATATTTTCACTAAACCTTTTCTGAAAGAACCATTTGAGTACCTGAGAGACAGGTTAGGGGTTTCTACCCCTCTGACAGAGAACTGATTGATGATTTTTGGCATCAGCCCGGTATGCATTATCAGAGATATTTTTCATTCCGGCATTGATGTGGGGATGCTACTGCTCAGGAGGAGTAGTCATCTTTGTGATTCAGTGGCTTATGTTTTTGCTATGATATTTATTTTAGATTTCTGGCATTGATATCAAAGGGGGAGAGATATTGATGTGAAAAAGAAAAAGGGGATTTGTATACATTAGGGGGAGAGATATATGTGTAATTCAAAGCTTTATAGAGATATCATTCACAGGGGGAGTTTGGTCTTTGTTTCACAACTTCATTGATATATCTTTATATGGGAGATTGTTGGTTGTCTTCCATTGGGGGAGACTTATTTGACATTTCTTGGTACTTAGATGTTTTTCATATCTAGTATTTCCATCAATGCCAAAGGGGGAGATTGTTGGCAATTTGGAGGAATTGATTATGTGTTGCATTGATGTTTTGTCATTGATGTCAACACTATCTATTTTGGATGCTTTACCGACATCCTTCTGGTCTCGGTAGGATGAGTGGTTTTTGGTTGGTTTGGTTTCGGCATGATCCGGTATGGTCCGATATGATTTGGTTATGGATTTGGCTTATTCATGATACTCATGTTCATATTCAGTCAGTTGGTTTTGGTCTGGTGATTGGATGCTATCCTGTTTGCTTGGAAGCTTGGCTTGTGGTACTGACGAGGGTTTCACTGATAGAGCTTTGATGAAGATCTTTGATGATACGCATAAGTGGTGTTGGTGAAACTTCTGGTATGGATTCAGGATACTGTTGGTGATCATGTTCAAGACTTGGTGGATTTGGATCATTGCTTTAGTGTGTGGACCTATATTGGGTCTTGGTTGATCTAGGTTATGAATCGGCTTAATGTAATGTGTGGATTGGACCTCTTGATATGTTTCTGGGATGTCTTATGTGCTGAATATTATTTGTTTGGTCTAAGGCCAAAATATTTTGTAATTATGTAATTGGTTTATTTTCTGGTAGCCCACTTGATTGTTTATGATTGAGGGTTTGTATATATATGATGTAAGAGCTCTTTGTAGAGGATCATGGTTATGGTCAAGGGATGTAATGTGCGAATAATGTAATATCATTCAGGTAGAGGATTTGGTCGATCATTGGAGATCGAGTTGGGTTTATGTAAGAGGATTTAGTCCTCTGGTATTGAGCTTAACCAAAACTTTACTTAGGCATAGGAGATGCTATCTTTGCAGTTCAATCACTTCTCCAGATTGTAGTTTGGATTTCTATGTAGTCAATGAGACTCCTATTGTGATGAGTAATGCGCTCTAGGCTATTGGCCTTCCTACAAGTGTAGGCCCCTAAATTATAATTCACATACTGTAGAAGTATTATCTGACTATGGGTAGGCTTCCCAATGTGGTTTTTCCCTTTACTGGGTTTTCCATGTATAAATCTTGGTATCATGTGGATGGTATTTATTCTCTGATTATTGTTTATGCTTAATTGGTTTAACTGCTATTCTAGTATTTGGTTTAAGCATTCTAGTATTAATGTTTTGGGTTTTGGTATTAAATTTTAAATTGCTAAATGTTATGGTAATCTGTGACAACTGATTCAACCCCCCCTCCCCTCTCAGTTGTCTTTTGGTTATTTGAACTGTCTAAGAAAACCCTCACAGATAAATATGTCAACTTGAGATTGGAAATGATTGACGCTGGACACAAATTGAGAGGAAGAAGAGAGCCTAAGAAAGAAGAGAAACTATCTGCCTAAGAGTTATTTCACAGAGAGTTAGAGTGTGTGTTAGGAGGCTGAACCAATGAGAGGTTCTAACTGATGGAGATAGAGTAACCAGTAAACTTTTATAGTCTTAACAATCAAGCATACCGGTAGGTATTGAAAGGTCAGGAAGGTATCCAAGTATGATACTATGTAGGGTGAGGCTTTGAGAAAGAGAAGAGAGGCATAGAACAACAAGTAAGAGATCAGAGAGCAACCTGATAATAGGTAGAAGAAGGATTGGTGAAATAGAGGAAGTTGATAACCAATAGACATCCATTGATCAGGTGTTGCAAAACTCATTTGCAACTAGGCTCTATCATTACATTAAAACTGTATTTCAATATATTACACTGAGTTTTAGTGCTTGGTGTAGGGGTTGGTGCTCCTTGGGTTGGTTCCCTAAATCATTGAAATTTGTTGTTTTATTGTGAGGGTGGATTGGAGAAGTAGACTCCAACAACGTTTCTCACCGAGGTTTTTCCAATATTGGGTTTTCCTCATACATTTGGTGTTGTGGATTATGATTTTGTGTTCTTTCCTCTTTTTATATCCTCTCATATCTTACCGATTTGATTGTTTAGTGTTTAGGTTGTTAACCGATACTGAAATCTTGGTTTAGAGAGAAAAGATTTTAGGTACCATTGATTCACCCCCCCTCTCAGTGGTACATTGTGTTCAACAAACTCTTTTCAAGATGAACTCTTATTCTTGTAGAGGTAGAGAGAAGACTTTTTAAATATGGTTTGGAAAGTAAAAGAGATTGTTGAGGAAAATTTGGAGCATTTCTCAGAATTGCTTGGAAGTGCAATCGAGCATGAGTAGAACCCATCTGCTTCAGATAGTTTCTCCCATGTTGTTGATCTATTAGCGGAATGTATAAGCCTTTCAGTTAGCATTAAACAAGCCATAAAGTCTTGGGAAATTCATCTTCCAAAACTAAGGAGAAATACAAGCTTATCTTTCCAAAGAAGAGAAGTTGAAGGTTCTATCTGGTTTGGTATTCAGCTTTTGACATTGTCTATATACTTTGTTTTTCTTCCTTTCCTTTTTCATCAAAGGCATTCTTTGTCCTTGATGTCAAAAGGGGAGAAATGATTGTGGATTTTGGAGATGTATGAGTTAGGGGGATTTGAGGTATATGCATATATGTTTATGTTTTTTTGGATATGTTTTGCCATCAATGACTAAGAGGGAGATTGTTAGATTTGTGTGAAAATTGTTATCATTGATGTCAAACTAGTTATCTAGAAAACATAAACATATTTGCATATAACTCAACTCTCTCAAACTCATACATCTCCAACATCCACAATCCTTTCTCCCCCTTTAGACATCAAGGACAAAGGATGCAAAGGATTGTGGATTTTGGAGATGCATGAGTTAGGGGGAGTTGAGTTATATGTAGATATGTTTATGTTTTTTGGATGTTTTTTCATCAATGAAAAAGAGGGAGATTGCTAGAATTGTGTGAATATTATTATCATTGATGTCAAACCAGTTATCCAGTTTGGACCAGACAACATATGCAGTTCATTATTGTCAAACCTGTTATCCAATTTGGTCCTGATGTTCTATGCAATCGGTATGTGTAGAGCAGGTGGTATTTCTATGAGATGTAATGCAATAAGATAGAGTTGATATAATGGAGTAATTTTTAGAATATCCCCATCTCTGGAATTCTGAGTTGTGCTTACATTGGTTTCAGTAGTAGTTGTATGTCTTGGAATCAGCTATTTTGGTCATGTCAAGTGTATCTTGTCATGTCTCATAGTTCAGTATCCTTGGTACGTGTGGAGTTTGTATTTTGGAGTTTTGGAGATGTCTTGTTTGAGTTTTGTGATAATGGGTTTGTTTCCATGGGTCTGGATGATGTTGTCCCATTTTGTTAATTAAGGTATATGTATGAATAAAAAAATTATGTAGAGAGAGAATATTGATTCACTCCCCCCCTCTCTATATTCTGATAGGATCAACCTAGCTTGCTCAACACTTCCTAAGTTGATGTTGCTCAATTCTACCAACTCACCAAGCCTAGTTGATTTCTAGGCCTCCAAGTCCCTCTCACTCTCTTCTAGGGCTTGAATCTTGTCCCCACTAGGGTGTTTTCTTCAAGCATTTTAGTTAGGAACCCTATCAATTCACTGTGCCTCTCAGGTGCTCAATTCTGGCCTCTTAGCCTCAACTTGTCATAACGACCCCCAATTGATATGAGATGTTGCAGAGGTATAATAAGGTCTTCTAACATTTTTTTAGTGCATATGGAGTCCATTGGTGGGTTGCAACCTTAATATTTCCTACCGGTTTTACAATCTTGCCCGAGAAAAGGGATACAAGGAATTAGGCCTAATTAGGCCTCCAAGATTGGTTTTCTAGGGCTTGGAGGAAAATGACTCAAAGAACCCCCAAACAAGTTTTAACTTTTCTTCAATGATACACCCATGCCTAATAGATTTTTGTGGTCTTACGCCCTGGTCTAACCGTACAAGGTATGAACCCCAAAATGAGGGTTTGTAGGGTTTTTAAGGGCTTTAACCGGCAACGAGTAGGCAACTTGGGGTTTTTCTATTAAATGGATTCTTCAAGACTCCTCCTTGTACATACAAGTCTGCCCCAACCCCATGGACCCCTCCAAATTCAAAAATGATGTTCTTGCATTCACCCTTGCATCTCTTCACCACTTTTTCACCTCTTCTTCTCTAGCTGGGTTGCTCCTGGACTCGCCTAGAATGAGGTGACAGTCATATCCAAACACTTCTCCAACACTTGAACCTACATATTTAAAAGTTATAGGAGGTTTCCAACCATGCCCCAACTAGCTGTGATGGCAGAACGTGTGGGACTCATGGGGCAACCATATTTACAAGAAAATGACTATTTACAAGCCAAAACTGGCTACTTGTGAATCAAATCACTTAAACAGTAGTAAATGCTAAATAGAATGCTTGAAAATGAAAATCCTACTCTTCAAAACACAACTAAACCTCAATCCATCATTGGATTCATGGATTCAATCCATTAAACCTTTAAAGAATGCAAAAATTAACCAAAAACAATGAAAAGTGCAGTCCAAAATCTTGTATTGTGATTATTGCTTTCAAAATACAAGTACACCAACCTTGGTAAACATGAAAGAGAGGGTTTATATCACCTTCCCATGTGTGGAGTCCTTCCATGGCATTGAGAAAGCCCTAGCTTCAATGTTGAACCAATTTTCAGGACAAAAGTTGTCATGACAACTTTTTGCAACTTTGTGTTTTTGACATTTTTGATCTCTCCAACCTAAGAGACATATTCCCAATCATCACATATGACATTTCAAACATTCCTAGGACCTATTTAACCCTCTCTAAGGATTTTGTCAACATTTGGCACTTTTGACCAACAAAAAGGCCAAAAACTACTCAAACACACTATTTACACAAAAATGCAAACCTAGGTAAAATGAACTCCACCTAGGCCTACATTGAAAAATTACACTCTCTTGGACCCTCCTGGAGTCCTTATTCCCTATTGAATTGGCTAGGGTCAGTACAAGACAAAATTTACAAAAACAAGAAAGCTAGGACCTAGGTGCTCCTGCACCATTCTCCCTAACAAAAAGAGATCATGTTACCTCTTGAGGAATCAGTGTTGGATCAATGCCAAGCTTCTAGAACTCTGACTCCATCACCCATGTAGCCTCAACATCATCCACTCCCTTCTATTTAATGAGGTGCTCCCAATAGGCTCGATGCCTAGTCTTCTTGGTAATTCTTGAACTTAATACCTTCTTGACCTTAGGATTAGGTTTGGCCGGTAACTAAAAGTTATGCACATCATCTAAACTCTCTGTGGGATTGCATTCTAGACCCTGGACTGGCCCCTTGTATGCAACCAAGTCTGCTATGTTAAAAACCAATGATAAGCCTATGTCACTTTATTTTGCTTGAGTTCTCCTTCAAAGCTTTCCTAACTGATTCATGGACCTCCTTCATGGACTAAGAAAAGTCCTCTGCATATCCACTTCTGATTGCTGCATTTCCTAAATCCCTCAACTCAAAAATGCCTCTTGGGTGCACACCATAGACTACTTCAAAAGGACTTTTACCAGTAGTCCTATTTATGGTGTCATTGTATGCATATTCTGATTAAGCAAGTACTTGATCCCATGTCTTCCCATACTCCTTGGTAAGGCATCTCAACAGGTTTCCCAAACTTCTATTCACCACCTCGGTCTGCCCATCTATTTGAGGATGGTAGGCTGATCCAAAAGAGAGGTTTGTGCCAAGCTTTTGCCATAATGCTTTCCAAAAATGACTCATAAGTTTGGAGTCCCTATCTGAAACTATACTTAATGGTAAACCATGTATCCTTACTATTTCCTTAAAGAACAACTGAGCTATGTGACATTCATCATGAGTGGTCTTACAAGGCACAAAGTGATCCATTTTGCTAAATCCGTCCACAATGACATAAATACTGTCATATCCTTGCTTTGTATTTGGCAAACCTACCACAAAGTCCATGCTAATGCATTCCCATGGTCTACTTGGGATGAGAAGAGGTTGATACAAACTGACATTTGTTGAAGTACCCTTAGCTTTTTGGAAAATTATGGAAGTCTCCACATACCTCTTCACATCTTGATTCATCCTTGGCCAATAATAGAATCTCTGAACCAATTCTTGAGTCTTATTAACTCCAAAATGACCACTAAGGCTGCCATTGTGTTTCTCTTGTATAAGATTCTCCCTCATTGAGCCTTTAGGCACACAAAGTTGTCCACCTTTGAACAATAGCCCATTTTGTAAAGTGAAATCTGAGTATTCACTATGGAAATGATTTTGATACTTCTTGAATACTTGGTAGGCACTTGAGAAGTTTTCATCCTCTGCATACAAATCTTTAAAACTATCCACAACTATGCTTCTCAACTGGATTTCTTGGACTGTCAAGAGCCTCCTACTTAGTGCATCAACTGCCCAGTTTTGCTACCCTTTCTTGTGCTTAATGGTGAAAGTATAGGCTTGCATATACTCCACCCATTTCATGTGTTTGTGACTGATTTTGTCTTGGGAATTCAGAAAACTCAATGCTTGGTTATCCGTGTACACCACAAATTCTCTAGGTAGGAGATAGTGTCTCCATTTTCTCAATGCTTGCACTAAATCATACAAATCAAGGTCATAAGAGGAGTATTTCCTCTTGGCATCACTTAGCTTCTCACTATGGAAGGCTAATGGTCTTCCCTCTTGGCTTAGGACAACACCTACTGCAACATTGCTTGCATCACACTCTACAATAAAAAGTTTCTCAAAACTAGGCAACACTAGTACCGGTTGGGTAGCTATCTTCTCCCTCAAGGTTTCAAAACATTTGTTTGCTACTTCACCCCATTGAAACTTGGCCTTCATACCACCTCTAATGGTGTCTAACATTGGGGCACATATAGCACTGAATTGTCTAATGAACTTCCTGTAGTACTGGGCTAATCTATGGAAGCTTCTCACCTCTGTTGTGGATCTAGGAGTGGGCCAATTTACAATGGCTTCAACCTTGCTTGGGTCCATCTTGAGGTTTCCTTGAGATAACACAAACCCAAGGTAAACCAATTCCTTCTTAACAAACTCACATTTCTCCAAATTCATGGTTAGCTTCTCATCATATAAACTTTGTAATACATCTTGAAAATGACTAATATGTGCTACCATATCCTTACTAAAAATGAGAATATCATCAAGATATACTACCACAAATTTACCTATGAAGTCCTTCATCACCTCATTCATGAGTCTCATGAAGGTGCTTGGAGCATTGGATAAGACAAATGGCATTACAAGCCACTCATAAAGACCTTTAGTAGTCTTAAATGCAGTCTTCCATTCATCACCCTCCTTGATTCTAATTTGATGATAGCCATTCTTAAGGTCAATCTTGGTAAATTACTTGGCTTTCCCTAAACAATCCATTAGGTCTTCTATTCTAGGAATAGGGAATCTATATTTGATGGTGATCCTATTTATGGCTCTAGAATCAGTACACAATCTCCAAGTACCACCTTTTTTTGGTGCCAACATGGTAGGGACAACACAAGGGCTAATACTCTTCCTAATTAGGGCTTGGTCTAAGAGCTCTTGGATTTGCTTAGCAATTTCAATGATTTGTTGAGGAGTCATTTTATAGGCTACCTTATTAGGCAAGGATGCTCCAGGAATGAAGTCTATTTGATGGCTTATGGTTCTTTTAGGAGGTAAGGTGGCTGGCTGTCCTTCACTTACCATACCTTTGAATTGTTTCAACAATTCTTGCACCTCTATTGGTAAATCTTGCTGCTCTTTGTTGTCTTCTTCTTTGGGCTTCATCACAAGTGCAAACCCTATGCCTTCACCTTCCTCAAGTGTCTTTAAGAACTTCTTTTCACTCACCAAAAGAACATTAGGACCTGCTGCCCTTTTTTCACCTTCTTCAAGGATAGACTGAATCTTGAATGTGACTCCATCCTTCTTGAATGAATATGCATTCTTGGCTCCATCATGGATAGCTTGTCTATCAAATTTCCATGGTCTTCCTAAAAGAAGATGGCATGCATCCATGGGTAAGACATCACATAATACCTTGTCCTTATACCTCCCAATGGTAAAATCCACCCATGCTTGCTCATTAACAAGAACATGTTATCCTTTGTTCAACCAAGTGACTCTATAAGGGTTGCTGTGAGGTATCCTCTGTAATTTGAGCTTGATCACTACCTCTTCTAACACAATGTTGTTTGTAGACCCTGAATCAATGATCACTTTGCACACTTTATCCAAAATCTTGCATTTGATCCTAAACAAGGACCTTCTTTGGCTAGGCTCTTCTCTAACCAGTTCTTTGATCAAAGTTCTCCTTATCATCAAGTTGTCACCTACTTCTGATTCTAAGGAAACTTTTGAAGTCTTGCTACTTGAAGACTCTTCTTGAAGATATCTCAATCTTCTTTCACCACCATGTGATGATAATCCCTTCTCTAGACACCTATATGCTAGATGACCAAGTTGGTTACAATGGTAACACTTCATTGTTGCAAAGTATGAGGAACCTCTACCTTGGCTACTAGATCTTCCTCTAGAACCACTATTTGATCCCCTTCCTCTATTGAACCCTCCTCTACTACTGCCACTATCTTGTTGCTCAGTGAGTTTAGACTCTCCTTGTGTTCTTTGTTTAGAACTTCTTCCACCAAAGCCTCCTCAGTGGCCTCTATTGTCTTTTCCTCTTCCTCTGCCCCTATTGTTGCTTGAGTCATGTCTCCTTTTCAGTTTTTCCTCCACCTTAAGGGCAAGTTGAAAGGTTTGATGGACCATTTTTGGGCTCATTAAACTAATTTCTTCTTGGATGTTCCATCGTAGTCCATTTAGGTACCTAGCAACCTTGAGACTCTCATCTTCTACCACATGAGATCTAAGGCTAAGTTTGTGAAACTCTTCGGTGTAGCTACTGACATCAAGATCTTTTTGCCTCTTCCTATGAATTTGCACTTCATAGTCATCAGGGAGATAGACTTCTTTGATTTTAACTAACATCCCTTTCCAAGAAGAGATGGGTGCTTTGCCCATTTTCTTCCTCTCATCTTGTACAAACTACCACCATGTGAGAGCAGTGCCTCTCATCTTGGAATTGGCTACCCTAACTCTCTAGGCTTTAGTTATGCATTCACACTCAAAGTGGTTCTCCATACCTTGTATCCATTCTAGGACCACTTCTGCCTCCATCTTGCCAGTGAACAATGAAAATCCTTCCAGTGACTTGCCACTCAAGGCCTTCAATGTCTTCAAGAAAGGTTATTTCTCTAAGATAGGATCAGGTTCAGGTATCTTGTCTATCTCTGCCACTTATTTACCCTTTCCTTCTGCTCCTTCCACTTTTACATACACTTCTTCTGCCTTGGTCTCAATATCACCAAGCTTACTCTCCAATCTTTCCAACTTTTCCTTCAGGGGCCTGTTCTCTTCCTCTTGATCTTCCACTTTACTTGCCAATTCAGCATTGGTCACCATGTTGTCTCCAGCTAACTCTCCTGACAACAAAGACATCAACCTTACTAGCCCAAATCTTGTAGTCTCTAATACCAATTTGATAGGATCAACCTAGCTTGCTCAACACTTCCTAAGTTGATGTTGCTCAATTCCACCAACTCACCAAGCCTAGTTGCTTTCTAGGCCTCCAATTCCCTCTCACTCTCTTCTAGGGCTTGATTCTTGTCCCCACTAGGGTGTTTGCTTCAGGTGTTTTGGTTAGGAACCCTATCAATTCACTATGCTTCTCAGATGCTCAATTCTGGCCTCTTAGCCTCAACTTGTCATAACAACCCCCAATTGATATGAGATGTTACAGAGGTGTAATAAGGTCTTATAACATGTTTTTAGTACATATGGAGTCAATTGGTGGGTTGCAACCTTAATATTTCCTACCGATTTTACAATCTTGCCCGGGAAAAGGGCTACAAGGAATTAGGCCTAATTAGGCCTCCAAGATCGGTTTTCTAGGGCTTGGAGGAAAATGACTCAAAGAACAAATTTAATTTTTCTTCAATGATACACCCATTCCTAATATATTTTTGTGGTTTTAGGCCCTGGTTTGACCGTACAAGGTATGAACCCCAAAATGAGGGTTTGTAGGGTTTTTAAGGGCTTTAATCGATAGTGAGTAGGCAACTTGGGGTTTTGCTATTAAATGGATTCTTCAAGACTCCTCCTTGTACATACAAGTATTCCCCAACCCCATTAACCCCTCCAAATTTAGAAATGGTGTTCTTGCATTCACCCTTGCACTCTTCACCACTTTTTCACCTCTTCTTCTCTAGCCAGGTTGATCCTGGACTCACCTAGAATGAGGTGATAGTCATATCCAAACACTTCTCCAACACTTTAACCTGCATATTTACAATGTACAAGAGGTTTCCAACTATGACCCAACTAGCCGTGATGGCAGCACATGTGGGACTCATGGGGCAACCATATTTATAAGAAAATGACTATTTACAAGCCAAAACTGGCTACTTGTGAATCAAATCACTTAAATAGTAGTAAATACTAAATATAAATCTTGAAAATGAAAATCCTACTCTGAAACACACAACTGAACCTCAATCCATCATTGGATTCATGGATTCAATCCATTAAACCTTCAAAGAATGCAAAAATTGACCAAAAATAATGAAAAGTGCAGTCCAAAATCTTGTATTGTGATTATTGCTTTCAAAATCCAAGTACACCAACCTTGGTAAACATGCAAGAGAGGGTTTATATAGCCATCCCACATGTGGAGTCCTTCCATGGCATTGAGAAATCCCTAGCTTCAACTTTGTGTTTTTGACATTTTTGATCTCTCCAACCTAAGAGACCTATACCCAGTCATCACATATGACATTTGAAACATACCTAAGACCTATTTTAACCCTCTCTAAGGCTTTTGTCAACATTTGGCACTTTTGACCAACAAAAAGGCCAAAAGCTACTCAAACACACTATTTACACAAAAATGCAAACCTAGGTAAAATGAACTTCACCTAGGCCTACATTGATAAATTACACACTCTTGGACCCTCCTGGAGTCCTTATTCCCTACTGACTTGGCTAGGGCCAGTACAAGCCAAAATTTGCAAAAACAAGAAAGCTAGGACCTAGGTGCTTCGACACCATATTCCAATTCCTTCAACCAATTCAATAGTGTTGTGACTCTCCTTGCTCCACCTTGGCATTATTTCATTGTTGGCCATGCATTTGATCCTAGTCATTGACTAGTGTGGATCCTCATGTCAATCAAAAAAATTCCTTTGAGATCATTAATTTTTATGCTTCCTATGATCCTATTGAAAGATCTTTTGGGATTGGATCATGGATTCGATGCCTCTTGCCACTTGGGTCTTGTCACTAGTACATTCGGGTTCAATTTTTGACAGCCAATTGTCGGAATTGCGACTAATTTTTGTCGGAGTGCTGACAAAAGTAGCCATCGAAAAGTCATTGTCGGACTTGTCGAAAATGCCTTTGACCATTGGAAATATGAAAAATCCCATGGACTTTGCCAACGGTGGGCATGATCACTCTTCCAGTCAAAAAAGTCGTCGGACAAACAACATCCCCATCGGATTTCTGTGTAGATTTCGTCGGAAACTCAACGGAAGTCTGAAACTTTGCACTAATGGTGATGTTGTTTGTCTGATGGTTGTGTCATCGGTCTATTAATATGCATCGACGACCATCCATCTATGAAGTGTCGTCAGACGTACAACATCCTCGTCTGATATTTGTGCAGTTTGAGTCGAAAGTGCGATGACTCCAAAAACTTTTCACCGACGAAACCGCTGTTGGTCTGATGATTTCATCGTCGGTGGAAAGATTGATCTCCATCGTAATTTCGACAAACATTTATTTTTTTCAATTTTTTTTTTAATTATCTAGACGTAAAGAAAACCTCATTGATATGTACGGTGAATGATATTCTATCCCCATCAGCTACCAATAGGGGGCATAGATTTGAAGCTAATATGAGGCGCACTAGTTTCAAGCTAATATGGGGCACATTGGTTTCAAGCTAATATGATCAGGTGCACCATGGTTGAGATGGTCCAACTCCTAAGAGGACTATATGAACCACTGAGTACTGGTAAACCTATTAAAAATGGTGCTGATAGGGAATTAGCTAACCCAAATATAAGAGCCTTTAAAGCCAATCAGGGATATGAAATGACTTTATCTACCTTATCTAAGTTAGTTTTTCTTGGGAGCTACCAAAACTTATCTACTATATATATATACATGAAATGAATTTATCTACTATATATGCACATATTTCTTATAATTATATCCCAAATTGATAATCTCATATAAAGTGTCAATCCTATGTCAATACATGACATATACCTATTGAATGACATGTATATATCTCATACTAAGTAGTCACTCATTATTATAGATTCAACATATATTCAAAGACGATAATCATGCATTCCAGACTACATGAATATCCTCTTTAATAAAATAAATCACATGTACAAGGTTATTGGGTTGATCGAGTCCAATAGCAAAGTACAATAGGTAAAGATAGTGTATATATATCTCATACTAAGTAGTCACTTGTTATTATAGATTAAACATATATTCAAAGATGATAATCATGCATTTCAGACTACATGAATATCCTCTTTAATAAAATAAATCACATGTACAAGGTTATTGGGTTGATCGAGTCCAATAGCAAAGTACAATAGGTAAAGATAGTACTCAAAATAATGTTACTATCATCTTAAAAGAAAACATAAATTCATTATGACCACCCAAAAAACACTTGATATAAAATATTTCCAACCTTTCTTTTGTTTAAGTCCACCCGACCACGTGGAACCCTTAGGTCCACCCCATCGTGCTTGTGGAGATAGTTCCAAATAGTCAATCAAAGTATACAAGGAGGATGATAGGATCACACATTCCATACATGATGCATACATGACACAAGTAATGGAACAATACAGTGAAACACTAATAGAGAAGGATAATACCAAGTCATGAATCCACATAGGGTCACTACTTTAAAACTACAAAAGGCATTAGATTCTAGAGTGCAGTGGAGGAAGTGTCATCGTATGTCTCTTCACACAAGTCGCAATGCTCCATGTACGGGCTTGCCTTTAATTGTATGTGCTCATGGGGATGCACCATATATATGGAACCAAGAATTCTCTCATATGGACAAGAACGACAATCACACAATCCCTATGCTACATGAGTGGGTATGTCTCTTTGCACAAGTCCCAACGCTCCATGTGTAGGCATGCCTTTCATCGTATGTGCTACATGGGGACGGACCATATGGAACCAAGAATTCTCTCATGTGAATAAGAACAATTATCACATAATCCTTGTGTGAGTGGGCATGCCTCTTCGTACAAGTCTCAATGCTCCATGTGCGAGCATGCCTTCCCAAAACACCCTTGGTGTTGTGATAGCCCTCAAGGCGTGCTCAAGGAACCAATTTTCTTGTTATTTGTTTTAACCCAAGTCTATTGTTATGTTATCACTTGATTAAAAAAATCCCCAGACATGAATTCCAAGCATACCAGGTATGCTGATGGATGAGGGACAGGAGTGGGAGCCGCTCCCTAGTCTCACTCTAGGACTAAGCTTATACCATATCTAAATGAAAGACATCTCAAATACATTGTCGGTGGAATGCTGCAAAATGCCATTTTCATACATAAGAAAGACATACTCAATTGGGCACAATAACCAAGAGAACGGTAAAAAGTGTGTTTGAGATCATTGTCCTAATTGTGGTGTGGTCACCAAGAGCTCACCGTAAATTTGTCAATGCAACTTTTGTTGCAAAGTTGTAAAAAGTGTGTTAGTTTTGTTTCAATGTTAGTTAATACTCAAATATTGGTTATGGACATTGGAGGGTTGATGAGACACATAAATAGCCTTATTTCATCAAACATAGGATTGGTTGTTGGAGGTATTGAAGTAAAAGTCAATAAAATTTGGAGATTTTCTACAATTTTCATTGTTTTTCAGAACGTTACAGTCTATTTTCCATCATTTTTTTGTTGTGAAATTATTTTTGTTGGTATTCTAAACCTATTGGGAATGAGATAAAAATGAATCCATGAAATTTTGTCTTTGGTTTGATTGAATTTCATTTTGATTTGAGCAAGTTATCATAGTTTTTCTAAAAACTGTCATAAACCCTTGTTAGGGTATCCAGTCATAAAAATAAATGTATAAATCATATCCCCACTAGTGAAAAGTTAACATGTATATTGGTATTATCTTTCATGTTTTCATGCTTTGTAGGTCTCCAAGATTCATTCGCACGTGCAAATGGTGACTATTGGTATGATATTGGTCATGTATCAGACCTAGTGCATCATCGAGGGCAAATTTGAAGTTGTAAGTGCAAGATAGACCCCCTTGGTGTTTGGAGGAAGGTAGTGAGGGGTGAAAAGGGTTAGTTCAGACCCTTTACAAGCTATTGTGTCCCTTGGGTAGGGAAAATCATCAAGAACTTTACGGCTATCCCTAGATAGTGTGTGGCTGTCCTAGTGAATAAATGAAGACTGAGTTTTTGGGAGTATGATTAAATGAATAATCTTATTATGTGGTGGACATCTGAGATAGGGTTTTAGTGATCCTTGGAAACTTTTAAAGGGGTTTGGAGGCCCTAATAAGTGGAAACAAATCATATCTTGCCAATTGTCCTAAGTGACTTGGCTGTCACAGTCATTGTTGTCAATCATCTGTATATTGCAAATGGGGTTCACATAAAAGTCTTTTATTATTTAGAGAACAATATAAAGGGTGTGTCAACCTTGCGAAATATTCTCCTAACAAAGCCTAAGGATTTTAGGGCTTTAGGAAATATTTTGTGGTGTCTTTTGTCCATCAAATGGGCAGTATAGTTTGCTAGGGATTGATTTGTGTCAAGTAGGAGCAAGTGAGAACTTTGGGATTACAAAGTTGATTTTGTGGCATTGTCTCATGTTCTCAAAACAATGTAATCAACATGTCCAAGGTGATATCCAAGGTCCAAGGGATTTCCAAACCTATTTGCGAGGGCTCAAACTTGTAGCGGTTTAGGATGGAGACTAGTAAGTATGCCCTAGTGAGTTGTTGTGTATGTTGAGTTTGCCATTGTGAGTTACCCCTTACCTCTGCATCATGCTATCATGGTTATGCTAGTTTGAAGAGAAACCCACATTTCAAGCATTCAAGAAAACATCAAGAAACAATTTTGAAATCTATGGTCTTTGCTATGGTATTAAATTTTATCATTTGATTTTATGCATAGGTCTTAGGCTTTAATGGACGAGTGTGAATGTGAATTTGGATCTTGTATTGGATTTTTTCCACTTTATTTAGATTCACATCTTCATCCTTCACAAGTATGAAGACAAGTATGATTAATTGTACCTAGCTTTGAAATCAGTTTTCAATGGTAGAATTTTAATAGTAACAACCATGAGCTTATCTGTCCTTAACAACAAATTTGTCCCCCTTTTACATGCACTTAGGGACCCTCATTGTTCCTTTATGGGTATGTCATATTTTATGATTGTCACGGGTCTAGGGTTTCAAGAAATGAAAGAAAACCCTTTCTAAACTTTGTAATACACTAATACCCAAAAATTCTACCCAAATCATGTTCAATATCTTCATAACCTTATTAGAGGTTTCATGCTTTGTAGGTTTCCAAGATTCATGGGCATGTGCAAATGGTGACTGTTGGTATGATATTGGTCATGTATCAGACCTAGTGCAGCATCGAGGGCAGATTTGAAGTTGTAAGTGCAAGATAGACCCCCTTGGTGTTTGGAGGAAGGTAGTGAGGGGTGCAGAGGGTTAGTGCAGACCCTTTACAATCTATTGTGGCCCTTGGGTAGGGAAAATCATCAAGAACTTTATGACTATCCCTAGATAGTGTGTGGCTGTCGTAGTGAACAAATGAAGACTGAGATTTTGGGAGTATGATGAAATGAATAATCTTATTATGTGGTGGACATCTGAGATAGGGTTTCAGTGATCCTTGGCAAATTTTAAAGGGGTTTGGAGGCCCTAATAAGTGGAAACAAATCATATCTTGTCGATTGTCCTAAGTGACTTGGCTGACACAGTCATTGTTGTCAATCATCTGTCAATTCTCCCAACACTATTATACAACCTTCATGCACTGCCATACATTCTCAAAATAATGTTACACAACCTTCACTAGAATTTTTCACTTGAGAAGGTCTCTCACCAATGAATTTAGGGATTCTTGGACTATTAAGGTTTAACAATTTTTTGATAGTTTTTGAAAGCAATTCCTACAATCCTTTGGGTAGAAACAATAACATTCTATATGTCCATGCATCAATGAGAGAGGTTTAGGATTTTCAATTAGCAACATGATTGATAGATATACCAAGAATGAAATTGCAAGGAAGATCTAATATTTATGAATGGAATTTCAAATCAATCTAAGTTACATGTTTGATATCTTTATATTGTGGCAACATAAAATGTATATATGCACTCAACATAGCTCTTTGCTTGTTTATTTGAGAATGTTGCTAGGAATTAATAGGTGAATGATACATTGATCTACACATGAATCACTTGTACTTTCCCAATACTTTCATCCCTTGGTCAAGGCGGCATACCCCCTTACACTTGAATATTGTTTCCACCCTCATGATTACTTGAAGTCCATTCTCAAATCACACTAAATGACAATAGTTAGTAAAAAATAGTGACCATAACCAAGGAAGCCCAAATTTACTCATACTCAACATAATAGGAAATAACTAAATTATCTGGACCATTATTCATAAAATGACCTCTTTTTCACATCATGGAAGGCCAAAGTTACAAGGATCACACTTCTTCAAAGGAGCCATTGTTGAGAGCCACCAAACTATCAACAAGTGTAGAAGCTATTAGGCTCATACAATTTTAGAATATATAAAGAGTTGAATCAAAAGCGAGATCATGAAACATACAATAAAGAGGTATTCATGGAATAAACATTTGAAAACATCTCATTCATGAAGTAACAAAATACTAAAGAAAATGACAAGTAATAAAAAAACTTACAAGGATGAGGCATATTCATATCTTTGGCAGTCCCACCTTAGATATCAACACTAGAAGCAACTCATATTGTTCGTGTACATACAAGACAATATGGGAGTTCATTATACCCAGCAACTTGTGGTGTTGTTGTTCATGTTGGTTTTTTTGGACCTTGCAATTAAGATTAAATATACATTATTCAATAAGATTAACTGTGCAACATAATGAAATATTGAAAAGTGTGTTATCTTGTTGAGCATCACTTGGTTTCAAGAATAGTTTAATATTCTCTACTTAATAGGGCCAACCATGTGAAGGTGGAAGCTCATTTGGCCCCTCCCCCCCCCCCAAAACATCACTCTAAATTCCCCGTTAACATCTTATAACATTCATTCAATCATTCTTTCTACCATTAAATATAAAATATAGCATTCATTCATAAATATCACATAACATTCATTAACACATAACATTGATTAACATTAATTAACACACAACATTCATCAATATTAATTAGCACATATCATACATAACCATTAATTAGCACATAATTACATTCACTAACACATAAAAATCAGTCATTATCAAATAAGGTAGATTACAATCATTTCTTTTTTTGTTTTTTCTTTGAAGCTGTGAAAAGACTAAGTGAAACATCGGTTTCTTCATTATTTCCCCCCTCTGCAGTTGTTCTGCCCTCTACTCGTGATCTTGATGTATGCCCAGTCCTATATTGAGGATGAGGACACTGAAGCGAAGGGGGGTCCTCTATAACAAAAAAAGAAATGGGTTAAATTAAAAACATTTTTCACAACTGTTACAAGTATTTCATTAATTTAGAGAACATAACTGTTGCGCTCTTTACCTGATGGGGCCACATCATTTTGTCTAGCCTCAACCTCAACATGTTGAAAACCCTCTAGATCATCTGGAGTTGAAATACTAAAGGTTACATTAATGTTGAACACCAATTGCAATTATATTTGTTTAAAGGAATAATAGTGTTCCTCTTTGCCTGAGTGGGGAATATCACGTTCCTGATGATGTGTACCCAAATTATGCTCCACTTGGTCACCACCGACTACATGCTCTAACATATTAACAAAAAAGGTTACATTAATTACTACTCTAATTAAAAATTAGGATGTTTAATTGTATTAATAACTACATAAATAAATTTGAATAGCAAATGAATACCTCCACTACTGGGATGCACATCCGGACCTTCATGTGCTGGTGGTTTTTTTCACAATTAGCAGGCTGCATTCCAATATCATGCATATTGTTATCATTGCTTGCTTATTTAAAACAAATATAGTCACTTTATGTTGGAACTCTACATCAATTAGATTATTGGTAAAGTATTTAATTTGAAACAATTTCCATTTAGCATATTTACTTGTGTGACGGATGCACTCGAATATTGTGTATGCCCACTCAATTCTCATAGCCGATCAGCCACGACTGAATAGCCTTGCTAGTAGGCAATTCTCTTGTCATCTTCTATGGGCGCTCTATTGAATTCAGAGCCTTGCATTTTTGCTTGGTACCGTGAATTTTGCTTGCATTGTTTGATTAAAAAAAAAATCGTTTGCAATTTATTAATATTTTGATGCAATATTTCGTTTACATGAGATACTTACAATTCATGCAACAAGTTTCATATAACCACCAGAGCCGAGTTTGTGTTGCCCATGCTTTTCTTGTCTTGCCTTGGTTGCCTTTGACGTGTCACACAGTCTATAAAAAGTTTGAAATATGTTAGATTATATAAATATAAAGAGTAATTAATTAGTACATAATTACATTCTTAATAATATTCGGTACCTTCTTCTGGCGTCTGGTGGTGTATTTCCTTTTTTCCTTTCAATTCTCTCCTTGGTATCCAAAATAAGGTCCTTCCACTCCCTCTCTGGAATCATGGGGGGATGCTCGTACTTTAGATTCCTCTCTAAATGGGTCCTGTATTGGACCCTCACATACTTTAGATATGTGCCAACTTTTTCAAGGAGCTTGGTTTTGTCAAAGGTGTCATTTCCAAACCACTCAACCATTTGGTTTGGCAATTCATCTTTTAACCCTTTTTCTTGGTCATTCCACTTTTTAAAGCAAAAAACAAACCTGTTAGATTCAGAAATGAACTGAAGCTACATTTATTACGGTTCAAGAAATGGATCAAAGGAAAACTATTCTAGCAATGATATGAAATAAAAATAGTGGATTAGGGTTAGTTCACATATGATGTACCACATTGTACGTTTGGTGGGCCCAAATATCTGCAATGTAATATGACTAAGATGTTTATAGGAAATATCATTGTCTGCAAAAAATTCTTGGGATCATTAGTCCAAAATGAGTGATCATAAAGTAAATTATAATTAGAGTATATATAATAATAATTTTAAAGTACTTGGAACCTTTTGTATCTTTAAGGGAATCATTTCTTTGTCGCTCACCACCAATGTGGCCTGCAAAATTCCCATACTAGAAATACGAGAAGATCTAGGAAATGATGGTATGTTATTAGCAGTAGTTGCCTCTGGCACATCCTCATGTGCATCTCCTCCTGCAAAAAATGAATCCACTATAAAATGCCCCCAAGAAAGAACGCTTGAAGGGAAATAAACACATAAAAGAAGATAGCGCAAAAGAGGGATCTACCAACAGTGGGTGGGCCAATATGACATGTAATAGAGGATGTTTGCATTCTATGTGTTGCCAAAATTGCAGTCGGCAATACAAGTGCGGCTAACCTCTGACGAGGCGGCGATGGTATTTGCACAGGAACATTGACAACACCTGAAGAATAATACACTAAATATATCAAACATTAAATATATGAAAAGTGCAAGAATTGTAAACAAGGATGAACCTTTATTTTGAAGATTGATAGTATCAAGTATGATGTGTTTTGGGTACTCAGAGTGATAAGCCAAGCAAGTGATAATACAAGAAAATCGTCATCACCTGAAGAACCTGCGACACCTTGATCATGGCAACGACTTTCATGAGGGCGAATAAATTGCTGTAAAAACAACACGTACATATTTTAGTTAATGACATAAAAGAGAATAAAATATAAACCATTATTGAAATTTTGTTATAATTAAAGCTTTCATTACTGCTTACTTGCAAGTTTTCTCATGTCCGAATAATTACTTCCACCCTCTCTCGTATCTCATCAGTCATAGGATGCACAACTGCCAAAGAAACAATCTCTTTAGTAATTTTTCTAAGAGGCTTTTTTATGAATTCCATAAGGTGTGTGGAATTTTCAGGGTCATCATCGCTTAATCCTATTGATTCCACATCCCTATAGAGCTGCTTAGGTATTGCAGCTCTCTTTCCCTTTCCCCGAACATCTGTCTGTGTCAAGAATATCATTAACAATTACAAAATTAGTCTAAATCACTAAAAAAAAGAACATAATAATGTACCAGTTTGCTTCTATCTAATTTGTACAATTACAATGAGGTTTACCTGCTCGGTAGAAGTGTCGTGACCTACATCCCTGTCTGCAATATGTGATGGATCGATGTCGCCCTATGACAAATAAAAAATATAAAAAACATAAGCGAATTTAAACCAATAGACTTAGCAAAAAAAATTCATAATAAAATGGTATATTGGATTCATTAATTGGAGGTTGGTTAATTTAAATGGTATATAGTTCGTACCACCCCCATGATATTAACTTTGTTTGTATGTATACGATTCAAACTGTAATCGATTAGAAGCTCTTTGCCTGCACTTATTGATTTTATCGCACATACGAATACATGATTTCCCTTGCATGCCTCAAATATGCGATTGGGTTGTTTATTAGTTGACCCAGGTCGCGTACTATTTATAAAACCTGCAATATTCCCTGTTGCTTTTGGCCAACCATCCATGTATACAGCCTCTCATTTACCTTGATCATTATCTTTTTGTTGTATATAATTTTCTAACAGTGCATACCTACGCATACTTTTTTTATATTTAACAATCTGCATCCAATTATTGTAATTGTAACAAGGTCCAAAAAACTCCATCAATTCAGCAACTTTGTTGTAACAGACCTTTATGCCGTCCATGGAAAATAAGCCTAAACCATGTAACGACGAAGGTGCTATACGATATATCTTATCGTTAACACAAAAATCGGTGTTTATTGGAGGAAGGTCCTTGGGCAACCATTGTTTCTGTAGATGTTTGTACCTCATTGGCACCTCAATGTCACCTTTGGTCTCATCATCATATGAACATGACCCCTCTTGAGCAAGGAAAAATTTCATGCGTTTATTGTATTTTCTTCTAATCTTTTGACCTCTTGTTGATCTCCCTATTGTGTCACTTTCATTTTCTATTGTTGCATTTCCCTCACTCGACAAAGACATATCTGATAAATACCTATTTGGGGGTACCTACACTCCATGAATTGAGAGAGTTAATTTGTAATGAGAGAGAAATTTTGCAAATGAGGGCAATGTTGATGAAGAAGTTAGCCCTAAAGTTGATTTTGGGATTAAAATTGGAATAAGTCCAATTGGGGCCTCAAGTGTTGATAACTGTATTAGATTTGTTGCTAATGTTGAGGTTTGAAAAACTGAGGAAGTTTGTTTTCCAAGTAATTTTAAAAAAATAAACTATTTCTATATGGTGTATTGACTAGTTATACCTATCCATCCATGAGATTGTGCAGGATCCTTGTCAAAGGGGTTCAGGCTCCTGCACATGTAATTCAATTATCTTATGTTAGCTAAAAATTACATAGTACACAACATGAACAATAGGAACTTTGTAGACAAAAAGAGTATTAAATAATAAAAAGATGTTGTCATCAAAATCATTGTAAATTTTTTAATTCCTTACCTCTACTTTATGTAGACTATGTAGGATCCTCAACTAAATGGTTGACGATGTCTGTAGTCGACGACCTGTTCCCACCAAGGGTGACACCATCACACAGGGACTATACATGAAATCAACACCATCAATTGAGCATCATAAACATTACTACATTTGTAAGTTGATAAACAATAAATACATACGTATCATAAGCATCATAAGCATCACATGATGTACCATCATATATGTAATTGAGAATCACATATGTGTCATCATAAAAATGTAATCCATCATATATGTATCATAAATCACCATCCATCACATAGGTAATAAACAATCCACATTCTATAAATAAGCACAAAGTTCAAAAAATGTCACATGCATCATCATAAACATGTAATCCATCACATATATATGTATTTTAAATCAACATCCATCACATAGCTAATAAACAATCCAAATTCCATAAATAAACACAAAGTTTAGAAAATGTCACATAAATAGTCACTCTCCCTATCTCCATCTCCATATTAAAAGGTGCATCATGAATTAATTATGTAATGGCATTAGAATTCAAAACATAATGAATTAATTATGTTAAAAAAATTCTATCAAGAAGTCAATATTAAATAGATAATATACTAATCACATACCTCATACATTTCATTCATCATCATCATCATCATCATCATCATCATCATCATCATCATCATCATCACCATCACCATCACCATCACCATCACCATCACCATCACCATCACCACCACCACCACCACCATCACCATCCCCATCACCATCCCCATCCCCATCCCCATCACCATCACCATCCCCATCCCCATCACCATCATCATCATCATTATCATTATCATCATCATCATCATCATCATCATCTACTTCATATTCTACTTCTTCGGTATTTTCTTCTCCCATCACATTATACTTTATCGACCTTCCTCTTGGATCATGTCTAACAACAAATGGCCAACCTGGTTTATGTGGAACCTCTAAGTAAAATACTTGCTCATATTGGCTTGGAAGAACATAGGGCTTATACCCAACAGGTTCAAATAACCTTGTATTTACCATTGTAAAACCATTATCATGTTCAATAATAGTTCTATCAGGATCATTTTTATTCAATCATAGCCTGTACCATTTGACGATGAACAAAACTAATTTGAAGGAATTAAAGTCACACTCAAGTATATCATCCAAAATGCCATAGTATCGATTTTGAGACTATTGAGGATGTATGTCATTTCTCGATGAAATATTTGTCACCTCAAAGATTGCAGTGGTGCCAGAATCACAAGTTTTCTTCGTGTCATCCAACTTTTTATGCGAAATTTATGACCATTGCAACACATAGCGTTGTGGTGTTTGACTTGCGATATGTCAAACATGTAAAATTTATTGCATTGTGAGTTGATAAACATATGGGTGATTAATAATTTTATACGTACCTTTTTATCTCTTAAACCATATGCTAAATCAATTTCCCTTTGTGTAACATTGGAATATCCATTATGATGAGCTTCTTTAACCAATGAAGCCACACCTTCCCATGTTAAAATGCACCCAGAATGTTGACAACGTTCAATCCATACCATCATCCAATCAAGATTGTTTGTAATATATAAATGTAGTGCATCCCACTCTCGACCAACTGTACAAAAAATAAATAGACGTCTTACAACCGTATTATTTTGAAGATTGAGAATTAATTAACTACAATAACATCTTATAATAACCTCTCACTTTCCTCATTCTACCTTTCCCCATCAAGTACTCCCCTTCGAATTTGTTAATGGGGCTGGGATCCCAAATGTGATCCATGTGGATCTTTGCTACAAACTTAGGAAGATATTGTGAAATGTACACCATAGTCTAGTATACCATATATCCCTCCACCATAGAACCCCAAGGATGTGCTCTTTGTCGAACCAAAGCCTTCAAAAATTTCAAGTGCCTCTCAACCATCCACATTGACCTAGTGTGTACAGGTCCACACAATTCAATCTCCTCAACTTGGTGTATGAGGTAGTGTTCTTGTGCATTGAAAAAAGCTGGAGGTAGACACTTTTTTATTTCACACATTAAATGAAGAATTTTTCTCTTCCAATATTTTATATCGTCTTTATGGGTTTCTTTACATGACAACCACCTACAAGATATTCAAGACACAAAAAAATATATTACATAACAAGTAAAACAAATAGAAAATATAATATCTATACAATGAACTGAACAAATATCACTTCTTACCTCATGTATTTTCCAAGATCATATATGACTTGCTTGACATTATTGTCGAAGTCGTCTGGGAGAGATAGAGGTAGAACGTACTGCAACAATTATAAAATTATCTTTTCATTTTTTTCTAACATAATAAAATGAAAAGTACACGTACGTGCAGTACTTAAATACATAGAAAAAACACAAGAACATAAATTACCTTAATGAAGGTATGCCAATCATGTGTTTTCATCCCTGACCCAAATTCACTTTTCTTTGATATGAGATTGTTTATGTTCACAACAAATCATGTGAAAAATCAAATTTTTCGTATGACTTCTTTTATAGCATTTCTTTGCTAGTCCGTTAATAACCAAGGAAGCTCACTTATATTAATCTGGTCTCCATGGCTATTTGATTGAATGACATTTATCATTGCATGATTGGAATCTTGAATGTCACTACATATTTTGACAATTTTTTCTTTGTCACGCCTTCCATCCAATATTTTCCATAATGTCTCTGTTATATTCTTTCCAATATGCATAGTATGAAACAAATGAACAATTTGTAACTGCTTGTAGTAGGGCAACCTACTAATTGTCAGGGATAACTTTTTAGTCCCTTAGGAAGGTGGTCATTTATGCCTTCACGACCTTCATGGTCATCAATCACATCATCAATAAACAAAACAAAATAGAAAAGATGTTTTATGACCAACCAATAGATGGAATGGCATTACCTTGATGATTAATTCTATTATATTCCAACTTCCACAAGTGAGGTGTCATTCTTAGTGGCTTTGATGTATTCTCTTCTTTCCCATTGAAAAGATGTTTTTTAGTATTTCCATACTTATGAATTTTGTGGAGAAAGTGCCTATACTCATCAAACACTTATTTTCCTAAACTTTTTGAATGACAAGATTTCATCTTTGGACCACAAATAAGACATGCAAATTTTATCTTTGTTTGAAGACCTACAAGATAATGTATAATCGGATTAAATATGATAATTTTTTGAATTATAACGTTCATGCACAACTTAAACACTATAACATACCACAAAAATGTGTTAGCCCTGGGGCATTGTGTATTGTCCATAGAAGCATCACATGGAATTGAAATTGTCTTTGTCCTATTGGTCTAGAGACGTCATACATAGTGACACCATTCCATAACTCTAGAAAATCGTCGATAAGAGGCTCGATATATATATTCATATCTTCAAATTGGTACTTACCTAATCGAATGAACAAAAATAATACATAATTGTTATGACTATTTTACTGCAATATTTATAATTAAATGTAGACGACTATATTTAAATGATAAAATACCTGGAACAATCATTGCCAACATTATGTGCTCCCTCTTTATTGACATCCATGGAAGAATATTATTGTTGATAACAAAAATAGGCCACACTAAGTAAACAGATCTCATCTCTCCAAATGGATTGACACCATCCGCTGCCAATGAAAGCTTGAGATTATGAGGTTCTTCTTTAAAGTGTGGCCACTTTTCCTCTATGTCCATAAATGTTGAACCATCCGTAGGCATTCGAATAATATTATCTTGACTTTTATTGCGTGCATGGTAATCCATAAATTGTGCCAAACTAGTGCACTTGAATAATCGTTGCATACGTGGAATAATGGGAATATAGCAAAGAACCTTGTGAGGAACCCTTTTTGTTATTTGATTTGTTTGATATCTACTGATATGACATTCAGTTCGAATTCATGTTGTTTGTGATATATAATATGATCAATGGGATAAGCATCTATTGCTTGATACTCCATTCCAATATCTTTCATAATGGCAGATAATTCTTGGTATGAGCGAGGTAGAATATTTGACGGTGGTAACAAAAACTCACCTATCAATCTACAACAAAAAATATTAATTTGTTAATATAAAGAATATTAATGGTACAACATGATTCACAGTTTATTATGACATATATGACATACCTTAAGATACGTGAGATTGTTATGTTGGATAAACCATTCATAACCTTCAAGTTCACCAACAACAATACATCGGAGAGAAGAGTTGTCTGTGAGCCTTCGTAAAGGGCCTCAGATGCCTTCTCAAGTAGAGGGACATCATGAACAACATCAAGGTCATCTTCATCATCATGATCAGCTGTGCGAGTAATAAATGTGTCATGGATCAATGTATTTGTACCATCATCTTCAATTGTGTTGTGTGGCTCATGATCATCATCTTCCATGGGATCATTATCTTCAGCTTCGATATTCACACCTCCATGTTCGTCCACTTCAAAAACCATATTCTCCAGGATGTGTTGATCCATACCATGTGCTCTGGGGTGCTCAACCTATATAAAATTGATAAACATAAATAAACCATGATCACGATCTCATCATCAAGTGATTTATTATGTATATAAATTGTTAAAACGATATAATGAAAAACCTACCAATGGGTGATAATCATGTCCACCTTCAATGTGACCATGCAACCTACAATGTTTCTTAGCTATTTTGATTAGAAGTCTTGTAGTCTTTAACCCCTTACATATTTTGTAGGGACAATAACATTTTCCATCACCTTTTCTTTTCAAGTTAGACCACAATCTAGCAATTGTCTCCTTATTTTGTTGTTCGTTGATATTGTCTGACATGGTCTTTCTTCACAGGCAAGAAAATCAGGCTATAGAACTAGTTATATAGAAGTTGAAATGTTAGTTATGAAATCACATTTCAGTATAATATACCAAATTAAATTACTTGAAAATAGAAATTATCATCATTGAACCAAAACCATTTAACTCTTCTTTTTCATCTCAAAACATATCTAATGGCTTTGTGGTATGCAATCCTTGTATCATATCTTAAGTTGACTAATATCTAATTGGGGTAATCCATGAGTGTCTAATATGAATTAAGTATCCTAAACATTGGAGAGACCTTATCTGACTTGCCTAATTAATGTGGTTGTTGTCCTAATATGAAGTACTGATTTCTACCCTTGCCTTTGTATCAAACTTCTCACATCATGTTTCTTCAACAAAACACACTAATATGAATTGAGCCAACACCATGAGGATAGGGTCAAGTATCATGGCAACTAATCATAATACGTGAAGATGGGGTTCACACATAAGTGTTGGCTCTCAACAATGCGACACTTCCAAAATTGTCAGTCTCAAGACTTCTCCTATTGGGTCAGCACTCATTGATGGCCATAAGGACAAATCAATGTATGTAGGCTTCGAACTCCTTAATCTAGGCTTGGAGGACCCTACACAAGGTCTATGAACACTCACTTGGTGTTACAATAGAAAGAGCCTTCCTCTAGAACTTTGTTTGCAACGTACACATCAATATTGGTAATAATTGTTATGATGGATGGTCTATTAGGACGGTAAATAAAATGCTTATTCTTTTTCCATCCTTTGAAACTAAAACAAGGTATTTGACTTGGTAGGGTCCCCACACATCACTTCAACAACAAACATTAGGCATTTCAACCTTTTTCCTTCTCAATGCATTTTTTTTCTTTCACTGGTTTTCTCAGTCCGATACATAGGGATATCAGACCTTTCATGGCATCATCACATGCGCCTTCCAATATGTAGTCCTTTCATATTTTAGGTGCCTACACACTATGTTGTTAAGTATTTATGTATTCTTAAGACATCTCATGACTCCATTACATGTCCACACTTGGGTTTACAAACACAACTCTGTCAAAACAAAAACAATATCACTAGTAAAACTATGACTGTGACAATGAATACCCTTAGGATAGTCATAGAAATTTAATCTATTTCATTTGGTTTTGATCAAAAAACCCTTCCAAAGGTTGAATAGGGTCCCCTCACCCCTCTCTCTATCATCAACCAATTCAAAATACCAATCTCTTGGTCTTCCCACCAAATTCTTCACTCTTACTGCCTTTTACTGATTGATACATAGAGATATCAGACTATCCTCATGCCCAAACATACCAAATCTAATTTGGAGCCCTGAACACAACATAATATGATACATAGCATGAAAAAATGTCTTCCCACACATTTGGGTCAATTTATATGGATGGGAGAACAAACTATACATTATTTACTCCTCTCGGTAAACACTAGGCAGGGTTTTGACATTTTTTAGAAAAACTATGATATCTAATTTAAAACACAATGAAATTAAATGCCAAAAAAAGAAAAAATGAAGTTAACTCACTGCTCTACCACATCCAATTGACTTCCCATCAAATTATGATGATTTTCATAATGAAAAATGAAGAGAATCAGACCGAAACATAAAAAAATGCACATAAAACCCCAATTTCATTAAGCAAAACTCTTGGATGGCATGCCAAAGGCCTATTTATTCCCATCCAAGTGGGTTACAATCTCAAACCACCATAAAATAACTTTCCAACCATATTTTTAAGAAGTTTCTACAAGAAAGGCAAAATTTGTCATGGCAATATGACAACTTTTTTCCCAATGGACCTCAAACTATCACAATTAGGTCTCTATTTGTTGTTAGAATGCGATCTATGACTAAGTATTAGAGGATCTTACTAACTTGGGTATCATGCTTTTATGTGTCTCTGACATGACTCCAAGTAACTATATAAGGATCTTACTAGTCCTAGATCTATGCCTTGTCTTTTTGATATGGTTCCTAGTGAGAATATATGAATCTTACTAGTTCTAAATGTCATAACTTTCTGTTTTGCATGCTCCATGTGTGTTACCAATGCTACTCATATTACTTACTTTGTACTTCCTTTTTATCTCAATATTGTAGATTGACAATATCACAAGTCTTGGGAGCTACCACCTTTCCAAACTTCTTGTCATCTTGACTCTTCAATATCTTGGTGAAAGAATATTTGGTTTCTCCATATTTTCCCAAGAGTACATAAGCATAATTTCATACTCTTGCTAAGAGGGGGCTAAATATTGCATCATAAGTTGTATCTCTTTATAAATATACACTAGGTTTGGACTCACTTTAGCGGTTGTGCCTTATTTATGCCTAATTGTACTTAGGTTTGAGAATATTTCCATAAATTTGGTTTATTCCCTTATTCATGATGTTCCTCATGGCTCAATTTTATAGGACTAGGGTCTTGGGAACCCTTATTCATGGAAATTGGACCTAAAATTTGAAAGATGAATGTTGGATTCACAAATAGTAGGAATTTCCTCTCCAAATTTGGACTTTTGCAAAAGTTCAATTTGAAAAGGTGCAAGCTGCATATAGATATAAGTGTATTTCTCATTTCAAACCCCTATCAAATCCAACACACATCTACCAATTTTTCAATCAAGCAATTCAAATCAATTGAGCATAGATCTATAATCAAGGAACAAGGCATTCAAAGATACAACTTTGTTACATCAGTTATGATCAACTACATTATGTTTTTCCATGATGAAATCATACACTAACATGTTCTAGAAACATTAAGTTTTGTGTGGAACTTCATGCCAAGCATTTCAAAATTGAGGTATATTTGTCAATTTTTTATTTACATTTATGTTTGGAACATATTAACACAAACTCTAATGTTATGAAGTTTCCTCTACTAGATACCTCCCTAGAACTGGTTCAAGATGACTCTCACACATATTTGTAAATGTGCAAGGAAACACAATAGACAAAAAAAATGGTAGAAAAGGAAGATGGTTTTCCAGCTAAAGACCTTAACATAAAACATGAAAAATGTAAGTAACTATCTGGAACTACCTTACTATTAGAGGGGGTGTGGTTGATAACTACAAAAATAGTTTGAAAATGGCCTCTCCTACTCTATCTTCTAATGAGAACTGGAAACTCATCAATGCTACTCGCGAAAGGTTGATCCTTTAATCGGTTAGCTTGTTCTTCGCTGTGTATGTTGTAAGATTTTCTATCTATACATAATTATTCTACCTACATGTTGTTTGTTTTTTATCCAATCTATCATAATCTCAATATCATGCTACTTGTTTGTGCAACCACATTCCTCCCAAATACACAACACTAAAGGAGAAAATCAAGTGAGGAAGGATACCTCTAATTCCACTCAATCTATGAGATGAGAAGGTAAAAGACAAGGTAAATTGTGTCTTTCATGTATTTGTCTATTTGTTTTTTATTCATTTATTTTATATTTTATACGTTTCTCTAATTTTTGTAAGTCCAAATCTTCATTGTGAAGGAATTATTTCTCTTCGAGTGACTGATACAAAAACATTGTTCATAAATAGTCAATTAAAAACTTGGGAACTACTTCAGGAAGAATTCAATTTGAGTATCATGAGTAAAAGAACGTATTCTACATTGACTAAATATATTCAATTTATTAAACAACCTATCAAGAATGTTAATGAAAGTGACTTCATCCCTAAAATTAAGTGGGCTGATGGGATCCCTCTTCTCACGATTAAAGCTAAAGCTTTGTATAATATCCTTACTCATACACAAAGCATTTTTGAGAATGTTAGCAATATTGGATAAGAAAAATGTGGTCTAAGACTATTACTAAATCTTGTTGGTCTAAAACTCTTTTGGGCTTTGTTTCGGGTGTGGATAAGGTTTCTAATGTGTTTTGGCTTTTGTTGTCTACTAACATCCATTGGTTGATATGGAAGAGAAGGAATGAGAATGTCTACCAAAGGAAAGATAGGGTTCTTGCTTAGTTTATATGTAGACTCACTTTGATCTTAATTGCGGAACAAATAGCTTTCACATTAAAGCTACTGGTTGAAAGGTCCATGAATGTGATTGAAGGAGGGACTCCAATTTATAAGGAAGATGTACGAGAAGAGAAATTTTGGCCACGAGATTTAAGACAGATTGACAAGAAATTCCAGGAAGAGTACAATTGATTTTCAAAACAAGTAGTGCAAGGAACATCAATATGAAAAGAGAAGGGATGAAGAAGTCAGGGACCTTGAAATTATACATCAGAACTATGATACAACTAGATGGGAAAGAATTTCCCCCTCATTGGGATAGCCATTTGACTCCTATTAGGATAGATGAACAAAGCCAAAGAAGGTGGATAAAGACAACACCTCATAAATATGACAGAAGAAACCTCTTCATAGAACCTCAAGGTTTCATCGTTAAGCAAAGAGTGAATGCATTCTACTGAATAAGAAGGATCTAATAATAGTACATATATCGACATGTGTATACTTCATACTTGGTTCATGCTTAATGTATTTTCAAGAATGATTCTTAACAAATAAGAGAATATTTTGTTTGGTAGGGATCTGTTTTAGTTTTTGAAGTGATCAGGCATGGTTCTTTCTAGTTCCTTTGATATCTCCTACTTTGTATAAGGTTCGGGTTCCTTTCAAAAACCTACTTTTACTTAATCAAAACAACTAAGAGAATAAAATGAAACAAGAATTTATTCAAAAGAGAACATTATGTTTAAGGTCACTTAAAAAGAAACAAGAATTTATTCAAAAGAGAACATAATGTTTAAGGTCATAGATGTGTGGCATGCTTCTAGACAATATATGGAAAGTTTGCCCTTATTTTGTCTCATGATTACAATTGATGAGAGAAAACTTGTCTTAATATTACAAACCTTGGGAGGGAGCTGATATATTTGATCATATAAACCTAAAGTTTCTTGAGGACAAGCAAATTTGGGAGGCGAGGACTGTGATGCCCCCGATTTGAACAACTAACATTTCTTCACGGAAGGTCCAAATGATGAAATTGTCTTACACGGTAAGACTTAACAATTTCATGGAGGAAATCATTGATTTACTATAGTCAAGCTTATATGGATTAAAGACAATAAATATCAACCCTCACCATTAATCTCTAGCGATGGTGAATATTTAAGAGTGAAAATATATTAAGGGTGTGTAATAATATGAAGAGGCATGCCAGTTGTTAGGAGGAGACATCATGGTTTAGGAGGGGATGCCACCACTCCAACAATCACCCCTTCTGTACCCAATGAAGAGATATAAGTAGTGCACTCCCAATAGTTAGAAGATCATCAAACCAAGCACTTAATACTTGATAAGGCACTGAATATAAAACAGATTGATTAATTAATATGATTTGGTATGAATTCCTTTGTATATAATAGAATGGATGTTGGATTAATGAATAAACTTCTACAGACTAATCATTGAGAAATACATTGTTCGCGGTTCCATTATTACCTAGTCCAGTATCAATCTGATCTTGTTGGGGAAGCATCTCAAGATCAAACCACAAGGTCTCATTGCTGAGTAGTCTACTGTTACTAGGGTTCACCCTCTAATTTGTGAAATTTCATAACTTATTTATTTTATGCTAAGTATATGTCTGATACTAGAATATTTCATACTTTTTGAGTACTTCCAACCATGGTAGAAGGGAAGTAGGCTTGCAAGAGTGGTGCAGTGATGGTTCTGTGTGGGCAAAGGGTTACAAAGCATACTGCCCTTGGGCCTAGAGGAGATGGCTTCTACAGAAACCTATTGTAACCTCTTTCCCCTATCATGATAAAGATTCAAATTCAAAATTCTGAAATTCCTCATCCAAACATTATGCAAATCCGAAATTCCTCATGCAAATATTATGCAAATCTGAAATTCCTCATGCAAATATTATGAAAATGCGAAGATTCAATGAATGAAGGTGAAGATTAAACAATTCCTCATATTATGTAAATCCAAAATGAAGGTGAAGTTCAACAATTCCTCATATTATCGAAATAAAAAATGAAGGTGAAGATTCTACCTCGAATGGTGAGTGTGTCATTTGATCTTGCTAGGGGTTGAGCTTGATGCGAAAGCCTATGTGGGATTGAATGCACAAATGAATTGCCCTCTTTTTTCTTTTTTTTTAAGTAATGCCCGTTGCCGTCGAAATTTTGACGAAAGTGGGCACTTTAAAAAAAAAAACAAATTTCATTTCTAATGTCTTCTTCATGGAAACCAAATGTGAAATTACCATCGGAATTCCGACGAAGTCAGGTATTTAAAAAAAAAAAAATCGAATTTGGTCACAATATACCTTCTTTGTCAGATACCTCCGCCGGAATTCTAGACCAAATGTATTAGTGTGTGTGGGGACTTTAATATGGTTGAGGTTGTCACAGATAAAGAAGGTTTCGTGCCTTTCCATTGGATAGATGGTGAACATGAGGTGTGGTAATATATACACAATAAATTGGGTCTTTTTGATCCCAACTCTTATTTTCGCCATTTGCATGTGTTCTGGTATACATGGAGTAATTTTCGTGCAATAAATGACAAATTTTTTAAATGGTTAGATCATGCCATGATTCTGTCTCAATCCTTCTTTTCTTTCAAATCTTGATATGATCTATTAGTGGTCCCTCTCCCTGAGGCCACCCTATCTGACCACTTCCACATTAAATTTGGCATTGAGTGGTCTATGGGCCCATCTTGTCCTTCCAAGACCCAATTTTTTTAACACCTCTTTGCAGAGTCATCAACCTATGGTGGCTCACATCTAACATGTATGGAATCTTGAATACAGTCTAGCTCATCAATCTAGCTAGATTTCTTGGAGTCGTTCTATTCAACGCACAACGTGTTTCTTGCCCTTTTATGATTGACAACTTGCTCTCTTTCTTTGACATTCTTATGAGGCCACATAAGTCATTTTTTTGCAACCCCTTTTCTATGGATATTCAAATCTAGATGGTTTAGTTTTGTAAGCAAAAGAAAATTGTTGATTCCCACTTAGCATGTTAGGCCCAATTTAAATCCAAACTTAACTCATTAAAAGTGGGAGATTATGCATCTAAAGAGTTTTTTCTAGCTCTTAAAGCATGCCACTCTTCCCTAGGTATCAAGAAAATCAAAGATGGTCAGATGGTACTCCCGAAGCTGCCATATATTCTATAGGCATTTTTTCACCATTTTGAACAAGTTTTCATAGCTCAGGCTCCTTCTCTAGAGCGGGATCAAGCCCTTCAGGATTGCCTCCATGTTGCTCCCCATTGACTCTCAAAGGCCCAATATAATTTTTATGAGTAGTTACTTACTTTGGATGACCTTAAGGAGGTTTTCAGCTCTATGGTGATTGAGAAGGCTCCTGACTGCGATGGGTTTCCTTGTGAGTTTTATCAAACTCTTTGGCCTTGTGTGGGTCTTGATCTTCATAAGGTCTATCTTGAATATTTTCATAACTAGTCTTTAAGGCATCTTATCAACAAAGGTAATATTAAATTCATTCTCAAACCTAGTAATCCAAAGGATATTTGTAATTGGCAACTTATTTCCCTATTAAATGTTTCATACAAAATCATTGCCAAGGCTTTGACTCTAAAAATATGCCATCTTCTCCTACTCATTGTTCAACTAGAACAAACAAGGTTCATCAAATCTAGATTTATTCTAGACAATATCTTTATGGTTTGGGAAGGCATGGAATGGGCTCATCACTCTAGATAGTTTTCTCTTGTCTCAAGATTGACTTTACTAATTCTTATGATCATATTGAATGACCCTTTATTCTTGTGACTCTTGGAGCTCTTGGGTTTAGCCTGAGATTTATTCAATATCTCTCGATGCTTTTACTTGCATCATCATTAATGGTCAACAATCCTTTCCTTTCAATATCTTTCAATCCATTCAACAAGGTTAACCTCTCATGCCCCCTTTGTAAGTGCTTGCAGTGGAAGGGTTTGGTTACATTATTGCATATGCAATATCTAAAGGACTTGTTCAGGGCATTTCCATGTTTGAGTTGGCACAACAACTCATCAATGGTCACTTTGCAGATGACTCTTTTCTCACACTCATTTAAGAGGAGAGAAATTAAAAAGAAGCTCTTAAATGCCTATATACTTTTTGTTTGGCTTCAGATTATACCATATAGTGGAATGAGACCCTATGTTATCAATAATCCTTTCTTCCCAAGCCTCACTAGCTTTATGACTATGTCTAGAAGTGGATTGGACATGGGGAAAATATCTAATTTTTGGGCGTCCCCTTTTCTTTTTAGGCTTCTCTGGTTAACCTTTGGAATGTCGTTCTAGCTAGAATTGAGAATAAGCTTTCCTATCAGATTAAAATTCTAATTTTTCTCAAATATTTTAGTAGCCACCAATGTCTATTACTCCTCTTGTTGGGCTCCTTTGAATGCTTCGTATCTTTGTTTGGAGAAACTTTTGTGGTTTTCTTTGGGTTTTTATTGTGTTGCTTGGGATTTTGGTGGGCTTGGTCTCTTTTCTTATAGAAGGCAGGGTTTAGCTCCCTTTATGGTAAATAGATTGTTCATGCCATTCCTGGAAATGAGATCTGAAAGGTCCTCAAAAATTATATTTCTTCAGGTTTTCTCCAACACTGTCCTACTTGGAAGGTGACTGTCTTTAAAACCCTTCTTTTCATGCCGGAGACCATTCAGATTCAAGGAATTTTTATGGCGAAAAGTATTTGTCATGCTTGCTAAGTTGTTAAGCCTTGGCTTAGTTGGACTATATCTAGTTTTATGGTCTTGTCCTTCAATCACCACAACTTGTGGTGGCTGCTTCTTAATTGCATTTAAGGGCTTCCTCTACTTCATATCCTTTGGATGCAAGACTTTTGATTTCACAAAAAAAGATTTTTTACTCTTAGATATTTGTTCTCTAGAGCCACTATGAGTTTGCACACTTGGGAAGATGTTAGGGTTTAGTTTTGGCTTGCTTGACTAGATTGCCAAACTTTTGACACTTTGGTGTCTTCTTTGCCTCCAAACATGCTGCACAATTTGGGCATTCATTCTATCAAGCCTTGGTGAAAGGATTGGCCCTGGCATCTTGACACTGATTTTTGCAATTACAAACCATGGCTTGGATATTGCTAGCTTTCTCCGTATTCGCCAATGATATAGGTCTTTTATTTTAGGTGGAATTTACAGTCAAATTTACTTGTTTGGCAATGCCATTTTCAAATGGTTTGGTTTGTTTTTACAGAGCCCAAGTTGGCTCATTTTTCTTGGTGTATTCTTTTCCAAGGCTTTCCCCTGATTTCTTGACTTTGGAATTTGGGGGGTTTTAGACCCTAGATGTGCTTTTTGTGGCCAACTAGAAACTTCGAAACACCTTTTCTAGTTGTTTCACTAAGCTCAACATTTTTGTATATGGATTCATGATTTGTTTTTCCCTTTCAGACTTGAGCCTTTTTCTTGACACATTGTGCTCTTGAGGGATTGTCCTTGTATTACCTTCATGTATACCTAGATATGGCATGCTTTAAGGGTTGAAATTCTATTTAATTTATGGAAAGATAGAAATACATTTCTCTTTTCTCATAGTTCTATTGATACTTCTATTTTGTTTTTTGCTAAAGCTACTATTTGTAATAATGTTATGTTGCATATACAAGTTTAAGAAAATAAAGTTTCTTTAGAGGTGGCTCATCTTCAGGAGCTACTAATCATTGGCGCAATAACCCTTGCATTGTTTCTAGGTTTTTCCCGAATGCTTATACCTCCCATGGTTGATCACCTTCTCATGGCAAATGATGGAGAAGCTTATCTACTTGTCACCCAATTCTACCAGATTCAAGGCCACTCACCACTATTCTGGTGGCAAGGGTTGTTCGGTTTAGTGATGTTCTATTTATCCATCCCATGGGGGCTCTACCTCTGCTTGGCCTTCGAGTGGGGCAGGGATGACCCTTGGAGATGATGGTGGTTGACCTTATGGCAGTGGTGGTGTTGGTTCTTCTAAGTGGCTCTTGTCACTAGATTTGGCCATTTCTCCTAAAAGAGCAAAAAATAAAGAGGAAGGAGAGGTGATTGTTGACGACGAGTGGTCTCTACCTAACGTCAACCTAGACCCCATTGATGTATGGGGAAAACTAGATTATTGGGACTCCTTCCACCTCTTGTTAGGTGTGCATTGGTTTCTTAGTTGTGATTTCTATTATTTCTTGGCCCTTTGTTAGGTTGTTTCTTCTTCTACTTTCTGGGCTATTCCTAGAGTTAGACTTTGATTTCCGAGCTCTGCCCATGTGACATTAAGGGGTGAACTTGTGTCCATGTACCCTTTTTTTGTGTGGATATATATGTATTATATTTTCTTATTAATAGATTCTAATGTACCACCTATTCAAAAAATTAGGCGTTTCCTTATCGTTTTCTTTTTAGGTTGAATAGGTCTTGATTGAGTTTTCGCTTCTACTAATTTTTTCCTTTTTTATTATAGTGATATATTGAAATCAAGTTGAGTGTAGGATTTTGTATCGTCCTATGGTGGGGAAAAAGCGAGACCAGGTAACTAGGACATAATCTCACTTTTGCCAAAATATTGGGAATCTAAAAGAGCCTAGGGAGATAACTCTCCTTGGATACTTCTTGTGAGAAAGAGAGAACCAAGGATTATCTCTTAAGGTTTCTATTCCTCTTGTTGTATATGAAGAATAGGGTGTGATTGATCAACTAGACTAGGAGATGAACAATGAAGCATATATGAATTAAGATTGTAGAGACTTGTAGAACTAAAAATGAGATACTGAAAGAAGGGAAGGGGGAGGAATTGGATGTGTATTGATGAGTACTAAGAGGGGGGGGGGGTGAATTAGTATACCGAAAAACACTGAACTCAAACTTCTAAACAATTTAGCAGATAACCAGTACAACAAATTCACTAATAAACTGGTTAAGATAAATGCAAACCAAATATCAAAAAAAGCATTCACCCATAGGAGCACAACCACCATAATACAAGATGTTTTGACGTGGAAACCCAAATGGGAAAAACCACGGTGAGCAGAAACTCACAACTAACTATCTGTAGAATAGAAACCAGACCGGTTAAGGTCATAAAATGTTCTTCACCAGAAGAGATTCTATTAGGAATCTAGATCTCTATTAGGAGATAAGTCCTATTAAAGACTACCTTGTGAGAGGATTTCAGATTCATAGTTGTGAACCACCTTGTTAGAGGATTTACAAAGGCTTTGCTAGGCCTACCCAGTTAAGGGTTTCAGACTTGTCGAATATGTGAGTAATCAACAAGTGAGTGATCTAGATACTAGCATAGTATGCTTGGTTAGATCCTTGATAGCTCACTGTTAATGCATTTCAGCATTACTTCAGTCTTCAATATCTCCATACTCTTACTCTTCACACATACCTAATCTTCTGTTCTATAATCACACATACAAACCCTCATCATCCTTTAAAACCCTAGATATGATGTCCTTATAAAGGAGTCTGATTTCATGTCAGTCCAATAGGATTAAATTACAAGTTCCTAGGTTTAGTGCATCTAGACATATTTGGTAACACAACACAAAATCACCACCAAAGTGTTGGTGGATGATAACTCATCACAGAAATACCAATTGGTAACTCATCACGGAGCAATACCAGATCATATAATTTACCGATTACCGGTTGTCAAAAATGAAAACTGGAAAAATGTTAACTACCGCTTTGTTCCATCGTACTGCTTGATGTCTTCATACCGCTTGAGGTCTTTAGTCAATTTGTGACTGGTAACATCTTTTGCAAAACATCGATAGTCTAAAGACTATAATACATAATATCGGTTGGAACAAATACCGGTTGATCGTAACTCATACATCAAGAAAGTGCACATAAAGCAAGTGTGTGTCCATCAATGACAAGCACAACATCATCAAAATGCCAACAATCTCCCCCTTTGGCATTGATGGGAACACTTAGGAAAATTTTGATATCTAAGTGTTTTTACAACAAAAATATGCCATATGCAAAATTACTCCCCCTAAGCATATACACTATCCCTTTTGTAGAAATTACAATGTATACTACTCCCTTAAAGAGATAACATGAAAGTATACATGAAATGGTAACATTCACCAAAATTTTAAATACTACTCCCCCTTTGCCAACAATGACAAAGTACTGCAAAATAACCCTTGTTTCTGATTATCATTAAAATTGAGTAAATGTTTATAAGAATAAGGAATGAAACTTGTCAAAAACAGATTTAAAATCCTGCAAAAAAGTCTTCATGGCTAATGACCATGACTCAAGTAATGAGGTAGCAACCTCACTTTTAGTCTGCATCTAAGATACCTGTTCTTCCATGGCATCAATGGTACTCATCTCTTGAGTTACCGTTAGGGCTTCCAGATTGAGAAAGCACTTCTGAAGAATTTGCAGTCTAGGTAATAAGACCAGTTGAAGCTCCTACAAATCTCTTGACTGGTTGCTGATCTACAATTCTATCCTGGCAGACTGAAGTTGATAACGATGAACTCTTTGCCCATATGTAGTGAAGGAATCATATGGCGTCTTGAAGTTGCTTATGTATGCCTGCAAATCTGATTGGAGTTTATCTTTTTGTGTGAGCACATCATCGCAAAATAGATGGGGTTGGCTGATTTTTCTCAACAATAGTTTGCTCTCATCTATAGCAACACTTATATCCTTCTGTTGTTTCTGAAGTTGAGACCGGAGCTCATTCAGTTTCTTGACTAAGGCAGTGTTGAGTGCCTTTTCATGCTTCTTCTTTGCATTTTCTTCAGCAACTTCTTCCAGGCATTGGATCTAGTCCTCTACAACAGTACATAGAATTTTAAGCTTTGACAGAGAGGAATCAGTACTGGGGAGGTTAGTACTGAGAATCAAATTGGTAACAGTGTCAACCGCAGTTTGAATAACATCTTGCTCCTTCTTCCTCCTCAATGCTTCCAATCATTCCTGTGCAAGCCTTATGCTTTGAAGAAGTTCTGATTCATCCGCAGATTGGAGATCAATAGGTATGGCGATGTCAACCAGTTTGGCTTGACCGTCGGTTGCCTTGGGAGTCTCCGCTTGATTTGCTCTTTCTGCTTCCTTCTCCTCTGCTGCTCTTTTCTTTTCTTCTTCTTTCTTCTTTTGGTCCTCTTCTTGTTTCTTCTTCAGTTCTTCCTTCTTCTTATCTTCTTCCTCCTTTTTCTCCTCTTCTTTCTTCTTCTCCTCTTCTCCTCTTCTTTCCTCTTCTCCTCTTCTTTCCTCTTCTCCTCTTCTTTCATCTTTTCTTCTTCTTGTCTATTCTCTTCTTCTTGTTTCCTCTTGTCTTCTACTTTCTTTTTCTCCTCCTCTTTCTTTTTCTCTTCCTCTTTCCTTTTCTCTTCCTCTTTCTCCGCTTTCTCCTTATCAACCTTTTCCTTGTCTAGTTTCTCCTTTTTTGCTTTTTCCTTGTCCTATTTCTCTTTCTCTGCTTTTTCCTTATAAGTCTTTTCCTTCTCTGCATCTGGAGTGACATCTTCAACATCTAATGCATCAACATCAATAGTGTCAACCTGTTCTATAACTCTTTCTTCTTCACCATCAAATACCTCATCTGGTTTGGCTGAGGATAGGTCAAGTTATTGTTCGGCCTTCTTGCTGGCCTCAGAAACTTGATGTAACTGAACAATAGCTTTGGCATGTATATGAGTGTCTGTTTCCACTTCAGAGGTTTTGCCTTCTAGCAGCCTAAGTCTTCTTCTTCTCATGAAGAAGAGACCTTTATTCTTGTCCATTATCTCAAATAATTCAGAATTGGAGGCATCGGGAAAGTACCGAGCAAAGAATTTCTCCCTTATTTCCTGTTCTTTCTCAATGGCAACGCACCATTTATTGTCCAAAAAATTGTATAAATAATCAGGTGTCACCGATATAATTTCAGATGGCGACCGGTCATTAACACATAGATATTTTATCATTTCCTGCTCTACTTCTTCCTTCTCATTATCATAAAAATCATCAAAATATTCTTTTAAGTCATCAAGGACCTTTCTCTTAATATTCTTTAAAGTCATTTGACAATGTGTCAGAGGCTTATAAGAAGAGATGTCTATATTTACCGGTAATGACGATGCAGGTGCATTATCGATAGATTTAGCCTTCTTGCTTGATTGCCTAGTTTTCTTAGGTTGCACTTCTAGTTCGGTATCCTCTGACTTCGGTGAGTTGTTTTTGGTCTTCTGCTTCCTCTCAAATACTTTAGCGGGTGCAACTTTCGGTTTCTTCTTGGCAAGTGACCACTTGGTCACTTTTGGGCTAGCTGAGGTAACCGATGGCACTGCCTTTCCCTTTTTCATTGTACAATCTTCAATTGGTGTTACCCTCTCTATGTAGGTGTTGGTTCTCTTTTTCTTTGCATCTAAGGGTGAGGCAATCAGGGTAGAGGCATACCCATCCAACATGTCATACATTACTTCATACCCCATAGGTTCTACTACTTCCTTTCTTGGCTCTACCACTTCCATTATGCATTCATCTACCTTTATGATAAAGCAGATGTTATCTTCATATTTCTTTAAAATATCTCCAGAAATCCTCATCCTTTGGCTCATTTTCTGCTTGAATTCATCAAAATATTTATTCAGAACCTCAGGATATCCAGTTCCTACCGCTTGGAGACTTTCCCTAATTTGCTTAGTGACCGGTTGGTTAGCAGACCATTGAATATCACCTACTCAAGGAAAATAGCCTTGAAAGTAGAAAAATAGGCCGATCAAAAGCTGTCCAAATCTGAACCTTAGAGCATTGCCCTATTTGATGGACTTCAGGTTCAATAGCAGTTGTTTCTGCAAACAGGTACATAAGTCAAAAGAGGTGTCTTCCTAAATCATTCTGTAGGTGGCATTCACTACAACAGCAGGGACATAGTTTATTCTACTGGCATAAAACACCTGGTAGCCGATCACCATGCAAGCATACTTAACCAAGTCATCTTTGATGGGGTTGACAATCATTCCCCATTGGTTGCTCAGAGAACTGGTGAGCTTAGTCATTTCAATCTTGATGACCTTCCTTAAAGCTGGCACCTCACTAATGTTATAGAAATCGGTGACGACATGAATCGCTTCTGGTGTGATATCATGCATCTGTTCGAGGTACATTTTATCAACGTGTACTCTGCTCAAGATGATGCAGATGTGATCTTTCGTGAACTCTTCAAGAAAATAAACTGCATTGTGTAGTTTCTTCCTCTATAGGATGCTATATTCTAGTTTGATTTTCTTGTCATCCCCACATAATAGACCTAGCTGGGAATGGATCACTAGGGATCCTAGGTCTTCCAATTTGCAATCAATATAAGCTAAAATATCTTCCTCAACTATGATTCCAGTGGGTATCTAAGATAGGACATTGTATTTCATCTTCTTTTGAATAAAATTCGCTGAGTCTATAGGTGCACTAGAACTGGAGTGTGATGGAGAAGCCATGATTAAATGATAGACAATTTTTTTGAGAAATACCTTCACACTTTGAAATTTAGGGTTTTGCAATGTCGCTCACAACACACCACTTCGGTTGTTGGATTACCGCTTTGGTGTTCTTCACCTGATTGATTGAAAAAGATCTCTGGATTCTTCTACAAGATTTTGAATTTACTTTGAATCACTAGATGAATTGCTCTTGTTGCTCTGCAATTGAAATTTTTTTGTTTGAAAACAGATAAGTGAAAATTGCATAAAAATCCCTTTTAAACGATCTTTCACCTACCATAATAAATGCTCCACCGCTAGGGTACAAACCCTAATTTTTCCTTTTACTTCTTCAAAATCTTGTGCCGATTGATAGGTAACGTATACCGATTAAGGTATTTACTGATATAAGTCAAGGGTTCAAATATTTCACTGATATGCTCCCCCTAAGCTTTTCTGAAGCTCAGTTTGGTAGTTCAGAGACTTCCACACTAGGTGCAGAGACTGGTTCATCTTGTGACACTTCTTCTGGTTTCTTTTTCCATGTTTTATTCATTCCTGCTTGAATGGTTTCACCATCAATCTTCCCTTCTAGAGTGATTTGTATATTATCCGATAGGTTCTTTCTCATTCTGTAGGTTCTGGCAGTGTGTCCCAGTTTGTTGCAATGATAGCATACCATTCCAGGTGTTATCCATGGTCCATTGTTCATACTACCATTCTTCCTTCTGCATGTTAAAGTAGTGTGACTGCTACCATGACATATTAAATAGGTTTCTCTCCAACCAGTTGCCGCTTGATAGCCACCACCACCTGACTGATGGTCATAGGCATTATACCGGTTTGGATTCTGGTTCACAGTGGGTTTCAGGATAACTCCTTGAGTCCTTGGAAGGTATCTCCCAGTGTTGTGCAAAATAGACCTGCATTCAAATGCTTTATGCCCAAACTTGTTGCATGCATAGCAGTTTTCATTGAATCTATTGGATCTAGGCTTATTGTTTAGAAAATAAGGAAAATTATTGTAGGCCTTATTTCTACACACATTAGCAGTATGTCCTTCCTTGAGACAATTAAATCAAACAGGTTTAAACTTTTTCTTACCTTTATCCTTTGATGTTGGTTTCTTCTTTGATGCTACATCTTTTGGTCTAGAGGTCTGACCTTCCTCATAACCAGAGAAACCAAGTCCAGTGATATTCTTTACCGGTTTTGCTGATTCAAGCTTTTGCTCTAGCTTAGCAGTACTCTGATTGAAATTGGCAAGTATCTCCTTTGTCTCAGTAAGTTCTTTGGAAATAGAAGCATTGGATTCCTTCAAGGTTGCATTCTCAGAAATAGCCATGTTTAGTTCACCTTGTATTTCTTCTTTTTCCAATTTACTCTCTTGGAGATGAGCAGTAAGGGCACTGATTTCTTGCTTTAGCTTAGAGATCTCATGATCTTTGTCTTTTACTAGATCTTTAGATTTCCTTTGGTTCTCAAGCTCTTTATAGATTTTGATAGTCAGTCCTTCCAATTCCCTTCTTAGGTTGGCATTGGATTCATTCATTTTTTCAACTTCTTCAACTAGGGCATCCATGTCTGCTTCATCAGAAGAACTATTTTCAGTAAGCTCCATTAGTTTCTCAGCATGCTCTCTTCTTTTGACCAAAGAGGCTTTGTACTTGACTTTGAGTTCATCATAGGCTCTCTCAGTCTAAGTGAGACGATGAGTAAGTTCCCTCATAGTGTATTCCCCCATATCTCCTTCCAAGTGGTTAGACTTATAGAAAGGTTGGCTTTGATACCAATTGATGAATACTAAGAGGGGGGGGGGGGGTGAATTAGTATACCGAAAAACACTGAACTCAAACTTCTAAACAGTTTAGCAGATAACTGGTACAACAAATTCACTAATAAACTGGTTAAGATAAATGCAAACCAAATATCAAACAAAGCATTCACCCATAGGAGCACAATCACCATAACACAAGATGTTTTGATGTGGAAACCCAAATGGGAAAAACCACGGTGAGCAGAAATTCATTAGTAACTATCTATAGAATAGAAACCAGACCGGTTAAGGTCATACAATGTTCTTCACCAGAACAAATTCTGTTAGGAATCTAGATCTTTGTTAGGAGATAAGTCCTGTTAAAGACTAACTTGTGAGAGGATTTCAGATTCATAGTTGTGAACCACCTTGTTAGAGGATTTACAAAGGCTTTGCTAGGCCTACCCGGTTAAGGGTTTCAGACTTGTTGAAGATGTGAGTAATCAACAAGTGAGTGATTTAGATACTAGCACAGTATGCTTGGTTAGATCCTTGATAGATCACTATTAATGCATTTCAGCATTACATCAGTCTTAAATATCTCCACACTCTTACTCTTCACATAGACCTAATCTTCTCTTCTTTGATTGCACATACAAACCCTCATCATCCTTTAAAAACCTAGACATGATGTCCTTATAAAGGAGTCTGATTTCATGTCGGTCCAATAGGATTAAATTACAAGTTCCTAGGTTCAGTGCATCTAGCCACATTTGGTAACACGACACAAAATCACCACCAAAGTGTCGGTGGATGATAACTCATCATAGAAATATTAGTTGGTAACTCATCACAGAGTAATACTGGTTCATACAATTTACCGATTACTGGTTGTCAAAAATGAAGACTGGAAAAATGTTAACTACCGCTTTGTTCCATTGTACCGCTTGAGATTCTCGAACCTCTTGAGGTCTTCATACCGCTTGAGCTCTTTAGTCAATTTGTGACCGATAACATCTTCTACAAAACACCGATAGTATAAAGACTATAATACATAATACTGGGGTTTAACATAACTCATACATCAAGAAAGTGTACACAAAGCAAGTGTGTGTCTATCAATGACAAGCACAACATCATAAAAATGCCAACATGTACCTGCTGTTGAAAAATGAGCCAAACTAACCCAGACAAGGGTGCCACGCCCTGGTCTTGTTTTGTCTAATAGAAAGCTGCAACTGAAGGCCTGCAAATTTGATGTTTTGAGGTTCCACCCTGCTGAAAATCATTTGAAATTGGGGGTATAGGATGCCACGCTCCTATCCTGGGCAGAAATTGGGTACCATGCCCTTGTCCTTGATGATTTTGGGGCATATCCGAGGCTTTAGAATAGTCCTTGTGCCTTTCAGTGGTCTTGAGAGAATTCCAAGTACCTGTACCTGCACCTGCAACTAAAAATATGGTTTTGGGTGGCTATATGGGGTTTTGCCTTAGTCAAACCCCTGTTTTGGTGATTTACACCTCAACAAATAGCCATTTTTTATAGTAAAATAGTGTGTGCAAGAATATTGTGTGTGTGAAAGACCCTAAAATGATGAATGCAAACAATCTAGAGTAACCCTACACTTTGGAGAGTAAACCCTAAATGCATGTAAATGTAAATGAGAATTATCTAAATAAAATGTGCCAAATGATCTAAAGGATGGATGTAAATGTGAAAATGAATGCAAAGAAGCTCATAAAAAGACATGAAAATAACATGAAACCATACCAATCCCCAAGGGAGAGATATAAGCCACTTGATCTCCTATTATTCTTCAATATCTTCAAGGCTCCTAATTGATGATGAATAATTGATAAATGCTTGATGAATGTTGTTAAAGACTCCACATAATCTTCTCTTTCACTACATAGAAGGATCCTTGTTATCGCTAGCTCCTTTTCTCTTAGATTAGATGCCTTCAAATGAAGAAAGAGAGATCTTATGTATGAAACCCTAGATCTTAATTTTGTCTTTAGGACGACCTAGGATTTGAATTTCCCACCAATTTCTTGGGGTTAAGCATTATAATATCATAGAATTATGCTCCTGAAATTTTGGGAAAAATGTCAGGGACCGTGTTGCACTTGCACATGGTCTGATCAACTTTTTACCAAATTTTTAGGGTCGTTAGATATGATGATATTAGTGTGAATCCCAAAATTACAACTGATTTTTTGATTTTTGGATATGCGAAATAGGGCCTTGAAGGTCGAAATAAGACATAATTAGGGTTTATGATTTTAATGATTTATCGGAGGAATAAAATAAAAAGAAGCACACTTAGGGTAAAGGGCCCAAATTTATGATGTGGGGAGTGATAAAATATGACTTTAGATTTAATTAAATTAATTAATTAAATGCTTAAATGGAAATTACAATGCAAGATGCAAACACAGTAAGGTGGGTACTAAACTAAGCATAGAATTGTACCACCCTATCAATGGTGTACAATTTATGATGCTACATTTAGCCTCCACTTTAGCAGTCATATGACACTATGTGCATATGCAAGCTAAAGTAAAGAAAAGTAAATATTCATGAAAAAGGATATATCCAGAAGTTGTCAGATGAAGCCCCCAGTGGTATTTGCAGTACACGGTTAGGAACCACACCCTACAAAACCATATGTTAGATAAAATAAAAAAATCACCTAAATGCTTACTAAGGAAGGTGATGAAAATTCGAGGGTAGCTTTATGCCCCTCCCTATTTCAACTTTCTAATTTAGTGAGTTGAAATAGGTTATCATGTTTACCACACATCGAATTGTGAAAGAAGATTGATGACAAATTATCACAAGAAGTTATGATACAAGATCAAAAACTAATAGAGAATCATTTGGTAAGAAAGAGGACTAAACCTCAATTCCAACACAACAAAGAGTGTGAGGATTTGAGAGCTCTCTTAACACAAGATGAAAGATTTAAATGGAAACAAATGCAAAGAGAAAAAAAAAGGAAATTGGAAAAGAATGAAATGACATCAAAGAGAGATTATTTATAGCAGCACTCTTCTAAAAGAAGGAAAGAGATCCTCATCAAGGACATGCACGTTCACAAAATAGAAGGGTTTATTATAAAAGATACTACTGAATGAAGAAAAGAAATTGATGAATGATCAAAGACTTCAACACTAAGGAGGAGGTCCTAATTAAGTATATGTACTTAAGATTCCCATTAGGGATGCTTGTTCCAATGTGAGAGAAGGGATTCAAATATGAATACATGTCTAGAATAAATAAGAAATCCTTATAGAAGATACTACTTCACAAATGGGAAATTTTAATCTTAAGAAGGAGAGATGTTTGAAATCTCTCTTGCCCCCGCATAGGGAGAAGAGATGAGATAGAAATAGTCTATTATGTTGCTTCCAAAAGTATGAGTGCACACTAAATTGTACCATCATGAATGACAATGAGCCCCTAGTAAGTGAGCTACCAATGCCACATAATGATGAGCAACATAATAGCCATTAATGTTGTTTAAAGACATGATAGATTGAATAAGGTATTTGAATATGAAATGTTAAATTCTCTACTATAAGTGAGATTAAAAACATGTATAAGATGATGAATGTTAAAAAGTCTTTAGAAAGAGAGAAATTTATAGGATAAGAATATGCCACTAAATCATACTTTTCTTGCACACAATAAATCTTAGGAGAGGGATAAGTATAATTTATCAGAGCTTTATCCCTAGAAGAAGGGATTTTAGAATGAGTAGATGATAAAGTATCATAATTGGGATTAGAAATATTTTGACGAGATTGATAAAGAGATTTGTTCATCACCAAGATTTCCTTATGAGGGGGATGAGTGTTGAAAGAAGTAGAAGATGATTTAATGGAGGCGAGGTCATCATCACTACTAAATATAGCATTCACATTGAGAGATGGTCTTTTAAATGGTTTGGTGGGCTTAGAAGGATTATATCCAAGTCCAAATGAATCTTCATTTGTGTTATGTTCTAAAGGAACTTTGATTCCTTGTTCATTTATGCCACAACCATTTCCATTATAGCCGCTCTTAGCTAAAATGTGAAAACAAGGACCATAAAGGGATGACAAATCAAAAAGAGATGGTTGCGCTTCATATTTATCTGTGCTATATGAATTAGATGAAGGATTTGAAGAATTATTTTAATTAGAAGCAACCACAAAATGGTTGCTTAGTTGTTCAGACAAAGTGGGTTGCTCTTTAGGTTCCTTCTTATATTTTGCCTTCTTAGTCTTAGATTCTTTCCAAGATACTCTATACTCTCCTATAAAAGTAGGGTTAAAGTCTAGAGATCCCCAATCATCATTTAGGAGCACTCCTTTGGGAGAAAAGATATCTTTGGGAGGAGATTCCAATTGATTAGAAGAATCAGGAGTACTAGAAGGAATAAGATCATTAAAGGAAATAGATGTATTTGAAGAAGTAGGAGGATTGGGAGAAGAATTTGAATAGTTCAACAAGAAGATCCGGTTTTTAATGGATCTTGAAGATTGGTATAAGCTAACAAGGTGTATGTCTTATTGTCATAAATGAACTTGACTTTTCTATGCAAAGTTGAGAAGACAACTTGCATGCTGTGATTCCATGGTCTCCCTAATAGAAGGTTATATGTCAAATTACCAGGCATGACATGAATAGGTGTAGATAAAGTAACAAGGCCTACCTTAATAGGAAAGGTTATGATACCTAAATATTGTTTAGAAACATTATCAAAGCCTCGAATAGAAAGAGAAAAAGGTTCGATGAGAGACTGATCCACATTAATCTTATCCAATAGGTCCACACTGCAAACATTAAGGCCAGATCAATTGTCCACAAGAGTTCATCTTATAGCATTATTGTTGATAATAACCACAATCATAAGAGGATCATATTGACGGTGTATTTGATGAGAAGGTAGCTCATCTTGTGTGAATACAATTTGAGCTTTGGGTTTGTTTGTAGGATCAATCAGAGAAGCAATGTTATAAGGTGTCACTGCAGGTGGGACATCTTAGTTTTTCAAAGAGTCTTGTAACAACCCATGATAAGTAGGTGAATATTGAACCAAATCCCAAATAGAAATCTTGGCAGGAGTAGCTTTAAGTTGTTCAATGAGATCATACTGCTTATTAAGAGTCTATGATATACGAGGTACTTGTGGAAGAGTAGGTTGAGAGAGAGTAAGTGAAGTTGGGATAACTAGAAGAGGATTAGGTTCTCTATTGTTTCTTGTGTTGTAGGTATGAGAAACCACATGACAACCCTCTTTAGTGATTTTCTTAGCATACTCACAAGGGCTCTTAGTAGGATAACCTCCTTGCATAGTAATAATAGGTTTCTTAGGAGTGCAGAAAGAATCATTAACATAATCACCTTGAACCACTCAGATAGGCTTACATTGAGAACTTTGAGAAGGAAAATCACATTGAACTATGAAGAGGGGTTTATTAGGTGTTTCATTCACATGTATCAAATTGATTGAAGATAGTTTAGGAATATCAAAGGTGTCCTTATGAATTTTAGAAGAAGAATGGACAAGATTGTTGGAAGAATTGTTGATAGTCTCTTCTTCCACTAAAATGTTATCATGCATAAGATCAATTTTAGGAGGTAGACTAGGAGTAGGCCTTGATATTTTAGAAGGAAGAGTATTAGTAGGAAAGGTCATATCATCCTTTATCATCGAAGTATCTACATGGGGAATAGAATCTCTAGGAGAAGGATCAACATTACTCTCCAAAGTTTCACTTTTGAGGGGGGGATCTTTGAAAGAGATGTTAATAATCTCTTCTTGAACTAAGATATCCTTATGAGTAGAACCTAGTTGGGGAGAAGGAAATGCCTTTCCTTTAGAGGAACAATGATTGATATTCATGGAAGGTGAGATTCTATCAGGAGAGTTATCAATCATGACTTCATCCTCTTTGGCTAGGGTTTTCTCATGAGGTAGAGAATAATGAACACCTTCTTCTAATTGTTCATCCCAAATAGTGAGGTCATTGAAAAAAATATTACAAATATCTTGCACAAAGATGTCCTTATTGTTATTACCAATTTTGGGAGAAGGGACAACATTTTTCATTAATTCTTCATCCTTAGGAGGGATAGCATCACTACATGTGTTTAAATCATCCTTTTGCCTCAAAATGTGTTCAATAGGATGTTTAGGGGAGAGAGAATTAAGGTAATTTATTATGATTTTATCTTATTTTTTTAAGGCATCTTTATGAGTAAGACAACTTTTGGGGCAAGGAGAAGCATTTCTCATTAATGCATCATCTCTAGTGAGAATTTTGTTGAGGTCAAAAGACAAAATGCCATCACTAGGAAAAGTACGGACAATACCATCTTCTTACACAAAATGATCCTCATGAGGGAAGTATTCTGTTAGGATTAATGATAGTCCCAAAGATACTGAGAGGGGGTGCTGAATCAGTATCTAACCGGTTAGTAAAATATTTAACCTTATTAAGCATTTTGCATTCCAAAAAAATGTACCAATAAATAAGAATTAATGCAGTAAACAGGAACAATAGAGACATCATAGAAAGCACACCGTAACACAAGATGTTTAACGAGGAAAACTGGTGTGGGAAAAACCTCAGTGGGATTTGTGACCCACAATATTCACTCACAGGATAATGAATAAATATTACTTACAATGAGGGGCCTGCACATGCCGGAAGGCCAACTGCCTAGAGTTCATTGCTCAATTTACAAGATAGAAGTCTCACTGACTTGCAAAATGGATTATCAAAATCCAATACAATGTACTGCTTCAATTCAACATCAACTATGCCAGGTTCAGTACCGGTTTAAGCTCAATCTATAACCAAAACCTTCACTGTCAACTTATATCTCCTTATACAAAATATCATTCATTCATGCTATCCTTCTACCATACATCCTTTTTTTTTTTTTTCTTACTAAAATGACCTATAAGATCTCATACATATATATGAGTCTTTTACAATATGCCATGTCGGCTTTACAAAAGATAATTACATTAAATACAATAAACAAAAGTTTATTCCCTGTCGGCTGGAGTGCCGGTATGCATTGTAGCCGCTGCCGGTGAAGTGTCTGCTGGTGTATGTAGATGTCTAAGCCAGTGTTGGTGCATGCCGATGGCTTTACCAGATGAATGTCAGGTGGTTACCAGAAGGTTGCCATCAATGACAATACCATCATTTCTCATTAGAGTGTAGAATGCCAACATATTCGTTAGGAGGGAGATGGACATATTTCTCCAAAGATTAATGCTTAGGAAGGAGATCTTTGAAAGAAGTGACCATAACCTCTTGTTGCACTAACATGCCCCCATTGGTAAGACCAAATTTAGAAGAAGATAAGTCAATATCCATCAATACCTTTTCACTTAGAGAGGCATCATGTAAAGAAGGTAAAGTAACACTAAGAAAGTTGTTTATGATATCATACTCTTCCTCTAAGATAGCTAGATGGGAAGGGCACATTTTAGGAGATTGTCAAGATCACTCTTCAAATATTTATCCTTAGAGAATGGGAGAGTTTTGAAGGGGTTGGTAGCAACTCTTTTAGGCACTAAAATGTTGTCATATATAGGAGGAGGTTCTTTAAGGGATGGAAAAATTTAAGCAAGGGAAGCTTACCCATTATCACATTTATGAATCTAATGCATCATGACAACAATTTTCCTCTTTCAAATGATAACATATGAAAAATAGAAGGAAATGTTCAATTTTAACCAGTGAAAGTACTCTGAATGTTGATTTAGAAAATGAAATTTATGATTGAAATGTGTTCCTAAATCAGATCTGAAATTAATGATCCAAATTAAGCTATCTACAAGTTCAATTTTGAATTCAAAAATTAGGGTTTTAACAAAATTGACCTCTAAATTTTTAAAATTTGCAAGGAATTGAAACTTGTAAATGTAAATTTGAATTTGAAATAGCAAAGACACATATATCAGAATCAAAGAAGATCGGATTCATGTTGGGTTCACCAAAATGTGGCGGGGAAAAAGCGAGACCGAGTGACTAGGACCTAATCCCACTTTCACCAACACATTGGGAATACGAAAGAGCTTAGGGAGATAGATCACTTTGGCTACTTCTTATGAGAAAGAGAGAGGAAAGGATTATCTCTTAGGTTTTCTATTCCTCTTGATATATATGATGAGAAGATATGAAGAATAGGGTGTGATTTATCAACTAGACTAGGAGATGAACAATGAAGCATATATGAATTGAGATTGCAAAAAATTGCAGAATTGAAACTATGATACTAAAAGAAGAAAAGGGGGAGGAATTTGGATGTGTACCTAGTGTTGAAAAATGAGCCAAACTAACCCAGATAGGGGTGCCACACCTTGGTCCTGTTTTGTCTGACAGAAAGGTGCAACTGAAGGCCTGCAAATTTGATGTTTTGAGCTTCCAACCTGCTGAAAATCACCTAAAAGTGGGGGAACCAGAGAACCATGACCTTGTCCTAGGTAGGAATAGGGTTCCACACCCCTATCCTTGATGATTTTTGAGAAGATTTGAGGCTTTAGAATAGTCCTTGTGCCTTTCAGTGGTCTTGAGAGAATTTCGGGTACCTGTACCTACACCTGCAATTGAAAATAGGGTTTTGCCTTAGTCAAACCCCTGTTTTGGTGATTTCCACCTCAACAAATAGCCAATTTGTATAGTAAAATAGTGTGTTCAGGAATATTGTGTGTGTGCAAGACCCTAAAATGATGAATGCAAACAACCTAGAGTAACCCTATGCTTTGGAGAGTAAACCCTAAATGCATATAAATGTAAATGTAAATGAGAATGCTCTAAATAAAATGTTCTAAATGATCTAAAGAATGGATGAAAATGTTAAAATGAGTGCAAAGAAGCTCATAAAAAGACATGAAAATAACATGAAACCATACCAATTCCCAAGGGAGAGATATAAGCCACTTGATCTCCTATTATTCTTCAATGTCTTCAAGGCTCCTAATTGATGATGAATACTTGATGAATGCTTGATGAATGTTGTTGAAGACTCCACATAAGATTCTCTTTCACTACATAGAAGGCTCCTTGTGAGCGCTAGCTCCTTTTCTCTTAGATTAGATGTCTTCAAATGAAGAAAGAGAGCTCTTATGTATGAAACATTAGATCTTAATTTTGTCTTTAGGCCGATCTAGGATTTAAATTTCCCGCCAATTTCTTGGGGTTAAGTATTGTAATATCATAGAATTATTCTCTCAAAATTTCAGGAAAACTTTTAGGGACCATGTTACACTTGCACATGGTCCGACCAAATTTTTACCAAATTTTTAGGGCCGTTATATATGATGATATTAGAGTGAATACCAAAGTTACATATGAGTTTGAGATGTTTTGATATGCGAAATCGAGCCTTAAAGGTCAAAATAAGACATAATTAGGGTTTATGATTTAATGATTTATTGGTGGAATAAAATAAAAAAGGGGCACACTTAGGGTAAAGGGCCCAATTTTATGATGTGGGGAGTGATGAAATATGAATTTAGATTTAATTACTTAAATTAATTAATTAAATGTTTAAAGGGAAATTAAAATGAAAGATGCAAACACACTAAGGTGGGTGCTAAACTAAGTATAAAATTATACCACCCTAGCAAGGGAGTACAATTTACAATGCTACACGTCCAAAGTCACTAGTGTTTTCTTTAGAGTTATCACATGCCTTGTATGAGCTTTAGGATTGAGTTTTGAATCATTATGATTGGAACTCAAGCTATAATCATTATAAAATGTAATTGGGAATGGAGATTGGTGGGATGCATGGAAAGCATATGAGATATTGAGTTTTAATATAAAAATTCATTATTTTATAGTATGAAACGTTTGTTAAAAGTGTGGTTGTCATTGCACCAAAATATCGACCTATTAATGCTCGATACAACCACTAGACTTATAGAATTCATAGGAGGTGGTTAAGCCATCAAATAAACCCAAGCGCTGCGCTGCATAACACAAGGAGTCCAAGGGCGCACACCTTGCAACAATCCCCCCTCCCCTAGTACAAGTAAGGGATTTGAACCTGTGACCAAGCTCTGATACCACTTGTTACAAGTTTGGTTGCCGTTTCACCAAAAGATCGACCTATTAATGATCGATACAACCACTAGAATTATAGAATCCACAGGGGGTGGTTAAGCCATGTCACAAACCCGAGTGCTACACTGCACAACACAAGGAGACCACAGGCTCACACCTTGCAACAAGGTTTTTTGATAGAGAAGCTTCTTTACTATGAATGTGAGGGATACTCTATAGTGGTTGTTCTACTGGTACTAATTAGTTTTATTGCATTGTGGGAATAATTGATTTATATGTGGGGCTTTTTGGTATGGTTAATTGTTATGGAAATACATATAGCATTGGCTAGTGTGTTGGTTTTATTTCTATTTTGGAGAATTTTGATATTGTATTTGTGCATTATGTTATCCTATTTTGAGAGTGATGACCTCATAGAATGTGGTATAGAGAAGATTTTTGACTTAATCAAGTTTAGGAGTGGTCTATGGTTTTGAAAACTCAAATTTTAGTTGGGTCTTAGTGGTATCATTAATGATAGAGAGGTAGGTTTCTTACATTATATTTATCATTAAGTTTTCTAGATATCTAGTAAAAATGGAAAGGGGACAAAAGACCAACCTCACAACATGGATTAGACCATTTTCTATTTCTAAGCTCACTCTGTATGCTTGTGGGAGAGTCTTTCCTCTCTTATTCTTAATTTCCATGATTATTTTAGAATTGTAGCACTAATATAAATTAGAGATATTCCATACCAAATGGAGGATGTATCTCAATTTGAATGCACTACTATTTTTAGAATATGGTGTTGAAGTTATACGGTATTTACATGGGATAACTTTTGATGGTAGTTATCTATTCTATTAGTGATGAAGCATCACCTTATCCTTATATCTATTAAGAAATAACTAGCATAGCTTATGCCAATAAAAAAGGACATTTGTGGTAGTGAAGATTATTAACTTAGGGCCTTTCTCTTGAAAGAAGCAACAAGTAGTGTTATCACAATTTTTTCTTTATCAATGTTGCGAAATATGAAAAAATTCATAATTTCATGCAAATGATGCATTTTTGTAACATGACTCCTTACCATGGATTAAGGATGAGAAAATAGAGAAGAACCTAGACTAGTGATGAATATTATAAGTGGTGTTAGAGGCATTAAAGGTCCTCTAGTATTCTAGGTAGAACTCTCTCTAGGTAGTGGCAATGACGTGTAACCATGGTAGATAATTTTTATGATTTTTGGGCTTGTGTCTATGATGTAATAGGAATGAACACATGGGGCTAAATAAGAATATCATTATTTTATTTTGATAAATATTTCATGAAAATTCTGGGGTAGATAAGATTTTTTAAGTCGATGGATATATAGTCACCAAGTAAAACAATAGAATTGTTATATAAGAATTCACTAGGTACTTAGATAATGCATATAGTTTGCATGGGTACAATCTAAAATTTAGGATTGGAACTATTAAGTTAGATCCCCTTGGGTGTGCTGAATTTATTGGAGAAGTTATAATGGTCTACTTTCAAGAGGCCAATGTGTTGATATAAAAGATGAAGAAATATTGCAAAGATAACTTAAACTTAGTGTTTGGAAACTTGAAACTTAAAGATTAACCTATTAAATGAGTGATGGTAGAACCAAACAATGAAAAGAAGAATGAGAACACAATAAACACTATATTTACATGGAGAAAAACCCAAGGGAAAAATCAACTAGAAAAAGAGAGCAAGTATATTACTAATCCAAGAAGAATATACAATGATATACTTCTCTAGAAAACTATAGAATTTAGTAGCACCTAAATACCCACACAACTAAACAAAGCTTGATATCACCACTAATTGAGGCCCATATTTATAGAGACTTATAGGATAGAACACCACTGTGGAATCCCAAAAAAATTTAAAAAACCACCTATAAAATACCACACCTAAATACTTGGAAACATGAACTACCACCTAAAATACGCACTTATTATTAGATTCAGTGAGGAGAAAGAACTTAGCTAGAATTTGATGTCGATTGTAGATGACATGCAACTCCAAGAAACAAATGATTGAAGATCAAAATAGCTAAATGAAGATAAATATGGAATGAGATAAAATAGAGATAAAGAGAGAGAATTTTGAGAAGACTCTCAATACTCTTATCGAGCTATCATTGAACTAGTGAAGGTGAGAGTAGAGTGTTGATTATAAATAAAAAATAATGACATATACATCTAAGGGGTGCATTAAATCCTACTCCCCATAAAAAAGTGGGAGGTTTTTAACCTACACGGTAAAATGCCAAAACATGTCGCACAACCTCCTTAAATTAAGATAAGAAAGAAGTTATAAAAGGTGGCACATAAGGCCAAAAGAGAATGAGAAACTCAACTACTCCAAACCCATTTAGGTAGTATTAAAATAGTGGTTATGTGAGGTGGCACAACAACCAAAAAAGGTTGTGTAACTCAACTACCCATGTGAGGGAGATAGTTACACATGTAGTTGGAATATTTTGCCATGTGTCATTTTAAACACTCCTAATAACCTAAGAAAGCTCAAATGATATATGTAGGAAAAATAAATACCCCCTAACATTTAAGGAAAAAGAATCTACAATAATACTTAACAACTATCATAAGGCATCTTCCATGCATGGTGCCTAGTGAAGAATTCTATCATAAATCTTGTTATAGATACTATCATAATCATCATATAATCTTATGACAATTATCATAACTATTATAGATTCTCTTACAACTTATGAGAAATTCCATAACACTCAAGAATAGCTAATTCCCAACGTAGGCACCTAGAGTAAATAACTTTTACCATTTTACAATTATTATGGTCTTCGTATGATGGAAGTAACTCTGTAACTCTTTGCCAATAAATGAATATTTACCAGGGTTAGTAAAAACATATATACTAAAGTTACAAAAAAATATTTACTTGTGTCGGTGAAACCCTCCATCCCTTATGGGTGAATTACAAATATTATTAGGAGAGATTAATTACATCAATTTATAAGTTTGATGACTCCTATATCATAATATTATCCCACTTAACATCATAAATTATAAATTACAAGTGAAGGATAGTGATCAATGCCAATTTCATTCATATGCCAAGAGAACTTATCTGTGGTTTCTAGATTTATGAGAGAATTTTCAACATTATACAAAGTGTCAACTTTTTCAATCAAGCCCTATCAAATCTCAACCATTTCTTGCACAAAGTGATACTAAAAATGTCAACATTCATAGTAGGGCCATGATATAGAGGACTTTGGCCAAACAAATGACACTCTAACTATCACAACTTATCCTCACTATACTGAAATCAAGATCAATACCATTACCAAATTTTTGTAATCATAACACCTCCTTGGATGCATGTGTATCATTCATATACTTAGCTTTAGTGGTGGATAGTGAAACTATAGGTTATTTTATACTCATCCACCTCACTACTCTAAACAAAGTAAGCACATAGCCACTAATAGAGCTTTGACTATCCAAGTCACTTGGCCAATATGCATCAACAAAACCTTGAACCTTGATGCAATGTCCGCATTAGTACAATATGTAAATTCACTGTTTAGGTGCTCCTCCCCGAGCACTATCTTCACTCTGGTGATGAATGTTTTCTCCTCATAGATGAAGATATTGGAAAGTTTTTCATCGGTGATACAGCCCCAAAACACCACCTACTATTTGTTAGTTTGTAGTGAGAAATATGATAGTTTCATTATGAGGGAATTTCAAATTTTATGGATTGAAAAAGGGATAAATTTCATGGAAAAGAGCCAAGGATGTCCCAACTTCACATGAAATTGATCCGATGTAGGAATAATAACAAAAGTGACATGTAAGAACTTAGTATGAACCTCAATAGGGAGAGTCATGGAACCAATAATAGAGTAAGAGAAACCATCATACACCTTAACCATAACATCATATTTATCATATGTTACATGATCTAATTATGACATATAAAGATATTAGATTTAGTAATCACATTTACCATGCACATTGGATTAATGAGCACCCCTCGTGAGAGTTTTTCTTTGATCTTTACAGTGAAATATAATAGGCCATCAAGTGCAACAATAGTATCACTAGGATGAAAATTAATGCACGGGTCTTTAAGAGGTCTAGGTTTATCGACAAGATTCACAAAATTGTTAGATTCCATACCAAGGTCATCGGGAGAAAAGGCAAGGGACTCAAACTCAATAATATTGGTAGAGGGAGAAGGCAAAGGACTGGTGAAAATTTAGAGATTCTGATTAGGAGGAGCTACGGACTTGTTTCCTTTGTCATTCACACTAGATACATATATAGTAATATTATCAATGAAGTCTTGGATATTATTCCTCAATGCATAGCATTTCTCAGTATCATGACCAGGTTGATTGTGATATTGAAAAAAAGTATTTGGGATCATGGTAGGGTGGCAATGGTTTAGAAGTGTCAATTGGCTTGATGGGAAGAGGTTTCAACATATTATAATTTATCAACCTTGACATTATACTATGCAAAGACTCAAAAAGATGAATTAATTCTTTTTTGTAATATATGGATAAAGGGGCCACACCTGATGTTCTGGTTGCCACTTGGGTGTTGATGTTGTCATTTATCTTGATGTAACCTTTGTTGGGTTTAAAATTTGCAAACGATTGTTTGAGAACCCTCATTCTTATCAACCAAAGCCATTGAAGAGGATGATTCAAATTGACTCACTTGAAGCTGATAATTTGAAGCATTGTACACAATTGTGTAAAGGAAGTAAACTCAAAAAATAGAAGCTCATCTCTAATGTCTTTTTGTAAATTAGCAATAAAAATTCCTTGAAAATAATGATTAGGCACTTAATAAACAATTTGAGAATGCAAATTTTTATATCTACCAACAAAATCAATCACTTTTTCTTTAACTCCTTGCTTACAATGAATTAAATTTTTCAAAGTAATTTTATGACCAATATTATTTTGAAATTACTGAATGAAAGCATTAGCCAATTGTTTAAATGAAGTAATAGAATAAGGAGACAAAGAATGATACCATTGCAAAGCTTTCTCCCTAAAAGTTCTAGGAAACAATTTAGCCAATAAGTCTTTGGTCAAGAAAAAAATCACTAAACAAAGTTTGAAACATCTTCACATGAGTCAAGGAGTCACCTTTTACATTATATAACTGCAATTGAGGGACTTCCATATGTTTAGGTGGAATTGCATGAACATTGTCATGAGATAGTGGGCTCACTACATCAAATGTGGGAACGTTAAAGTTGGATTGAGTAATGGAAGCCAATTGATGTTGTAGGGATGTAACAGTTTGGGAAAGGTTATTGATGGTTGCTTCGGTGGATGGATTGAAAATGGACATGTCAGATTGAGATAGAGGAGTAACATTTTTATATGTAGGTGGAGGTTGAGAATAAGGAGGTGAAACATTGTGGTATGTGGGTATGGGAGATGATCGTAAAACAAACAAAAGACTCACGAAAGGAGGTATGCAAGAATATTGATTAATGAGATTGCCCCATGACTAACATGTGTAGGATTAACATTTTTTGTTGAAGTAGTCATGATAAAATATATGCACACTAAGAAAGGATGTAATCATAGGAATGGAATGATTGAATTAACTAGTGGGTTGAGAGTAATCAAGGAATTTGGCACACATTTTGATAGGGATAATATTAGTGTCAAAAATATGAGCAAGGCCACATAAAAAATCAACACCAATTTTATCACTTTGAACCATTCTTTTTAATCCTTCAAGAAAAGGGATTGACTTACTTTCTGGGTATTGTTGACTCATCCATTATTGAAGACACCATTAGGTCTTGGATTCATGTGCGATGTTGGATTGTTTTCTCTATATCAGCATTCAACTGATCTATGTCCATACATATTGCATGTAAAATAGTGACCTTCAAATCACCTAGATGCAAACCTAGAATTTGCATTATAGCCTGTATTTTCATTAGGTTTGCTTCTACATACATTTGTAGTGTGTCTAGGTTTGTGACAAATAAAGCAAATGGGTTTAAAATATTTCTTACCAGTAGGCTTGTTAGCTTTAGGAGCAGTTTTACCTTTGTGTATGTTTCTCTTTGTATCAGAAGATTCTCCTTTCTTAGATGTATTGAAACGTAGTCCAGATGTGTCACCTTTCATCCTCTGAGACTGGATCTGCTCATCTAGCATAGAAGAACTCTTATTGAACTTTTCCAGCTTTCCATTAGCCTCAGTGAGCTCTTTGGTAAGATCTTAATTGTGTTTTGTAAGACTCTCTCTCAGAGATGTTGCCATTTCAAGATCTAGCTGCAAAGCCTCCTTCTCTTCTTTTTCTTCATGCCAATGCTCATGCAAAGTTGTATTCTCTTGTTTGATCTTAGTAATCTCATGATCTCTCTCTCTTTGATTAGGTCTTCAACTGCCCTTCTTGCTTCCGACTCTTGGCTCATGCAGATAGTTAGGGCTTCTAACTCTCTTCTCAGATTTAGCTTTTTACCATTCAATTTTTCAACTTCTTCAACCAATGCATCAATGTTAGCTTCATCTGAAGAACTATTATAAGATATCTCTAATAGTTTTTCAGTCAACTCTCACCTTTTGACTTGTGAAGCTTTAAATCTGACCCTTAGGGTTTCAAACTCTTCCTTGGTAGCATCAAGTACTCTATCCATCTCTAAGTAGCTCATATCCCCCATGGTGGCTTTAGGGTTTCCTTCCAAGAGATTAAGCCTTAAGGAAGTTTGGCTTTGATACCAATTGATAGACTTATAAAGCACTGAGAGGGGGGGGTGAATCACTGACAACAAAAACAATACCACTTGAAACACATACCGGTAAAGATACTTGACCAGTTTACTTAATACTATGCATGCAATCCAAAATGATACTAAAGTATCCACAACAAGTAAAAAATCCACCATAACACAAGTGTTTATACTTGGAAAACCCAACTGGGAAAAACCACGATGAGATGGGACTCACAAGTTAACTATCTACAGTAATAGGTAACTGATCGGTTAAGGTCTACAAAAGTGCTCTGCTAGGAGTGAATCCTGTTAAAGATCCCAAAGCTTTGTTAGGAGTTGTACCCTATAAGGAGTAACCTCGGTAGAGGATTTCAAAATCCAAACTAATGGATCACCTTGTTAAATGATTTGTACATTGAATCTTGTTAGAGCTTACCCGATTAGGGGATTTGACTATTGTAGTGATTAGAAAACAACATGTGGTGTGATCTAGAAGTAGCACAACATTCTTAAATAGATCCTCTTCTGCTCACTCAAAATGACATCATCGACATACTCTGATATGCCTTTAGTAAATCACAATAACTTAACACTTCTATCTTGCTTTATAAGAATGGTTCATCATAATGTCATTATATAGACATTAGATATCATGTTGGCTCAGGAATCATATCACAATTTCCTAGGTGTAGTGTATCTGGACAATCTTACATAACTCATCACAGATTGTTGCCAAATCTGTCAGTTAGGGATAACTCATCACGATCGGTGATAACTCATCACACAATTAAATAATACCAGTTGGAACACCGATACCGGTTAAGAGTTAACCACATTCAACACATAAACCAATTGTCCTTCATTTGCTTCTTTTATGGTCTTCGCTGAATCTCCAAATTGGTGTCAATCCATTCCTGCATATACCGGTTAGACACCCTCTCTACCATCTTAAACTAAAAATCTAATACCAGTTGCAATAAAAGGGACTTTAGGAGTAATACCGGTTTGTCTTTAACTAAGATGACTAAGACAATGCTATCATATGTGTGTCTATACATGTGCCATTAATGACAACACATGAAGTCATCTATTTCAATAATCATCAAGACAACACTCCTCTGATGGTTTATTAACTTTTATAGCTTCCTCTCCTGCATCAGTGGCTTCGCCACTTGGTGTAGTATCAATAACTGTTGGTTCCTCCTTAGGAATTGTGTCCTCAACCTGTATATTATGATTCAGAGGACTATTGTCCTCAACATTTGTAACTTGTACACTCTTTGAATCTATCGATATATCTACATTTGCCAGTATTACCTCTGTGTCCTATACATTATATTCTATCGGGGGCTCTATATCCAATATCCTAATATCCTTCAAGATTGTACCCATTATACCTTTACCTTTCCCTTCAACTGGGATGTCTATAGTATCTATTTTAGCTTTTGGTGAAGTATAAAAACTAGGGTTTGTAGAAAATAATTAAAACCATGCCTTGTCGGTCTTAGTGACTATCTCAGTAACCCTACCTAACATAATAATAACTATCCTATGCTTGCTATGAAAGATCTTCTTGTCTGCAACCTCAAGAGTCATATCCAACTCCTCTGGAGTAGTGGATGCACAAGTAGTCAACAAATCTTGAATCTTTACATGCTTGTCCTCCCCCATAGCTGATAATCTTCTAGCATCTAATTTCTCATATAACTATGCCGGTATTTTATTTTCAATTTCTAACAAGGCTTTCTTATATATATCCAAATACAACAAAACTGCTTCCTCCACTTCTCTCTGTTCATCATCATCTAAATGCTCATAATAAAATTATACATTTTTCAACATACCATCCTTAGTTATTTCATCTATGAATTCTCCACAAGTCTTGGGTGGAATATTAGTTACATTACCAGATACAAGTGCAAGATTGGTGTCATCCATCTTATTTCTTCCTCTAGTACTGGATGGTATAGAAGGCATTTCCTTTGGAGCTCTTGTCTTTTCTGGTACCTTCATTGTAACCTTCCTAACCAGTTGCTTCCTTGCTTCCTCGTCAACCTCTTAAACTTTCTTCTTCAATACTCTCTTAAATACTAAAGGTATGTCATCATCAGTTCCAGAGTCTAATGGAGTAGGCTCAATAAAAACTTCAGGCTCTTTCGTCTTCCTTCCTTTTTCTGAAACAACATCTATTAATGCTCTGATGTCCTGAGATACCTATTCCACAAATTTTCTTGCCTTGCCTTGATGTTTATCCCTCTTCTTCTGATTAAACTCAGTTTGAACCTCTTGCTTATTCTGTTAAGCAGTACCAAAGGATTTCTCAATTTCATCAATAGGTGCATCAATCAGCAACTGTGCATAAGCATCCAAAATCTATGCATCAACTTCATAACCCATTTCCTCAATCCATATCTTCCAAGGTTTGACTGCTTCCATCAAAGTTTCATCTTTCTTAACCATAAAGCAGATCTCGGTTGATTATTTCTCAAAAATGTGCTTTGGAACCCTCTCTCTAGATTTCATTGACTTCTGGAATTCCTTGAAGTAACCCCAAACTTAATCATCTCACTGACTACCCAAACTAGCAATAGATTGTTTTAGTTTTCTTCCTACCGAGATGTCAAATGGCCATTCTCACTTCCCAAAACTGAGAGTTTCATTAATGAAAAAAAGCATCAAACAGACAATAAGATTTCCATACTGAAATGTTCCCTTCTTCTCTCCTTTGATCTTCCCAAGGTTAATTAACAATTCATCTAACATCCATCCACAGAGATCTAACTTCTCATTTTCCCTCATGATCTTATGTGCTGCATAAATGTAGGAGCTAGAAACATAATTCAGACTGTTTGATTGAGTTACCTTGTATCCAATAACCATGCTTTTGAATTTGATATTTTCATCGGTGATAGTTCTAACACTCATTGATCCCCAGTCCAAAGTTGCACCGGTGAGTTTGTTGACCTGATCGTTATAAATCTTCTTCTCCGGATGCTGTCGAATCTACAACAAACTGGAGATGGCCCTGATGGCCTCCTTCAAAATATTGTAAGGTCTGTCCAACTAGATGAATTCTCCATGAACTTTGCTCAAAATATATCTAACAATCTCATTTTCAAATTTTGGAATATCCAGAATGCCAGTAAACCCTAGATCCTCAACATGCTGATACTTGGGCTTGATCTTTCTAGAATCTCCCATCAACTCGCTCATATACATGCTCTTGATATCACTAGTTCCCAAATCCTTAATGTGGTAGTGAATGTAATCTCTGACATCTTCCACATATACAACTCCTTCTGAGACATGGGAAAATGCGCCAATCAAATTGTCCAAAGTGGCAATATGTGGGCATTGCTTGAAAATCGGCCTAGGACAGTCTTTAACCTCAACAAAAGTAGGATTTGCAATAAAAGTAGGTGTAGAGGATGATCCCACCTCCATGATAAAATATAATGTCGATAAGTACCTGAGAAATAGTTGCCGGTGAAACCCTAAAGAACTCTTCCGATCGCTGGCAGAATCGCTAAACAAAATATCGGATCACACTGAATCACCTTAGAATCTCTCTGAATCACTCTCAATCGCTTTGAATGCAAGGTGATCAGAAATGAAGTGGATTCAACCTTTTAACCTCCAATAAAAACCCTAATCCATCATTGATATGAATGACTTCTGATGAAAGATATCGGATCTCGGTCAAACATCTCCATGCCAGATAAGCATTTCCAATGTTTGGAACATCTTTCAAAACCTCTTCCCAGGGCTTAAAAAGTATTATCATGAATTTTGCCTACCCCTAAGACATCTGCCTTAGTTAGTGAATGATCTTACTACCAGTGCAGGAGAATCCTCCTCTACCAGTTGAGTAACCGAAGCACTTCCATCTGCTGATTGATCATCTAAATTCCTGACCCTTTTCTTAATATGATCTTGCCTGATTTCATTGACCTTCTTTTTCCCTTTATCATTTGATCCATTATTGCCAACTGGTGGATTTCTGCTTCTATAGAACTTAGCAATGTGTCCAACCTTGTTGCATGCATAACATGTAACATTGTTCTTTTGAATTGCTTTGCTGAAATCGGTATAATTGCTTGATCTGCACTAATTAGCCATATGTCCAAATTTTCCACATGCATAACATTTAACATTCATTATGCAATCTTGTGTCTTATGACCATACTTATTGCATTTAGAATATTGTCCAGGAGTAGAATTATAGTCCTAATTTGCTCTATTTCTACATTGCCTAGCCATGTGACCAAATTTATTAAAAACAAAGCATCTGCCATTAAATTTGTAAGCATTAAGCTGCCTTACCGGTGCCTTTTGGTTTTGATCTTCATTTGCAGTATCGAAACTCTGACCTTGTTCAAATGCAAGTCCACTAAAATCTCCATTCTGTCTTTGACTTCTCAATAATTCATCAAGTTGTGTTGAACTAACCTTGAATTTTTCTTTATACTGATTTGCAATAGTCATATCATCTCTTAGAATTATCATTTGTCTTTTAAGTTCTTATTCATTACTTTGGGATTGCACTAAATTAGTTCTCAATATATCATTTTCACGAACCAACCTAACACATTCCTCAAATGTTTCTTTTAAAGATATAGAAATATTTTCTTCCTTCTTCTGGTCTTCAATCTCCTTTGACATTCTCATATTTAAGGCTTGCATTTCATTCCTCATGACCATATTCTCCTGAATGAGCTTCTGAAATCTTTCATTAAGGGCATATTTTTCATCATTATCTTGTGTAGCGTCCTAAAATTGTGACACTTGCAATTTCGATTGCATTTGGGTCTTCATGATGGCGATGCAACACGGAACCTGAATGGAGACCCCGAAACTTGTTCATGACATCAAAAACTGCATTTCTCAGCACCCTGGCCTGATCCTCCTTGTACCCTGCTGTCCCTGGAGGTGGGACCATGGCGCCCAGCGCCCTGGTCCCTGGTCCCTGGCCCTATTTTGGGCCCAGTCTCTTATGGGGCTTCGGGTCTTTAAGTTTGCAAATTGGAAAATAATGTTTCCTGGTCGGCCTAAGGTCGGGAAAATCAGTCTTTTAACCCTAATTGGCAAGTATATAAACTACATTTCCTCTCCCATTTTGGTAGATGGAAAAAAGGCGGAAAAGATATTCAAGCATTCAAACATTCAAGCATTCAAGCATTCTTTCAAGCAATTGATCATTCTAAGTCTCCATTCAAGGCTAAGTGTTGCATTCAAGACAAGGATTCAACCATTGAAGAGGAGATCACATACAACACATTACATGCTACATACATTACACTTCGCATGTAAGAATACAAACATTCTTACAACAAGGTATCAGTACTTGTTTACATTACAAACATTTACATTTATAGCATTCTCATTTCTTGGTTAATTCCAAAACCGGGGTTTGACCTAAAGGCAAACCCCTCATCCCTAACCCCCCAATCGTCCTCTCTTTTCTATGTGTAGGTTGCAGGTACGCGGCTGTAATTGAAGATCTGGAATCCTTGTGTAGAGACGAACAGATCCACCTTCATTTCGTGGATTTTTCGGAGGACCGTGTGCACGCCGGGCGCCATCGTCCCGTCAACTTTCGCTCAAATTTGTAGAACAACACCGTCTCGACATTTTACTACTAATTCCAGGTCCGCAACTTCATCCCATATCCCTATCTCTGTTTATAAGCGAATCTTTCCTACTTTACATGCATTCCTAGTTCAATCTTTCTATCTACATTTCTTTACAAAAGAGGGTATCCTTGATGTCTTAACCCTTGAAACTCATATAGAATCCAATCTTGCATTGCGTGGGATTGGATCTTGTGGGTTTCAACCCCTCTTTTGAATGTAAAGTCTCTCCTAAGTGAAAACCATCAACCCTAGTGACCTCCCTTCTCTCTCCTCGGAGTTGGGGAGGGGAGAACGACTAGGGTTCGATTTTTCCGCTTTACATTTTGGTGAACCCGACGTGAACATCCTCATTCTGATTATTCATGGTTAGATCTGAAAAATTTGCTTCCTTAATCACATTTCCATGTTTGATCTTTTGCAAATTTTAGAGGCTAATCGCATAAAAACCCTAAAATTTTCTTTTTAAGTAATTAAACTTGTGAAATGTTTAATTGTTAATGCTTGTTTTAGATCTACCCTTCTATTGCAAATTATCAATTCATATTTGTGCTTTAATTCTGAAAATTAAGTGGTTAAGTGTCAAAACCCTAATTTTTAAAACCTTCTTGATTCAACCTTTGACTGATAATTTGACTGATCAAAACACCTCCAAATCGGCTGTAATTTTGGATTCCGCAATAAAATCACAATATCTTTCATCCCTGAAAATTTGGAAAAAAGTTGCGAGGACCGTGTGCACCCCGAGTGCCATCGTCCCCGACATTTTTTCCAAAATTTTGGGAGCTAGATCTTACTGTATTTTTCTGCTAAAATCCAGAATTTTGGCTGATTTTATCAATTTTAACACTTTCAAAATTAAAGTCAAAGTTGGTCTAGCGATTGCTTGGATTGAGGCTTCTAATCATTCAAAAATTGTTGAAATTGAAATTTTTATCAAAATTGTGTTTCTTACAGTCCTAAATCTGAAAAGTGTGTTAGCATTCATTCGAAATTTCAGTGTTTTATTCAAATTTTTGCAGTTTGTGACTTTTGAAATTAAGTGTTTAATTGCAACAACCTTGATTTCCACTTTCAAATTTGAATTTTGCATGAAATCGAGTCAACTTTTAAATTTCAAAGCTTGCATTGGTTTCAGTATTCCCTCTAAAATCATAAAATTCAAAATTTCAGTTTCCCCCTCCTTTTTCAAAATTCAAATTTTGCATTTTTCAACAATCTTGGTAGGGTTCAATTTTGAGATTGCAACTTTAATTTGGCCTATCTACAGATCGTAAAATCATTCAATTTTTTCAGATTAGCTTTAAAATCATCATAACTTTCATCCCTGAAAATTTCAAAAAAAGTTGCAAGGACCGTGTGCACTCCGTTCGCCACGGTCCCTGACATTTTTTCTGAAATTTCAGGAGATTGTCCTGATTGTATTTAACAGCTTAAATCTAGGAGATTGGCTGATTTTATTGAAATTTACTACCTCTAAAATTCAAAATCTTCTCTCTTTCTTTAGTGCATGAGTTTTACAACAATAAGCCCTACTTACACTATTCCCGTTAGACGAAGCCTTAGAATTAAGTCTTTCCAAGTTTTAATTACTGAGGAGATGGAACCTAATTTGAATGGCCTTTTTAACGAGGACATGGGTAATTCCTCCAATCCTCTTAATGATGAAGAATCTCTCCATGAGGTTTTTGTAGAACAACTTTCAAAATTGGATAATCAATTTGATGATTTTCGACAATGGATGTCTCAAGAATACCCCGATAGCGAAGGTCTTTCATTAATTGAGGGTTTAAAATGTATGGTTCAAAGTGATAAGAATGGAATTGATATTTTGCGTGGTATTGCACACATTGTGGATTCAAATGTGATGCCGATGAAAAGTTGTGCTGAAACTTTGGGTTATACACAACCTCCTACTCAAGTCAATCATTCTATTCCTTTGACAACTCCTATTACTAGTATACCTACTTTTACATCAAACATAATGACTACTTCAACACAAGATATTCCCCCTATGATCACCAGTCATGGGGGCAATCCTTCTTCTTCAATCAACCCTCTTCCTTCATTCAATCCAAATTCTTCATTCATTCCTTCAATAAGTGTTCCTATTATATCACCACAAATGAACATGACGCAAGGGGGCAATTCATTTAACCATTCCATTCCTCCTTGTAGTGTTCCTCCTTTCCAATCATCTCCTATGACTAACTATCATAGTGTCCCACCACCTTACTCTCTACCTTCTTTCAATAACATAACACCTCCATCACAATCTAACACGTCTAATATGAACTCTTTGACTGAAGCGACCATTAACAATCTTGCACAAACCGTCTCCTCTTTACAGCAACAAATTGCCTCTACGAATCAATCTAAGTTTAGTGTGCCCACGTTTGATGTTGCGAGCCCACTTTCTCTTGACATTGTTCGAGCTATCCTCCCTAAACATGTTGAAATTCCACATTTGGAGCTTTATAATGGTAAGGGTGATCCTCTAACACATGTTAAGACATTTCAAACAATATGTACCGATTTTGCTTATGACCAAAGGTTGCTTGCAAAACTATTTACTAGAACATTAAGAGATAAAGCCCTACAATGGTATTTCTCATTGCCTTCCTATTCTATTACTTCTTTCGAACAACTTGCAAATGCTTTCATTCAACAATTTCAAAACAATATAAGTCCTAAAGTTACTTTGATTGATTTAATGCATTGTAAACAAGGTGTTAAAGAAAAAGTGACTGATTTCATTGGTAGATATAAGCATTTGTATGCTCAAATTTCCTTTCCAGTGCCTGACAATGATATTCAAAGAATCTTTATTTCTAATTTACAAAAAGATATTAGAGAAAAACTCCTATTTTCTGAGTTTACTTCTTTCCAACAGTTGTGCGCAACTCTTCACAATTATCAACTGACTGTGAGTCAAATGGAACAAGCAAATCCTATGACTCCGAGTGATAAGGGTGATAGTAGTCAACAACCATTTGGGAAGTTTAAACCGAACAGAGAGTCCATTAAATTCAATGAAAACATTGTCAACAACAATGTGAATGCAGCATCAGGTGTGCCTCCTATTTCTAAGTTTTTCAAGAAAGAAAGAAAGTTTACTCCTTTGAATGAATCATTGCATAGTATTATGAATAAGTTATTGGAACAAAATGTGCTTACTCTTCCTCCTATAAGGCAAATAGATCCTGCAAAGATTAATTCGCCTTATTTTGATAACAAATCTTTTTGTCAATTTCATCGTCATCCTGGGCATGATACTGAAAAATGTTTTTCTTTAAAGGGTAAAATTCAAGATTTGATTGATAATAATACTATCTCTGTTTCTTGTGTGAATGATAAAGGCAACAAATCTGTAGCTCCCCCAAACCAAAATCTTTAGATTTTTACTGATCCATTGCCTTCTCTTACCTCTAATGCGATTGATACTACTGATTCCTCTGTCTCACCTGATGATCTCGTGTCTATGACTCCGAATGTGATTAACTTTGTAGAGCAGCAGAAAATCCCTAAAGAACCTTCCATCACCTTTGATTCTAGTGAAACTATTAGGGCACCTGATGGTCCTTTATATATAGTTGCAAAAGTCAAGAATACACCTTGCTATGGAGTGCTTATTGATCCTTCTTGTATGGTTAATGTCATTACTGAAGAATTTCTTTTTACTTTGCAATTGAATCAAGTGATCTATGATGAAACAAATGTGGTTGTGAAACTATTTGATGCATTTTATTCTCCTGCAATTGGTTCTATTACATTACCTATTGAGGTCCATAACAAACCCCTTGATGTGGACTTTGCTATTATTCCATCATCTGAACAATTTCATGTGAAGCTAGGCTATCCTTGGCTATCTTCCATGAAAGCTATTGCTTCTCCTATTCACAAGTTCTTGAAATTTCCTCATAATGGTGAAGTTGTTACTGTCAATCATAGCCTCTTTAAACCAGCTGAAAGAACTTCTAGTGTTCCTATTGGTTACTTTTGGCCTAAACAATTCCAATCTCTTCCTCCGTGAAGTGATCATCTTTTCAAATCTTATCAAAAGTGGAAAAAAGATATGATCCTTTCTCTAAGTGAACCTAGAACACCCAAACTTGATATTCCTATCATTCTTGAGAAGGAAGTTCTTCCTTTGAAAGATAAAACTAATGTCTTTCCTCAAGAATATTCCCAACCCATTCCTATGGATGTGACTATGCCTATATCTAATAAGCTTTCTAAAAGTAGACTTATACCTCCTCGTCATGATGGACTTGGTCTCCTTCCTAAACCAAATATTCCTCCCTTATATGGAGCAATTCCTCCTCCTTCCTCTTATGGAGAGAAGAGATCTTCCTCTTCTCCTATTGTTCAACTTAAGAGACCACAACCTAAACACCCAAGTGATAAGGATGAGAACATTCCTCCTCCTCAATCTTCTCAACTTCCTACTAAGACTAGACGAAATCGTTCTGCACGTGAACGCCGATGAAAGCGTCGTCTTAGAGCTCAGGCATCTGCTTCTCAAACTTTGCAATCCCCAAAAACACCTTTAGCTAGTATTTATCCATAAGATGCATGATGGTCTTGATCCTGTGCGAGTTAAAGATCCTATTTCTATAAATCTTGATGATGATATAGATGAAAATGTTATTCATGATGAAAATGTTACTTGTGTTCATTCTGATAGTGAATATGAATATGTTGATGTTGATAACCATTTATCTAACGAATTTTCTAAAGCACTTATCCTAGCTCCTAGACAAGAACACCGCGGCTCGGAACATGAACATAGCCCTTGTTTGGATCTTGTGATAGCTCCATCTGCTGTGTTGGATGTTCCTCCTCTAGCGTGCTAGACTAGTTTCATTAGCATAGCAGATTCTCTCCTCCTCTCTTTTGTTACTTCTTCTATGTGTTATTCTCATTCTTCTATTTGTTGTCCTTAGTGTTGTCTACTTGAGGACGATGCAAAGCATTGAGATCTCTTTTGGTCTCTCTCATGTTGACTCAAAAGACACATGTGTTCCCTTCTTCTAGGTGACCTTCCTTGATTGGGGAATGAAGAACAATTATGCATACATACATATGATATACATGAATTATCATACAGCATACTGACCCCGAGGAAAGCGAAGTCACCTTGTGCTTTGTGTTTTGTGTCTATTATCCTTGGGCTTATCTCACACTTGGGGGCTAAATCCTTGTGATAACGTGCTCCTTTCCCTTCTCATTTCTTATATGTATCACTACCTTAAAGCAATCACCCCCGGTGAGGCGTGTGCAATCGCTTTAACGTAGGGGGGCATACATCCCGTTCATATCTTTTCAAGATACTTGAAAATTTCTTGACAAATTTAGCTTTGCCTTGAAAATTTTGATATCTTTCTTGCATGACTCATAGTGAGGGAACCTTAATACTAACAGTCATGGTTCTCCCTCGTGATCTTCCCTTTTACTTTGTCAATCGAAGTCGTAAGATCCTTAGTCCACTGGGGGCTTGGTGTATCTTGCCTCCTTGACGTGGTGAAAGTTTTTCAATGTTGTTTCCTTGTACTTTACCGGAAGTATGAGCATACGCTTATACTCCCGCTAAAGTGGGGGCTAAATGTAGCATCCTAAAATTGTGACACTTGCAATTTCGACTGCATTTGGGTCTTCATGATGGCGATGCAACACGAAACCTGAATGGAGACCCCGAAACTTGTTCATGACATCAAAAACTGCATTTCTCAGCACCCTGGCCTGATCCTCCTTGCACCCTGCTGTCCCTGGAGGTGGGACCATGGCGCCCAGCGCCCTGGTCCCTAGCCCTATTTTGGGCCCGGTCTCTTATGGGGCTTCGGGTCTTTAAGTTTGCAAATTGGAAAATAATGTTTCTTGGTCGGCCTAAGGTCGGGAAAATCAGTCTTTTAACCCTAATTGGCAAGTATATAAACTACATTTCCTCTCCCATTTTGGTAGATGGAAAAAAGGCAGAAACGATATTCAAGCATTCAAACATTCAAGCATTCCTTCAAGCAATTGATCATTCTAAGTCTCCATTCAAGGCTAAGTGTTGCATTCAAGACAAGGATTCAACCATTGAAGAGGAGATCACATACAACACATTACATGCTACATACATTACACCTTCGCATGTAAGAATACAAACATTCTTACAACAAGGTATCAGTACTTGTTTACATTACAAACATTTACATTTACAGCATTCTCATTTCTTGGTTAATTCCAAAACCGGGGTTTGACCTAAAGGCAAACCCCTCATCCCTAACCTCCCAATCGTCCTCTCTTTTCTATGTGTAGGTTGCAGGTACGCGGCTGTAATTGAAGATCTGGAATCCTTGTGTAGAGACGAACAGATCCACCTTCGTTTCGCGGATTTTTCGGAGGACCGTGTGCACGCCGGGCGCCATCGTCCCGTCAACTTTCGCTCAAATTTGCAGAACAGCACTGTCTCGACATTTTACTGCTAATTCCAGGTCTGCAACTTCATCCCATATCCCTATCTCTGTTTATAAGCGAATCTTTCCTACTTTACATGCATTCCTAGTTCAATCTTTCTATCTACATTTCTTTACAAAAGAGGGTATCCTTGATGTCTTAACCCTTGAAACTCATATAGAATCCAATCTTGCATTGCGTGGGATTGGATCTTGTGGGTTTCAACCCCTCTTTTGAATGTAAAGTCTCTCCTAAGTGAAAACCATCAACCCTAGTGACCTCCCTTCTCTCTCCTCAGAGTTGGGGAGGGGAGAACGACTAGGGTTCGATTTTTCTGCTTTACATCTTGATTTTGCAAAATTTCCTTCCTCCTAGCTTGAATAGATGACAACCTCTCCTGTAGGATAAGAATGAATTCCTGAGCAGAATTCAATTCATCTTGTAACTTCAAGTTCTTCATCCTTTCAACATCATAATCTTCAAGTGCTACCTCAAGTTGTCTTTCCAAACTTATATCCATGGATTCTGGATTTTGGATTCAGGATCTCCCTGAAGCTGTTAAACTTCCTTTGAGGTACAAGGCTTTGATACCAATTGTTGGAATCCAAGAACACTAAGAGGGGGGGAGGGGGGGGTGAATCCGTGTTCTACCAGAATGATCAAATTTATCCTTATTAAAACATGCATTCACCAATCGATAAATTGGTACATATAATATTGAAATAAGTAAAGCAATCAATAAGCCAATCACACAAATGAATACCATAACACAAATAATTATACATAGAAAACCTCAAAGAGGAAAAACCATGGTGGGATTTGTGACCCACAATATCAATCCACTGGCCATATGAAAAGATATTACAAAATATGGGGGCCTGCACTTGCAGGAAGGCTTACAACCTAGAGCACTTTTCTCATCACAAAACGAGTCTCACTGACTACATACGAATCTAGACTACAATCCGGAGAAATGAGTGAAATGCAATGATAACATCTTCTATGCCTGAATATAGTTCCAGTTAAGCTCTATATGTTCCAGTTCTAATACCCTAAACCCTTACCCAAATAACCTCTTACATGATCTTTGCATTACAAATATCACCCTCATATATCTCCACACTCTAACACATCACAAAATGATCTAATCAACTGACCTATATACCCTTACAATCCTTCATGCCTTATGTCGACTTACATAGATAATTACAAAATGAATATACATGTCGACTGAATAACATAAATACATAAATATCAAAATCAATTGCCAATGCCGGATCTCCTAAATGATGTCGGCCGCTAATACTAGTATCCTGAATGTGAACCATGTCAGTGTGCAATGTTGGTAACCAAAGAATTCCTCCTAACCAGTGAAGATACGTGCTGGTGCTAGTGTCGGTGTTAGTGAAGTGTCTACCGGTAAACAACCAACCAAAATATGAAAGCTAGAACATATTGCCATCAATGACAACATATTGAAACCAATCAAATGAGGGTCAATTGCCAACATTTGCTGCATATAAGGGATTTAAAGTCTATCAAATGGATGTCAAACTAGTCTTTCTGAATGAGATTCTAGAAGAAGAAGTCTACATTGAACAACTAGATGGATTTTCCTTGACTGATGATGAAATTGCATAAAGCTTTATATGGTCTTAAGCAGGCACCGAGAGCATGGTATGAGAGATTACATGCACATTTGATTAAGATTGGATTCCAACGTACCAGTGAGGATAGTAACATTTATTTGAAAATTGAAGGAGATAAGATGTTGATAGTAGAAGTGTTTGTAGATGACATAATTTTTGGTGGAAATGATGATATGTGTATGGATTTTGTTGATATAATAAAAAGGAATTTGAAATGTCTCTAATCGGTGAAATAAAGTTCTTTATTGGCTTACAGGTCCAACAACTAGATGGTGGTATCTTTATTTGTCATACCAAGTAGATCAAAGAGGCGTTGAAGACATTTGGTATGGAAGAATGCAAACCAGTAGGAACATTGATGGTAACAAGCTGCAAGTTATCAAAGGAAGATGATTCTCCTGATGTTCGTGAAAAAGAGTACATATCTATGATTGGCAAGCTACACCATGTTGTTGGATTAGTTTCTAGATTTCAAAAAGAGCCTAAAGAGAGTCACATGGTGGTTGTGAAGAGATTTTTTCAGTATCTCGAAGGCATAGTAGACTATGGTTTATGGTATCCCTATAAAGAAAAATTTACTTTGGATGTCTTTACTAATGTTGATTGGGCAAGTAATGTGGATGATCAAAAAAGCATAATTGGTCGAGCTTTTTCTACTTGGTGGAAGATTAGTGGCATGGACGAGCAAGAAATAAACTTGTGTTTCTCAATCTATAGCTGAAGCAGAGTATGTAGCTGCATCCATGAATTGCACGCAGGAAATCTAGATGAGACATGTGCTAGAAGGATTCAAGATAGATATGTCTGAATTGGTGACTATCTATTATGATAATACAAGTGTGATCAACATTTCTAAGAATATTGTACTTCATGCTAGAACCACATTAAATTGAAGTATCATTTCCTTAGGGAAAGAGTTCAAGAAAAAGAGGTGAAGATGGAATATGTGAAGAGTAAAGATCACTTAGCCGATATCTTTACTAAGCCCTTACCAAAGGCTACCTTTGAGTTTCTTAGAGGTAAACTAGGGGTTAGACCCCTACACAGGAATAACTAGAATGCTGGAGATGCATATATCCTGTGGATTTTGTGTTTATCTTTCACTAATGATTGACGAAGATGCAGGCTACTCCTTTGGGGAAGCAAGTCTGATGTATTGCTTTGATTTAATGCTCTGATATAATTTTCTGATATAAGAGGCAACAAAAAAATTGAAAACAAGTGATGCATTTATACCTTTGGTATTACTGTCAAAGGGAAAGAAGAAAAGAAAATCAAATATGAGAGAAGAAAAGAAGATCATATATGAGAAAGAGAGGAGAATGATTAGATTGAGAGAAGCATTGGTTAAGGGGGAGAAGAAGACAAAATGTGGAGAACTGGCAGATGATGTGCAAGCAAATTAGGGATGTTGATGTGATTCAGATTGTATATTTGATTGGTGTTGCCATCAATGACAAAGGTGAATGTTGTTGGAATTTGGCATATTTGATGCATATGAGATGATGCAGTTGAAGGATAATGACTTAACTGGTAGAGGATAGAAGATTGAGATTTTGTGGTTAGATGACATGATCAGTTATTTGTATTGTCATTGATTGCAACTGATGTGAAATGATGTTTGATGATGATCACTGATGTTTTCTAATGTTTGGTTTGTCATCTAAGTGATTTGGTTTACCGGAGACAGGGTTTACCGGCAGAGAACTAAAGTCTGTGAAATAGGACTTTAACCGATAAAATTGAAATGTTTTTCTTGAATCAGGCGATCGATAATGTTGGTGATTTAAGGTTTGAATGGTGAACTTTTATCATGGAAAGGAGTATCTGACCAAAACTTCATCTTGTGATGATTACCGAAAGACGTGTTTCAAACTTTTGATGAAGTTTTGTTAAGGTTTAAGTAGGGTTTAAGGACTAGTGAAGATATCATCAAACTGGTAATGATTTTTGTTATGATGGTTATCGACGATGAGTCTACATGAAGGAGGTAATGTGACACAACCCACGTGAAAATATTTTTATGTTGTTTTGGTGCAAATTAAGGAAGAATTTCTTGAGAATTTGCAAAACACTTAGTAGAGTGTTTTAAGGTTTGACTTTGGTACACATCGGATTTTTGTGATGAGTTACGATCAATCAACAATTGATATTGCATTCTAATTTGATGTAATGATCTATATATTGATCTGAGATGATCTCTTATGATTTGTATTGTAATTCATGATGTAATTTAGGGTTTAGTGACCGACTTAGTTGAGATGGCTAATTATGTTGACACAATTGATGTTCATTGTGTCAGTGGTCTTAGAGATTGTGTTGAGCCATCCAAATGAAGTGTGATATCTACCTAAGAGTTGTAGAGTGTTGAGCATAACTGGATCTAATTTAGCAAGCAGAGAAGTGTAAGTAACAAATCATTTTCTTACTATTATTCCCTAATAGTTGCAGTAGGTTAAATCCCTTAACCGGGTAGGTCCTAATAGGCCTTAAACATTTAAGTCCCCTAATAGGGAAAATCTCAAAAGAGTGTTAAATCCTCTCACAAGGTTTATCCTAACAGGTCATCAAGCTCCTAACTGAGCTACTAAGCAAATCCCTTAACAGTGTTACTCCTAAAAGGGCGTATTGTAAGCTCCTAAGAGGGTGTACTTAAAAAGAGTACAAATACTTGTGGGTACCAACTCCCACCGTGGTTTTTCCCATTTGGGTTTCCACATCAAAAACTTATGGTGTTCATGTGTGGAATGTTTTTCATGTGATTATCTTGTTCATGTTTCATTTCATGCATTATTTCTGAGACATTGGTTATGTTGTTTTATTAGAGGTTACCGGTACTGATAAGAAGTTGTTAGAGAAAGTATATGATCAAATTGATATGATTGCTTAAGTGGTGAAAGGATTGATAGTTGTGATAAATAATTTGATAAATGTGTTAAGCAAATTTGATCAAGAGGTTGTTAGATCTGATTAAAGAAGTTGAGATATTTGTTAAATGGTTTCAGATCTGATATAAGTTTGGTTTTGATTTAAAGTTTCAATTTGTCTTGATATTGATTCACCCCCCTCTTAGTATTAACTGGATCCTCATAGTATTAACATGATCACCTCGATTCAGAGTCTCCAATTTATCCCATATAGCCTTTGTAGTTTATTTGTCAGTTAGTCCCATTACTTGCTTATCAGAAAGTGCACACAAAAGGGCTTCTCTAGCTCTACAATCATTCTCAAGCTCCATATCCAGACTTGCCGGAGGAGGATTTCTAGATTTCAGATTAAATGGTGTAACTCCTTTCTCAGTGATCTCCCAAATTTCCTTTCCAAGACATCTCAGATGAGTCTCCATCCAAATCTTCCATACTCCGTAATTTGTTCCATCAAGCCTAGGAATTTCTCTCCGAAAAATAGTTGTAGATGTATTTGATTAACTTGAACTGCTAGATGCCATAGGATCTGCCTCAAGCGATTAAGCTTCTGCATATAAGACCAAGATCTGATACCAATTGTTAGACAACTTAGATAACCATAGGGCAACTGAGAGGGGGGGAAGGGGGGTGAATCAATTGTCAACAAATTATAAAACTTTAAGCATTCAAAACCTTATTACCGGAACACATAAACTCAATACCGGAATGCATAAAAAAAATACCAGATAATTGATAAAGCAATTAAACATAAACATAAATCACATAATAGTTACCATCCATCAAGAACAGATGACACCAATATTTGTACATGGAAAACCTAGTAAAGGGAAAACCACGGTGGGAAGCCTACCCATAGTCAGATAATACTTCTGCAGTAGGTATGTGATTACAATATGAGGGTCCTCCACATGCCAGAAGGTCAATGACCTAGAGCACACTTCTCATCACAAAAGGAGCCTCATTGACTACAAAATAAATCTAGACTACAATTCAGAATGAAGAATGAACTGCAAAGATATCATCTCCTATGCCTGAGAATAGTTCTGATTAAGCACAATACCAAAGGCCTTAAACCTCTCTTACCAACCCAATTCGATCACCTATGATTGACCAAATGTTTTGCATATGATTACAACTTTATTCGCACATAGATAATCCCATAACCTTGACCTATATGTCCATTGCCATGATCTACAAAGAGATCTTACATCATATTTATACCATCCCAGGACCTAAACAATTAGGTCGGCCACCTAAAAGATAATACAATAAATTCATATCATAAAACCACAATCTAATGATCAACCATGTTGACTTAGGCTGAAAACAATGTAAACCAATCATTAAAGACCAACGGTAATGCATCAAGAACATCCTCCAACATGTTACATAAACCAGTCCATAACCTATATAACACCGAACCCAAAATAGGTCACCATAAACCAAATCCAACACCACCGATCAACATGAACACGAACAAGATAACTAATAGAATCCTGAAAGCCATCTAGAAGCCGCACCAACACCACTTATCACATGCATCAAAATATCTTCAACAAAGCTCTGCCAGAAAAAAACCCTTACCGATGATCAAAAGGACTCCTAGATCAAATGATAGCTCCTGAGTCATAAAATCTCAAACCAACTGATCATGATACACATCTAAATAGCATGAATGATAGATCCAAAAAAATTCCACAAACCAAAGCATACCGGATCAATATCATAATCCAACCACTCTACCAGAACTAACCGAAAATCGATAAACAACCAAAACAATCGGTGTTGCCATCAATGACAAAACATTAATGCAACACATAATCAATTCCTCCAAATTGCCAATAATTGTATCTTATGTTTACGGGTAACACACCTTATTTGTCTTCTTGCATACTCCTTCCTACATACCGGTTGACTATACCAGTTGACATCAATGACAACACAATGCCAACAAAGTTCAATTGTTGTGCAACATCAACTTCAGTTTTTAGGAAAATTTTGCATGGCTATAATGACCAATTTCGGGAACGCATGTTTCATAGTGATAGTTAATTAGTAGTTTCATTGGATTTTAAGGCAGAGACTTGCATGTGAACTGTAGGTCCTTTCTTTTTTAGCACTTAGTTCAGATAGCTTTAATTCCTAGAATTAGGACATGAAACTCTATAAATTAGAAGTTTTGATTCATTGTAATGGTCCGCGAATTGATGATTTGAGGTCCAATTAGAGATTTTATGCATATTTTTATGAGTTTAGAAGAATTTTTGTGATACCCTTTGAAGTTTAATTCAAAAAGAAGCTTGTGGATTTCTTGATCTACTTTTGTGTTCTATACGGTTATGTTTTTTGTAATTTGGTAACTTCTATTATTTGAATCAACAACTAGTTCTTTTTGGATGCTTTGTTATTTTATGAATCATATTGCACATGCAAATGGTATATGAGGATTAAATTGGTAGGGCGATTATTGGTTGGGTAATATTAATTTCCATTTGTGTGTGAAGTTGATTGACTTTAAACACTTTCTGGAGCTCGTTATCTGAATGTTGATTTAGTGATATTGATAATATTGGGATTATGGAATTCTAACTGTGTGGATCATTCAGTTGTTATTGTATCGAATTCATTTTTATTTTCTTGTTCCCCCGATCTATCTTTTGTTGTTTGTTTTGAGAGAATGTAAATGAGAAAATACAAAAAAAAAAGAAGGTAATTTGAAGTTATTTCAACCAGTAGGCTCCTTGACAGGCACAATCTCATCAACCATTGAGCTGCCTATCACCATCGAGACTCAACTATATAGACCTTGGAGTAGTTAGTTTTCAAAAACTTACTGCATTCCTAAATGGTGAATTGGAAGAAGAGGTATACATAGAGAAAACAAATGGATTTCAGTTGACTAATCAAGAAGATATGGTGTGTCGGTTGAAGAAATAATTGTATGGATTGAAGCAAGGGTCAAGAGCATGGTATGCCAGATTAGATAAATATTTGCTGAAGCTTGGATTTAACAAAGGTACTGCTGATAGTAATCTTTACTTCAAAATTGATCATGATAACATTTTGAGTTTTGAAGTTTTTGTTGATGACATTATTTTTTGGAGGGAATGATAGTTTGTGCAAAGACTTTGCTAATGAAATATAAAATGAATTTGAGATATCTATGATTGGAGATATGAAATTCTTTTTGGGATTATAAATCACACAGTCAGAAAAATGGATCTTTATATCTCAATCCAAGTATGTGAAAGAATTTTTGAAGAAGTTCAATTTGGAAGACAAAGCTAGTTGGAACCCCTATGGTGATCAGATATAAGTTGAATAAGGAAGATGATTCCCCTAAAGCAAATCAGACTGGATACATATCTATGATTGGTGGATTACTTTATTTGACTCAAACTAGACCGAATATCATGAATGTTGTTTATCTTGTTGGTAGATTTCAAGCTGATCTTAAGGAATCTCATGTTGTAGCTATTAAAATAATTTTTAGATAGTTGAAAGTTACTATTGCTTTTGGTTTATGGTATCCTAAAGATGATGGTTTTACTTTGAGTGCTTTTACTAATGTTGATTGGGAAAGAGATGTGGATGACCAAAAGAGTACTAGTGGTGGTGTATTTTTCTTGGGAAAAAGATTGGTTTCTTGGTTGAGCAAAAAACAAAATTTAATTTCTCTATCTACTACAGAGGCATAATATATTGTTGCTACTAACAATTGTACTCAAGTAGTATGGATGAAGTAGATATTGAAAGATATCAGAGTAGTGTATGATGAGCCTATTTCTATCTATTGTGACAATTCAAGTGCAATTAACATTTCTAAGAATCTGGTGTTGCATTAAAAAACTAAGCATATATCATTCAAGTTTCTTTTTGAGAGACAAGGTAAATGAGAAAGAAGTCAGATTGGATTATATGCCTATGAAGGAAAAAATTGTGGACATCTTCACGAAGCCTTTTCTTGAGGATACTTTTGAGTATCCCAGAGGGAATTTAGGGGTGGTTTCTCCTCCTAATCAGAACTAAGATGTATTGGTATGCATCAGTTTGGTGCATTTCACAGTCATATCTTGTGATCTAGCTTAATGAGTTAAGGCTGCTACTTAGGGGGAGTAGTTGGTAATTCATTTTTGTGCATTATTTTTGTGTTTTTATTGCAAATATGTGTCTTTTTCATTGATGTCAAAGGGGGAGAGAGTCATGTGAAAACTATATTGGGAGAGAGTGATTTTGGGGAGAGAGAGTAATATGCAAGGTCTAAGAGAGAGCTGTTGAATTCTTTATCATTGATTGTTTTTCACATCATATGGTGCCATGAATGCCAAAGGGGGAGATTGTTGTAATTATGCTGCAAATATGTGCTTAAGAGATATCTGAGAGATGTGTTGTCATTGACGTCAACATATTTTTCTATCTGTGATAGTGTTGCAATGAAGTTCAACGAGTTGATTTGTTTAGCATGTTGATGATAAAAGTTTGTAGATTAAAGGGTTTGTAGAGGATTGTTTGTAGATGTTTCAGTACAATTTTCAGTAGTCTGCATGAATATTTGAGTGAGTTATGGGTATCTATGTTGAGACTGGTTTTTTCAGTTGTTCAGTGATTGACAGTGTCAGTACTTTGATCTACATTGTAGTTAGTGTTCTTGAGGTTCAATATAATGATGATGTGATTCAAGTAATTTGTGTTGATGTGGATTTTGTGGTGGTAATTCATGATGCTTAATATGGATGTTTTTGGATTGTGTGCCTTTTGTGTTGGTGGTCCACATTGATTATTAAGCTCATAATTGATTTTTTCTCCGATGTGTTAGTGTTCCTCATATATGTGGCCGATCGGATGCTTGTAGCGTGTTATAGATGTTCGATGCATAATTCTTGGAGGTGTTTTGTATTCGAGGCATGTGATATGGGTCCATGCTATGTCTTAACCAACATTGCTTGGTCCACATGTGATATTGTAGTGTGTATGTTATATTTTTGTAATTAAGTGGTGAGTGTTGAGCCCTTGTTGAATCTTCACAAGGTTGATGTCATGTATAAATAAATGTAATAGATTTGTAATTGTGTGGTGCTATGTATGGATGAGAATCAAATGTATGTGCGAATAATGTATTAATCTTTTAGACGCAGAGAAGAGTGAAGAGGAATTTGTTATGTGCTTAATTGGAATTGTAACCAAGCATTATGAGATGCTATTGTTAGGTTCATGAACTTTCAAATGTGATCCAAATCTGTTTGTAAGATAGTGAGTCTTTCCTAGGTTATAACCCTTATTGTTTTTGAGTAGTGAGCTCTAGGCAATATGCTTGAATGCATGTGCATTCCCCATTGTAATTTCTCTATATTTCTAACAGAGTACAATAATATTGTGGGTAGGTTCCCATTGTGGCTTTTCCCTTTATTATTATGAGGATCTAGTTATTATTGAGAGGGGGGTGGATCAGTAATAAAATAAATCTGAAATGCTTCACAAAACTATACCAGTAACTACTCAAACAATCTTCTAAGTTGACTTAACAAACCAAGCACTCAAGTGTTCATAGATATGCAAACAAAGTAAAGATACCAAATGCTCAAATCAACAATGCATCCACCACATGAAGACATAGATTTTTGACGTGGAAACCCAACTGGGAAAACCATGGCAGGAATTAGAACCCATAATATGTATTTACACTCTTTTGGAATGTACTCGGTTAAAGGCCTAGCATGGTTAAGAGCTTACAATATGCCCGGTTAAGAGTCCTTGTTAGGAGTCACCTAGTCAAGGGATTTTGCCTCAGCCCAATTAGGAGCTCTACCCTGTTAAGAGTAACCTTGTTAGAGGATTTCAAACTCAAGTTAATGAGCCACCCTATGAAGGGATTTACAATATTAGACCTGTTAGGGTCTACGGTTAAGGGATTTCAAACTGTTGTAACTATTAGGGAATAAGAAGGTAAATGATCTGATTACAACACTTCCTTTCTTGCTAGTACAAATCCTTTTCAGCACAACTTTTCTACACATGTAGACACTTCAAACTGGTTCGACAATACCTTCTTCGTAAACTATCGACATACAAACTGTTCTCCAAATAGCCCTAAATACACTCTTCAGTTAGGGCGGCTAAAAACCCTAATTATATAAACAAGATACAATGAATTTACATTTCGCGTAGAAAAACACTCTGCCGTAATACATTATAAATCATCACAACAAATTTATAGATGATTTCTACTATTGAATGATCATCGCACATCAAATTGATAAGCAATCAAACCCTTTCTTCATTCTTCTAAGCACTTTGTTGCTTCCCAATAAATCCGATCCTTGTACGTGGTCAAATACCATCTTATCATTACACATGGATTATGACTCATCATCACTAAGTTATGATCATGATAAGATCCACCACCAAACCTTAAATCATTACCAATTAAATATCTAATACTGTTATTCATTCATCTTCACAGAGTGCATTACAGTCAATTATAAATGTGCTTTTCGATTCACCAAACTTGATGTGATTTCAATCACAGACTCATGCCAATGTTATGAACATATATTCTGAGCCGCAAGACCTGAATCTTCTCCAATTGTCTAAATTTATCATCTCTCTATTCCTATTTACCGGTTGACAACAACTTAGCAATTTTGTTGTCTAACTGATTCCACTACTAGTTAGGCTATACTAGTTGGTCTAGATGACCTAGATGACTAAAAAACCATGGTTGGCATAAATGACAACAAATACCTGATCATATCAACTTTACTAGTCATCTTCTCATCCCACCATCATCTCCATCAGTTATGCCAACAATCTCCCCCTTTGGCATTGATGGTAACACCAAAAGCTCACCAAAATCTCATCATGCAAAAGATGAACTCTAACTATTATGACTGTTGTACAATTATTTTCTTCTTCTATTATGTTTCACTTGTTCTTCTCCCTTCATCAGTTCTTCTCTTTCTTCTCTTCACTATTCTTCTTCCCCTTTACTTTTCTTCTCCCCGTTTGACAATAATGCCAAATGTGCAAAGTGTCAAATTCATCTTCTGTTGCTATTGTTTTCTTCATCTCTGTTGCTCCCCCTGAGGAGTAGCCCTTTTCTCATTAATCCATAGTGAAAGATCTTCAATTAGTCCATTGGATTAATGCTACAACAACATCTTAGTGTTGGCCATTTGGAGGAATTGATTATGTGTTGCATTGATGTTTTGTCATTGATGCCAACACTAGCTATTTTGGTTGCTTTACCGACACCCTTGTGGTCTCGGTAGGTTGTTTGGTTTCTGGTTACTTTTGATCCAACATGATCCAATATGCTCTAGTATGATTTTGTTATAGATTTTTCTTACTCATGTTCATATTCAGTCAGCTAGTTTTGATCTGGTGATCGGATGCTATCTTGTTTGCTAGCAAGGCTTGGTTTGTTGTTCCGACGAGGGTTTCACCGACATAGATTTGATAAAGATATTTGATGATATACATAAGTGGTGTTGATGTGGCTTCTGGTGGAGATTTAGGATGTTTATGGTGATCATGTTCGAGACTTAGTTGATTGGGATCATTGATTTAGCATGTGTAGAGCTAATTTGGGTCCCGGTGTATTTAGTTATGGATCGGCTTAATATAACATGTGGATTGGAACTCTCGATGTGTTTTTGAGATGTCTTATGGGTTGGATATTATTTGTTTGGTCTTAGGCTGACATGTTTTGTAATTATGTAATTTTTTTATTGTCTGGTGGCCAGCCTGATTGTTTATGGTCAAGGGTTTGTATATATATGATGTAAGATCTCATTGTAGAATATATAGATAGGGAAAGGGATATGGATATGTAATGTGTGAATAATGTAATATCATTCAAGTAGAGGATTTGGTTGATCATTAGAGATTGAGTTGGGTTTATGTAAGAGGATTTAGTTCTCCGGTATTGAGCTTAATCGGAACTGTATTCAGACATAGGAGATGCTATCTTTGCAATTCATTCATTTCTCCGGATTGTAGTTTGGATTTATATATAGCTAGTGAGACTCCTTTTTTGATGAGCAGTGTGCTCTAGGATGTTAGCCTTCCTACAAGTGTAGGCCCCTCAATTGTAATTAACATACTTACTGCAGAAGTATTATTTGACTGTGGGTAGGCTTCCCACTATGGCTTTTCCCTTTACCGGATTTTCCACGTATAAATCTTGGTGTCATGTGGATGGTATGTATTCTCTGATTATTGTTTATGCTTAATTGGTTTATTTTCTATTTCGGTATTTGGTTTAAGCATTCCAGTATTTATGTTTTGGGATTCGGTATTAAAGTTTAAATTGCTTAAGGTTTCGGTAATTTGAGACAACTGATTAACTCCCTCCCGTCAGATGTCTTCCGGTTATTTAAACTGTCTAACAATTGGTATCATAGCTCTGGTCCTCTTTGTAGAAAGCTTAACCAATTGAGGAAGATCCTATGATGACTAACAATTCAAGTTCATCTAGTTCATCTGGAGCTATCTTTCAGAGAGATATTCCTAGGCTTGATGGAACAAATTATCGAGTATGGAAGATTCCGATGGAGACTCATCTGAGATGTATTAGTAGGGAGATTTGGGAGATCACAAGAATGGTGTCACACCTCATAATCTAGCATCTGGAAACCCTCCTTTGGCAAACTTGGATAAGGAGAAATTGAGAATGATTGTAGAGAAAGAGAAGCCCTCTTGTGTGCACTTTTTGATCAGCAAATAATGGGATTAACTGACAAATCATTTGCAAAAGCTATATGGGATAAGTTGGAGAATCTTAATGAAGGATACCCTACTGTGAAGATTGCTAAACTTGATGGTTATCGGGTGAGATATGAAAACTTGAAGATGGAAGAAGATGAAAGGATTACTGCATTCATGGAAAGGGTAAATGAGATTGTTATGGGAATTCAATGTTGTGGTGGAACTCTGAGTGAAGATGAAATTGTTTCTAAAGTTCTGAGAGCCCTACCACCAACTTACAATATGAAGGCTACTACAATTAATAAGTTGAGAATAATGGCTAATACTTCTATCAACAGAGATACCTTGGTTGGAAAATTATTTTCTTTTGAGCTTGAAGAATTTGGACCTTTTGGAGCTGTGAAGTCTGAACCTATTTTTCATGCATCTACATCATCAACCAGTAAGCAAGAAGAGTACCTAAAGGACCGGTAGGAAGTAAGTATGAAGGAAAAGCACCTTTTAAATGTTTTCCATGCAATAAGATGGTCATTTTTCATCTACATGTCCTGAAAGGAATTCAAGATTTGAAGAAAGAGTTAGAAGATCTTTTAAGCCTATCCCTAGATATCAAAACAAGTACAAGTACAAGAAAAAAAAAGATAATTCATGCTACATAGCAGATGAGGAAGGTGTGACTGATTCTGATGATGAACTGACATAAGACTCTGCTAGTGGTTCTGGAAATGGTAAGGAATGGGTGATCTTGGCTATCAAGGAAGATGTTCTGACACTGGAAGAGAATGTACCTAAAGAGAAGGCACTAGTTGCTAAAATTGAAGACAAGGATAAATGGGTAATTGATAGTGGATGTTCACATCATATGACTAGAGATAAAATGGAGTTTCTATCTTTGCAAGAATTTGATGGTGGTCTGGTTAGATTTGGAGATGACGAAGCATGTATGATCAAAGGAAAGGGAACAATATCATTGGATGGTAAGAACCATACTAATAATGTTTATTTTCTTGAAGGTTTGAGGCATAATATTTTGAGTGTAGGACAATTGGTGGTTAAGGGATTTCAATTATAGTTCAAGGATGGAAAATGTAAAATCATTAATAGATCTGGTTTGGAGATTGCAACTGGTACACAGACAAAAGGTAATATATTTCATTTGAATTCCAGCAAGAAGACATGTTTGATTGCACAATTTGATGAGAGTTGGCTATGGCATAAAAGGCTATGTCATGTGAATTTTTATTTCATTGTTAAGATCAGTTCAACCAAGGCACTTAAAGATATACCTAAGATTGTGAAGCCCTATAATCCGGTATGTAAAGAATGTCAAATGGGAAAATAGGTCAGAACCTCTTTTAAGTGTATACAAGATAAATCTAATGATGTTATTGATCTTATTCATACTGATTTGTGTGGCCCTGCTAGAGTTAAAAGTTTCCAAGGTGATAGATATTTTATGCTAATCATTGATGATTAATCTAGAATTATGTGGGTTACTTTTTTAAGGGAGAAATTTGAGGCTTTTGAAAAGTTTAAAATATTTAAGGCTAAAGTTGAGACAAAGAAAGAATAAAAGATTAAATGTTTGAGGTCAGATCATGGTGGAGAATTCACATCCGGTGAGTTTAATAACTTTTGTGAGAAGCATGGTATTAGGAGACAATTTTTTGGTCCCTAGACACCTTAGCAAAATGAAGTTGTGGAAAGGAAGAACATAACTATCTTGGATGCTGCTAGAATAATGATGATGGAATCTAGTCTACCTCATATCTACTGGAGAAAAGAAATGAGCACTGCGGTTTATACATTCAACAAAGTACATATCAAAGGAGAAAATGGTAAGACACCTTATGATTATGGTTTGGCAATACACCTATAGCTAAGTATTTCAGAATCTTTGGTAGTGAATGTTATATCAGGAGAGATGATATCATTAGCAAATTTGATCCTAGATGTGATGAAGGAATATTTATTGGTTATTCTAATAAAAGCAAGGTATATAGATGTTATAACAAGAGATTGTAGAGAATTGTGGAGAGTGATAATGTCAAGGTGGATGAGCTGAATAAAGGTCAAATCAGAGTTTATGAGAAAGAACTAGCAGTGGAAATGATCATAACTGAACCAATAATACCTTTACCAGAATAGAATATTGAACCTGTTACTCTGATAGTATTAGAAGAATCAATAGTAACTGAAGAACCGAGGAGAGGAACAGAGAGTCAAAGGACTCCTAGGTATGTGAGGTTGAATCATTCAGAAGATTAGATAATTGGGGATAAGAACAATGGAGTGATGACAAGAAGAAGACTCGAATCTAATGAGGTATGTTTAATTTCTCAAGTTGAACTAGTATCAGTAATTGAAGCATGTAAAGATAAATGTTGGTTGAAAGCTATGGAAGAAGAATTAGATCAAATTGAGAAGAATAACACATGGACTTTAGTTCCTTGGCCTAAAAATAAGAATGTTATTGGAACTAAATAGGTTTTTAGGAATAAATTGAATGAAGATGGTCAAGTTTTAAGGAATAATGCTAGATTGGTTTGTAAAGGATATTCTCAGAAGGAAGGAATTGATTATGGTGAGACTTTTGCACCTGTAGGTAGGATTGAATCTGTAAGATTATTTCTTGCCTATGTTGCCCATAAGAACTACAAGGTTTATCAGATGGATGTCAAGTGTGCATTTCTAAATGGGGATCTTGATGAGGAAGTTTATATTGAGCACCCTAATGGTTTTTCACTTTCAGATGATAAAAAAATGGTTTGCAGGTTAAGGAAAGCTTTATATGGATTGAAATAGACACCTAGAGCTTGATATGCAAGGTTGGATAAATGTCTTTTGAAGCTTGGTTTTACTAAGGGTAATGCTAACAGTAATTTATATTATAAGGTCACGAATGATAATATATTGATCATTGAAGTATTTGTTGATGACATTATTTTTGGAGGTGAAGATAAGTTATGCATAGAATTTTCTAAGAATATGGAGAAAGAATTTGAAATGTATATGATTGGGGAAATGAAATTTTTCTTAGGTTTGCATATTACTTAGACTAATAAAGGTATTTTCATCTGTCAAAATAAGTATGCTAGGGAATTGTTGAAGAAATTTGGTATGAGAGACTCTTAACCGGAAAGTAATCCTATGGTTACAAGTGAGAAATTCATAAGGAAATATGTTTCCACACCGGTAAATCTTACAAGATACAAATCTATGATTGGAGGTCTTCTTTATTTGACTAAGACTAGGCCTAACACAATGAACGTTGTTTGTATTGCATCTAGATATCAAAGTGATCCTAGAGAAAATCATGAGAGTGTGGTGAAAATAATTTTTAGATACTTGCAAGGTACATCTGAATATGGTTTGTGGTACCCTAAGGGTGATGACATTACTTTATGTGCATATACAGATGTTGATTGGGTTGGTGATGTTGATGACCAGAAAAGTACTTCTGGTGGAGATTTCTTTCTTGGAAAGAAGTTGGTTTCATTGATCAACAAGAAACAATCATGTACTTCTTTATCTATTGCTCAAGCTGAGTATGTTGCTATTGCTACTAACTATACACAGGTTCTATGGATGAAGCAAATGTTAAAGGATATCAAAGTGCATTTCACTGGACTGATAGTTATTCACTATGATAAATCTGCTACTATTGCCATATCAAAGAATCTGGTATTTCACTCTAAGACAAAGCACATATCTATCAAGTATAACTTTTTGAAGGAGAAGGTGGAAGAAAATGAAGTTAGATTGGTTTATGTGAACACTAAAGAGCAAATTGCAGATATTCTCACTAAACCTTTGCCTAAAGAATCTTTTGAGTACCCGAGAGACAGGTTAGGGGTTTCTGCCCCTCCCAAAGAGAACTAATTGATGTTATTTGGCATCAGTCTGGAATGCATTATCAGAGATATCATTCATTCCGGCACTTATGTGGGAGTAGTTAGCCTTGTGATTCAGTGGTTTATGTTTTTTCTTTGATATTTTTGTTAGATTTCTTGCATTGATGTCAAAGGGGGAGAGATATTAGTGAAAAATAGAGCTTTACAGAGATATCATTCATAGGGGGATTTTGGTCTTTATTTTAGAATTTTATTGCTATATCTTTGTGTGGGAGATTGTTGGTTGTCTTCCATTAGGGGAGACTTGTTTGGCATTTCATGGCACTTGGATGTTTTTCACATCTAGTGTTGTCATCAATTCCAAAGGGGGAGATTGTTGGCCATTTGGAGGAATTGATTATGTGTTGCACTGATATTTTGTCATTGGTGTCAACACTAGTTGTTTTGGCTGCTTTAGCAAAACCCTTCTGGTCTTGGTAAGTTGTGTGGTTTTTGGTTGGTTTGGATCCGACATGATCTTGTATGCTCCGGTATGATTTGTTTATAGATTTTTCTTACTCATGTTCATATTTAGTCAATTGGTTTTGATCTGGTGATCAGATGCTATCCTATTTTCTAGCAAGGTTGGTTTGTTGTTCCAACGAGGGTTTCACTGGCAGAGCTTTGATGAAGATCTTTGATGATATGCATAAGTGGTGTTGGTGTGGCTTCTGGTGGAGATTCAAGATGTCCATGGTGATCATGTTCGAGACTTAGTTGATTGGGATCATTACTTTAGCATGTGTGGACCTAATTTGGGTCTCGATGTATCTAGGTTATGGACCGACTTAATGTAATGTGTGGATTGGACCTCTCAATGTGTTTTCGGGATGTCTTATGGGTTGTATATGATTTTTTTGGTCTTAGGCCGACATGTTTTGTAATTATGTAATTGTTTTAAGGTCTGGTGGTCGACTTGATTGTTTATGGTTGAGGGTTTGCATATATATGATGTAAGATCTCATTATAGAATATATAGATAGGGAAAGGGACATGGATATGTAATGTGCAAATAATGTAATATCATTTAGGCAGAGGATTTGGTCGATCATTGGAGATCGAGTTGGGTTTATGTAAGAGGATTTAGTCCTTTGATATTGAGCTTAACCGGAACTATATTCAGGCGTAGGAGATGATATCTTTGCAGTTCATTCATTTCTCCGGATTGTAGTCTGGATTTCTATGTAGTCAGTGAGACTCCTTTTGTGATGAGCAGTGCGCTCTAGGCTATTGGTCTTCCTGCAAGTGTAGGACCCTCAATTGTAATTCACTTACTTACTACATAAGTATTATCTGACTGTGGTAGGCTTCCCACTGTGGTTTTTCCCTTTACCTAGTTTTCCACGTATAAATCTTAGTGTCATGTGGATGGTATTTATTCTTTGATTATTGTTTATGCTTAATTGGTTTATCTGCTATTTCAGTATTTGGTTTAAGCACTCTGATATTAATGTTTTGGGTTCCAGTATTAAATTTTTAAATTGCTTAAGGTTCTGGTAATCTGAGACAACTGATTCACCCCACCTCTCAGTTGTCTTCCGATTATTTGAATTGTCTAACACTTAGTTAACCTTTTATAGGGGTATAACCCCTAGCTTGCCTCTGCAATACTCAAAGGTCTCTTTAGGCAATGGCTTAGTGAAGATGTCAGCCAACTGCTCCTTTCTTGACACATGATCCATCTTGATTTGCTTTTCCTGCACTCTCTCTGTCTCTCATATAATTATACTTCAGTTCAATATGCTTTGTTCTAGCATGCAATACATGATTCTTTGAAATGTTTATTGCACTTGTATTATCACAATATATGATCACCAGTTCTATCATATTCTCCTTGAATCTTTCTAATACATGACTCATCCATATTGCTTGAGTATAGTTCGTAGATGCAGCCACATATTCTGCTTCTACTATAGACTGAGAAATGCAACTTTGTTTCTTACTAGTCCAGGATACCAGTCTTCCTCCTATAAATAATGCACCACTGGTTGTGCTATTCTAGTCCTCTACATTACCTGCCCAATCAACATATGTGAATACCTTCAAAGATAAGTTTCCTTTGTATGGATACCATAATCCATAATCAATAGTTCCTCTAAGATACTTGGAAATTCTCTTCACTACCACCATATGAGTCTCTTTAAGACTTTTTTGAAATCTAGCCACTATACCAACTTCATGAGCAATGCTTGGTCTACTATGTACAACATAGTGTAGTTTACCAATCATTGATCTATACTTAGTTTCATCCATAGGATCTAAATCATCTTCCTTGGATAATCTGCAACTAGTAACAATAGGGGTTCCAACCAGTTTAGAGTCTTCCATTCCAAAGGTTTTCAATACCTCCTTCACATATTTGGACTGACTGATAAAGATTCCTCCTTTCATCTATTTGACCTGCAAACCAATGAAAAAGTTGATTTCACCTATCAAAGACATTTCAAATTCCTTTTTCATTTTTTCTGCAAAAGTTAAACTCATGTCATCATCTCCTCCAAATATGATATCATCTACAAACACATCTGCAATCAATAACTTGTCTCCTTCTATCTTCAAGTAAATGTTGTTGTCCTCACTAGTTGTTTGAAATCCAATCTTTATCAGGTGTGAATGGAGTCTCTCATACCATGCCCTTGGAGCTTTCTTTAACCCATATAAAGCTTTATGAAGTTTGCACACCATGTCCTTATCTTCAGTCAATGCAAACCCATCCGATTGTTCAATGTAAACCTCTTCTTTTATAATTCCATTAAAAAATGCCGACCTAACATCCATTTGGTATACCTTGAATCCTTTCAATGCTACAAATGCAAGTAGCATTCTTACTCCTTCAAGTCTAGCAACCGGTGCAAAGGTTTCTCCATAATCCTCACCTTCTTCTTGTGCATAGCCTTTACAAAATAGTCTAGCCTTTTTCCTAACCACTTCACCATCTTCATTCAATTTGTTCCTGAACACCCACTTAGTACCAAACACAGTTTTATCAACTGGTTTGGGGAAAAGTGACAAAGTGTTGTTCTTCTCTATTTGATCAAGCTCCTCCTGCATATCCTTTATCCAATCATCATCCTTGAGAGATTCCCTCATTGTCTCAAGTTCAATTGTGGAAATCAGACAAGCACTTTCTCTGATCCTTCTCCTCGTTTGTACTCCATCATTCCTGTCTCAAATTATCTGATTTGTAGAGTGATTCAATTTACATATCTAGGTATAACCAGTTACGATGTAGAGTATCCTCCACACTATTTTGCTCAACATCATTTTAAACTTCCAGTTCAATGATCACTAGCTTCTATTCATCTACTACATTAGACTTGTTGGAATCATCAAATTTGTCAAAATACTCATCAACTTTCACATTAACACTTTCCACAATCTTCTTGGTTCTTTTGTTAAAGCACTTGAATGCTTTACTCTTAGTTGAGTAACCAAGGAAAGTTCCTTCATCACTTTTAGGATCAAACTTTCTGGTATACTCATCTCTCTTTATGTAACACCTACTGCCAAAGACTTTGAAATGACTAACATTAGGAGTACGACCATACCATAATTCATAGGGAGCTTTGTCACTACCTTTCTTGACCAATATCCGGTTCATTGTGTATACTGTAGTGCTGATTGCTTCTCTCCAAAACATTTTAGGTACATCCCCTTGTATCAACATTGTTCGTGCTACTTCAACTATTGTCCAGATCCTCCTTTCTGTAATCCCATTCTATTGTGGTGTCCTTGGTACAAATAGTTGTCTCTTGATTCTATTCTCTTCACACTATTTCACAAATTCAGCTGATGTGAATTCTCAATCAGATCTCAGACACTTTAGGCTCTTACCAGTTTCTTCCACCACTAAGGATTTGAATGCCTTAAACTTGTTGAAAGCATCAAACTTCTCCTTAAACAATATAACCCACATCATTCTTGAATGATCATCAGTAAATATCATGAAATATTTATCACTTTGAAAACTCCTAGTCCTCACAGGACCACATAAATCAGTGTGCACCAAATCTAAAACATTTTCAGAAGAAAATTATTTGCTTTTAAAAGAGGAAGTAGTCATCCTACCCAACTGACACTCCTTACAAATCACATTGTCTGGTTTGACTAGTTGTGGCATACCTCTAACCATACTTGACTTGTTGACCTTGACCAAATTATCAAAATTTACATGACAAAATCTTCTATGCCATAGCCAACTGTCCTCAACTTTTGCAACCAAACAACTATTAACATTAGTCTCCAAATGGAATAAGTTACCTTTTGTTTGTTTACTGGAAGAAATTAGTTCTCCTTTGCTTCCTAAAATCTTGCACACTCCATTCTTGATCTCAAGATGATAACTTTTATCATTTAGTTGACCAACACTCAACACGTTATGCTTCAGTCCTTCAACCCAATACACATCATGAGCATTACTTTTTCCATTTAAGGAAATTGAACCTTTACCTTTTACCAAGAATGGTGTATTGTTGCCAAATCTCACTACTCAACCATCACATTGTTCAAGTGAGATGAACTTGTTCTTGTCACCGATCATTTGGTGTGAGAAACCACTATCAATGAGCCACTGATCACTACTAGTATCAATATAAAACACTAAATCTTTCTTGTTAGAGAGATCTTCCTTAATTGCTACAAAAAAAATTTCCTCATTATCTTCATCCTCTGATTCATCATTGGTAATACCTTCATCTACTACAACATATTATTGTTTCTTAGCTTTTCCCTTAAACTTCCTAAACTTTTCTTTCTGGTCACTGTTAGGGTAATTAGCAGCAATATGTCCTATTTTGTTACAATAAAAACACTTAAGAGGAAGCTTTCCTTTGTACTTACCGATACCTATAGGAAGTTTCTTTGCCAATAAAGCCTCAATTTTGATCAAGTTATGTTCATCATTCACTTCTCCATTACCACCTCCATGATGAATTGACCTATATTCATGGTTATGATAGACATCCTTTCCTTTTTTTACTGGTGCATTAGATACTGATGCTTTGAAAGAATATTCTTCTTTAGGTACACTATTGTCAAAGATATTCAATTCAAAAGAAGTAATCTTTCCTATCAATGAATCAACTAGAAATTTATCTTTGCTGACTGACCTTAATTCTTGGATAGCAGATACTCTAATAGTATAAGCAGTCAGTAAGGTTCTAAGCATTTTACTTACCACTGTGTCTTCTCCTATGGTTCCACCAACACTTTTGATTCCTCCAGCTACTCCTTTTATTCTTTGTCCGTACTAGGTGATGTTCTCACCTTCCATCATCCTCATGTCATCAAACTTGCCTCTTAGGCTATCTTCTTTAGCATTTTGCACATGCTCACCTCCATCATAAATCAACTTCAACTTTTCCCAAACTTTATAAGAGGTTTATAAACCATGAACATCAATATACTCAAAATCAGAAAGAGTCCTTACAATGACTTCCAATGCTTGAATATTCTCCTACTGCTCCTTGAGCTGATCTACAGTCAGAGTACCAGTAGGAGGTGTCTACTGATCAACCACATGCTCCTAGAACTATGGCCCCACTTCTTTGATGTTGATCTTCACTCTATTTCTCCAGATTCTGTAGTTATCCTTTGTGAACTTAGGACCCTCCTTCTTCATAATCTCAGATCTTTAACTCAAGCGGTTAAGCTTCTGCACAAAGAGGACCTAGTGCTCTGATACCAATTGTTATTATGAGAATCTAGTTATTACTGAAAGGGGGGGTGAATCAGTTATAAAAGGAATATGCAACACTTCACAAAACTATACCAGTAACTACTCAAACAATCTTCTAAGCTGATTGAACAAACCAATCACTCAAGTGTTCATCTATATGCAAAAAAAGTAAAGATACCAAATGCTCAAATAAATAATGCATCCAGCACATGAACACATAGATTTTTGACGTGGAAACTCAACTGGGAAAACCACGATGGGAATTAGGACCCATAATATATATTTTCACTCTTTTGGAATGTGCTCAGTTAAAGGCCTAGCCCAGTTAAGAGCTTACAATATGCCTGGTTAAGAGCAAACCCTGTTAGGAGTCACCCAGTCAAGGCATTTTTCCTTAACCCTGTTAAGAGTAACCTTGTTAGAGGATTTTGAACTCAAGTTAATGAGCCACCCAGTGAAGGGATTTTCAATATCAAACCTGTTAAGGGATTTCAAATTGTTGTAACTGTTAGAGAACAACAAGGCAAATGATCTGATTACAACACTTACTTGCTTGCTAGTATAGATCATTTTTAGCACAACTCTGATACACACATTCAGACACTTCAAAATGGTTTGGCAATAACTTCTTCTCAAACTACCAACACACAAACTCTTCTTCAACTAGCCCTAAATACACTTTTCAGTTAGGGTGGCTAAAAACCCTAATGACATCAACAAGATACAATGAATTTACCTATAGTACGGTAAAACACTCTGGCAAAATACATTACAAATCATTACAAAAAATTTCTAGATGATTTTTTTTGTTGAATGATCACTGCACATCGATTTAATAAGCAATAAAACCCTTGTTTCATTCTTTTAAGCACTTTGTTGTTTCCCAAGAAATTTGATCCTTGTACGCACTCAAATACCATCTTATCATTACACATGAATTATGGCACGCCATCACTAAGTTATGATCATGATAAGATCCACCGCCAAACCTTAAATCATTACTGTTTAAAGATCTGATACCAGTATTCATTCATCTTCACAGAGTTTATAACAGTCAATTATAAATGTGCTTTCCAGTTTACCAAACTTGATGCGTTTTCAATCATAGACTCATGCCAATGTTATGAACATATATTGTGAACCGCAACACCTGAATCTTCTCCAATCGTCTGTACTTGATCATTGCTTTGTTCCTATTTATCGGTTGACAATAATTTAGCATTTTTGCTGTCTAACTGATTCCACTACCAGTTAGGCTATGTCGGTTGGTCTAGATGACCTAGATGACTAAACAAACATGGTTGCTATCAATGACAACAAATACCTGATCATATCAACTTTACTGGTCATCTTCTCATCTCATCATCATCTCCATCAATTATGCCAACAATAATCATATCAACTTTACTGGTCATCTTCTCATCATCATCTCCATTAGTTATGCCAACACCCTTGACCATCAAAAATCTAGAAGTGGTGTTATGTGTGTTTATTTTGTGTTGTTGTTTCATAATTTCATGGTTAATCATCATATCTGAGAATAAGTTTAATTTGTGTAAGTTTTTGTGACAACTGATTCACTCCCCTCCCCCTCTCAGTTGTTTGCCCTATTTCCATCAAGCACCACTTAACATGCTTCTATCTCTTTCCATTAAGGTTCGGGTCATTTTTTATACTACCCCATTTGTTGGAGAGTATAAGGTATAGTATTTTTCTTAACATTTTTTTATGCTTATTAAATTCATGAAATTCGAGAATTATTCATGCCCATTCTCAAATCTCAACACTTTTATCTTATATAATCTGATTGTTTTTCTACTAAGGCCTTAAAATCCTGAAAAATAGTTAAATCTTCAGATTTAGAATGCATCAAATATGTCTAGGAGTATCTTGAAACATCATGATGGAGGAAATATAATCTAAATATTTACCAAAAGAATCAACATCAATTGGACCACATATCGAGAAATGAATAATTTATAAAGGTATCTGCAAGTCTTATTAACTCTTTTAGGAAATTACATATGACTTGTTTTGTTTACCAAACATAATGTTCACAAATATTACTTTTACCAATAGAATAATTAGAAATACCATCAACTATAATTTTAACTAGTATGGTCCTAATACCCTTTTCACCAATGTGACCCAATTTATGGAGCTACAACATGTTAGGCCCAATATAGAAAGCTAATTTACTGAGAGGGGAGTGGTGAATCAGTACTCCAAAACTTTTCCTTGATAATAACCTTATTGTTATACTGTTATGCATAAATAGAATAGTGCAGTAACATAAGATAAAACTAAAATCAACAGATAACAATCATACATGATTCACTCCATAACACATATATTTTGGTCACGCAAAAACTCTTGGTTAGAGAGAAAAACTGCGGTGGGGATGGCACCCACAACTTCACTACTGCAATAATAAAGAATGCTCGGTTAGAGCTACATTTAGCTATTTCTGATAGCTTACCCTGTTAGGAGTATCAAGATCAGTTAGATCTACCTTACTAAAGGATTTTTACAACACTATATAAGTGTAGCACATGGTTAAAGGATTTACAATTTATAGACTTGGTTAGAGTATTTTACCCTGTTAAAGGTTTCTCTTACAACTTCAAAATATTACAATAAAATCATTACAAATATCTGCAACTTTACTTCTGAAATGCTAAAGCAGATTCTATGTGCTCTGAATAAGATTACCTAGCTTGTAGCATACCTCGGTAACCCATAATGAAACTTGGTAAACTCTTCTATTTACTCTATTCTTTGACTGTTCACTGATAACCTTCTCGGTGACCTCTCTGTGTCTCTGTAACAGTCTTCCTTCATGCATACACTCTGTTTTCTCTTATTGCATCTCATATGTCTAACCCTAGAATCATGCTGTATAAATAGATCTCTTACAGCGGTGATCTGATTCATTGCTTCGACCTTACAAAATATTCTTCGAATGAATAACTAAACAAAATATCTCATTGGTTAGATTTACCTTGTAATCATAAACAATCTCATAGTGCAATTCCCAATGCAAAAACGGTTAGATGTGCCTCGATGTTGTAACACATTTTCATGTGCATGTCCAGGTTCAATGTATCTGGTAAAACGTTTCACTCAGTGAATATCAACTCGGTGAGTTAAATTTACCACTCAGTAGCCATGAAACTTTACTCGGTAAACAGGTCGGTGAATACTGCGTTTTGTGACTACTTTCTTTTGTAACCTACTAGACTGTTCATACTGACTTCTTTGTGTGTATCGACTGCATGATTCGGTAATACTAACCGACTAGAATATAGTATGACTTTGGATATGAAACTAATGGCAATTTGATAAGTAGTAACAATCTCCCCTTTTGACATTAGTTGAGATGTTTGACAAAAACTACTTACAAAGTCATAACTCAAAAACTATATACTTGACAAAATGACTATACTTGACAATATGTACAATAGTCAATAGTATATGTAGATATACTCCCCTTATCATTATTCTGTACATAACTCTAAATTTTGCATGTTCGGTTCTGTTCTGTACTTGTGTGCTCTGAATGCTCTGTATATTCTACTCGGTATACTCCCCTTGTATACAATACTTAAAATTGTGTTATCAAAACTGTATTACTCTCCAAGTGTAGAATTACTCCCCCTTTGCTGGGCTTTCCTCTATGCAGTATCATAACATTACTACCCCTTTTTGACAAACATTAAAAACTTAATTTCCATCCGGAGGCAGTAACTGATAAAAAATAGTCTTATACTTGGTCTGGGCATCGGTGAGAGCAACTAAGAGTGAGTCCTTGAGACTTTCCATTAAGGAGTTTTGTGCTTGAATATCAGATAAGAGTGATATCAAGCCATCAAGAGTGCTTCCCTCTTGTGTAGTTGATAAGCTTGTAGCGTAGTTAAGCTGCTTCTGTACTGATGAGAGATGAGGAAGGAATAATGTTTGAAGGGTCATTATATCCATCCTAATTTTATGCTCTCAGTTCTAATTGTTGAGCCATGAGCTGTTGTAGGTTTTTGTAAAATTTTTGAACTGAATTAGGCTCAATGGTCAACTTGGATGAGAGATCGGTGATCTCTTTCTCAATTGCATCAATTTTATTTTTGATATCTTTAATAAATAAAGAAAATGTACACAATTTCTAGAATAAATAAAGAATGTGCTTGAGTTGAGGGGACAACTCAGCAATGAATTTGACAAGTTTTACCTTGCCAACAGCAATTGATTTTTGTACTTCCTCTATCATTTTTGCTGTAAGCTCTTTGTCCTTGAGCTTGCTTAAGTACTCAGATGCATCAACTCCAGATGTTTCAATCTGATTGAGGAGTTCATCTAACTGAATATGGATGGCTGCATCGGTTGACACTGTTGCTAATGGTAGCATTTCTGTGAGTAGTGTCCTAACCTTCTGAAGTACTTTGTTCTTTTTCTATATGGCCAGTTGCTTCTCCTGTTCGACCTTTTCTTTGCATAGTTCACCAAATTCAGTGAGTGCTTGCCCTTTCAATTTGGAAATGTCTACATTGGGCAACATGATCGGTTTAGATAAGTCAAATTTAAAACCATGCTTTCTCATCTTCTTCTCTTTTCCTTTGGTCTGTGGCACTAAGACAAGTGCTTGTGAGGCTTGCTGACCCTCGGTAGGTTGCTTGGTAGATGCAACACTTTGGTCTATTCCTGTAGCAGTTGTAGTGTCTTTGGGTGGTTCGGTGCTAGGGGTCTCAGCTGTAATATTTGTAGTGTTTGTCTGTGCTTGAGATGTCTGATCTTTGGTTGTGTTTGCTGCAACTTCAAATTTGTTACTTGTATCTTCTACAGCTTCAGATTTGTTACCTTCGGTAACTTACTCGGTGTCCTTGGGGGCTTCGGTTGAGACTGGTGGATTCACTGGCGGATAAGGCTGAACTTGTTCTAAGACAGATTCACTAGAGACAAGTTTTGCATAAGTGGTGCCTTCAATCATTACCTGCTCCAGTGCTGCTTCATCCATTACATCTTCATCAATTTGTATAGTGTCAACCAGGTCGGGACCTTGCTTGGTGACATCTGGATCTTGCTCGGTGACATCAACAATTTCAATTTGAGATTGTTCACCGACATCCTTTTGTTTGAAGATCTCCTGCCACTTGGCTTTAGTCTCATTTTCCACATCAATATATAGCCCATTCATCAATTTTAAGGCTCTCTGTTTCGCAAGAAATTTTGAGTTGTATGTGATCAGATGCTCCTTAATTTCAGTTACGGACATGTGAGGAAATAAATGGACCAGACTTCGTTATCTTATTTGTCTCTCTGAATCCATTGCATATTTCCACCTGTTATCAATATGTGAGTAGAGTTCACTCGGAAGTGACTTTGCTAGTTCTAATGGTGCTAACCGAAACTTCAGAAGTGTACATATGACAGCTTCTTCAATCTGTCATTTCTCATCATTATTCCTAGACTCATACTTAACATATCTGAATCCTGCAAATCCACCGTATTCTTTGAGATTGGCACAAAAGTTTTCAACACTGTGAATGTTTACCTTTTTGCTTTTCACAATCTGGAATTTGTTTGCATCATCAGACTCTGTATCACTCGACTCTTTTGCCAAAACAAGTCTCTGAGTAGATTTCTTGTAAGTCTTAGTTACCTTAGGAGTGGCAACAGTCTTTTGTTTCTTGCTCGGTGATGTAGCTGATGCTCTGGTCTTGGGTCTCTTTGTTGGTGGAGTCGGTAGGGCCTTTGTGATGTCTTGTTTCTTTCTTTTTAGAACTTTTCCCTTTGGCAACTCTGTGCTCAATGTTATTGCAGCCTCTTGTGCTTCTCATTCTTCCTCGGTAATGGCAAGATTTCCTTTGATAGGTCTAGAGGAGGATTCTTCTCTGAATTTCTCAGATAAGGCTTTTATCATCTTTGTAGCTTTTCTTGTAGCCTTATCATTTTTACTTTCTCCTTCACCTCTTCATAGGTTTCATACCTTAGTTCAGTTGCATGCCTTGGCAATGATAGATAGGCATCAATTTGTTGCTGTGTGATATCATAATCAATTTCATAACCCATTGGTTGCAACGATTGAATCCTTGGTTCAACAACATTTACATAGCAATAATCAGTGTTGACTTCAAAACATATATTGTCCTTGTACTTTTCGACCAGCTGTGGTGGGATCCTGTACCTGTTGTGCATTTTCTCTTGGAATTTGCTGAAGTAATCATCCATGATATCATTAAAGTTATCTCCTAACTTCTTGATGTAATCATTGATCTGATGGGTGATAGGTCGGTGTAGCTCCCATACTACTTTACCGACTGAGGGAAAGAACTTCTCAAAATAGAAAAACATACATACAAGTAGTGAACCGAACTTTAGTGTGTTTGCTGAGTTGTTCTTCTTCAGCTTCCTTATTGTGTTTAGGTTCTCAAACAAGTTCTTTAGTAGCACTTCACATAAGTCTACTTTCATTCCCTTCTTCACTATTTTGTAGGCCAGGTCCACTGCAGCACATGGTACATTGTTTTCCCTTGCAGATTGGAAGAAACAGTAACCAATAACACTGATTGCAAATTTTAGTTCAACATCAGTGACGTTATTTAATTTCAGTCCTTGGTAATTGGATTCTACCCCAATTAGACTGATTAGCTCCTTTTGTGATATCATTTTGTGTGCACGAGCATGATCGTAGATGGGATATCCAGTGATCAGGTGAATGCCTTCCTTCATGATCTTGAACTGTTGCTCTTTTAGCCACATGAAATCATCATGTACTCTGCTCAATACAAACTTAACCCACTGGGGTTTGAACACACGAGGATAGACTAGGGCTTCAGTTAATCCCTTGATTCTGATATGCTCAAATTTACTATCCAGTTTGCCATCAGTGCACAGTTCATCATATGTGTCACTAATCTCTACATGACCGAGTTCCTCAACACGACATTTGGTAAAGAATCTGACATTTTCTACCAATAAGACTCAATCCGGGATGAGTGAAAATGCAGTTTTATCATCCGGTTCTGAGGCAACTTTTGGAGTTAGGGAATATTTCAGCGAGGGCTTCTCCACATTTTGGACAACTATAGGGTCTTGGATCTTGGGCGCCATGGTAGATTTCAAGTAAGATTCGACAAGTTATCCTTAGGGTTTACAAGTGACTGACTCTTCACACTCGGTAGACAATAGCAATTTAACTAGATTGGAAACCAGCTAAACAGTATGAATAGATTGATGTAAATACCTCGAAATTCGCTCTGAATGAAGTTTGATCGCTTTGATTCACTCTGCTCTGCTTCTCGAAAACTTGGGTGAATGAAAATGATTGTGAAAACACTTTTAAGTACTCAAAAATACCTTATCGGGCTCCATGCAAGTTAGGTCAAGATATTAAATGCACTCGGTTCACCTTTTACCGATTTACTCCATTTTCTGTTTTCACCGAGTACCCAACTTTGCTTTATTAACCGACTTGGCAGGTTTCCTGTATACATTGACTTGACAGGTTTCCTATATAGTATATAAACTGGCTAATTACATCTTAACTATGCAGATTTTGAATTCTATTCATAATAGAATAGGAACTGTTATGATTTAACTTTTAAAGAATGCAGTCCCTTCATACCTTTCCTTGACTAATTTGAAATAGGTGCACCTAAATCGGTAGGTAAGGTGCTTTCTTCATTAGACATAATTTCTTTCTTTTTCCAAATCATCTTGAATTTTTCTTTTATCTCTTCAGTGTCTCTTCTCTGTTGATCTTTGCAATCTCCAGCTAAATGTCCATCTTTGTGACAATGAAAACATGCAATATCGGGATTTCTCCATGATCTTCGGTTGTTCAATCCAAACCTTATAAAAAAGTTGGCAATTATATGTCCATATCTTCCACAACATTTGCACCATATCCTTGTATTGTAATCCCATGGTACTACTGCATATTGTCGGTAAGGATCTGTGTGAGTTCGGTAACCTCCAGTGTTTGCTCGATGTGGATACTTCATGTAGTTCTTTTGCTTAAACCAACACTTCTCGGTACTATGTCCATATCTATTGCAGTTTTTACAAAACCCTTAAAATTTTGCCTTTTGATGGTTGTTAATAGACTTTGTCCTACATTGATTAGGTATGTGACCATATTTATTGCAATTATAACAATATCCATTGGACTTAGAGATATTCGGTTGCTTACCTTTTCTGATCTGGCATATGTTGGCAGTATGACCTTGATTTCCACAGTAGTAGCAAATAGGCTTCTTCCTTTTGATGTTATTCCTTTTTCCAGCTTGTTATGATAATTCTCCTCTCTCGGTAGTATGAATTCCTTTCACGGTAGAGTCTTTTCCTTTGTAACCGAGTCCTCCATCTTTGTAGAGTCTTCTTGTATTCAGTTGCTCATCCAACATCTTTGATGCTTCATAGCTTTTCTCCAATGATTCTTTGGATTTCTTCTCTATTTCAAGTTCACTAGTCAACTTTGATACTTCAAGTTTCAATGATTGATTTTCATCATTCTTCAGAATTGCTTCATGATGTGCATAACCTAGTTGATCTAACATATTTTGTTGAATGCTAGTTAACCTTATGATTTCATCATCCTTATTAGATACTAGAGCTTCAAGTTGTTGTTTCTCTCTTTGTAGATCTCTTGCTTTATCCTCAACTATCCTTAATGCATCTAGATTTTCAGTTATTTGTGTACTGAAATGTTCATGTTCTCTTTTCACTGCTCTTAGTTGATCAGCTAGTGCTTTGTTCTTTTCTTTCAACATTCCAATAATTTCTTCAGTCTCTTCAGATATACCGTTCTTAGATGATGTCTTGATTTGTTCCACTAGCTCTTGAGAATCCTATAAGTCATCAGATAATCTTCTCCTTACTTTCAGAGATTTTTACATTTGCCTTTGCATGTCTGCAATCAATTGATTTGCATTATCCAGCTCTTCTTGAAGATGCACAATCCTCTGAGATTGTTTGTAGCCTTCCATTGCTAAGATCTTTCTCTTTAGGTAGTTAAACCCTTTTCCAAGATTCAGGCTCTAATACCAATTGTTAGGCCCAATATAGAAAGCTAATGTACTGAGAGGGGAGGGGTGAATCAGTACTCCAAAAATTTTCCTTGATAATAACCTTACTGTTATGCATAAACAGAATAGTGCAGTAACATAAGATAAAACTAAATTCAACAGATAACAATCATACATGATTCACTACATAACACATATATTTTGGTCACGCAAAAACTCTTGGTTAGAGAGAAAAACTGCAGTGGGGATGGCACCCACAACTTCACTACTGCAATAATAAAGAATGCTCGGTTAGAGATACATTTAGCTATTTCTGATAGCTTACCCTATTAGGAGTATCAAGATCAGTTAGATCTACCTTATTAAAGCTATGAGATTTCCACAATCCATATTGTATAATAGTTTGTTTTTTTGGATTCGATTGTGTGTGTTATTATATTGTGTTGTTGATGGAAAAATAACACACACAATCGAATCCAGAAAAACAAACTATTATAGATCTACCTTACTAAAGGATTTTTACAACACTATATAAGTGTAGCACCTGGTTAAAGGATTTACAATTTATAGACTTGGTTAGAGTCTTTTACCTTGTTAAAGGTTTCTCTTACAACTTCAAAATATTACAATAAAATCATTACAAATATCGGCAACTTTACTTCTGAAATGCTAAAGCAAATTCTATGTGCTCTGAATAAGATTACCTAGCTTGTAGCATACCTTGGTAACCCATAATGAAACCTGGTAAACCCTTCTGTTTACTCTGTTCTTTGACTGTTCACTGATAACCTTCTCGGTGACCTCTCTATATCTCTGTAACAGTCTTCCTTCATGCATACACTTGTTATCTCTTATTGCATCTCATATATCTAACCCTATAATCATGCTGTATAAATAGATCTCTTACAACGGTGATCTGATTCATTGCTTTGATCTTACAAAAGATTCTTCGAATTAATAACTAAACAAAATATCTCATTGGTTAGATTGACCTTGTAATCATACACAATCTCATAGTGCAATTCCCAATGCAAAAACGGTTAGATGTGCCTCGATGTTGTAACACATTTTCATGTGCATGTCCAGGTTCAATGTATCTGGTAAAACATTTCACTCGGTGAATATCAACTCAATGAGTTAACTTTACCACTCGGTAGCCATGAAACTTTACTCAGTAAACAGCTCGGTGAATACTGCGTTCTGTGACTACTTTCTTCTGTAACCGCCTTGACTGTTCATATTGACTTCTCTGTGTGTACCGACTGCATGATTTGGTAATACTAACTGACTAGAATATAGTATGACTTTGGATATGAAACTAATGGCAATTTGATAAGTAGTAACACAACACACATCCATTTCCAAGACTGGATACATAGAAAGAGTTACAAAAAGTGGAGGCATGAAACCTAAACAAATTCTCTATCTGAGATCCCTTAGAAATCACCAAACTCCCCCACACCAACTTGTAACTAGACTTATCAAATTTCACATTCATTCTAGAATAATTCCGCTTGGATACCTTAAGAAAATTTCTCACAAATTTTAGAATATGTAAATTATTATCAAGGGTTTCAACTCTTTGATTAGCAAAACACAACTTTACCTTTCCGTTAGCAAATTTTTTTTCATGCTTTTAACACCAAGGAAAAAATTTGTCCCATAATATATGTAGAGAACCACTTCTTGTGAGAAGTCATATGTAAGGAGGCACCTGAATAAATAGTCCAAGCATCATTATAAATAGATTTAGTTGAAATAAATAAAGAATCAAAATCATTGTCAATAGAAGACTTATTTATGAAGGGTTCAATACTCTCTTTCTTGTTCCTACACTCCTTCACATGCCCTCTTTTACCACAATTATAACACTTTACATTGTTGTTTCTTGGGAGTCTCAGATCATCCTTTTGACTTGTCCTTCTTGTTATCCTCTTTAAGCCCTTTCTCCTTGAACCTTCCTTGAAAGAAAGGCATCTTGGGAGCTAAAGTTCATGAAATTTCTCCTTATTTTTTAGAATGAAGTATGGGAGTAACATTTTCCATCTTAGGTTCTACACCACCACTAATTATGGATAATTAGATTTTTCCAAGATTTAAGAAAAGAGAAAAGAAATAAAATATACTTATCTTAATCTTCTATTTTAACATCTATTGATGCAATCTAAGTTATAATAAAATTAAAATCATTCAAATGTTCAACAATTGAATCACCATCCTTCATATTTAGTGAATATAAAGATATATTGAGATTGTTAAAAAAATATTTAGTTTGATAGATTTCACCTATCTTCCTCCATAACTTGTATGCAATATCTTCAGTAGATATATTTAGGAAAAAATCTACAAGAAACAAGTTAATGGTTTACCATGCCTTTTTATCTAACTGCATCTAATCTTCATCTGACAAAGTAGAGGTAGGTGGTTTCTTTTCTTGTGAAATTTCCAACTACTAATGTATCTAGCTCTCTTTAAGGAAATCTTCCTCTTATCTTGTAACTAGTTCCATTAACCTTCTTAATATTCTAAGTGAGAGGTAAAGGTGTTGGTATACATTCCTTTTACAAATTTACAAAAACCCAACAAAGAAAAAGATCCCAGTGTAGCTAAAAACCTTCAACACTTTTAAGAGAAAGGTGTTCCTTTTGCAATAGAATTGTTAGCTATAATACCAAATATTGATAAAAAAGGTAAAATGAATTATCTTTCAAATATAACTTAAACTTAGTGTTTGAAAATCTAAAACTTTAATATTAACCCTTTAAATAAGTTATTGCATAATCAGATAAAGAAATAAAGAATGAAAACATAGTAAACACTACATTTATGAGAAGAAAACTATAAAGGAAAAAACATCCACTAGAGAAACAGAGGAATAATGTAGCCACAAGCCTTCAAAACTTGTAAGAGAATGGTGCTCTTCTCTCAACAAATTTATTAGCTCTAATACCAAATGCTGATTATAAAGATGAAGAAAAATCTAGCAAGGATGAATTAAGTTAGTGTTTGCAAATTTTAAACTTAATAACCCTTTAGATGAATTATTGTACAAAAAAAGAAAGAAAGAAAGAATGAGAACACAATAAAAATAATATTTATGTGGAGAAACCCCTAAGGAAAAAAACTTCACTAGAGAAAAAGAGGCAAGAATATTACTAATCCAGGAAGAATATAAAAAAATACACTCCATTACACAATTTTGTAGAATCTAGTGATGAATAATGATGAACAACAAATACCCTAACTGGTACTAAGAGGGGGGGTAAATCAGTACATACAAAAACTTCTTCACAACTTATCAAGTTAAAATAATGCTAATCGGTTGTCTTCATTACTGAACTTAACCATGGCAATATCGGTTAAATATAGTAAGATTTTAGACAACTTAAACCGGTAAAACTAAATACTTCAAATATCATTCAACACTTGATAACTACTTCACCCATATACATATGCATGTGTTGTATCAGTAATACCATAACCATTAGCTCTGCATGCATATTCACCTAAACAAAGAATATTGAATCATCACATGAAAAATGCACAACTCATAACACATATATTTTTCACATGGAAACCCAAATGGGAAAAACCACGGTGGGGATGAATACCCACAAGCTTGTTTTGAACTCTTTTGAAGTCCGCTCTGTTAGGAGCCTAGTTCGGTTAAAGACTTTACAATAAGGTTCTGCTAGGAATCGATCCTGTTAAAAATCACCCGATTAAGGGATGGCTATATACCCTGTTAAAGGTTGAAACCCTATTAAAGGTTACCTCACTAGATGATTTAAAGAACTCAATGAACTCGAGTCACCTAGTTAGAGGATTTACAACAAGCCTGTTAAAGCTACCCGGTCAAGCAATTTTCCAAATGTTGAAATGGTTAGAAGTCAACAGGTAAAGCTTTGATATGATAACAACACTACTTGCTAAGGTAGATCCTTTTTAGATCCTCTCCTCTGCAATCACACTCTACAGGTTTCACACTTTGGTTTGGCAAGAATCTCAACATGCAGACACAAAAACAATATTTTCCAACAACAACAATATCAAAACTCTTCGACCTTATAGACAAGAATTAGGTCGGTAACATAAACCCTAAACCCTAAGTATTTTAGGTTTACAATTTCAAGCGGCCCAAATCTGACTGTCCAAACACATTACATAGAATGAAACAATCTAAACAGATCTCAAGTCACTCTGCATCATCCGATCTTCATCGCATCTGGAAAATGGTAACCCATCATGCACTCTTCATACACCACTCAGAAAATTGCACATTCTCAAGGTAGGCATTCAATGCATTTGATCTCCATGCATAAAATCCTCAAGGAAATCCTTCACGTGCACACAACTGACATGGCATCTTGATCCTTATCCTTAATGTTCACAAAACACCACTGGTTGCACTGCACAAATCATACTGGAAACCCTAAAACTGAACAAAGACTACCAACCGGTAGTTATACTTAGTGAACCCTGACATCGGTTCACTCCATCTCGGTTGACCAAAACCGCTTCCACTTTTCATACCGGTGTACCTGCTTGAGCACATATTGACATCAATGACAACATACTTTGTCACCGCTTCATCATATGCCAACAATCTCTCCCTTTGGCATTGATGGCAATACTCAGTATATCATTGCTCAATATCTATACCATGCTCAATAGCATATAATGGTTGTCATATACCGGTTTAAAGATCAATACTCTGCCATACAACCACCACCATCTAGACTGGTTAGTGTGTAGTCTGTCATATATTTTCATCATCAGATATCTTTTCCCCTATCATATATCTTCTCCCCCTTTGACAATAATGCCAAAGTGGAGGCACAAGCTTCCATACTCCACTATGCTCTCCCCCTATGGAGTAGCATCCTTCAACACATCAACCTTGTAAGATTTGTCACTATCATACCTGACTGATGTGGAGCACACAACTTTAGTTTACTTCATGAAGGGGTAGAACCCCTAATTCACCTCCCAAATAGGTAAATGTAGTCTTCGGTAAGGGCTTAGTGAATATATTTGCTAGTTTCTCCTTACTGGAAACATGTTCTAATACAACCTCTTTATTATGAACCTTTTCTCTCCAAAATGATACTTGATTTCAATTTCCTTTGTCCTAGCATGCAATACCGGATTTTTGGAAATATTGATTGTGCTAGGATTATCACAAAAAATACTCACCAGTTTAGATATAGGCACTTTGAAGCCATTCAGTACATGCTTCATCCAGATTGCCTGAGTGCAATTCATAAATGCTGCCACATATTCTGATTCAGCTATAGACTGAGAAATACAGATTTGCTTCTTGCTTGTCTAGGAGACTCGTCTTTCACCAAGAAAGATTGCTCCATCGGTTGTGCTCTTTCGGTCATCCACATTACCTGCCCAATCTGCATCGGTAAACACTATGAGATCAGAGTCGCCATTTTATGGATACCACAATCCATAGTCAACAATCCCTTTCAGATATCTAAGAATGCTCTTTACTGATACCAAGTGGGATTCTCTTGGACTCTTCTAAAAATGAGCTACTATGTCTACTGCATGAGCAATGTCCAGTCTGCTGTGCACCATATAGTGCAACTTACCGATCATTGACTTGTACTCCTTCTCATTCACCAACGCTGAATCATCTTCCTTAGTCAATTTACAGCCGGTCACCATCGATGTACCAGCCGGTTTTCTCTCCTCCATGCCAAAGGTCTTCAATACCTCTTTGACATACTTGGACTGGTTAGTGAAGATTCCTTCTTTCATCTACTGAATCTATAGACCAATGAAGAACTTTATCTCTCCAATGAGAGACATTTCAAACTCTTTCTTCATTTCATCTGCAAATGCATGACTCATTTCATCATCTCCTCCAAAGATTATGTCATCTACAAATACTTCACAGATCATTATCTGATCACCTTCATATTTTTGGTATATGTTACTGTCCTCGTTCTCTGAAATCCTAGTTTCACAAGACAAGAGTGTAACCATTCATATCATGCTCTTGGTGCTTGTTTCAATCCATACAGGGCCTTGTGTAATCTACACACCATGTTACTATCTTCTAATAAGGCAAATCCATCTGGTTGCTCAATATACACTTCCTCTTCTAGGATTCCATTCAAGAACGTAGACTTCACATCCATCTGGTATACCTTGAATCCCTTAAATGCTGCAAATGCAAGTAGCATTTGAGCACCTTCCAGTCTAGCCACAGGAGCAAAGGTTTCTCATAGTCTTCTCCCTCTTCCTGAGAATATCCCTTGCATACAAGTCTTGCCTTGTTCCTTACAATTGTGCCTTCTTCATTTAGCTTATTCCTAAAGACCCATTTGGTACCTATGAGATTCTTGTGTATCGGTCTAGGTACCAAAGACCATGTTGCATTCTTTTCTATCTGGTCTAGCTCCTCTTCCATTGCCTTAATCCAATCTTCATCTATAAGTGCCTCTCTAGTAGTCCTAGGCTCAAATTCAGAAATCATGCAAGAGTTCTCTTTCACCTTTCTTCTTGTGAGTGTCCCTGCATATTTATCTCCTATGATTTGCTTCAGATCATGATGTAGTTTCACATATCTAGGAATGACTCTAGTTGGTTCTGCTTGCTTTTCCTCTTCTTCTTCATCTCCATCTTCTTCTTCACCTACTATAGCTTCTACCAATATAGGAACACTGAGGTCTTTACTTGTTTCTTTCTTAACTGGTTCCCAAAAAGCTACACCCAGTTCATCTTCCACTTTCTCGCTGCAAGTTTCCTCAGGCTCTTTAGGGGATTCATCAACCTTGACATTGATACTCTCAACAATTTTCTGAGTCCTATTATTGTAGCACTTGAGAGCTTTTCTCTTAGTAGAATATCCCATAAATATTCCTTCATCACATTTAGCATCAAACTTGCTCAGATGCTCACCTCTCTTGATGTAACACTTACTGCCAAATACTTTAAAATAACTCATAGTGGGAGTCTTCCCGGTTCAATACTCATAAGGGGTTTTAAATTTACCTTTCTTGATGAGTACTCGGTTCATAGTATAGACTGTAGTGCTCACTGCTTCTCTCCAAAAAGTGTGAGCAACCTTTCCTTGGATCAACATAGTTCTGGCCACTTCAACTACAGTCCTGTTATTCCTTTCTACTATGCAATTTTTTTGTGGTTTCCTTGGGGTAGACAACTGCCTCTTGATGTTGTTCTCTTCACAGTACTTGTTGAATTCATTGAAAGTGAATTCGCCTCCATGATTGGTTCTAAGACACTTTATTCTTCTACCGCTCTCCTTCTCAACCAATGCTCTAAAGGCTTTGAACTTTCCAAATGCCTCAGACTTGTCTTTCAAGAATGTGACCCACATCATTCTTGAGAAATCATAACTAAGAATCATGAAATACCGATCTCCCTGAATAATTCTTGTTTTCATAGGACCACACAGATCGGTGTGCACAAGATCATGTAAGTTTTCTACTGAAAAAGACTTACCCTTGAATGTTGAGGAAGACATCTTCCCAAGTTGACATTCTTTGCATAAAGTATTCTCCAGTTTGTTCAGCAAAGGTAATTCTCTTACTACTTTGATCTTACTGGCTTTTACAATATTACCAAAATTCATATGACAAATTCTCCTATGCCATATCCAACTGTCATAAAACATTGCCATCAAGCACTAACTAATCTTGGCATTTAGGAGAAACAAGATACTTCTAGTCTGCTTACCAGTGGCAATAAGTTCACCACTCTTTCCAATTATACTGCAGACTCCACCTTTGAACTATAGAATGAGTCCTTTATCATTTAGCTTAGCAACACTCAAAAGGTTATGCTTAAGACCTTATACCCAGTAGACATCATCTGCACTGCTCTTTCCATTCAGTGAGATGGATCCTTTTCCTTTCAACAAGCATGGTGCATCATTGCCAAACCAGATAACACCTCCATCATATTTTTCCAGAGACAGAAACTTTCCTCGGTCACCAGTCATGTGGTGAGAACAACCACTATCAATAATCCACTTATTAGAGTTGTCAATGCTAGAGACAAGTGCTTTCTTGTCAGACACTTCTTCCTTTACAACTACAAACACTATGTCCTCATTCTCTTCATCCTTAGATTCTTCATCAGTAACACCTTCATCCATTGCAACAAGACAATTTGTTCTATTTCCTCCTTTATACTTTCTAAACCTCTTCGGTTTATCCTTATTGTCATTGCTAGGATAGTTAACAACTATATGTCCTATCTTATTGCAGGAAAAACATTTTAGAGGAATCTTACCTCTGTACTTTCTGGTGCCTTTTGGTAGTCTTTTGGGAAGAAGAGCTTCAAACTCCATTATAATCTCTTCATCATCCATATCTCTGCATTATCTAGATTCATAACTGGTACTTACTTCTTTTCCTTTTTTGGTTGGTACAACAGATGCTCTAAAGGCTAACTCAGTCTTCTGAACACTGCCATCATAGCTATTCAACTCATATGCAGTCAACTTTGCAATGATAGAGTCTAAGGATACCTTGGTTTTGTTAATAGACCTTAGCTATTGAATAGCAGCAACTCTGATTGCATAGATCGGTAACAATGATCTCAAAACTTTACTGACAATAGTGGCATCTTCAATTGTTCCACCAGTGCTCTTGATATCTCCAACCACAGTCTTGATCCTTATGCCATATTGCTGAATTGTCTCACCTTCAACCATCCTCATGTCTTCAAATTTTCCTCTAGGGCTTTCTTCCTTAGGCTGCTTGACATGCTCATCCCTACCATAAATGGTTTCTAGTGTGTCCCATACATCCTTAGGAGTGTCCTTTATCTTGTACATCAATGAACTCAATATCAGACAGACTGCTAATAAGGGCTTCCATGACTCAACCATTTTCTTGAATCTCTCTTTTCTGATCACCTATTAGAGTGCCGGTGGGGATTACATAGACATTCTGAACATAGCTCCAGTGTTGAGCACCCAAACTCTTGATATAAATCTTCATTCTGTCCTTACATATTTTGAAGTTATCTCTATTGAACTTAGGACCTTCTCTCTTCATCATTAAAGCAAGATCTTTTTTCTCAAGCGGTTAAGCTTATATCACCACGGACCTGGAGTTTCTCTGATGCCAATTGATGAATAATGATTAACAACAAATGCCCTAACTGGTATTGAGAGGGGGGTGAATCAGTACATAGTGTGTGGAGGAAAAAGTGAGACTAGGTTATCATGCCCTAATCCTACCTCTTGTCACACACTATGGAATACGAAAGAACCTAGAGGTATAGCACAATTGGCTACTTCTTTTTGTGAAAGAGAGAGCCACGGGCTACCTATTAGGGTTTCTATTCCTTTGTTGTAATTGAAAGGTAAGATTATGCAAGTTCAATTCCTAACACTAAAATGCAAGTATGAGCTAACAACAAGATTACAGAATTGAACTTAAACAATGGAAAGCTGTAAATACAAGGATGAAATAAGAATGCAGATGTGTACCCGGCATCAAAATCGGACTAAAAATGTGTGGGACGGGGGCGCGGGCGCCACTGTCCTGAAAAATGCACCGGAAACTGTCGTTCTGCACTCTGAAACACTGTCGGGAAGCTGTCTGAAAGCTGTCTGTCTGGAGGACCAGGGCGCCCAGCGCCTCTATCCCAGGGACCAGGGCACCTAGTGCCCCTGTCCTGGCAGGACCAGGGTGCCTAGTGCCCCTATCCCAGTCTTCTGCTCTGCAATTTGATACAAAGTGCTGTCTCGACCTGTTCTCTTCGGATCTGTATCCTGCGGCATCGTCCGAGTCCCGAAACCTGCACTTATATTTGAAAAAGGGGGTATGGGCGGCTATATAGGGTTTTGCCTTAGTCAAACCCCCACTTCAGTGATTTCCACCTCCACGAATAGCCAAGTTGTTTTGTAAAATGTATTGTGTGTGCAGACCTAGTGTGTGTGCAAGGTCCTAAAATGCAAGAAAGCAAACTAGAGCAACCTAGAAAGTAAACCCTAATTGCTTGTAAATGATAATGTAAATGCTCTAAATCTAGATGCAAAGTTATCTAAAGCATGAATGAAGGATATATTGAAGCTTTATGCAAAGACATGAAAACAACATGAAATCATACCCAACCCTTAAGGGAGAGGTACAAGCCAATCTTCAGTCGGTAATCTCCTATTGTTCTTCAATGTCTTCCAAGCCCTAAATGGATGAATGGAATTGATAAATGCTTGATAGAGAGATGTTGTAAGATGTTGAAGTCTTCAAAGATCTACTCTTTCGCTGCATATGAGGTTCCTGGAAACAAAAATCCGATCCTTTCCAATGAAGAAAGAGAGCTCTTAGGTATGAAACCCTAGGTCGCAATTTCATCTTTTGGCCGACCTAGAGATTGAATATCCCGCCAATTTCTTGGGGTTAAGCTTTATTTTATGATTGGATCGTGCTCCTAAAATTTTGGGAAAAATGTCCAGGACCGTGTGCACTCCGGGCGCCACGGTCCCGACAACTTTTCACCAAATTTTTAGGGCCGTCAGATATGATGATTTTAGAGAGAATCCCAAAGTTACAGGTGATTTCGAGATGTTTTGACCCCCGAAATCAATCCCCCAAGCTCAGAATAGGGCCTAATTAGGGTTTTTGATTAAGTGATGTATTGGAGGAATAAAATGAAAGGGGCACGCTTTAATGAAAGGGCCTGACTTTGTGATGTGGAAGATGATGAAATAGAACCTTTAGACCTAATTAATTTGATTAATTAAGTGCTAAAGGGGAAATGCAATGCAAAATGCAACTGCGCCAAGGCGGGTGCTAAACTAGGTGTTAAATTGTATTGCTTTAGGAAGTGCGTACAATTTATGATGTTACATTTAGCCCCCACTTTAGCGGTCATATGAGTACTACGTGCATATGCAAGCTAAAGTACAGAAAGTAAACATCATTTGAAAAAAGGATATATCCATAAGTTGTCGGACGAAGCCCCCAGCGGTATCTGTAGTACACAGTTAGGAATCGTACCCTACAAAACCCACATTAGATCACAAAAATCACCTAATGCTTACTAAGGAAAGTGATGAAATTTGTGAGTAGCTGTATGCCCCCCCTGTTTCGACTTGCTTATTAGGGAGGTGAAACAGGGTAGCATGTTTACTTACGACAAATTATGTAAGAGAGTATTGATGAGGGATGTTCACTAAAAAGGCTTCATCAGAGCACTTTTTAGAACATCCCGAGAGTAGGGGAATGAAAATATGATTCCTACGCAACAAACGGTTCGAAAATCGCATCTCCCAAACTCAAGTTATGATGAAATGAGTGAAAGAGGAAAATTAGGGTTTTGAAAATAAAGGTAAAGGAATGAACGTATATACCTTGAAAGAGACATTTGCATTTGCCACTTTATTGATTCTGAGTACTGTTCATTGCAGCGGAGCCCACATAGCCATCATCATGCCTTCATGACGACCAGAGTGTCCCACGAGGGTTGAGATCCTGCGCCAGGCTGTGATTGACGACGAGCCACTGGACGAGGTGAGTTGACTAAACTTTGACTTTTGATTTTCTGCATTTTGACTTTTCTGTGATCGTTTGCGGGCCCTGAAGGCTGACCCGGGCCCCACCCAGGGCGTCATGGTCCCCCTAGGGCACCATGGTCCCTGTGGGGCGCCATGGTCCCCCCAGGGCGCCATGGTCCTTGACAGGGCGCCATGGTCCCTGACAGGGCGCCATGGTCCCAACCAGGGCGTCATGGTCCCTGACAGGGCGCCATGGTCCTTGACAGGGCTTGGCATACGATGTTCGACAATTTGCATGAGTGATTTTGATGATCGAGTACTGATTACGGTTATGTTTTTGTGTTGCAGGGCCTTCCGTACATGAGAGAGCATACAGCGGGACATATTCTTTGCAGTTTGCGAGATCAGATTCCGCGGCTTACTCAGGCAGAGAGAGACACATTATCGATCGTGGGATTATGGTATGTGATCCTCATGCCAGCCATTCGGTTCCATCCTGCAATGCTAATGGCATTGATGGAGCGATGGGATCCTGACACATGCACATTTCATCTTCCAGTAGGGGAGCTGGCGGTTACACTCGAGGATGTGTACCGTATACTTCATCTTCCTATCAGAGGAGCGACTGTTACATACGCGACCGATCGGTCAGCGGAGGATCATCAGAGGGAGCAGGTATATTGCATAGGGAGAGTCATGCCGAGCGAGATGAGAGGTCGCATCATGGTCAGCTGGCTCTTACATCCTACAGGGGAGGTACCCCTTCTGAGATGCCTTATGATTGCCATCATAGCACTAGCCGTCTGCCCTAATGGGCGAGGCACGCACATGCATGGGGGTCTCACATGGTGCATCAGAGTGATGGAGAGACACAAGAGAGTGTATGCTTGGGGTCGGAGTATGCTTGCACATCTCTATCATGACCTTGAGGAGTATGTATTTGGACAGGGTTGCAGTTTGATGACATGCACACTTCTGCAGGTATGGATTTTAGAGCACTTCACATGCACCAAGCCTGTTGGCTTTCCGCTGAGTACGGCTAGCGAGTGACCTAGGGTGTTTTCTTATCCACTTACCAGCGAGTGGAGGTTTGGAGATTTGTTATATTGGAGAGTGATTTTTGATAGACTGACAGCCGAGGTGACAGTGTGGAGACCTTACCTACGGATGCACAAATGGGATGGAATGGAGAGACAGTTAGCATGCTTACAGAGGAACCGCCTACTGCAGGGACGATATTCACACATCATAGTCCCTTTCTACTTTGACCGAGTACGGAGGCAGTTCGAGCTAGAGCAGTGTGTTCCAGCCGATGTGCCCATCTATACTCGACACTCACGGGTCCTTCCCAGACCTAGAGCAGTAGCGAGACCGATGATAGATGACATCGAGACTATAGATATAGAGGGATCTGATCAGGATGTAGTCACTGATTATTCTACAGAGCCTGGAGCATAGCGCAGGTATGTCTCATGGTTTATGAGATCATATCCAAGTCCTATCTTTCCACCAGATCACCCGACAGGCCATCCAGGCCCATGGAGACATGGAGACCGAGATGAGGACCAAGGATCCAAGTTAGAGGAGCCAGAGGAGGGAGAGGGTCATGAGGAGGTGGGAGATCCTGATCCACCTACAAGCGATCAGCCCAGCGCCGAGGAGGAGGAGGACACAGATGGAGATGAGGACGAGGAGGAGAGAACTGATGATGAGGAGGAGTTAGATGTAGATGAGGATAGAGATGACGAGGAGGAGTCAGATGCAGCTCCTCACCATTCAGGGGATGATACCATAGCTCTGGATCCTCCTCTTATTCCCCAACAGGGGGAACATGAGGCAATACGGAGACCTGTTCCTAGTACCGCCCAACCTACACCCATCGTGCACAAATTAGTCGAGCGAGGGGAGCCTAGTAGATCCCAATCACAGATGCTACCGTATCATGATCCCTACTGGCACGAGGGAGACCCAGGTATAGTAGGTTTAAATTGATTATTAATGTTTTGATGATATAGAATGGTACTAATACAAAAATCTATTCTACTGCCACAGCTAATGTGTAGGAGTGGCGTTCCCTGATTCAGCAGGCAGTGACAGACATTTCCACGATAGCACAGATCCCCAGTTCCTCAAAGATTGCCTATAGGTCTCAGGGGAACGCGGGTCGGCACGAGGACTTGTTTTCCCCATTTCGAGTTCAGGTAGACATATGGAGGGAGAGAGAGAGAGTCCTATCAGAGGACCTTTAGCGGGCATGGCGAGATCTAGTAGCAGCTTAGGCCGAGGCTACCACCTATCGCGCAATCCTTATGGATAGGGATCGTAGGAGTTCCTCTCGGAGTCACTCACGGTCTGTATCGCGCTACACACCCATGGGTCCACCTTCACAGCCAGATCAGGAGGGAGCGTCCAGTCGACACTCTCCAGCCACTAGTCCTAGGGATAGGAGATGATTTTATGATGTAGGAGAGGTCACATTTTGGATGTATAGTGACCTATATTTGTATACGATCCACATATATATATGTATATATACATGCTTCTCTTTTGTCTCAAATGTGTTATCTTTAATGCTTAAAACAATGTATATTTTGCTTTGATTAAATCTAATACATTTGGTAAATGTACATGTATGTTCAGAATTTAATTTCCATATGATTGATTTCTCAATGCACTATGATTAAATTGATACATGTGTGACTTAATTAAATATTTAATCAAGTACTATATTGATGATAGGGAAGAAATATGCATTAAGTCTAAGAATCATATAACTAACGTGATTTAATTTTGAACTTAAACACAACATGATACAATTCTACTTAACACATAAAGACACTGTATAATATGCTAGCATAATGGAAATGTAAATCTTTTACAACATACATAAATGAATTCAAGACAAACCATGAAGTAAGGAAACACGCTTGTCAAGAACGAAGCAATATAGATTAAACATCATAACATTTAATTCTATTTTGCTCTAATTAGGAGATACTAACATATTACCCAATGTTGAAGAACTGAAAAGAAGATAAATAAGGAATGAAGAATTAAGCATAATATCTACGCAAGTGCATAGCATTTATAGGTTCTTTAAGAGGCATACCGTCTACAACCACTATTTTGTAAGCACCTGATCCATAATCCTCAGTAACGATGTATGGTCCAAGCCAATTAGGACTGAATTTTCCCTTTTCTGTAGGTAAGGCATTCACATTGCGCTGATTCTCATAGAGGACTAAGTCACCTACTGAGAAGGAACGTTGAATAACCTTATCATTATAGCTTCGTTGTAGAGTTTTGTGATACGCTTGAATATGCTCAAGAGCGTTTATACGCTGTTCATCAAGCATCTCAAGCTGTTGAAGTCATTGTTCTCTATAAGAGTCATCATCTACTATACCTTTGAGAGAAACCCTAAGTGATGGAATCTCTAACTCTAAAGGCATAATAGCGTCAGCACCATAAACAAGATTATAAGGAGTAGTTCCTGTAGCAATTCATACACTCGTTCGGTAGGCCCAAAGAACATAGATTAGCTGATTACTCCAATCCTTACCATGCTTATTCACGGTTTTGCGAAGAATTTGTTCAATTATCTTATTGGATGATTCGGCTTGACCATTTGACTGAGGATAGTATGGTGTAGAAAATCGATGTTTGATATGATACTTCTTGAGGAATTTCTTCACGTCCTTGTTCTTAAATGATGTCCCATTATCTGAGATTATAGTAGAAGGTATCCCGAATCGAGAAATGATGTTTTCTAGAAGAAATTGACAAATCACTTTAGCAGTGGTAGAGCGAAGGGGAATAGCTTCTACCCACTTCATAAAGTAATCTGTTGCGGTTATAATGAAGATGTGTCCTTGAGATGAAGGAGGAGAGATTTTACCAATAAGATCCAAACCCCATGCGGAAAAAGGCCAAGAAGCTACTTGAGAATGGAGTTCTTGGGCAGGAGCATGAATCAGATTATTATGTTGTTGACATTGATGACATTTCTTAACAAATGAAAAAGAATCTTTCTGCATAGTTTGCCAATAGTATCCCATACGAAGCAATCTATGAACCAAGGATTTGCCACCAAAATTCCCCCCACAGGCACCTGAATGCGCCTCTTCAAGAGCAACGGGGATTTCTGATTTGTTAAGACAGCGAAGGAGAAGACCATCATAACCCCTTCGGTAAAGGACATTAGAAAGAATGATATATCTAGCAGACAACTTGCGGATTCTAGCCCTAGTGTTTCTATTAGCAGAATCAGGAAAGGTACCATCGGTCAAATATCTTACGATATGCGAGTACCATTCATCTGAGTCTATAAAGTCACAACATGTTACCAGAGTAGGATCGTCTACAATAGCTGGAGAAATAAGGTTGTGAATAACAAATTTAAGATCAACCACAGGGTCCTCTAAAGATACAAGAGAAGCCACACATGCCATTGCATCCGCATGTCGATTATCTTTTCGAGGAACAGGTTCCATGGTATAAGAATCAAATTTTTGTAATAAAGAGATGGCAAGATCTTTATATTGTGATAATTTGTCTTGTTTTGCTTGATATATTCCTATTACTTGTCTTATAATCAATTGCGAATCTCCATAGATATGTATGTGTTTTATGTTCAGAGCTAAGGATGCTTTTATTCCCGCTATAAGAGCCTCATACTCAGCAATGTTATTGGTACACAGAAAATTTAGACGATAGGATAAGGGAATGGGTTTCTTTGTAGGAGAAATCAGAACAACACCTGCCCCCGATCCCGTACGACACTTAGAGACATCAAAGTATAACTCCCAAGTTTCATCTTTCTCTATAGAAAGAATGAAGTCATCAGGAAAAGACTCAGGGTTAGGGAAGGAGAAAGGTGAAGGGGCCTCAGCTAGGTGATCGGTCAACGCTTGCCCTTTAATTGCTCTTTGTGAAACAAATTTAAGGTCAAATTCAGTTAACATCATAACCCACATAGCTAGGCGTCCTGATAAATCAGTTTTAGAGAAAAGATGCTTCAACGGATCAAACTTTACCATGACGTGGACTTCTGAGTTTAAGAGGTAATGTCTCAATTTCTGAGTCGCAAACACCAAGGCCAAGCATTGTCTTTCTATCGCAGAATATCGGGTCTCATAATCGAGTAAGGTACGACTTATGTAATAAACCGGACATTCTTTACCATCTTTATCATGTTGTGCCAATAATGCTGCAAGAGCATGAGAGGATGTAGCCGTATAAAGAAGGAAGGGTTTAGAAGGTTCAGCCGGTCGAAGGATAGGAGGATTGGTTAAATACATTCTTAAATCTTCAAATGCCTGCTGACAATCCTCATTCCATTGAAAAGTGATATTCTTTTTGAGAAGTTGAGTGAAAGGAAAAGTACGATCTGCAAGTTGAGATACAAACCTACGAATAGCTTGAATCTTTCCTTGTAAGCTTTTAAGTTGAGACACATTTCTAGGAGGTGGCATGTTGACAATAGCATCTATTTTCTTAGTGTCCACCTCAATCCCACGATGCGAAACTATGAATCCTAATAGTTTTCCACTATCCACACCAAAAACACATTTTCGGGGATTCAAGCACATGTGATATTTACGAATCCTTTCAAAGATTTGACGAAGGATTTTAATATGATCCATGCGAAGAAAGGATTTGGCTAAAATGTCATCAACATAATCCTCTAAAATCTTATGCATATAATCATGAAAGATAAGGGTCATCGCTCGTTGATAAGTTGCACCGGCATTTTTAAGTCCAAAAGGCATCATTATCCAACAAAATGTACCCCAAGGAGTAGTGAAAGCAGTTTTGAATTGATCTTGAGGGTTAATAAAAATTTGATTGTATCCTGAAAAACCATCCATGAAGGATAACAAGGCATGTCCTGCCGTAGAATCAACTATCATGTCAATGTTTGGAAGAGGAAAATCATCTTTTAAAGAAGCCTTATTTAGATCCCGAAAGTCGGTACACATTCTTATTTTGTTATCTGGTTTAGCCACAGCGAAAATATTTGAAATCCATGGGGAATAATCAATAGGGCGGATAAATCCAGCCTCCAATAACTTTTCAATCTCAGCCTTAACAAGCAAAGCTACCTTAGGATTCATTTTTCGAATCTTTTGTTTCATGGGCTTAGCATCAGGAACTAAGACAATGTTATGAGTAACAATCTTAGGATCGATACCAGGCATGTCAGAGTATGTCCAAGCAAAGATCTCGGGGAATTCATGCAATAAATCTTCATATTGTTTTTGTTCCTCTCCCTCCAAACATTTTCCAATTTTAATAACTTTCTCTTCATTGCAAAGATCCATCTTAACATTAGTGGTGTCACTTATGAGAAGATTGCTTTGTTGAGGAGTATCCTTTAGCTGAGGGAATTCTTTCACAATCTCATCGTTATCCGTCTCTTTTCCAAAATAGGCTTCAGTGTTCAAATAATAAGGGAGTCCCCTATTGTGATGATAACGAGGAAGAGTGTCATATGCTCCTAAAAATTCAGCTAAAGCGTCATCGGTAGGGAAAACGTCAAAAGCACAAGCACACGAAGGATCCCCATCAATGTACTCGGGGTGTTGCATCGATAGAGAGGTAGAAATAACATTAACACTAATGCATGGTCTTTTAGAGGCTTTAGTGCGCTTGCAGGGATTATAGCCAAGTCCAAAGGCATAACTGTGAAAATTAGTCTCTAGAGGAACTTTTATCCCTTGTTCATGAGCACCGCAACCATTTCCATGATACCCATGCTTAGCAAAAATGTGAAAACCACGACCATAACGATCAGCCATTTCAGGAAGAGAAGGTGGTTTTTCATAAGACAAAGAATCAAACTCTTCATAATTAGAGGTGTGAGGAGAAGAAGTTTGAGAAGCGGCCACAAAATTATTACTCATAGGTTCGGGTAAGATTGATTGATTTTTAGCTTCTTCCTTCTTTTCAACTTTAAGATCTCTAGAAGGAACCTTATATTCACCCACAAAGGTAGGATTAAAATCAAGGGATCCCCAATCGTCGTCTGCGAGAACCTTCTCAGGATCAAAATCCTTCTTATGTGTAGTTTGAAGTCGAGAAGAGTCTTCTTCAGAAGCTCTAGACTCATCCAAAGAATTTTGATCATCAGGGATTGAGGATTCACCGATAGGTATCTTGTTTAAAGAGTCACGACTAGACGAGGGTGGCTTAGAGGCACCCCCTTTGGAAGTAGATGTTTGCAAACAAGCTTGAAAATTGGTATCACCTATCAAGGTATATGTCTTATTGTTATAAATAAATTTAACTTGTCTATGCAATGTAGAGGGGACAGCTTGCATACTATGAATCCAAGGTCTCCCTAGTAGCAAGTTGTACGTTAGATTTCCCGACATAACATGGATAGGAGTAGGCAAAGTAACAGGCCCCACTGTGATGGGTAAGGTGATAGTACCTAATGAAGTTTTAGCCACATTATCAAAGCCTCGAATAGGATGAGAATCTGGTTCAATTAAGGATGTGTCCACATTCATCTTATGCAAAAGATTAATGCTACACACATTAAGACCAGAGCCATTATCTACTAGTGTTCGCCTTATAGCAGTGTCTTTCATGATAACCACAATCATCAAGGGATCATATTGATGTTGGATTTCACTAGTAGGCAACTCATCTTGGGTAAACACAATTTGAGCTTTAGGATTCATCACAGAGTTAACCAAAGATGATACATTACTAGATGTATTCGGTGGAGGAACATTCAAATCTTTCAAGGCATCTTGTAACATTCCATGAGAGCGGAAGAAGTTTGAATCAAATCCCAAAGGGATATCTTAGCAGGGGTAGCTTTAAGTTGTTCTATGAGATCATATTCCTTACTAAGAGCTTGCGAAATACGGGGAGCTTGTGGAAGAATCGGTTGAGGATTCGGAAGGGAAACTGGGATAACAGGAGGAGGACTAGGTTGCCTATTATTTATGGTATGATAAGTATGGGCAACCACATGATAACTCTCTCTAGTTATTTGCTTGGCATAATTATAAGGACTTATAGGTTTTCTTCCTTGCACAGTGATGATTGGTTTATTCGGAGTATGAAAGGAATCATGATCATACCCTCCTTGGACAGTAAGGAGAGGTGTTTTAGGACTTTGAAAGGTGGGAGAAGGATAAGCTCCTTGGACTTCAAAGAGAGGCTTTTTATGCTCATTCAAGTTTATCATGTTAACCAATTTAGAAGTCTTGTTCTTGTTTAAAGATTTCGATAAAGCCACAAAGTCATCAAGAGCATCATCGAACAAAGCATGATCATATCTATTAAAAGGTTTATCTTTTGATTCAAAAGGAGACATCTCCTCATAGAGGGGATTATTGAAAACAACCATGTTACTAGATTCAGTGGAAGAGTTGATAGGAATGTACCCTTGAGAGGACTCATTCAACTTATCCTTCTCATCACAACGAAATGGCATAGTAACAAGGTTTATGAGTTTTTGGTAAAATGAAGGTTTGGCATCTTTAGGGTTCAAAAACTCATCTAAAGCTTCATCTAATTCATCTTGGCTATACTCATAATAATCATCATAAGCATGAACATTTTGCAAATAAAAGTTTGACATTTTGAAATAAAAAGTGCATGAAATTTAAACACACAATGCAAAGAAATACACTCCTTTTTTTTTTTTTTTCTTTTTTTTAATGAAAATGAAATGAAAACACACTAAATCTAGATCTAGATCTAATAGATGCAATGCAAGAAGAAGCAATGATAGATTCACATCGGGTTCACCAAAATGTGTGGGGGAAAAAGCGAGACTAGGTTATCATGGCCTAATCCTACCTCTTGTCACACACTACGGAATACGAAAGAGCCTAGAGGTATCGCACAATTGGCTACTTCTTTTTGTGAAAGAGAGAGCCACCGGCTACCTATTAGGGTTTCTATTCCTTTGTTGTAATTGAAAGGTAAGATTATGCAAGTTCAATTCCTAACCCTAAAATGCAAGTATGAGCTAACAACAAGATTACAGAATTGAACTTAAACAATGGAAAGCTGTAAATACAAGGATGAAATAAGAATGCAGATGTGTACCCGGAGTCAAAATCGGACTGAAAATGTGCGGGACGGGGGCGCGGGCGCCACTGTCCTGAAAACTGCACCGGAAACTGTCGTTCTGCACTCTGAAACACTATCGGGAAGCTGTCTGAAAGCTATCTGTCCGGAGGACCAGGGCGCCCAACGCCTCTGTCCTAGGGACCAGGGCACCCAGTGCCCCTGTCCTAGTAGGACCAGGGCGCCCAGCACCCCTGTCCCAGTCTTCTGCTCTGCAATTTGATACAGAGTGCTGTCTCGACCTGTTCTCTCCGGATCTGTATCCTGCGGCGTCGTCCGAGTCCCGAAACCTGCACTTATATCTGAAAAAGGGGGTATGGGCAGTTATATAGGGTTTTGCCTTAGTCAAACCCCTGCTTCGGTGATTTCCACCTCCACGAATAGCCAAGTTGTTTTGTAAAATGTATTGTGTGTGCAGACCTAGTGTGTGTGCAAGGTCCTAAAATGCAAGAAAGCAAACTAGAGCAACCTAGAAAGTAAACCCTAATTGCTTGTAAATGATAATGTAAATGCTCTAAATCAAGATGCAAAGTGATCTAAAGCATGAATGAAGGATATATTGAAGCTTTATGCAAAGACATGAAAACAACATGAAATCATACCCAACCCTCAAGGGAGAGGTACAAGCCAATCTTCAGTCGGTAATCTCCTCTTGTTCTTCAATGTCTTCCAAGCCCTAAATGGATGAATGGAATTGATAAATGCTTGATAGAGAGATGTTGTAAGATGTTGAAGTCTTCAAAGATCTGCTCTTTCGCTGCATATGAGGTTCCTGGAAACAAAAATCTGATCCTTTCCAATGAAGAAAGAGAGCTCTTATGTATGAAACCCTAGGTCGTAATTTCGTCTTTTGGCTGACCTAGAGATTGAATATCCCGCCAATTTCTTGGGGTTAAGCTTTATTTTATGATTGGATCATGCTCCTAAAATTTCGGGAAAAATGTCCGGGACTGTGTGCACTCCGGGCGCCACGGTCCCGACAACTTTTCACCAAATTTTCAGGGCCGTCAGATACGATGATTTTAGAGAGAATCCCGAAGTTACAGGTGATTTCGAGATGTTTTGACCCCTGAAATCAAGCCCCCAAGCTCAGAATAGGGCCTAATTAGGGTTTTTGATTAAGTGATGTATTGGAGGAATAAAATGAAAGGGGCACGCTTTAATGAAAGGGCCCGAATTTGTGATGTGGAAGATGATGAAATAGAACCTTTAGACCTAATTAATTTGATTAATTAAGTGCTAAAGGGGAAATGCAATGCAAAATGCAACTGCGCCAAGGCGGGTGCTAAACTAGGTGTTAAATTGTACTGCTTTAGCAAGTGCGTACAATTTATGACGTTACACATAGAAAAACTTCTCCACAACTTATCACGTTAAAACAATGCTAACTGGTTGTCTTCATTATTGAACTTAACCATGGCAATACTAGATAAATATAGTAAGACTTCATACAACTTAAACCGGTAAAACTAAATACTTCAAATATCATTCAACACTTGATAACTACTTCACCCATATACATATGCATGTGTTGTATTAGTAATACCATAACCATTAGCTCTGCATGCATATTCACCTAAACAAAGAATATTGAATCATCACATGAAAAATGCACAACTCATAACACATAATTTTTTCACATGGAAACCCAAATGGGAAAAACCACAGTGGGGATGAATACCCACAAGCTTGTTTTGAACTCTTTTGAAGTCCACTCTGTTAGGAGCCTAGTCTGGTTAAAGACTTTACAATAAGGTTCTGCTAGGAACCGATCCTGTTAAAGATCACCTGGTTAAGGGATGGCTATATACCCTGTTAAAGGTTACCTTGCTAGAGGATTTAAAGAACTCAATGAACTTGAGTCACTTGGTTAGATTATTTACAACAAGCCTATTAAAGCTACCCGATCAAGTGATTTTCCTTCTGTTGAAATGGTTAGATGTCAACAGGTAAAGCTTTGATCTGATAACAACACTACTTGCTAAAGTAGATCCTTTTCAGCTCCTCTCCTCTGCAATCACACTTTGCAAGTTTCACACCCTGGTTTGGCAAGAGTCTCAACATGTAGACACAAAAACAACATTTGCCAACAACAACAATATCAAAACTCATCGACCTTATAGACAAGAATTAGGTCAGTAACGTAAACCCTAAACCCTAAGTATTTTAGTTTTATAATTTCAAGCGGTCCAAATCTGACCGTGCAAAGACATTACATAGAATGAAATGATCTAAACAGATCTCAAGTCACTCTACATCGTCTGATCTTGACCGCATCTCGAAAATGGTAACCCATCACGTGCTCTTCATACACCGCTCAGAAAATCGCACATTCTCGAGGTAGGCATTCAATGCATTCGATCTCCATGCACAAAATCCTTAAGGAAATCCTTCATGTGCACACAACTGATGTGGCATCCTGATCCTTATCCTTAACGTTCACAAAAAACCATCGGTTGCACCACATAGATCATACCAGAAACCCTAAAACTGAATAGAGACTACCAACCAGTAGTTATACTTAGTGAACCCCGACATCTGTCCACTCCATCCCGGTTGAACAAAAACGCTTCTACTCTTCATATTGGTGCATACTAGTGTACTTGTTTGAGCACATATTGACATCAATGACAACATACTTTGTCACTGCTTCATCATATGCCAACATCTAGTAGCACCTGAATACCTACACAATTGAACAAAATTTGATATCACCACTAACTCAAGGCCCCAATTTATAGATACTTCTAGGAGGGACTACTACCGTGGCATCCCAAAACAACAAGAAAAAAAGCATCTAGAAAATAACCACAACTACGTCCTTTGAAACATCAACCATAGCCTAAAATAGCCAATTATAGATGCTCTTATAGCTGTCATAAGTATCTTCTATGGATGGGCGTGTAGGGAAGGATTCCATCATAAATGCTATCGTAGATTTTGTCATAATAATTATAGAATCTTATGATAGTTGTCATAATTATCATAGACGCTCTTACAACTTATGACAAATGTCATAATACCTAGAAAAAGTTGTTTACCAAGTTGGGGACCTAGAGTAAATAACTTCACCATTTCACTGTTACTATGGTCTCTATGCAATGAAAGTAACTCAATAAATCCCGATCGGTAAATACACATTTAGCAAGGCTAGTAAAAAAATACTCCAAAGCAATAATTTAAAATTAATTACCACTACTAGTGAAACCCTCCAACCCTCCAACCCTTATTAATTAACATATATTTACATGGTTGATGGGAAATAAATCCTAGCACAATGTGCCACACTTGAAGTACAACATGTGAAGTCTCACATGATAACAATTTTGTATGGTAATTAGGGTGATTTTTAATAATATAGTCTTTAGTACATGAGAGGGATATCTCCCTATCTATCTATGACTAAGCCTAAATTTAGTTTTGCTATTGTAAAAATGGGTAGAAACATGTTGAAAGAAAATAAAGAAAGCCAAGTCTCATACTAGATAAATCAATAATCTTATATGCTATTACAGAAATTAGTAACTCATGACACAATAATCAACATAGATAGATAAATATAACAAAAGACAAGTCAAAATTCACTTCGAATGGGAAGTTTCTTTTTATCAAATTCATAATCATGATAAACTTGACTAAACATGCTTTGAAAACATGCATAGAGGCTACCTCATATAACAAAAAATAACTGAACTTCACTAAAGCATCAAACTCAAAATCTTAGTTGCAATAGTGTTAACCATTGACAAGGGGGCCGAACCCACTTTAATGGGTTCCAATTTTTAGCCAAATCAAGATATGAAAAATAATTTTTTTCACCAGATCTTCACTTTTGAGCACCTATAGAAACTAAACCATTAAGAATTCAAAGATGATGCAAAATAGTCTGTGTGTGTGTGTGTGAAATTTAAAAATAAATTATGAATCATTTTACATAACTTTTAATAACTTTATTTTTATAGTAAACAATATTTTTGAAAAAGTGACATTTATGTCAAAATTTATACATTTTTATATAGAAGCGATAAAATTATAATTTTAAAATATAATATTTTTACACAAATATCTAGTGCATGGATATTTTTTCATATTTTTTCTTTACATATATATTTTTTAAAATTTTTCTAAGCCAGAGTAATTATAATTTGGATAGAGGCGTCTGTAATATCATAATTTCTTTTTTCATGTATTTGAATTAACTTTGTATTTTTCTATTGAGTGAGGACATCAATACCTAGAGAATATATTTTTTTGAATTTTTTTCTCTAATTTTCTATTTTTCCACATACGTGAAACAAAGACCTTATTTTTTAGTAAAAAAACCTATATTTGCAAGAAATTAAAAATAAATATAATAATAAACTAAATGCACAAAATTATACTTTTTAGAAATCTTATAACAAGTACTTATTTGATATCCCAAAATCAAAAGCAAAAATGATTGTTTGTTAGAATTTTGATAGACATGTGCAAAGAAGACTCCATTGCAGTTACAATTTAATTTACTAGAGGGGTTCTACCCAAGGGGGTTCGATCTAAACCTATTCAATTGAATAATTTTAAATGGAACCTCTCAAGGCTTAAATCATTAAATTTCCTAAAATATATGTCATTTCAAGAAAAAATTAGGATGTCCTAGAAGTGGGACATAGTATTATGGAATCACCCAAGGAACACATGCCATTGTTTATACATATTTTATCCAATCCACAATAGTTTCCCCCAAAAAATTAATTTAATGAGAATTGTTGTAGAGGGAGGACATTTTTGTGAGTTTTCCAAATTAATTTAATCTATTGATAGTTAGTGTAGATTGTATAGACTCTAGGTATCTTATTTTATGAAATGGTTATCTAAGAATCGGTAGGTGGAAAAGATTTTCTACTTTATACTTTAGTAGCACTAGTAGGTGGAAATGGTTGTTTACACTATATTTTAATAGCAGAAGTAATTGGAAATGGTTGTATGTAAATGTTTTGATTGATAGTTATGAATTCTTGGCTTTTTCATCATGCCAAATTTGAATTCCCATTTTGGATCATGTTGAACACTTAATAGGATTGAGAGGGTGGGGGGGGGGGGTGAATCAATCTGGAACATCAAAATCAATTATTAATAAATGACATTAACTTACCTAGAAATAACACATTAACCATCAACACATAAGCATCAACGATCAACACATGAACACCAAATTTATGTGGAAAACCCAAATAGGGAAAAACCAAGGTGAAAATCTAACTCACAATATAAATAACAATGTTTACAACATTTTAGGATTAATGATAAGGAACATTGAAACACTTAAAGGACTTACAGAACTAAGGTGCACAACCTTAGGCAAGATACAAAGAGGAATTGCTCAACTAAAGATCACTTATTCAGGACAAGATACAAACTACTGTCAAAAGACTCAATCAACAACAAATGAAATAGCTAAATTAAAATTGAGAAGGATTTTCCCGAACATGAAATTATCCTTGAAAAAATGGATCAAGCGATCAACATCATGGAAAACATCTATGATAATATTCACTGTCACAACACATTGTCTTACAAAATATATCACCTTCAAAACTCTTCTCAAAACAACTTTCACATCACCACAAAATCAAATCTACTTGAAAATACTTCACATACACTTGTCACACACTTCATTTTATATTCACACTACAATTCATCCATTCATACATCCTAAATATAGAATACAACACTGAAATCATAATTAAGGATTGACCAAAATAAAATAAACAATATTATACAAAATAAGTCTCCCAGATCTAAAATACTTAAATTGGTCTACTCCAGGAGAAAGAGGGAACCAAAAAATATTGAAATACATCCTTCCACGATTGATACAACAATCCGTACATGGTAACACATACTCCAAATCTGTTACCAAACGTAACGTGTATAAATAACAACTAGTTGGTCACATAACTTGTTCCAATAAAAAATACTCAAGGCATATTTCCACATGCCATGGAGAGATCCAAAAGAGCATCTCAACATATTTTCCACCACATATCTGGACCAAAAGTATATGATCCACTAAACCATAACACATTTGGCAACATATCTAGCGGGCAGCAAAAGCTTTCTAGACCACCCTAAATATAGGATGACACAACCAACACTAAAAATATTAACTGCAACATAAAGAAAAATTCCACAACAACCAAAATAATATCTTGGCCAACATCCATTCAGATAACCAAGTTTGACATTAATGACTATGATGACAACCATATAAGCTCATGCTATCAAAAATCTGCAACAATCCCCCCCTTTGTCATTGATGATGGTGCTAATACAATGTTTTTATAGACAACACAACACATCACTTGATCATAATAATATCACAACAATTCTCTCCCCAAAAATCTCACAACAACTCTCTCCCCCTTTGACAACAATGACAAAGGGTGTTGCAAACCATACTGACCAATCCACACCACTACTTCCCTTGAGAGAAACAACACCATCAATCCAGGAGACAAGGATAATCGCTAAGTCTTCCCCTAGAAGGATGCACCACTAAAATGAATCTAGTTAGAAAAAAGAGGGGCAATAACCCCTAACTTCTGCCTTAGATAGTAAAAATTATCCTTCACCAAAGCCTTAGTAAATTTTTTTGATATCTACTTGTGTGGGGGAAAAAGTGACACTAAGCAAACATGCCCTAATCTCACTTTCAATCACACACTTGTGGAATACGAAAGAGCCTAGAGGTATCACACAATTGGCTACTTCTTTTTGTGGAAGAGAGAGCCACGAGCTACCTATTAGGATTTCTATTCCTTTGTTGCAAATGAAAGATAAAATGATGCAAGTTCAATTCCTAACCCCAAAATGCAAGTATGAACTAATGACAAGATTGCAGAATTGAACTTAAACAATGGAAAGCTGTAAATACAAGGATAAGACAAGAATGCAAATGCGTACCAGGAGTTAAAATCTGACTAAAAATGTTCGGGACGGGGGCGCGGGCGCCACTGTCTTGATTCTGCCCCTGAAACTGCTCCAGAAACTGCTGTTTTGCACTCTGGAAAAAGTTGCTCCAGAAACTGCTGTTTTGCACTCTGGAAAAAGTTGTCAAAAATGCTGAAAATGCTGTCTGTTAGGAGGACCAGGGCGCCCAGCGCCCCTGTCCAAGGGACCAGGGTGCCCAGCGCCCCTTTCCTGGCAGGACCAGGGCGCCCCACGCCCCTGTCCTGGTCTTTTGCTCTGCAATTTGGTGTGGAGTGCTATCTTGACCTGCTTTTCCTGGATCTGTCACCTGCGGCGTCGTCCGAGTCCTGAAACCTGCACTTATATCTGAAAAGGGTATGGGCGGCTATATAGGGTTTTGCCTTAGTCAAACCACCGCTTCGGTGATTTCCACCTCCACGAATAGCCAAGTTGTATTGTAAAATGTATTGTGTGTGCAGACCTAGTGTGTGTGCAAGGTCCTTAAATGCAAGAAAGCAAACTAGAGCAACCTAGAAAGTAAACCCTAATTGCTTGTAAATGATAATGTAAATGCTCTAAATCAAGATGCAAAGTGATCTAAAGCATGAATAAAGGATATATTGAAGCTTATACAAAGACATGAAAACAACATGAAATCATACCCAACCCTTAAGGGAGGAGTACAAGCCAATCTTCAGTCGGTAATCTCCTATTGTTCTTCAATGTGTCCCAAGCCCTAAATGAATGAAATTGATGAATGCTTGATGGATGGATGTTGAATGTTATTGAAGTCTTCAAAGATCTTCTCTTTCACTGCATAGAAGGTCCTCAAAAGCCAAAATTTGGATCCTTTCAAATGAAGAAAGAGAGCTCTTATATATGAAACCCTAGGTCTTAATTTCAACTTTTGGCCAACCTAGAGATTGAATATCCCGCCAATTTCTTGGGGTTAAGCTTTATTTTATTATTGGATCGTGCTCCTAAAATTTTGGGAAAAATGTCCGGGACCATGTGCACTCCGGGCGCCATGGTCTCGACAACTTTTCACCAAATTTTCAGGGCCGTCGGATATGATGATTTTAGAGAGAATCCCGAAGTTACAGCTGATTTCGAGATGTTTTGACCCCCGAAATCAAGCCCCCAAGTTCAAAATAGGACGTAATTAGGGTTTTTGATTAAATGATGTATTGGAGGAATAAAATGAAAGGGGCACACTTTAATGAAAGGGCCCAACTTTATGATGTGGAAGATGATGAAATAGGACCTTAGACCTAATTAATTTGATTAATTAAGTGCTAAAGGGGAAATGTAATGCAAAATGCAAAATGCGCCAAGGCGGGTGCTAAACTAGGTGTGAAATTGTACCACTTTAGCAAGTGCGTACAATTTATGACGCTACACTACTCTATTGTGGAAATGTATTCTAGTTTGAATTATTTCTCTGCAACCTTATCTCTTAAGAAATGATAACGGATTGAGATATGTTTAGTTCTTCAATGCATAACAAGATTCTTTGAAATGTTTATAGCACTAGTATTATCATAGATAACAGGAATAAGTTCATCATATACCACTCTACTTTCCTTAAGAGTTTTCTTCATCCACAAAACTTGAGTACAACAAGATGATGCAATAATATATCAACTTATACAATGGATAATGACTAATTATTGATTCTTACTCATCCATGAAACCAGATATGTCTCCCAAAATGAATGTACCACAACTAGTACTTTTCATGTCATCAATACTTTCAACCCAATTAGCATCTATATATGCTTTCAACATGAAATCTCCATCCTTCTTGTACCATAGGCCAAAGTATCAAGTTCCTTTTAGATATCTAAAAATCCTCTTCACTGCTTGATCACAAGTTTTATTTAGACTAGCTTGAAATATTGCAACCTAATACACAACTTGCATAATATTTGGTCTAGAGGTGGTAAGATATAACAATCCTCCAATCATAGATTTGTACTTATTCTGATCAAAATCTGGAGATGTATCATCTTTTTCAAATTTGCATCCAACAACTAAACGAGTACTAATAGGTTTACAATTATCCACATCTAACTTCTTTAACATCTCTGTAACATACTTAGCTTGAGAAATAATGATTTTATCATTCAATTAGGTAACTTTAAGACCATTAAAGAATGGCATCTCTCCAAACATAGAAATCTAAAAAATTCTTTTTGCATCTATTCTACAAATTCTTTACACAATTCATGACTTCCTCCAAAGATAATGTCATCAACATAAACAACGATAATCAATAACTTAATGTCTTCAACCTTGAAATAGAGATTACTATTTGTAGTTACTTTCCTAAAGTTTTTCTGTCACAAATATCTATCTAGTCTTGCATACCATGCTCTAGGTTCTTGTTTGAGTACATACAAATTCATGCTATCAAAAAGCTCCAAAAATCTCCAATAGATCAATCTTTCTATAGATAATATAGTATTGTAAATTCCTTAGGATGATGTAGAAAATTCATGGGTTCTAAAATTATATAGTTGGGATGTGAAATGTGTTGGCAACAACAAGAAGTGAAACTGAGAGGGGGGGGGGTTAATCAGTTTTCACTAGATAAGAGAAATGAAGCACAATCTCATATCTGATCAACTGCAACAAAAAGAAAGATAACAACAATAATAGAAACACACATAACACCGATATCTTTTACGTGGAAAACTTGGTTAAGAGAAAAATCATAGTGGGAACCTACCCACAATGAGATGATACTCTGCAGTAGTATGTGTAAATATTACAATGGGGAATGCACATGCATTCAAGAAAACTGTCTAGAGCTCATTGCTCAAATTACAATGACCCTGAAGGCTCCAACCCTCAAGGAAGGTTCACTACCTTACAAAAGGATTCAAACTACAATCTAGAAAGAATGAACTACAAAAATAGCATCTACCAATGCCTGATGATAGTTCTGGTTAAGCTCAAATGTCTGCCCTTCACCAATCTTTGCTCAACACACCACACTGAAAGATTAATTTACTTGTTCGCACATAAACCACTCTCTAATAATGCAGACTCAACACCAACCACACAATTACATGAATATTACACCCATTTATACATATCATCAACCTTGACTATAAGGTTGGCCACACCCATAGCACCTAGTTATAAAATTACATCACACGATACATAAATCAACCATTGGACCAATACAATGCCATAGACGACATATCAAGGACCTAAATCAACTTCTCAAACATACACCACCACCAAAAATCTTGCTAAGATCAACTGCAACATAGTACACCACCAAAATACCGCATAACACAAAGAGTATCATCAAACCACGAAGATCATCAAGAATTTGCACAATAATCAATGCAGACTAACAAAGCAAATAGAAAATGATTAAGAAACACCAAAAAGAACATTAGAACCATCCACAATAGCTGCACCAACACAACTTATTCAAATCTCCATTGATCAACATGATAACATTCAAGAGCACTCAACAACAACAACTAGGATAAGAAAGATAGCTTTCGGAGCACCAAATCATAATCCATTTAAAAGGAAGATACACACGAACATCCAAAACATTCTCCCAAATCCACAACACAAGATATGATCATACCGAAGATCACCGAATCAAATACCAAACTCTACTAGCCCCTGAACAGAAAGACAAAACCTCAAACTAGATCAAATGATATGATAAAGTAAACTTCTAGTTCATTGAAACCAATAAGAAACGAAGTATTATAGTATCCCAAATAGATAAACCAACCAGATCAACTCACTACAATCACCAGATCACCAAAATAATTCACTGCAACACCAAAACACAGGAATATGTTGACATCAATAACAACAACATATCCTAGTAGTAGAAATATCCAACAAAATGGAGTGTTCTTGAATTGCAATGGTGTATTGGACATGGGATATTGGACGAGATTATGGCTAGTATTTTATATGGTTAAAGAGATGTTTGAGAAATTTTCCCCATGTTATGTGTGATAATCCTCAAGGCTTTGTATCCATCCTTAATCTATAATGGCTAAAATTAAACCAATAACACAAGTAGGGCTTTCCAATAATTATACATTGTTCCTTTCCTTTATAATATTAATGCTCACTTTTTTGCATGTCGTAATGCCAAAGATTCGTAGGGAAAAAATACTTTTCTACCTTTTATATATTTATCTAACTTGGAACATCAATCAACGTTGGCCTATTAGCACTTACCCTATATCAAAGCTATAAAAAAATTAAAAATACCTTTAGAAGCATGAGTAGGTGAAAAGTGGTTGTTTAGGAATTGTTTGGCTGGTGGTCCTAAATTCTTGGCCCTATCATCTTGTAGATTTTGAATTCCTATACTAGATCAATATTTCTATGACTACTCTAGAATAGAAAAATCCTCTGGATGGAGTATGTAATTCACAAGGGTTATAATTATATAATTTAGATGAGAAATAAAGTTCTCTTAAGTTGTAGTGGTGTAATATATGTGGGCAATTGGGTGAGATTTTAACTAGTGTTTAAAATGGTTCATTTGATGTTCCAAAGGCCTTTCCCTATTTATTTGTAAGAATATTCAAGAGTGTGTCATCTATCCCTGATCCAACATTGATTATATTTAAACTGATGAAATAAGTGGGGGATACCAACATTGGTACATTGTACCTTTCCTTTATATTAGTAGCCACTTTGATGCATGCCATGGTGCTATGGCTTCTTATGAAAACATTTTTTCTACCCTTGAATATTCATGTGCACAATTAGATTTGATCTAACTTTGAACATCAAATTGCACATAATTTTCAGCACTTAATCTATGACAAATATGTAGTAATACTCAAAATACCAAAATAAGAATATGAGCAAAATGCTTGTGTATGTAAGAGATCATCTTTATTGATTAAACACAAGGAAAGATGCATCTACCACACATATTGAAGATGTAATTAAAAAAATATATTTCAATCTGCTATAATAAAAGTGAATAATTTGCATCTTTGGTGCTTGTTTTCTATTTTTTATATTGTTTAACTCTAAGGTGGTGATTAAGACAAAGATCCCTCATGACTTAGTCATGCAAAAACCTAATTAGGTTATTTATAATTCTAGTAACCTTAAAATTTTTATAAAAAAGGTAGAATATGAGATTGAATATCAAGTGAGATTGCAAGATGGAACCCTATAGATTCCTAAAATGAATTCGAAGCATAGACACACATTTGTAGTCACATACTTATCTTACGAAAAGACATAGACCTGAGTTATATCCCAAAGTCATTAATAAAAAGACATTACATTCATGTCTAATATTAGATATACTTTATAATATCATCTATTTTGTATCATTCCTTGTTTATTAAATTAAATATCACCCTATAATTTATTTATTTCCACTAAACATATTTGATTTTTATCTCTTAGTAAAAAAATATTTTTCTATTAAGAAAAGAATATTATATTCAAATAGAGCCTCCCCCATATGACATTCCAATAATTTTTGTTTGAAAGATTAAATAATAGTAAAAATTTGACAGTGATGTGTAAAAGACAACCATAAAGAGAAAGAATGATGACTTAAACACCCAAAAATACTAGATTAGTCCATTTCCCCCATTATCTTGAGACCAAATACTCAATCTAATGTTTTTTTAAGAGACTTGTTCTTTTTATAAATTTTATTAACATAAATGGGTGTATGTGTAAGCATAGGGTAACAATCATATATATAATCTAAAAATTTGAATGGTCATAAATAAGCGACCTCATCTCTTAGATATGATACAAATCAATAAGGTCATAAGTAGGGGATGTCACCAAATTAATAATCTAGATATATATTATGATAGAAAAGAAAAGTGTATATATTTTTTATTTTCTAATTATTTAAGGTTGATGTTTTAGTTATAAAATTTTAATATAATTATTATTTTATCATATTTAATCCGATACTTTTTAATTTCATTTTTATATCCTTTTGACCTAGCTTTTTTAATTAATTTTTCTATCCTATACTAGATTGTATCTACATTTATATTCTCTAAATATAATTACAAGGTCAACCACATCTTTCTTTTTAGTTTACAACTGTAGAATTTAATAGTTACTTGTTAGGAGAGGTGTCAAAAATCTAAATTATGCATCTACTAAGGTTATGTGTATTAAGACATCATTTTATGACACCTTCACCATAATTAGAATAAAATAAAAATATGATGAATTAGAGATTATAAAGTATCAACAAGCATTTTTCATTTTGTAAGAATTGTCCATTATTCCTTATCTATTATCTATTGGCTTTAGGAATCCATAAGAAACAAACATTAACAAATTGATATCCATTTTAGGGAGCCCATAAAGGCATTATCAATACAACCACCTATCAAATTACATTAAGCTTTAGCAAGATTTAGCCATCATCTTAGTGAGATTCATTGTCACCACTTTAATTGACATTCATTTTTACTCTTTATCTCTCATATTACTATTAACTAAACTTGCTACCAAGTTTTACCTATCTCAAATATACATCAAACAAATAGTGTTACACATGTACTAAATATTTACTTCTACTCACAATAGTTTTTTTTTTGTCTCTTAAGAAAGGAGAATTATATTCAAATAGAGCCTCCCCATACAACATTTCAATAATTTCTTTTTGAAAGACTAAATAATGATAAAAAATTGATAGTGATGTGTAAAAAACAACCATAAAGAAGAGTGATGACTTTAACACCCAAAAATATTACATTAGTCCATTCACCCCATCTTCCTAAGACTAAATACTCAATATAGTGTATTTTTTTAGGAGGCTTGTTCTTTTTATAAATTTTATTAACCTAAATGGGTGCATGTGTAAGTGTATGGTAACGGTCAATTATGAAGTCTTTTGGTTGTGATTTTAAAAATTCAATCAATATGCATAAATATTCTAGTCTAAAATTATAATCTAATTATGAATGGTCAAAAGTAGGTGACTTCATCCCTTATATGATACAAATCAATAAGGTCATAAGTAGGTGACCTCATCAAATTAATAATATAGTTTAATATTTTCTTTTCTTTTTCTCATTATTTTAGGTTGATGTTTTAGTTATATAATTTTAATATAATTATTATTTTAGAATATTTAATCTAACATTTTTTAATTATATCTTTTTGTCCTTTTGACTTTGTTTTTTATTAGTTTTCTATCTTAGAGTAGATTACATCTATATTTCTATTTTCTAAATATAATTACAAACTCAACCACATCTTTCTTTTTAGTTGATAACTATAGAATTTGACCATTAATTGTTAGTGTAGGTGTCAAAAATCTAAATTACACATCTAAGGGTATGTGTATTAAAAAATTATCTTATGACATATTCATTTCTATCCTTTATCTCCCATATTACTATTAACTAATCTTGTGACTTAAATAAAACATAATAAATTTCTAAACATATATCTTTCTATAGCAAGCCCTATGGTGCTCCTTAGTGTCACCAAGTTTTCACTATCTCAAATAGTTAACGCATGTATTAAATTTTTGCTTCTACTCACAATAGTATCATGCCTTGGATGTGGTCATTGTTGTGATTAACTCCAAGACCCTCTAATGGTTAGGTCTCACTCATCTCAACTTTTTAATCCAAAATCTAAATTTTAATTATATATTTGGAAGTCTTTGTTAAAGCATGATAAGAATCAAATCTCATCTTTCACCAATTTCAAAATACTTAATTCTAATCTATCTCATTAATATTTTCAACATATATTTAATTTCAATCTCTATCAATTCATTTCAACCAATTAATTAATGAGTCTTAAATATATAAAATCTTAAATATTTAATTAATGAGTCTTAAATATTTAATTAAGTGTATATCATTAATTAGATTTAAATATAATTATAAACACATTTCTAATTTCAATAATTGAAAATATATTTTTTTAATCAATGACATGTTAGTCTAACATATAAAAATATAATAATAATGTTCTACAATAATTTCAATTAAATATGAAATCCATCTACCATAATTTCAATTAGATATGAAATCCATCTACAATATTAAATAAAATATTGAAACCTAACAAATATAATATAATATAATATAATATGATGAGATAAACACTAAATATAACCTATATTTATTGATCTAGTGCTGACAAAACCCATTAAAGATTTGGACTCATATTCCACTAAATAAAGGGAAACCAATCAATTAATAAATAAATAAAAATTAAATACATACATCCAAACAAAATGCATGAACCTTTTTCCACTCCACTCATTTCGCTTTGAAGTCCAGATGCCTGCATGTTAAAAGAACTCTCACTTTCACTATAATAGAAATTATAGTCAAGAAAACGGCCGTTGAAAAAACATAAAGAATACACTCTCTTTTATTAAATAGATGTTTCCGTTGGTTTTTGCTTCACATTGTATAACGCCGATGCAGGGCACGTCTCGTGTTCGAATCTTCATCTCGCCTACAATTCCTGTACGCTTGCAGGCCCTAGCTGTGATCTTTTTTTGTTTTTGTGTTGATTTTAGGTTGTTTTTCTACTGTTAAATAATATGTGCATGTAAATGCTTGTAGGAATCTTGAAGATGGGAATGAGAAGCTTTGTTTCGGCTCTAAAATCTAGGTTTAAGGAGGATAAATCGAAGAAAACAGTGTACTTACGAATGGATCGGACGGAGAGTATGAAGGTCGAAGCAAATAGTAAGCGTGCGCAGAAATTGATTGCTAAAACGCTCAAGAGTGCTGATAAATCGGGCTCAAAACCGCTTTGGTAGTAGAATAAATAAATTTTGATGTGATCTGTTAATAGTATTGTAATCCAGGAGTCCTCATGAAATGGATGGCTTGATTTTAGTTATTTAGAAAGAAATTTCAATAGGATCTGTCCATACTATTGTAATCCAGGAGGTCTTGTGAAATGGCTATATTTTAAAGAAATATTTGTTTCACTCTGTTCTTTTGTTAGGGCTTTGTTTGATTCCTCTCTTTTAAGTATCTTGAAAATTTCATTATAATAGCTTTGCTTTTGATTCTGGTTCAGGAAGAAATAATTGGTTTTTCAGTTTTTGTATCTGATTTTTTCAAGAAAATTGTTATTATGAACTGCTTAAGGTCAGAGAAATTGAAATGTCTAAAAGTTTTTGTTGAAATCTGTGAAAAAGAAACTGTTAATAATTATACAGCTCTCCAATGGAAGAATTATTTCAATGATCTGAAACACTTACTATTTACAAGGTAGATTTGTGGCACTCTTAGAGAGGGGAGCTGAAAATTCAGGCCTGTTGTAAAATTTTCTAGTTAAGTGGAAGATTGAAACAGTCTGTCCTAAAGTCTTCTTATTATGCTCAATATTTAGAATTTTTTGGATGAAAATTCAACTACAATTTATGTAGTATTGAAGTATTTAACAGATTGTTTCTAAAATCTGAAATCTTCTTATTATGTTTCATATCTAAAATTTTAGAGTGAAAATTGAAAGATTGTTGGAATGAATGTTTTTTTACAGTATTGTTTCTAAAATCAATTGTATATATTTTTGAATCCATATTTGTAATAATCTATTATCAGAAAGAGGAGAATCTTTACTGTGATCTGTATAAAAAGAAGCCAAACAGTAATATATCAGTAGACATAATTATTGTTATTAAATTTTCTTGAATATCGCAAATGCAAATAAATTTACTGGAAAGCGGTTTCATTAAGTTCCCTGCTTTCAACGACCATAAAACTGACAGATTTCCTAAAAATCTGTGAGACCGGGGTTATTAGAATCTTTCAACTCGAGAAAAAATATTTATTTATCTTTCTACCCTGTAGAAAACCACCAGTTTGAAAGTTTCAATTATATTGAATACCATTTGGCAATAAAGAAATCCTGAAATCATTAGGACTGCACTTGCAGTATGAATAGAAATGTCAGCCCCACCATTGCCATACCTGAAGGCTCCACAAGGAGGTTTCCAGGATTTTCTGCACAGTTGTTTTCACAAAAAAAAAGTGTTCAGTACCCCTTACACTACCTAGTAAGGCCAGTTAAACAAAATGATGCCCAATGATTAATAAAACCTACACTTAACATTTTTCTAATAAATGGTTGAATAAAATAAAACAAGTGATATACAGAAGCCTTAAAAATAATCAAACGATTGAATAAAATAAATCAAGTGATATACAGGAACCTTAAAAATAATCAATCTCCATTGTTTTACATGTATGACACTCAAATATTCTAAAATTTGAAACTCTCAGATTAGGACAATACAAAATAGTCTAATTATCTCCATGTAAAACATGACAAGGACAAAGGCACCGAAAAAGAAAAGATTAGGTAAAGTAGATGCATGCTCAAAGTCTTCTCTGAAAGATTCCAAACCGAATCGTCCAAAAGAATCATTATCTAACTGAACAAAGTTTCAGGCTTACGCAAGCACGTGCAAGACCACATTTAAGTGGGTCCGACTCCCTAGTACTTTTTCGCTACTTTTGCATCGTTCTTAATGGCCTAAAATCATGGAATGCCTTAATGGAATACCTTAAGAAGGGATTAGAGTCTTATAGTGTGCTTGAATAAATAGCAACAAGATGGTATTAAGTTCAAATTTTTTTAAAATAATAATAATGAAAAAATAGGTAGATATTAGAGAGAATTAAAGATCAAGCACAAGGGATTTGGGGTGAAGATGGAAATTACTAGATCTCTGATATTATTTGTTTCATGTGATTATTTAGGATTTATTTTGTTTAGAAATCAATATGAAGACCTTTTTTTTCATATTATAATTTTTTTTTTATTAGTGCATTTCTTTTAAGCTTGGAAGCTTTTTATTTTTCTATTTGTAAAGAAAGGGAAAAATTCTTGGACAATCTTATCTTTAAAGGTAGGATGCATGTTCATGTCTTCTTAATGTTTTGTCATTTTCTTAAGGACACATGTCTTGCAACTAGTTGTCATTTTGCATCTTGCATACCAAGGCATTTGCATAGACAACAAGACAAAAATATCCACATTTTGCATCATACGTACCAAGGAATTTACACAGACAACAAGACAAAAATATCCAGGCTTTCAAAAATTTCATATTTATAAAAGCAATATAATGCTTTTCTTGTTTGCAAATTGTAGATGGATTGTTTTTAGCCTTAGTTTGACTATGTATCTAGGGATGGATAGGTTGTGGTTGTGCCTTTTTGTTTCTAAGTGATTTGATGTTGTTGTTGTTTCTACTTCATTATGTTCCTTGTGACTAGTGTTTTATGATTCATAGTGTGTATGGACTACCCGCATATTCGAGATGGTGTTCCTCAACATGTCGGTTATTGGTTTTATTTTGTTTGTGATACATGTATGTTATTTGCCAAGTTCCTCGTGAGGACTTCATGTATTCTTATGTGGTGATATTTTATGTGAGGCATGTGAAGTGATAACAAACCTATTCTTATTATGATGCTTCAATTTAGGGATGTGTGAGATATTAGATAAATGTGGATTAAATGTGATTATATTAATATTCATGTTGAAATGAAATGATAATATGATCTAGATTAGTTAAATACAATAAAACTATCTATGTGATATTGGACCCTATTAGGTGATTTTACTATACTTCGGCTATTATGTACACATGCATAGATACACTTGACACTTGTGGAGTGATTACATGTACATCAAGTATTTCTCTACTTGGCTACGTATGTATGAGTCATACCCCAACAATATGATGAACACAACATAGAACTAGGGGGGTGAATCAGTTCAGACCTCAAACTACTCTATTTATAATCTTTTGAACCTCAAAACATAATTAAATTACTATTACAATTATAAAACATGAAAGCACAAAGAATGATAAACTCATGAACACCATATTGACATGGAAAACCCTAAATAAGGGAAAACCATGGTGAGAATCACATTCACAATTTGAATGCCAAAGAGTCCACTGCACTTGATTAGACGTGCAAAACTAAGGTGCACAACCTTAAGAGAAGATACAAGGGACTTTTATAACTGAAATTCATTATCTCAGGGAAAGATACAAAGAGTTGCACAATATGCCAAAAGGAACACACTGTCTTTTGGCAGATACAAAGAATAGATGAATTGGAATGAACAAGATCTCTTGATCATGAAATTGTCTTTGAACAACTATGTCAAGTGACCGATATCATGGAAAACACATTTGACATCAACCACTATCTCAAAAAGTTGTCACACTGAAGATATCATCATCAAAGCTCCCCACAAACTAACTTTCACACTTTTGTTACACCAAACCTTCTTGTGCATCATTCACATCCACTTCTCATCAATTCACAGAAATTACATACTCAACTCATACAATTGATCACACACACACACACACACACACACACACACACACACACACACACACACACACACACACACACACACACACACACACACACACGTACATATGATATCATTCATTAAAATTCTCAACCAGGTCAGTCACAAACATAATAGACAATATTATATAAGGCCTCCTAGACCAAAGACATAATGTGGTCCAATCTAGGAGATAAAGGGGACCCAAAAAAATCACAAAACATTCTTCTAAAATAATTCCAATGAACCACACACACTAACATATCCTCAAAGTTAGCATCAAACAAAATGTGTAAATGATCAATAAAGCAAATTAACTAGTTAGCCAAAAAAATATGAAAAAAACAAAATGCGGATCTACACATGCCATGATGAGGCTCATATAAACATCCAACCTCAACCTCCAATGCATATCCATACCAAAAGAGCATAATCCAAAACAAGATAAATCAATTAGATCTGCCAAAAACCAACACAATTGAGCATGTCAAACACAAAACAACATAACTTCACTTGCCAATCAATTTAGCACTAGAAAATTGAACTAGAACATTGCACAGATCAAATGAACATGTCCTCTGAGCCATAACACTTGAATCAACATATCAAATAACTGCTAAGAATTCTTTGAACCAGTTTTGATAGACAACCTCACTATCCAAAACAACAACCAACACTACCATCAGAGCAATAGAGGACCCAAAAAGATAATAGTGCAATGAAACAGAAGCCATAATATTCACAAATCATAGGAATGAAAATCATTCTCCATTTCGGACATTAAATACTCTTTCCTACATATAAATATTGTTCCTACATATTGAAACTTCCACTAAATTATCCTTCCGAAAACATCTAATACTTACTCAACTTCATCACCAAACAACATAGAAACATTTGAAAGTCCATTTTTGGACCATCTACAACATTCACGCAATTGATCAACACTAGTGATAACGCCAACAAGTTTGACATCAATGGAAACACAATACAAGTTTGCAAAAATCTCCCCTTCATTGTTGATGGAAACACTTGTGCCAACTCCAAAAATAATCTTCATTTGACATCAAGGACAAAGGGTGCAAAAATTTCTAATAATATATCTCTCTCTCTCCCTCTATTGAATAAAATTTTGATAATTGCAATTTTCATTGCTCTCCTTGAGAGAAGCCACTGCATCAATCCAGGAGACAAAAGATGAACCGTAAATCTCCCCCTAGATAGATGTACCACTTGAATGCATCTAGTTTAAAGAAGGAGGGGAAGTAAACCCTAACTTCTGCTAGAGATGCTCAAAAGTATCATTTTCCAGATCCTTAGTAAAGATATCTGCAATATGTTCCTTAGTAGGTACATAATCCAATCCGACTTCCTTCTTTACAAGCTTCTCTTTTAAGAAAAGATACCAAATTGAAATGTATCTAGTCCATGAATGCATCGCCAGAATCTTTGAGATGTTAATTGCACTTGTATTATCACACATAATAGGAATTGCCTCGTCATATTTCACCTTCATATCTTTAAGATTTTTCTTCATCCACGTGACTTGAGCATAGTAAGATGCTACCACAATGTATTTTGCTTCATCAGAAGATAATGACACTAAATCTTATTTCTTACTCAACTAAGAGATCAATCTGTTTCCCAACAAAAATGCACTACTAGTTCTACTTCTATCATTTGCACACCCGACCCAATCTACATCTATATATGCTCTTAAAGTGAAATCATCATCCTTCTTATATCATATTCCATAAACCAAAGTTCCTTTAAAATATATGAATATCCTTTTCACCACTTGATCATGAGATTGCTTAGGATTAGCTTGATATTTGGAAACCAAATAGACAACTTGCATAATATTTGGTCTTGAAGTAGTCAAATATAACAATTATCCAATCATTAATATATTCTATTTCTAATCATCTAGAGATCCATCATCCCTACTTAACTTACAACTGATAGCCATAGTGATCGCAACTAGTTTGCAATTCTACATCCCAAACTTCTTTGACATCTCTTTGATATACTTGGTCTGAGAAATGAAATTGACTTTTTTGATTGTGTAACTTAAAGACCAAGAAAAAATGACAACTCACCTGTCATTGACATCTCAAACCCCTTCTGCATTTCTTCTACAAACTTCTTACATATATTAACATTTCCTCTAAATATGATATCATCAAAATACACAACAATAATCAACAATTTATCATCTTCAACTGTGAAACAAATATTGCTATTTGTAGTACCTTTTTTGAAATTCTATTGCAATAGGTACCTATCTAGCCTTGCATATCAAGCTCTAGGAGATTGCTTGACTCCATAAAGTTCCTTCTTGAGTCTTCAGACCATATCTATATCTTCTGACAACTTGAATCCATCTAATTGTTCAATGTATATACTTAATTTTTCTTGTTCTCCATTCAGAGAAACCGACTTGACATCCATCTGGTATACTATAAATGTCTTGTATCTTGCAAATGTAAGAAACATCCTTATAGCCTCCATTCTCTCTACCAGAGAAAATGTCTCCTAAAAGTCTATACCTTCAACTAGTGAATAACCCTTACACACCAATATTGCCTTGTTCCTTGTGACTTTTCCATATTCATTTAGCTTGTTCTGGAACACCCAATTAGTTCCTATCACATTCTTATCCATTGGTCTAGGTATCTATTTCCATGTCTAATTTTTATCTGTATAATTTAGCTCCTCTTCCATTGCCTTTATCCAACTTTCATCCTTGCTAGCATCTACATAGGTCTTTGGCTCCACCTAAGATAAGAAACAATAATTTTCTTGGTCAATGATTTGTTCCTTTGAATGATTATTCCACACATACTTTGCTAGTGTATGAGGTGTTTGTTCAATTTTTTTTTAATTCTACACATGTCCCTTCTTTATCTTTCAGAGAACCCTTCTCTTCTGTAACAATAGGGATATCTTCTATTTCAGTCTCAGTTTGACTCCATTCTTCACTCACTTTGACATTTTCACTCTCCACAATCTTATTCAACCTCTTGTTGTAATATTAGTATGCCTCAATCCTTATAGAATATCTTTAAAATATTGCTTCATTTGGCCTTGCATCAAACTTCCCTAGATCTTCCTTATCTCTCCTTATGTAGCACTTGCTTCCAAAGATTCTGAAATACTTGAGTGTATGAGGTCTTCCATTTCATAGTTCATAAAGTGTATCTGTGTGATTCACTCTTAGTTGTACCTTGTTAAGAATATAAATAGTGGTATGTATAACTTATTTCCAATACATACTAGGTAGTTTAGCATCCTTCAACACTGTTCTAGCCATTTCAATAATAGTCTTGTTCTTTCTTCCAACAATTCCATTCTATTGAGGGGTCTTAGGAGTAGAAAAATGTCTTCTAATACTATTTTCTTCATAAAATCTATTAAATCTTAAACATTTGATCTTAGCATCTACTTGATTCTCAACCATATAATTGAATGCTTTAACCTTTTCTAATGCTTTAGATTTCTCTCTAAAATAAGTAACCCATGTCATTCTGGAATAATCATCAATAAGAAACATTAAATACCTTTCACTATTCAATCTTCTTATCCTTGTAGGTCTACATAAATCTATATGACTCAGCTCCAAATATTTTGAAGTAGAATACTCTTTGTTCTTGAATATTGCTTTCCCAACTAAAATTTTCTACACAGTATCAATAAGTTTGATAATCTCTGGTAAATCTCTCTCAACACGAGTAGAACTAATATTCATCATATTGTCAAAGTTGATATGTCCAATCCTTTTGTGCCACAACCAACATTCACTGCTCTGTGCCACAACCAACATTCACTGCTCTATGCCAACATACAATTGCTTCCATTGTTATCCTTCACTTAGTAGACATTCCCATTAGTTCTTATTGTTGGAAACAACAATGCAGGAAAATTGAGGGGGGGGGGGGGTGTGAATCAGTTTTCACCAAAATTAAACGAATTAACCTCAACTTAAGATCTGATCAAGAACAACAATAACAAAGATAAACACCTCATCAACAACACACATAACACATATATTTTTGACGTGGAAAACCTGATCAAGGGAAAAAACATGGTGGGAAACTATCCACAATATGATAATATTCTATAGTAGTATGTGAAATATTACAATGGGGAATGCACATGCATTAAGGTACACTGCCTAGAGTTCACTGGTCAAAAACAATAGAGGGCTACAACCCTGGGAAGGCACATTTCCTTACAAAGATCAGACAACAATCTAAATTACATGAATTGAAAGAATATAATCTCCAAATGCCTGATCACAATTTCAGTTCAGCACGTTGTCTTCTCTACAACACTTTTATGCTCTTCATCACAATTCTGAAATATCAATTCTCTTGTTTGCACATACAACACTCTCAAACAATGAAGACACACATCTTACTTGATTATTACTCTTATTTATACAAATTATCAACCTTAATTTCAAGGTTGGCTCAACTCATAAGACCTAATTAAAATATTACATAGCATGGACCTAAATCAAAACCTCGACCATGCAATACCACCGAATATCTCACCAAGATCATCCGCAACATGCAAGAATCATCAAGTTGGCCAGAAGGTCGTATAACACGAAGAATACCATTAGACCAATAAAATATTTAATAATGCACACAACGATTAATGTGGACCAACAACACATTTATAACATGATTGAGAAACATCAACAAGCAACGTGAATTCCACTGCAACAACCACAACAACTCAGATTACTAGAATCATCATCATCTCCCTTCCAGAGCCCAAGAACACCAACATAATGTTGGCATTGTGTTGTCATTGATGTCAACTGGTATAGTATGACTACCGGTAGAAGAAGATGTTTGTGCAACACTATCATGGAGGACTACAGAATGAGATATCTTTGATATCACCTTGTGTTGCAGAACATCGGTAAGGTAAGGAAGAGAACCTCATTCAGAGGAATGATCACTAGAGTCACCAGTATAGAAGTTAGTGCTTGACTTGTGTGGATGAAAGGGCAAGGTTACCAATACAGTGTATCACCAGTAATGCAAGGATGTCAACTGGTAAGTGATGTGTTGACATGGAGAGGACAAATCAACCAATTAAGTGGTTGTCAATCAACAAGATTATGACTAGTGAACGAGCAGGATGAGAAAGGTGCTTGAGCTGTTGTTTGTGATGAAGAGGCAGAATGTTACCTAAATCACATCAACATCGGAGGAGAAGAATGAACAAGTCACCGGTATGTTGAGAGGTTGCAGATCAACATGACTCCCACCGGATCAATATGCGGTCACCATGTCAAGAGATGAGTGACAGTGAATGTGCCCACACCGAATCACATGTGTCTAGTGTAGTCTGTAAAATTCATCTTAATCAAAACTATCAATTAGGAGCAATAGGGAAATCACGGATCCCTTTCTAATCAAAGAATTCTTAACAAACTTAACAATGAAATAATACAATAGCGAGAAATAGGAATTATAAAATAAATCAATCAAAACTCCCTATCCCAAGATTGCATATGGCTTCCATTGCTCTTCTCCTCTTTGTGGTATGATGGCTCTTAGATATTGCGCTGGTAACCTGCAAGTGACACAAAGATTCAAAGTTCGTGGTTCAGAGTAAAGATTGAGGAGGCTTGAAAATGGAGATTGAATGCTCAATTTATAGAAAATTGGAGAAGATTGATTGAAGGAATTAATTAATTTAGCATGTGCTTGCATTTAGATTTAGATTTTCAATTTAATCTTTGCATGAAATTTATTCAAATAATTGAATTTATTAATTCAATTTAGCATTTGAATATATTTAGAACTTAACTTTGATTTTCAATTTGGTTTTTGAAATCATGCACATGTGATTGAATTTGGAAGAAATTAGAAGAAATATGAAATTAAATGAAGTTAGAATTTGGGGAATTTGGAAATAGAAGAATTAATTAGTTAATTAACTAATTTAAAGAAAATATTTAATTATGTAGAAATGGAACTTAATTAAATAATAAAGATTATTTAATTTAACGAATAAAATCACAATTAATTAAATAATAAATATTTAATTAATATTTAGAAGAAGATTTGAATGATTAGATGATTTAGAGATAGAAATTGAATAATTAGTTTATTTAAATAATAAATATTATTTAAATTGGGGAATTAATTATAACTAATTAAATGATAAATATTTAATTAATATTTAGAAAATGATTAAAAATGATTAAATGATGAAAGAATAAGAAAATAGAATAATTAATGAAATGATGAGGAAATATGAAATTAGAAGAATAAGATTAATTAACTTAATTAAATAATTAAAGAATTATTTAATCAATTAGAGGAATAATTAGTACATGATCAATGAGACATTTTTAGGTGTCTACATTTGCCCCTCTTTGAGACAATGTCAAAATGATATTGTTTCAAAGAAAATGAAAAATTTTGCCCCAGTATGCCTTGGTACTGCTGTATAGTGTAAATATGCCCCCACGGAAAAGGTGGTCAAAAAATTCAAAAATTGAGACCATGTTTTCGATAATGATGTAATGAGCAAGCATGTGAAATTTCATGCGATTTTGAGATTATTTGAGTAGGCTACAAGTTGTTTTAAGCTGGCAGGGACCATGGACGTCGAGGTGTCAAAAAACCCTAATTTTGAGCTCTAAATAGAGATTTTTAGGTTTTCATTTGCTCATTTGCACTTTGGTAACTCCTTGGTTTCTTTGCAATTTTTTGTGCTTTTTCTGGGTATTTGATCATCATGGCTGGTTATAGAGCTCGATTGCACCTATCGGACTAAGTACGTTCATATCAGAGACCTCTTGGGACTGGCGGCATGGTACTTTTCCAAATTTTCCTTGATTTTTGCCTGTTTTTTCAAAAAATTTCCATGATCACTTTTTGTTGTCCGTCATGCAATCACTTATCGTTTTTTATGCATTAGCATTAAGTGTATCGCATTCGCTTTAAATGCCACACATGTGTCGTAAGTGTCACGCATTAGTCTTAACATGTCGCATTCACTTACGGCTTCACGCATAAGTGTTTATTGTTACGCATGCGCTCATTTTGTCACGCATTAGCTTTAATCGTTATGCAAGAGTGATTTCTGTACCGCATAAGTCATAACTGTTACGCATTTGTTGTATATGTAATTTTTTTTTTTATCATGCGTTTGAAAATTTCTAAGTTTTTCTCGATTTGATAGTTGATATTTTGATCATTTTCTTGCTGCAAGAGAACATTGGAGTGTTATACTGGGTTAGTGAAGGATCAAGGGAGGCCAAAAAGTGGCAATGTGAAAAAAATAGCCTTCTTCACTCGCCTAAAAACATGAAAATCCGTGTTGACTTTTTGCTTGGCCTGGGTGTCAGTACACCTTGGCCTGGTAATTACCTATGCAAATCGGATATTCGATTTTTATTTGTAATTTTAATTTAAAAAATATATTATATGTTACATATTATATAATATATGATCTATTATTATATTATATAATAATATATATAATATAATATAATATTATATTATATAATATAATAATGTAATATTATATTATATTATATTATATTATATTATATATAATATATTATTATAATATTATATTATATAATAATATAATATTATATTATATTATATATAATATAATATATTATTATAATATTATATTACATTATAATATAATATAATAATATAATATAATATAATATAATAATATAATATAATATAATATTATATTATAATATAATATTATATTATAATATAATATAATATTAATATATATAATATAATACAATACGTATTATATAATATAATAATATATTATTATATTATATTATATATGTTATTTAAAAATAATTTAAGTATAAAAATCGAATATCCGATTTCTGAGACTTTTATATTTTGACAGTGGTAGCCCATGAGTTATTTTTAACTCATGGGCCACGCGATTTTATCAAAATCCGATATCTGCTCCATCTGATATCCAGTTTTTTGACAAAAAATTGCTAAAAGATAGATTCAGAGGTAAGAATTTTATCGTTTTGAATCATTTTCATTCATTTTTTGTATTTTTTGTTAATGTTTATTTGATTTTTCATTGAAAATATGGTTTTTTTTTATGAAAACTAGGTTTTTTTAAATCAAATACCTAATTGTTTGGGCAAGTGCAAGCTAATGAGTCACAAATTCACAGAAGTCTATGCTTTGGAAAACGCGCTCCTCAAAACGGGCCCCCGTTTTTAAAAACGGGGGCTCGTTTATGCTTCAGGCTCCCAAGGTGAAAGGTGATGGGGGCCCAAAGCTAAACCAAACGGGCCCCTATTTTGTTTAAAAATAGGGGCCCATTTTTAAATAACAGGGGCCCATTTTTTAATTGTATTTTTACCATTTTCTGGGTGATTTTTTCATTTTCACTATGACAGTAAATTGAGAATAGGAGATTGAAAACAGGCCCCCGTGTTGTGGATTCCATTTCAAGCCTCCATCACTATCCCAGGTACACATTCAATCATCTATTTTCATATTTCATAATTTTCTTGTATATTTTTCCTGTTTTTTATGTATTATTTAGTTTTTTTGGGTATTATTTTAGTTTTTTTTTAAAGTAGTCTATAAATAAATTAGCTTTTATATTTGTAAATTGTTGATTTTGATCTGAAATATTCTTCAACAGTTAACCCTAAACCCTAATCAACAAATTTACAAATCAAAACCAAACCTAGATAGTTAACAAAACAAAATATCAAATTAGATATCTCAGAAACATCAAAACGAAAATGAAAACGAAATCGGAACGAAAATGAAATCGGAACAAAAATGAAAACGAAATCGAAACAAAATAAAAAACAAAAATGAAATTGAAAAAAATAAAAAACGAAAATGAAATCGAAACAAAAACAAAAATGAAAACGAAATCGAAACAAAAACAAAAACAAAAACGAAATCGAAACAAAAACAAAAATGAAAAGGAAATCAAAACAAAACTGAACATATGTACCAAAATTGTTCTTAATCCTCATTAGGCAATACAAAAGTTACCACTACTAGTATAACCTTAAAAGTAATTAACATTACTCTTCAAATTTTAGATATCAAAGTTTAGGGTTAGGTTTATGCCACGTCATGGTATAAAGGTCCTATTATGGTCTTATTATGTCACGTGATGGTATAAAAGGACCAATTATGGACACATTATGTCATGTCATGGCATAATAGGACACATTATGCCATGATGGCATAATATGTCCTATTATGCCATGACATTGCATAATGGGTCCATAGTTGGTCCTATTATATCATGTCATGGCATAATAGGTCCTATTATGCCATGACATTGGATAATAGTCCACCTATTATGCCAGCATGGCATAACAGGTCCATATAATAGGACCTATTAAGCCACAACATGACATGATTTTCTTGAAAATTGCCAACTTCATCATCTAATTCATCTCCAACACTGAAACTATGCTAATTTGATATGTTTACTTAGTCTGATAGGACCAATTATGGACCTATTGTGCCATGATGGCATAATATGTCCTATTATGCCATGACGTTGCATAATAGGTCTATAGTTGGTCCTATTATATCATGTCATGGCATAATAGTCTACCTATTATGCCATCATTGCATAACAGGTCCATAATAGGACCTATTATGTCATGTGATGGTATAATTTAAGGACCAATTATGGACACATTATGTCATGTCATGGCATAATAGGACACATTATGCCATGATGGCATAATATGTCCTATTATTCCATGACATTGCACAATGGGTCCATAGTTGGTCCTATTATGCCATCATGGCATAATAGTTCCTATTATGCCATGGCATTGCATAATAGTCCACCTATTATGCCAGCATGGCATAACAGGTCCATATAATAGGACCTATTAAGCCACAACATGACATGATTTTCTTGAAAATTGCCAACTTCATCATCTAATTCATCTCCAACACTGAAACTATGCTAATTCGACATGTTTACTTAGTATGATAGGACCAATTATGGACCTATTGTGCCATGATGGCATAATATGTACTATTATGCCATGACATTGCATAATAGGTCCATAGTTGGTCCTATTATATCATGTCATGGCATAATAGTCTACCTATTATGCCATCATTGCATAACAGGTCCATAATAGGACCTATTATATCATGTGATGGTATAATTTAAGGACAAATTATGGACACATTATGTCATGTCATGGCATAATAGGACATATTATGCCATTATGCCATGACATTGCATAATGGGTCCATAGTTGGTCCTATTATATCATGTCATGGCATAATAGGACCTATTATGCCATCATGACATAATAGGTCCTATTATGCCATGACATTGCATAATAGGTCCATAGTTGGTCCTATTATAAGATTTATAAAAACTAATAAATATCCTATGTATCATTTAACATATCCACACCTAAAGGATTTGGTCTTGCATAAAAATAAAAAAAGAGAGAAAAGTAAACATAATTTTTTTATTCATGGGTGAAAACCATTCTTATGACACCTTGGACAAGTACCTTGATCATGTATAATTTTTTTTATTAAATTACCCTACACTTAGGAGTATACCATAATCCATTCAAATTCTCTTTATTCTCAACCATCCTTGTCATCATCCATATCATGTATCTCACATTCCTATTTTTTGACTTTGTTTCGAGTAATCTACCCAAGTAATCTTATCCTATCCTCTAGGTGCAAATATGCAATATAATAGTTAGCTAAATGCAAGAAAATAATGATGCACCAACAAAGTGAATGTACACATTGAGGTGACACATAACATAAAAGACAAACCACTAGATATCACATAATTTAATCTTTTATGTTTAATTCATATTCTATTACCCCACTTGTAGGGCATGTTTAATACTTTCTCACTTGATTTCCTTTTTTAATCCTACTTTTACTTCATATGTTTTATCTCCTATTTTTACAAATTATCTAATCTTTATTAGTAACTACTAATTTCCCATAATGATTTATGTCTTATACTTTAATCTTTGTTCTATCTTATGATCTTCAAGACTATTTGCTTCACATGTATGTTCATATTGTGTTTTTTTAATCTAAATTAAAGCATTATCTTATGTTCATGTACATTGGCCTATTATTAAAGCATTATCTTATTAAAGCATTATCTTATGTTCATGTACATTGGCCTATTATTAAAGCATTATCTTATTAAAGCTTTTTCTTATGTTCATGTACATTGGCCTATTATTAAAGCATTATCTTATTAAAGTATTTTTATCTTATTAAAGCATTATCTTATGTTCATGTACATTGGCCTATTATTTTAGAGAAAATAATATATTATCACTATTTGATCATGCATTTTTGCATATTAGTATCATATGATTGTGCCTCACATGATGATTTTGTATTGCTATTAAATCTGGCATGTTCTTATGATCATATCTTGGTTTATAGAGCGTAATGATCTTAAACATTTCAATATCTTATTTTAAGCACTTATCATCAATCCTTATATATTCTTACACTAAGGAGGATCATCTTATTTCCCACTTCTTTATTGATCTTATGTATGAAATATTTTATATTGATTTTAATAGTTGATGCATTTTACAAGAAATGAATGCATTAAATTGAATATATAATAGATTTATGAAGTTTCATTGAAAGTTTTTATTAAGTTTTGTGTGCAAATTTTATATTTAAAGATTCAATAGTATGTACATGTATATTTTTTTAAGTTCAATATTATATTATATTTCATGTGTATCTCATTCAATAACATAGAAATGTTACTATTTATAAATGTTTTTTTAAAAACTAACATAGATTCTTCTTTGACATAGAGTTGTATATATAATTCATGTATATCTTTATATATGCAGGAGCTCTTTGTTATCATGGATGTCTTTGACATAGATGAACTATTAGGTGAAAATCCCCCACCACAACCCCCTCCTCCTCCTCCTCCTCCTCCACCTCCACCTCCACCACCTCCACCACCACCACCACCACCACCACCACCTCCACCTCCACCCCCTAGATTGGATGGAATTCATTTAAGAGAACAAATTAATGAAAACCTACAAGTGATTGAACAAAATATTACTGCTATCCAAAATGAGCCAATCATGCCACCCCATCTTCTAGAGTTTGCAAAATCAATGCAAACTGTTGTTGAGTTAGTTAGATATGTTGATTCTCAATTAGATCAATTTCATAGATGACGACAAGAGTTGCGTGATTTTTATGCTGATGGTTTAACTTATAGGCAAATCACTGATCTGAAAATAACCAAAGCTCATTTATGTCCATATTTTACTAACCCAAAAACAAGAGAACCAATGCAACCTAACCAGAAAAGAATTTCAATTAGGTGGTGTGGGCATCCAGAAATGGCTGGACACTTTTGGGATAGATGGTGGATGGTTTTTGATTATCCACCACATCGTAATTATGAGGTCCCTTTTTATTTTTTGAAGAAATTATACTGTGAGTTTGTAATGAACCAAAAACCAAATTATTTTGACATTAAGTCATTCCAGGGTGTTGGTCGTGGAATGCCACATCATAGATTAGGGGCATGGAGTAATAATCCCCTACCAGATCCACCCATAGTTCCACTTGTTGGTCCATCCATTCCTGTAGATGTCCAAAATAAATCATTCATTTCGACATTAGATGCTTTGACTTCCCTCACAGGAAATCTGAGTGAGCAAGCTGCTCACATGGCATCCGCTCCTCGATGGATGCCACATATGTGTTCGAGTTGTCATGAGATGTGTGTAGGTCCTACTGTTGATGCAGGATTTGCTTCAATTCCAGCTGAGCATGATGCAACAGATGATAGTATGACGACATCATATATGGATTTTCTTTGCTCGGATGATCATCTTGACTAGGTATAGATATATATGTACATGTACATGTCAATCTTTAAATACTTCATTAAATATAGGTATAAATTAAATGCATGCCTTTTTTTTATACAATCTAATACTTCATTAAATAAATTTTGTTTATGTAGATAAGGACTACACCTAATATTAGAGTCAATATTGCATCTACTGGAACACAACTCGGCACACCTTATGGGGTACAATATAAATTTCTATCTAGACATTGTAGTATCTTTTTAAGTTAATATTTTTTCATTGTATACTATATAAATTTTCATGTTGATACATTGAATGCTTCTTTCTCCAGGATTTAGGTCATGAGGGACCCTCTACATCACATCGAGAAGAGGGTCTGATTACTGTGACACCATCTATCCTATGTATCTTAGAATTCATAAATTAAATATGAACTCTTACAACATTGTAACTTAACTTGAAATTATTTTAAAGTACACATATATATGTTCACTAAATATGATTTCATTAAATGCATGTATGCAGGTGGACACTACCATTAGGATAGGTTATCCTCATAATTTTGATCAGAGCCAATTTGAACGCACATTGACATCCTTTGAGGTATTAATATGTAATACTTAATTTGATCTTATTTTGACTCTTAATTTAAGATTTAATTGGACACTTTGAATTTGACCTTGTACAGGAGCTAGCTAGCACTACATTTGGTGTTCATACTACACAAGATACTAGTAGAGGAGATACTGGTAGAGGAGATACTGGTAGAGGAGATACTACTAGAGGATCTGATGAGCATATGGTAAGTTTGTAACTTAATTTATGAATTCTAACTATATTTGATAAATGATTCTTTTAATAGTTAATTTGAAGTATTTTAATATTATTTTTCCTTGTACAACATGAGATGGTGGATCTGGACCACGTCCTGGGGACAAGAGACCACTGGATGTTATTGATGATAGCACTTAGATTTTACTATTTATTTGGCTCTAATATGTACTTTTTTTTGGACTTTACACATATGTTTACACATGCACATACTTTATATATATGGATAGTTGCATTATAATAGGATTAGATCATATATATTTTGTGCATACTTTATATATTTTGTGCACATTAGATATTATGGGGAGTTCATCATGTTACCTTCCAGATATATATATGGATTGGATATTATATGGATTATGTGGACTTGAAATTTTACTGTTTATTTGGCTCTGATATGTACTTTTTAATGGACTTTACACATTTGTTTACACATGCACATAGTTTATATATATGGATAGTTGCATAATAGGATTAGATCATATATATTATGTGCATACTTTATGTGCATTGTGCCCATTAGATATTATGTGGACTTGAAATTATGTGAAATTATATTTTGTGCACATTAGATCATATATATTTTGTGCATACTTTATATATTATGTGGACTTCAAATTTTTATTTATGGAAGTTGTGTTTAAATAACTTTATATGGATTATGTGGAATTGTAATTTTATTTTTGGAATTTTATTTAAATAGTTCTTGTGATTAGATAAACTAAAGATGTACATCATGAACTAAGTATCGAAACATATCTTATAATTATATAACATATTCTAAATTAAAAAGTATTAATCATCATAGATAAGCAAAATATATAATCAAATATATAATTACCATTACAATAATAATGATGATAATCTAGAAAAGTATCAAAACAAATATATTGAATAGAACTTGATTAAAACATAATTATCTCATTCATAAATTTGACCAATAGTCTCTCATTTATGTATATTACACAAAATGTAATCAAGAAGACATATCTTAAATAAAATAAAAAGTCTATTTAAATTATAATAATAAGGATTTATATCTCTCAAAATACAACATAAAGTATGTACAAACAATAGTAGTCATTGAGGCCAAGTCTACTCTAAGAGACCTGGAAAAAAAAATACATATGATTAGTTTTTATAATCGGGATGCATTGAATTTAAAATACAACATAAAGCATACATCACGACTCTTCAAAGGGATTTGCCTTAAGGGTACAAAAATTTAACTTACTTGTAATTATTCAAAATGAAACATAAAGTATGCACAAACAATAGTAGTCATTGAGGCCAAGTCGACTCTGAGAGACCTAGAAAAAAAATACATATGATTAGTTTTTATAATCAGGATGTATTGAATTTAAAATACAACATAAAGTATGCACAAACAATAGTAGTCATTGAGGCCAAGTCTACTCTGAGAGACCTGGAAAAAAAAAAAATGATTAGTTTTTATAATCAGGATGCATTGAATTTAAAATACAACATAAAGCATACATCATGACTCTTCAAAGGGATTTGCCTTAAGGGTACAAACATTTAACTTACTTGTAATTATTCAAAATGAAACATAAAGTATGCACAAATAACTTTGTTTTCATTGATGCCTTCTACTTGTGGTAGACCTGAAATAAAATTTTACTAGATTAGATTTTATAATTATGATGCGTGATTTAAAATGCTATATATAATATGCATCACGAATTTTAAAAGGAAGGTGGATTAAGGGTTCAAATTATAACTTACTTGATATTCATTCTGTTATACCATCTGCATCCTCTCTCTTTTGCAAAGCATCTATAATTGTCTCATGCTCTTCCATAGAGAGAGTCCATAATTGTTTATTAGCAGGCCTGCCACAATATCTATCCAATTTTATATTAGTTGCCACTACCAAATGTGAGTAATGTATAATCTTCTTCTCTAATTCATAATCTTCAAATGCGGGTAATCCATTCTTTCTTGTTAGATATTTGCGTAGCCAAGTGCCAACAACAACCACAGATCCTGTTGGATAGTCATAACCATCATCATCTACTCGAGGAGTGGTTAGCTTATGTTTTGGCTCTACACATCGAGCCAACCAATACTCTGTCCCCTCTTCATTGTCCTCTGGTGCAAAAATAGCATAAACATGTCCTGTGCACAAATTTTTTTTATTTTAATATTTAATGAGAAATAAAAACAAAAATATACACTATAAGATTTCATAAATATGTACTATTTAATAAATACAAACAAATTTCAAAAACAATTTTACCTTGTTGTATAAGATCTGAAATGTGATCATAGTCATTTGATACAAAAATCTGATCCATATCTTCATCAGTTCTTTCATGCGGATCATTTGCATCTATGGGTGTCAATGATCTTTGTTGCCATTCTTCAACCCATTCTTTATTCTCACAAAATTCCCAATCTCCAGAAACACAAAATTGACAAAAGCAAGCAAGCTGCCTTGTGAATATAGTCCATGTGTTTGAATTCGAACTCTTAAACGAATGCCATTTAGCTGATCTAATGATGGTATTACACTCATGCCGAATAGGAATACTATCTTCCTCTATCGACTAGAAGAAACATCGAATTGCAGAGTTTTCAGTTGATCCTTTTGACAACTTTGAATTGCACCAATCTACAACTGCACGAGCATCTCTGAATTTCATTGCATCCTCGAATTTCAATTGTTCTCTAGCAAGAGCTCTTGTTATACAGGCACCAGCTCCATCGTGTTCCCCCTTACCATGTCCTGCTTAAAAAAAAATCCATAAATGTTGGACATTGGTTATCTTGTGAACTTTGCATAGCCAATAAAACATTCTTGCATTTTTGAATTGTCTAGTACAGTTATCTGACCATATCATATGTTGTTTCATGTCAATTTCTCTTTCCTTAAGATTATCATGAAATACCTCGAATCAATGTTGAACAAACTCTGAAGAGTGTAATCGATTATCACTAACATAGAAATGATACTCCCTCAAAATTTTTCTGTTATCTTCTGTATTGTCATGTTCATGTCTATATATAATGTGCACAAATATGGCCACTTGCACTGAGTTGTAGTATTGTGATTGAGTTTCCTCTTGTGGTTTTAGAGTATAATTTTCTGCAAAATCCACAACTGATACTATTGTTCCAACTGGAAATGTGTTCTTGCATATGCGAAATTGTCCATCAAGCCATCGGGCATGTTGAGAATGTTTCACATATTTTGGAACAATATGACTTTTAAACTCACTAATAAATGCATTCACACTATTTTGTTCTGTAATCAATTCTAAATGTTTCCCCATCTTTCCATCCTTTAGAGGGTATTTTATATTTTTAAATCTCCTAACATCAACCATTTTTTGTCCAAACTCAGATGAAACATGTTCATGCAAACATTCACCTATCAAAGAATAGTTCCCACATAAATTGCAAAGACCATAAATGCATGAACCGGAAGAAATAATTGTTCATTAGGTGGTTTACAAAATAAACTTCCAATAAAATCTTTTATAGTTTCAGGTGGAACATAAACACCACAATCCTGCACAAGATCATTACCATGCAACATACAACGCATATATCGAAAAATATCATAATAGTAACGAAACTGAACATGAGTTTTACAATAAGAAGATATTCTTTGTTTATTGATTTTAACATACCAGGGTTTGCATTTTTCAAATGATCTTTGACTAATTCGTAAATTCATTAACACAAATTCATCACTAAATTTTTTAAAGAGTTCAGTTTGAGTCATGTCAAGAAGATGTTTTGGATGAGGATCATGAATTTTTGATCCCACCCCTAACTTTAAAACATCTCTAGCATTTGATGAAACTCTAGTGTTATCATGCCAAAATTTTGCAATTAATTGTTTAGTTTCATCATTTAGTTTAATGTCCGACCTTTGAAGTCTACCACTAAAACTCCAACAATGGTTTAGTGGATCAATTTCAATTGTGTCTCTTCTTTTGGCCGCTCTTGACAAGGTTCTATGATGTAAGTTCAAATGGCCACTTATATCACTTAACATTATTTTACTAACAATCATTTTGTCAACTATAGCAGTCATTATAACTCTACGTGTTGCATTCTTATCTTTAGATCGACTTGTTTTTCTGATAGAATCAATGTCATTGGCAACAGTAGATACAACTTGCTTATATGATTCATCTTTTCTTTTTGGTTTTGCATAAATACCTATTTTTTTCATGACTTTATGCATTTTTAACATTTTTATTAATTGTAGCATTAATTGACATTGGAATCCTAACTTTTTATTATAGAAAAATTGTTTATATAATCTGTTCGCATGTGTTCCGATTTGTCTCCAAGAAACTAACCCATTAAGATTATCTAGCACATTGCTATCAATAGTAAACAAATTACATTCATTTTCTTTCAGAGAGGGTGGTGTAATATTTTCAATTTTTATTTCTTTTCGTATTGGTGTATGAAATTTATATCCATCTTCATTTAAATCAGCAATTTGATTGGCATCATAGTCATGGGGATTTAAAAACGTACCAGGATTCGCATCCACATGAACATTTGCATCAATAGTCATACCCGTGTTTGGTTCTACATTTCTTACATCCATCATGATGTCTTCAATGGTCTCATCTACAACAGGCACTGAACTAGATGCTTCAGAAGTGTTATTCAATTGTTGTTGTTGTGATCTTTGATCTCTTTGGCGTTTTGCCTCCTTCTCTCTTTGTGCTTGAATTTCGTCTGCTGTCATTGTCCTCTTTTTTTTCTTTTGACATTGCTTAGAACCCATCTTTACAAACTCCTCTTCAAAAAATAATACCTTTTTACTGAGTTCTTTAAAAAATTCTGTAAAAAAATTAAAAAGTACTGTCGTTATTGTAAAAAATGTTTGTCAGTACGGATTTCAATGATTGTGTGGTAAATTCGTGCAATCTGTCTTTTTTTTTTACAGTAACGGTTATTTAGAAATAGGGGCCCGTTATTTAAATAACGGGGCCCTGTTTTGAAAACGGGGGCCCGTTATTAAATCCAACGGGCAAAAAAAGGGAACGGGCCCCCATTTATAAAATGGGCCCTCGTTCAGTAAAATTTGAATCCACAACCCACTATTTACCTTGAGATTAGGCCCGGGATAGGTCTGGGATGGCCACACCTGAGACATGGACCTGCAAATTTAAATCTCCATGAATGAAAGCACAAATATGAACTTTTGAAATAGTTTACATGCCTCTAATCTGAGAATTTTTATATGAAATTAATACCCATTTTAGATTATACTGTCTAGGTTCTAAATATGTAAATTTATTTAAAAATTGATTATTTTAACTATTTTTCATTTAATTTATACTAAATCGGGTCCATAAATTTGAAATATCAACTAATTTTGTTAATTTAATAACTTTTTTATTTTAATGAATTTTGAAAAAAAAAATATATGTCATCAATCTACACAATTCTTTTCTATTTCAAAAAAAAAAAAATCAAAAAATGTGTTTATGTCAAATTATGTGGGTCGTACACGCCAAATATTTAAAAAGATAATTAAGGCCATTAAAAAATTAATTAAAAAAAAATATTAGAAAACAAAATACAGAAAAATATGCTCATCAATCTTCAGTGTGTTAAAAACCATTTCCCAAAACGGTTTGAGAAAATAATTTTAATTGTGTCAAAAAGTGTGGGTCATACACATGCATGGTATGGTCCTGAAAAGGGCATTTTTAAAACATAGTTTTTAGAAATCCATTCAAAAAGTTATTTTTTATTATGTGGGTATTAAAATAAATTACATATTTGGAAAGTACACTTAGAGGGCTATCTTTCATATTACTGACTTTTTCCAAGATTTAATCTTTAAGTTTTTCAAAATTTAAGCTCAAATGAGACAAAATCTGAAAAATAGGGAAAACACTTCCACTTTTTGGCCAAAAAGTGGACTCAACTTCTTGCACTGGCCCGTTTAAGTTTGTTAACTAAATTTAATTGTTTACATTCAATTAGGTTAAAAATGGGGGATAACAATGAAAACACTGACAAACCACAACTGCAATAGCCAAACCCTCATTTGCCAAACCCCCCCTCAATTCAGGATTTGATTGCACAAAATTTGAATGAATTAAGGGGGATCGCAGAAGTATATCGTAGGATCCCTTGTCTAAACCCAATGTTTGATCCTCTCACGTCGATCATTAAAAGTATGGAAATGATGACTGAGGAGCATGATGCTGCCCTTTTGTGGTGAGATTCTATGAGGGAAAAATATGTAGATGGCTTGTTGTATAAGGATATCAAGGATCTTGAGATATCCAAAGTTGAAATCACCTCATTGTTTGTCAATCCCCGTACTGGTCAGCCCGTAGATCCCAAAAAAACAAAACTTTCTATTAAATGGTGCACAAATGATCAGATTGTGAAAAACTTTTGGGATCGTTGGTGGATGGTTTTCGACAAACCACCCAACAACAATCTTGATATCCCCTTCTATTTTATAGAAAAATTGTATGCTGAGTTTGTTTTACACAAACATGTGAACTACTTTGACATCCAACCTTTCTAGGGTGTAGGTTTAGGTATGCCCCAGAATAGACCTGAGGCAGTCAGAGTAGTCCAGGGCTCGTATGTCCCCCCTCCTCCTGTTGATCCCCCACCTGCAGTGCAGCATCCTGATATCATTTGTGAGGCGGCTTCACGGACCATATCGGCTATTCACTCTTTGAGTAGCCTTTTGGTTTCTCAGGCTACGTCAGTAGCTCAGCCTACTCTTGATGGTAGCGGTGCATCCGGTGGTGTTGACACGTCATCCTCGGCTCCACACATACGCGTGCCCCATAGTTGTGTCATGTGTGGGCACGTATGCTTGGGTCCAGTAGGACAACCCATTGATCCTCCTATGGATAGTGCATATTATGAGGTACATGAGATGCATGATGCACCAGATATTATTACACAGACTGGAGGATACCCTAGGGAGTCCTCACATGCTAGAGGCGAGGAGGCACCGTCATCATACATTGATGATGTAGTGGTAAGATTTGTATTTTCACAGTTCATGTTATATTTTAATTAAATATTTATAAATTAGATAATATTAAGTACTAATTTTTATTTACATGGTCTATTTAACAGTTGATGACCGAGGATGAGTTGAGACAGATTCAGAAGGGCACCGTGTCGGCCATTTCATTTGGCCTTGATAGCTTGACGGTACATATATTATTGCACCTAGTCGTTTGTATTTTATTACACATACATGCTCATCATTTATATTGGTATTAATTAGATTATGTAGTAACTTGCATGTATATCTTATTTTACTCTTGTAGGGCACAAGCAGCATGAGTGCGGGGCAGTGTGATTTAGGATTTGGTAGTGCAGTTAGAGACAAGGGAAAGGTAATTGAATGCAAATATGATTGAATGAATAGTTTAAATAACTTATAGTGATTATACATGTCTAGACATAGATTGATAGTTTCATATACTTATTGTGTATATATACATAGTATTCTTGGCTTCACATCCTTGATGACTACACCCAGTATACTTGAAGAAGAAGAAGAGATGCCTCGAGTAGATGTGTGTTTATTTTATTTTTTGATTAGTAGATATAATTTGTTATTATCAGTGACAATTATATGCTAACTTGTATCAATGTCATGTTTCTGAACATATGTAGGTTGTGTATGAAAATATTCAAAACATACCTCCTCTACCGAAGACATACATAAAGAGTCCTGTAAAGATGAAGAGAAAACGTGGAGATGAGGTAAACATGAATAGTTCAATTATAGTTCATTTTTATGTTAACTTTTTGAATGTGAATTATATAATATAACTAATATTAATCGTTGTTTGTTTTTCTTGTGCATGATCCTTCAAAGCCGAGTAGTGCGGCGAAGAGGATCGATTTTGATGATCCATCAACAGCTTAGGATGTTATAGATAGTTTTGGGATGCTTACATGTCTAGTTGGCATGTATATTTTGTATATGGACATACATTCACGTATTTAGACATACATTTTGTTTCAGTTGGTGTTTATGCCATATTTGTGTATGGACATACATTTGTAATCATTTGACATTTTTATATATACAGAAGTTGATATTCCATCATATAAATTGTTGCTCATCTCTGCGTAGTGTTATCATGGAAATCTTTAATCTTCATTCCAATAATTAACAATGGTTAATAATGGCTTTTTAATGAACAATACAATTCATTTCATTTCATCGTAAGTTGTTTTTATAATGAACAATATAATTCATTTAATGAACAATACAATACAATTCATTTAATCAACAATACAATACAATTCATTCAATGAACAATACATTTCATGAACAATACAATTCATTTAATGAACAATACTTGATACAATTCATTATTACCCTATGCATGGTCCTATTTTTCCCCCCACCTCGGTCGAACGCTCGAAGTTTTATTAGGGCAGCAATTTTTCGGTTGGCGAAAAAATTGTCAGTCTCACTCAATGGAATGTTGTCGCGTGGCCGATTTCTCGTTTTTCTCATTGCGATGATGAACTGTCATCTCTGACATGTCCAGTTATGCATTATTACCCTACGTATGGTCCTATTTTGCCCCCCCACTCGATCAAATGCTTGGGGTCATACCCTACCGGTGTCGTCCCTTGAGCACCCTAAGTGCTCAAAATTGTCAAACTTTGACGGGCCCTAACTTGGAATTCATGGCACCTACGAATGTTCCATTTAAACCTACGGGGCCACGAGAGAGGTCCCTACAAAATCCTATCTCGATTTTTCAAGTTGCTCTATGGTTTTATTAGGGCAGCAATTTTTCAGTTGGCAAAAAAATCGTTAGTCTCACTCAATGGAATGTTGTCGCGTGGCCGATTTCTCATTCTGCTCGTCATGATGACAAACCGTCAGCTCCAACATGTCTAGTTAGGCATTATTACCCTACGCATGCTCCTATTTTGCTCCCCCACTTGATTGAACGCTCGGGGTCATACCCTACCGGCATCGTCCCTTGAGCACCTTAAGTGCTCAAAATTATCAAACTTTGACGGGCCCTAACTCCGAATCTGTGGCACCTACTAACATTTCGTTTAAACCTGCGGGGCCACGAGAGGGGTGCCTAGAAAATCCTATCTTGGTTTTTCAAGTTGGCCTACAATTTTATTAGGGCAGCAATATTTCAGTTGGCAAAAAAATCATCAATCTCACTCAATGGAATGTTGTCGCGTGGCCGATTTCTCGTTCTGCTCATCGCGATGATGAACTGTCGGCTCCAACATGTCTAGTTAGGCATTATTACCCTACGCATGGTCCTTTCCCCCCCCCCCCCCACTCGATCAAACACTCGGGGTCATACCCTACTGGCGTCATCCCTTGAGCGCCCTAAGTGCACAAAATTCTCAAACTTTGACGGGCCCTAACTCAGAATCCGTGGCACCTAAAAACATTCTGTTTAAACCTATGGGGCCACGAGAGGGGTCCCTACAAAAGCCTATCTTGGTTTTTCAAGTTGCCCTATGGTTTTATTAGGGCAGCAATTTTTCAGTTGGCGAAAAAATTGTCAGTCTCACTCAATGGAATGTTGTCGCGTGGCTGATTTCTCGTTCTGCTCATCGTGATGATGAACCGTCGGCTCTAAAATGTCCAGTTAGGCATTATTACCCTATCCATGCTCCTATTTCCGCCCCCACTTGATCAAACGCTCGAGGTCATACCCTACCGACGTCGTCCCTTGAGTGCCCTAAGTGCTCAAAATTATCAAACTTTGATGGGCCCTAACTCAGAATCCGTGGCACCTATGAATGTTCTGTTTGAACCTATGGGGCCATGAGAGGGGTCCCTACGAAAGCCTATCTCGGTTTTTCAATTTTCCCTACGGTTTTATTAGGGCAGCAATTTTTCGGTTGGCAAAAAAATCGTCAGTCTCACTCAATGGAATGTTCTCGCATGGCTGATTTCTCATTCTGCTCATCACGATGATGAGTTGTCAGCTTCGACATATCCAGTTAGGCATTATTACCCTATGCATGCTCCTATTTTTCCCCCCCACTCGATCGAACGCTTAGGGTCATACCCTACCGATGTCGTCCCTTGAGTGCCCTAAGTGCTCAAAATTGTCAAACTTTGATGGGCCCTAACTTGGAATCTGTGGCACCTATGAACATTCCATTTGAACCTACGGGGCCATGAGAGGAGTCACTACGAAATCCTATCTTGGTTTTTCAAGTTGCCCTACGGTTTTATTAGGGCAACAATTTTTTGGTTGGCGAAAAAATCGTCAGTCTCACTCAATGGAATGTTGTTGCGTGGCTGATTTCTCGTTCTGCTTGTTGTGATGATGAACCATCAGCTCTGACATGTCTAGTTAGGCATTATTACCCTACGCATGCTCGTATTTCCCCCCCCCACTCGATTGAACGCTCGGGGTCATACCCTACCGGCATCGTCCCTTGAGTGCCCTAAGTGCTCAAAATTATCAAACTTTGACGGGCCCTAACTCAGAATCTGTGGCACCTACGAATGATTCGTTTGAACCTACGGGGCCACAAGAGGGGTCCCTACGAAAGCCTATCTCGGTTTTTCATGTTGCCCTACGGTTTTATTAGGGCAGCAATTTATCGGTTGGCAAAAAAATCGTCAGTCTCACTCAATGGAATGTTGTCATGTGGCCGATTTCTCGTTCTGCTCATCGTGATGACAAACTGTCGGCTCCAACATGTCCAGTTAGGCATTATTACCCTACGCATGCTCCTATTTTGCCCCCCCACTCGATCGAACGCTCGGGGTCATACCCTACGCATGTGACATCCATGAAGGGATATGAAAGGATATTTTGTAAATAATTAGAAACCTTTAATGATAATCAAGTTGAAGCCCTGAGATTTATGCAATATGGTTCAAGTCCAAAACTGTACCCTGAAGCCACACACTCTTCCCTCTCCCAACATACAGTAATGAGTCACAAGTTAACATAGAATTTGGAAGGATTTGACGAGAGCATTTTAATTTTACTTACATCTTGTGTATTATAATATAGACCAATTTGCCAATGTGACATCTTCATATGAGAGAAAAGATTCATTTTATCTCAATACAATTGTACCTATTTCATTATTAGAAAAAAAAAAAAGTTCTGCACTAAACTGCAATAAATAAATTAGTATCCTCTATATTATGGATTTGAATTCATGTTCTCAATTAGTCATTATTCCTACACCTCACACTCACAAGATTAATAATGAAATGACATTTATGATTCATCAAATGCTGACAAAGTCTAATCAAAGTTCAACTTCAAGATGTATACAACATATCATATTCAACTTCAAGATGCATACAACTTACCATATTCAAGCTCATGCCAACCACCACTTGGATATTGTTATATGTCGATTAAAATACAATATATGTAATAAAACCATATAGTCTTACAAAAAAGCCATCATAGACCATCTATGTTGATTAAAGTACAATTCATTTGTAACAGGGGCACACTCACAATGTGAAGTTGCAAAGCCCTGTGGGAAGCATCAAAATAGAAGTTTACTAATCTGACTCATACTACTATCAAAAGCATCAAAGATGCTATTGCTAGAGAACACCATGCTCCATTGAGGAGAGAATATTAGGTGCATCTGATGTCAGTGTTTGAAAATGAAAGAATGTTATTCAATTGCCAAAATCTAACTAACTTTATTTTATAAACAATTAATGAATAAAAATAGACAAGGCTACCTGAGTGAAAGTTCGATGACCATCTTGACTAGTCAATGTCAAATGTTTGATTCAATAGATCATCTGTCATGAAAATTTGATCCACTGCAGATGTATCCTAGCCACATGCATTTGAACCATCTTCATGATAATAAACACAACAAGACCCACAATTTAATCTCATTAATGCACAAAGAAATATGTACCATCACCAAGAGACGGCCTTGTCAACAACGAATGAGCTAGCATGAACCTGTATTTTTAAGAATTGTTACTTTACACATAAATTGCATGGATGAACATAAGTGGTGTTGCAAAAATACATCCCTTCCAATTATATCGAGTGTACTCGCTATGTGCATGCAAAAACCGTGTTGCCCAAAAAAAGCGTTCATCAATAGACCTGCATTTTGAACACATCCTTAATATACACGTAACAAACTTGAACATTAAGGTTTAATGATCATTGTTTGAAATGAAATGAATGATAAAAAAATAAGGCACCATTAAAGACCTACTACTCAAGTGTGCCTGAAGGGTCATCTCTTTGTTTAAGAGTATGCCATACATTATAATGGTTTTGTCTCTTCAAATGCAGGTATGCCATTCTTTCTAATCATGTATGTTCGCAACCAAGTTCGCACAACAATAACTAAACCTGTAGGATATGTGAACCCATCATCATCTATCACTGGTTGTGTTAGCTTTTGTTTTCCCTGTACACATTGTGCCAACCAATATTATGATCTCTCTTCATTCCCTTGTGGTGCAACAACTGCAAAAACATGTCCTGGCTGTACAAGATCTGATAGACGATCATACTCAAGTGAACTTTCCATGTCATCATTTGACAAGGATATTGTTTGAGATAAAGAAGTTAGATAGTGGGGAACCCATGTATCAACCCACTCACTTGACTCGCACTGATCCCAATCACATTGAAGACAACTCTGACAAAAACAAGCCAACGCTCATGTCCAAATGGTCCATGTACTTGCATTTGAGCTGAGAAATGAATGCATCTTTGAAGAATCTTTAATTGTTTGACAATCCAATCTATCTCCCACTGTTCCCTCCTTAACCAACCAAAAGAATCTGCTCACTGCTGAATCAAGAGTACCTCCATGTGACAATGCTGAACTACACCAATCAACAATAGAATGTGCATCAGAGAAATTTGCACCAGAAATCCTCAATTGCTCCTTAACTAGAGCTCTCTTCAAACATGCACCTGCTCCATCATGCTCTCCCTTCCCATGCCCTACCTCAAAAAAATGCCAAATATGAGGTATACGCCTCTCCACATGCATTTTACTCAACCAATAAAACATACGGGCATTCTTGAATTGACCCGTACAGTTATCTGACCATATTATATGTCGATCAATTGCAATATCTTTCTCATGCAAGAACTCAAAAAAATTCTCGAAAGAATGTTGCACATACTCGGAGGAGTGTGATCTATCATCACTCATATAAAAATGATACTCCCTGATTATCTTCCTATCCTCTTTTGTACTATCAGGAGCATGTCTATATGTAATGTGAACAAAAATAGCAATTTGGACTGAATTGTAGTACTGAGACTGTACCTCATTATGTGGTTGCAATGTATAGTTCTCTGCAAAATTGACCACCGATACAATAGTGCCAATCGGGAAAGAGTTATTACACATCCTGAATTGTTGATCCAACCACTGAGACCTATGGGTGTGCCTTGCATACTTGTAGAAAATATTTTCCTGAAAATCCAAAATAAAATCAGCAATACTCACTTCTCTTGAGACTAATTCGCATCTAGAACCTTCATCTCCACTCTTCAAAGTATATTTCACTATCTCGTATCTTTTTTCCTCAACATAATTATTTCCAAACCATGTTCGCTGCCCTCATGAAATCATGAAACAAACTTTGACAACCCACCGCATTCTGAGCACTTCTCATTCAAACAATCATTTCTATAGAAATAGCAGCCATCATCTCTAGGGCATAAAAATAGATCTTGCAAGTCTCTTGATGATCTTGGAAATAGCATTGCACCACACTCCTACAACATCTCATTAGTATGCATCGTAGAACGAATATGACATAAAAGTTCATGGTACATTGAAAACTTCACATGATATTTGCAAAGTTGGATGTAATTCACAAAAGTTTTTGTACAACATTGTTTGGCTTGATTCCAAGAAATGTTTGGGATGCAGTGTGCGGTCTTGATTGCCGATTCTTAATTTCAAAACGTCCTTTACATTGGGTGACACTCTAGAATTAGAGTGCCAAAATTGTTGAATCTCTTCCTTCACATTGTCAGTCAACTTTCTATCAACACGTGGAAGCCTCCCACCAAATGCCCATGTATCTTGTTGAAGTGGATCGTCAAGTCTTTGTCTTCGTGCAAGTGCTCTATCCAAAGTTTTATGGTTTATGTTCAAATCAACAAAAGTTTGTCTCATTTCATGAGCCTTCCTCAATTGATGGCTTACTAAGGATGTTGTAATCACTCTTCGAGCGGCTCTCTTATCTCTTTCTTTGGTATTCTTTCCAATAGAATTGAGAGCGTCAAATAGATTTTTTGCAATAATAGAATTCTCTCCATCTTCTTGTTCATACGAATCTTCAATTTGTTTAGCAATGGTCTCATCTTTATCATCTTTAGCAATTGAACAAAGAGTTGGCATTGCTCGGTCAATGTCTTATTGCTAAAATTTTGGTTGAAAAGTTGTGTAGCCCACAACCAAATGGTTCTTGTTGACCTTTTGCCTTCAAGATTCACAATAATGTTCTCATCGATTTCAAATAACCATTTTGGGGTTCTTGAAGGTCTTGGATTTGGAATTTCTCTTTCATCTATGAGGGGGTCTTCATTTCTAAATTAATTAGGTGTTACATAAGGTTCACTTGGTGAGGCAATTCCACCTTCAATGTCAAAGTTTTCCACATTTTCACCTCCTATGTCAAAATTTTCCACATGTTGAGCATTTTCATTATCACTTTCAACATTTTCAAAATTTTCAATATTTTCACTTTCAAAATCTACATTTTCATTTTCAATAACTTGTGGCACATTTTCAATTTCAATTTCCTCTTTAGTTGAAGTAACATTAGCAATATTTAACATACCTTGTCTTCTCCTCCTATGACATTCTCTATCTCTTTCTCTATACACTTCAACTTGGTCATTTGAAAGTTTTCTTTTGCGTTTAGACTTCTGACGACTACTACTCCCCATTTCCCTCCACACATATGCTCCTTCGTGATTGACAATGTAAGTTTTCACTTTAAGAATCTCCCAAAAGCACAAATTTGTCTCTAGCTGTCTGAAAACCCGTGATCCTCGACATAAAATAGAATATGCAGACTGTGGGCCGTTGGAATCTACAGAATGGCCCACAAACCCTTTTTTTTCTTGGTTTTTAGTACTAAAATCAGATATCCGATAAAATCCGATATCTGATTTTATCAGATATCTGATTTTAGTACAAAAATATGTGGTCCCAAAAGAAAATTCCCGTTGCTGCCAATTATGAAGTAAACTGCCACATGGCAGAAATCCGATATCCGATTAAATCGGATATCAGATTTTATTGGTCATATTTTAGAGAGAGAGAGAGAGAGAGAGAGAGAGAGAGAGAGAGAGAGAGAGAGAGAGAGAGAGAGAGAGAGAGAGAGAGAGAGAGAGAGAGAGAGAGAGAGAGAGGAGGAGGAGAGGGAGAGAGGGAGAGAGAGAGAAGGAGAGGGAGAGAAGGAGAGGGAGAGAAGGACATGATTTGGTGTCTTAAGGGGTCCTATGGTGTCACAAGACACCATATGACCCCTAACAACACCATAGGACTCCTTAAGACACCAAATCATGTCAGTAGGGGTCATATTGTGTCTTACAGGGTCATAGGACACAATATGACCCCTAACAACATCATTTGGTGTCTTAAGGGGTCCTATGGTGTTGTTAGGGGTCATATGGTGTCCATAGGGGTAATATGGTGTCCCATGAACCCTTATGACCTCTTAGGACACCATATGACCCCTATGGACACCATAGGGGTCATATTGTGTCTTATGGGGTCGTAGGACACAATATGACCCCTTAGGACACAATATGACCCAAAGCGACCAAATATGGTGTCATTAGGGGTCCTATGGTGTCCTAAGAGGTCATAAGGGTTCATGGGACACCATATGACCCCTATGGACACCATATGACCCCTAACGGCACCATAGGACCCCTTAAGACACTAAATCATGTCATTAGGGGTCATATTGTGTCTTACGGGGTCGTAGGACACATTATGACCCCTAACGACATGATTTGGTGTCTTAAGGGGTCCTATGGTGTCGTTAGGGGTCATATGGTGTCCATAGGGGTCATATGGTGTCCCATGAAACCTTATGACCTCTTAGGACACCATATGACTTCTAATGACACCATATTGGGTCACTTTGGGTCATATTTTGTCCTAAGGGGTCATATTATGTTTTAAGGGGTCCTATGGTGTCCCAAGACACCATATGACCCCTTAGGACACTATATGACCCCTAATAATATGACCCCTAACGACATGATTTGGTGTCTTAAGGGGTCCTATGGTGTCGTTAGGGGTCATATGGTGTCCATAGGGGTCGTATGGTGTCCCATGAACCCTTATGACCTCTTAGGATACCATATGACCCCTAATGACACCATATTGGGTCACTTTGGGTCATATTGTGTCCTAAGGGGTCATATTGTATCATTGGGGGTCATATTGTGTCCTACGACCCTGTAAGACACAATATGACCCCTAACGACATGATTTGGTGTCTTAAGCAGTCCTATGGTGTCATTGAGGGTCATATGGTGTCCATAGGGGTCATATGATGTCTTGGGACACCATAGGACCCCTTAAGACATAATATGACCCCTTAGGACATAATATGACCCAAAGCGACCCAATATGGTGTCATTAGGGGTCATATGGTGTCCTAAGAGGTCATAAGGGTTCATGGGACACCATATGACCCCTAACGACACCATACGACCCCTTAAGACACCAAATCATGTTGTTAAGGGGTCATATTGTGTCTTATGGGGTTGTAGGACATAATATGACCCCTAATGACATGATTTGGTGTCTTAAAGGGTCCTATGGTGTCACAAGACACCATATGACCCCTAACGACACCATAGGACCCCTTAAGACACCAAATCATGTCATTAGGGGTCATATTGTGTCTTATGGGGTCGTAGGACACAATATGACCCCTAACGACATGATTTGGTGCCTTAAGGGGTCCTATGGTGTCGTTAGGGGTCATATGGTGTCCATAGGCATCATATGGTGTCCCATGAACCCTTATGACCTCTTAGGACACCATAGGATCCCTAATGACACCATATTGGGTCATATTGTGTCCTAAGGGGTCATATTGTGTCTTAAGGGATCCTATGGTGTCCCAAGACACCATATGACCCCTATGGACACCATATGACCCCTAACAATACCAAATCATGTTGTTAGGGGTCATATTGTGTCCTATGACCCCGTAAGACACAATATGACCCCTTAGGACACAATATGACCCAAAGCAACCCAATATGGTGTCATTAGGGGTCATATGGTATCCTAAGAGGTCATAAGGGTTCATGGGACACCATATGACCCCTAACGACACCATATGACCCCTTAAGACACTAAATCATGTCGTTAAGGGGTCATATTGTGTCTTACGGGGTGACCCAAAGCGACCCAATATGGTGTCATTAGGGGTCATATGGTGTCCTAAGAGGTCATAAGGGTTCATGGGACACCATATGACCCCTATGGACACCATATGACCCCTAATGACACCATATGACCCCTTAAGACACTAAATCATGTCGTTAAGGGGTCATATTGTGTCTTATGGGGTTGTAGGACACAATATGACCCCTAACGACATGATTTGGTGTCTTAAGGGGTCCTATGGTGTCACAAGACACCATATGACCCCTAATGACACCATATGACCCCTTAAGACACTAAATCATGTCATTAAGGGGTCATATTGTGTCTTATGGGGTTGTAGGACACAATATGACCCCTAATGACATGATTTGGTGTCTTATGGGGTCCTATGGTGTCACAAGATACCATATGACCCCTAACGACACCATAGGACCCCTTAAGACACCAAATCATAACATTAGGGGTGATATTGTGTCTTACGGTGTCATAGGACACAATATGACCCCTAACGACATGATTTGGTGTCTTAAGAGGTCCTATGGTGTCGTTAGGGGTCATATGGTGTCGATAGGGGTCATATGGTGGCCCATGAACCCTTATGACCTCTGAGGACACCATATGACCCCTAATGACACCATATTGGGTCGCTTTGGGTCATATTGTGTCCTAAGGGGTCATATTGTGTCTTAAGGGGTCCTATGGTGTCCCAAGACACCATATGACCGCTATGGACACCATATGACCCCTAACGACACCATAGGACCCCTTAAGACACCAAATCATGTTGTTAGGGGTCATATTGTGTCTTATGGGGTCATAGGACACAATATGACCCCTAACGACATAATTTGGTGTCTTAAGGGGTCTTATGGTGTCACAAGACACCATATGACCCCTAACGACACCATAGGACCGCTTAAGACACCAAATCATAACATTAGGGTTGATATTGTGTCTTACGGGGTCGTAGGACACAATATGACCCCTAACGACATGATTTGGTGTCTTAAGGGGTCCGATGGTGTCGTTAGGGGTCATATGGTGTCCATAGGGGTCATATGGTGTCCCATGAACCCTTATGACCTCTTAGGACACCATATGACCCCTAATGACACCATATTGGGTCGCTTTGGGTCATATTGTGTCCTAAGGGGTCATATTGTGTCGTAAAGAGTCCTATGGTGTCCCAAGACACCATATGACCCCTACAGACACCATATGACCCCTAACGACACCATAGGACCCCTTAAGACACCAAATCATGTTGTTAGGGGTCATATGGTGTCGTAAGGGGTCATAGACCATAATATGACCCCTTAGGACACAATATGACCCAAAGCAACCCAATATGGTGTCATTAGGGGTCATATGCTTTCCTGAGAGGTCATAAGGGTTCATGGGACACCATATCACATAAATATCATTAGGGATCATAGTTATGGGTCGTAAGACACAATATGACCCCTAACGACATGATTTTGTGTCTTAAGGGGTCCTATGGTGTCCCAAGACACCATATGACCCCTAACGACACCACAGGACACCTTAAGACACCAAATTGTGTCGTTAGGGGTCATATGGTCTCTCTCTCTCTCTCTCTCTCTCTCCCTCTCCTTCCTTCTCTCTCTCTCTCTCCCTCTCTCTCTCTCTCTCTCTCCCTCTCTCTCTCTCTCCCTCTCTCCCTCTCTCCCTCTCCTCCTCTCTCTCTCTCTCTCTCTCTCTGTCTCTCTCTCTCTCTCTCTCTCCTTCTCTCTCTCTCTAAAATATGACTAATAAAATCTAATATCCGATTTAATCGGATATCGGATTTCTGCCATGTGGCAGTTTACTTCATAAATGGTGGTAAAGGGAAATTCTTTTTGGACTGCAAATTTTTGTACCTCTCCTTCTCTCTCTCTCTCTAAAATATGACTAATAAAATCCGATATCTGATTTAATTGGATATATGATTTCTACCATGTGGCAGTTTACTTCATAAATGGCAGCAAAGGGAAATTCTTTGGGGACCGCAAATTTTTGTACAAAAATCGGATATCGGATAAAATCCGATATCCGATTTTATCCGATATTCGATTTTTGTACTCAAATTTTTAAATTTCAAATTTCAGCTCGAGAATGCTTTGGTATTAGGCTTGGAAGTGACAAGCTTGGAAAGTCAACTGAAAAAACGTGTTTTTCAGTATTCCTTGGTTTTCCAGACTTTACACTGGTGGCTGACGACTTTTTTTGTAGCCAAAATTGATAAAATGAAAAGGATTTTTTAAGGACGTTCCCAGCTTTCCAACAATATAAGGCTTGTCTTATTTCAACTTTAGTAAATAATTATTATTTATTTTCTAATTGAATTCTGACAATAGTCGTGATTGATATATTGATTGAAAAACACTCATAACTTTCAAATGGTATAACATTTTTTGAAACCGAAACATGTGTCACATCCTATGCTTCATCTACTATAGGGAAAAATTAAAAAAAAAAAAATTTCAAAAGGTTTTGATCAAGTTAAGGTAGTCAGACGTAGGAGTTTCTGAATTTCTGAAAAGCTGTAGTAAAAAAATCATAAATAATTATTTAATTCATAAAAAATTAAAAAAAAATATGTGTCACATCTGGACATGAGTCTAATACTTATATTATAAATATTATAAAAAAATATTAAGATTTGATTGTGATTAGGGTGGTTAGACATATGTCTACTTCTTATTTTTTTCTTGAAATTTTAGTACCACTGCATTGAAATTTGAAATTTTCATCAAATAGGATTTTTTTTTTCCAAAAAACAACTAGTAGCTTAGAAACTACATTCAATTTTATATATATATTCTCTTCTTACATATTTTAAAAATAATGTTCACAACTTATTCAAATTTTCATGTCAAGTTGCATAACTCTGATTTTTCTGAAATTTCATTGCCACTTAAGGGCCTGTTTTGGCACACCATGATCCTACACATACCCTACTGTTGACAGAGTAGACCTAGTGGACTTGATCTTCGAGCTGACCTACCAAATGATGATATTGAGCATATCCATTAGCTTGGTCTTTACCATGTTTTGCATTTGCCAGAGGTTACGACCAACAGGGCCATGATTACAGCTTTGATAGAGCGGTGGCACTTTGAGACTTGTTCTTTTCATCTTCCGACTGGTGAGGCATCCATTACCTTAGAGGATGTATGGTGTATACTATGCATTCCAATCCATGGTGAGAGAGTTATATATGATCATGATGATGGCATTGCTGGGTTATGCGCACTATTCAAGTGTGAGATACAGGACTTACAGATCAGTGGCCGATATGACATCCCTTGGGCCCGATTAGACTATGATGACTTGACCATTGTATTATGCAGTATTGTCGGTGGTTTGTTGATACCTGAAAGATGAGGTCATGGGTTTCCAGTTGGATGGGGCAGAGTGCTCCATGATATGATTGTGCATCATTGACTGTATGCTTGGGGTCCTTGTCTACTTGCCATGTTGTATTATCAGATGCATGGTATTGTGTATCTGGGATACCGTTCTATCAGTTGTGGTGTTACTTTGCTTCATACATGGACATGTGAGCACATTTCTATATCTAGGCCTGTCATTCATGTAGACTTGTAGCCAGATGAGCCTTATGCCTCCAGGTATATAGCAGGTATTAGACACAGGTGTTTGGGGAACACCTTGTATTGGAGACATCAGTTTGATATATTACAACATTTCATTTGGAGACCTTACTTAGATTGCCCTAGTTGGCCTGATGATGTAGTACACTTGTCTTTCTATTGACAACAAAGATATCTTATTGGGAGGACCTTTGAGACTCAACGGATCATAGAGATGTATCTTCCTGGGTGGGTACTCAGACAGTTCGATGAGGTATAGGTGAGACTTGTGGTTACTACATATTTTGCTCGTGTTTCACAGGAGGTATCTAATTAGGGTGTGTGCATTCAACCACATGTTGCTTTTGTGGATTTTGATTCTTTGCAGCCATTACTCTGGGGTTGGGGTAGAGGTGGAGCAAATCTAGGTATGACTGCAGAGTATGATGCATGGTTTACTCATCACAGGCCAGTGCCACTTACTGATCTTTTTGTTCCTATTACAGCATAGTAGATTCGACATCCTAGACAGCAGTTAGGGATTGTCACAGGAGAGGTAGCCGGAGGAGGAGATGATGGAGGTGGAGGTGGAGGAGGGGGTGGAGATGGTGGAGGAGATGAGGATGTAAACATTGGTGGAGATGGTGGAGGAGATGAGGATCTAGACATTGGTGGAGACACTGAGTCTATTAGTAGTGAGGATAGCGATGATTCTTCTGAATCATCAAGCAGTGAGGATGGGGATGATGGTGATGAGGATATGCTAGAGTTAGAGGATGCACCTACTGCAGAGGGTGGGTTGGGATAGGTGGGTGAGGGAGATGAGTTGCAGACTCTTAGAGCGCGGGGCCAGAGCTTGGAGGATGAGATTGCCAAATGAGATGTCGAGCGGGAGACCTACCGTGCAGATTACGGTGTCCTCGAGGCTAAGAGAGGTCGTCTTCAGAGGAAGAGAGATGAGGCTGTGCGTAGAGGTCAGATTACCATGGATGCCTTCGATCAGCTCTTTAGAGCAGGTACTGATATGCATGACCAGGCAAAGAGATACTTCATTGCTGCATAGGAGGCTATTTATTATAGACAAGCCTATGAGAAAGTTGTCCCTAAGGGTCAGAGAGAGCCTAGTTTTAGTGCATTCATGGGAAGGAGATTGAGTAGATCTACTTCACGACGGACTAGCAGTGGTGGTGTTATGGGACCACCTCGACATCCTGGGGTAGGATCTAGTGGACAGGATCCACCTGCTAATAGAGGCAGTGTTGGTTGATCATGTTATCTAAAGCCTTCGGGCTTATTGATTGTATACATTATCTTTTTTGAGTTATATATATGATATGCGGATTGTGATGGTTGTCTATTTATGCTTTGTTTTTCCCTGTATGCTTATATGATTTTATGAGTTTTATGATGTTTATCTATTTGATTCTATAAGATGGTAGTATATGCATGTATTAATGATGCAATGAAATCTATTATGAATGCCAATGAATCTATTATGAAATGCAAATGAATCTATAATGAAATGCACATGAATCTATTATGAAATGTAAATGAATCTATAATAAAATGCAAATGAATCTATTATGAAATGCAAATGAATCTATTATGAAATGCTTATGAATCTATAATGAAATGCAAATGAATCTATTTATGAAATGCAAATGAATCTATAATGAAATTCTTTCTTTTGTTTGATAATGTTTGAACCAATTTTAACTTAGATACACCTTGAAGAAATATTAGTCAGATGAGAGAGAGAAAAATTGATGAAAGAAAGAATGTTAGAAAGAATGCGATTTAGACAGAAGATGAGAAGTCAACAAACTATCAATAAGCAAATGAGATGAAAATAAGAATGAAATTGAATGAATCATGAACCTGTGTCACATATTTTATTGTGTCAATATATATATTCATCATTGAGCCTTATTATTGAACAATGAAGCTTAGCACATCAGGGTATAAGGAACCAAGATGTAAAGATATCTCATTGAAGAAACAAACAAGTAGCAGACAAGGAGTGAACCCTCCATTTTGGGAATTGCATTAGGGTTCGAGGTATGTGTTGCGATTTCACCTTAATGTGAAGGCTCTTATCACAGACACCCACTAGAGAAATTTCCCTAGAATTTCATCGGTTCACACCACAAACAACAAACAAAGAAAAAGGTAATGCCCATCATAGCTCATCTAGTCACTTGTAGACATCCTTGAGTGGCATAGGAACATAATCTGTCACCAAATGATAAAAAGATAAAGATTGATCTAGATAAAATTCAGCAGCTATACTGACCTTGTGCCTTCGTTCTCAGTTGCTTGATGTGATGGTTGATAATGTCTGATCTCATAAAGTTGCGGACCCCGTTTAAGACTGACTTGTCTGATTTTGAGTGTATCCTCTTTTGTTTAAGACAAGATAATGATCACGTTGATATGAATATGATACGATTGATAAGACAGTTTGATCAGTTGATTGCAGATGTTTGACTGGATAGTGGTATCCCTTGTTAACTTCATGCGAAGTGTTTGCTAGATATCTGCTAGCGTATTTGTTTCTTACAAGACATTTTATTGCAAGTTTTTTGATTGATTGTTTGTCAATTTTTAGTTCTTTTCCAAGAGCTTTTTCGATGTTTTTGGATTATGTAGGTCGATATTTGAATGTTTTTGATTTATTTATTTTTTTTCAGGACTTTTTTCAGATGTTTTTGGTTGATTTTTTCAGGACGTTATATGAATGTTTTTGGTGTTTTTGAGTTTTTCAATGTTTTTGGATTTTGAGTTTTTCAATGTTTTTGGATTTTTTCAGTTATGCCCCTAGTGTGCAGACCTGTGTGACATGATGATCTGTAGAATGCATGTGGAGACAAATGAATTTTTGACATGACCTATGTGAATGCAATATGCATGATGAAGATGCATTTCCTATTTGAACAAGATTGACTATGGTTGTTTTTACATTTGTAATACACCAATTGACTTGGAGGTGCAAAACGTTTCATAGATAAGCAGTCAATCGATCCCTAAGGTTCCTTGGAACATTCAAAGCAACACACTTAGTGACTAGGATTTACAAATGGAGGTGTGGAAAACTTCTCTATTAGTTCTTGAAACTTTGATCTTCTTTTGCCCATGTGTGTGCATATGAGTTAGTTCCTGCTCTTGTGTTCAATAAAGATCCTTAGCATCCTACATGACTAGCTACATGGATTATCCTAACTTCAAAAGCATGCCGAATAGAGCCTCGTTGCCAGCAAGCCTTGAGAGCTCCAACGAGGTTATAGACTGCAATTTCTCAAATATTGCTCCATTGCCAGTAGGCCCTCATAGCCCTAATGGAGTTACTTGCATGGTCCCATAGTCAAGCTTTTTCATCGCATTTGTGTACATGATATTTTGGTTATATATCATTGCTCTTGTGCCCTGAGATAGATATTTGGGATAGCTATTACTTTTTTCTTTTTCTTTTCTTGCCTCGACTTGTAAGTAATGAAACCTCTTGGGTATGACAATTACAGCGGTGCTGAAGTAGAATTTTAGATTTTTCACTAGTCATATGATCAACTAGGTGTCTAGAATGAATTAGAGATTTATTGTGTTTGAGATATAGCAATTGATAGATTTTGGGTTAACAAGTCTCAACTAGTGAAATCACTACCCAACCATAAGTAAAGCATCGTCACAGGATAATGTTGAAAATGAATGACCTTAGAACCCTAGAGACTTCATGTTCGAATATCTGAGAAAGGAGATGACCCTTGTTTCTCTTGAGTGCAAATAAATGATAAAAATGAACCATTGTCTTGTTTTATTGAATCTTCAATATGAAAATGCTGAAACTTTGAGAATGCGATGCATTTTGAAAAAGAAACTATATGTAATGCAGTGTTTTGAATGATATGATATGCAATGTGGAAAATAAAGCCTAAACTATACAGCCCTTAGGTATAATATCATTTAATGTGCATGTTGTTCACAGGGTCAGAGAGTGGATCTCCCTCCAAGGTAGCCAAATTATATGCTCCATTGCCTATGACCCTAGTTATGATGAAAGGACCTAGTCAGTTGGGTTCAAATTTCCCTGGCTTTTCGCGTTTTGCTAGTTTCCTTTGATTCTCTTTAAGCACAAGATCTCCCACTTGAAAAGTTCATGGGCAGACTCTTTTATTATAACTCCATCTCAGTCTGTTTCCTTGCAGATGGTTGAGCATTGTTTGCCTCTTTTCATCCAGGGTCTCAAGTTCTTGTAACCTTGCTACCCTGTAGTCTTCCTCTGATATGATGTTCTGTAAGGAAACTCTTAGAGATGGTATTTCTACTTCAATGGGGAGTATTGATTTTGTACCATAAACCAAGGAATATGGTGTTGCTCCTATAGGTGTACGTACTCCTGTTTTGTAAGCCCAAAGAGAAGGATTTAACTAGAGATGCTAGTCCCATCCTGTATTAGTGACAACCTTCTTTAGAATTCTCAATATTGTTTTATTTGTAGCCTCTGCTTGTCCATTGCTTTGTGGGTAGTATGGTGTGGCAAATCTCTGTTGTATGTGAAACTTGTCACATAATTCTTTCACTTCCTGGTTTTTAAATGGATGCCCATTGTCTGTAACAAAGCACATTGGAACTCCGTATCTACATATAATGTAGTTGAGCATGAATTTTTATATCTGCTTTCCAGTAGTGTATGTGAGAGGAATTGCCTCAACCCATTTGGTAAAGTACTCAGTAGCTGTTAATATGAACTTGTAACCATTGGAAGAAGTGGGGTTGATTTTACCCACTAGATCTAATCCCCATTGTGAAAATGGCCATGGTGATGTAATGGGTTGAAGATCTTGTGTTGGTGCATGAATGAGGTCTCCATGCATTTGGCATTGTTTACACTTCTGTACATATTTGTAAGTGTCTTTTTCCATGGTTGGCCAATAATAACCTGTTCTCAATAGTTTCTTTGACAATGGCAGACCACTTTGGTGAGCCCCACAGATTCCATCATGGACTTCTCTTAGAGCAAGGTGTGCCTCATTTTCATCAAGGCATCGAAGAAGAGTCCCATCAAAACCCTTTCTGTACAATGTATCAGCCATTATGGTATATCTAGATGCTTAACGAATGAATATCTTCTTTTGATTCCTGGATAGATCCAGTGACATGTATTGAGTTTTTTAAATATGTATATATCTCATTGTACCAAGGCGATTGTGGACCTACAATTGTACACACATGTTCTGCTGAAGGAGTCTCATAAGCTGATAACATTAGCTGTTCTATGATAAAATCAGGCTGAGTTTCATTAGTAGGCATATTGATTAAAGATCCTATGGTGGCCATTGCATCTGCTGCCTTATTTTGTATCCTTGGGATATGTTCAAAGGTAATTTTGTTGAAGTGTTCTTTATAATCTTCCACTAGCTTCTTGTAAGGCATGAGTTTGTCATCCTTCATGTTATAATCATCATTGACCTGGTTTACAATCAACTGTGAATCACCATATACCTATGATTCTTATATTCTCCATTGTATAGCTGTACGAAGTCTTATGAGGAGAGCTTCATATTCGGCTATATTGTTTGTGCATGGAAAATTTATCCTAAATGATTTAGGTATAGAATCTCCTTGAGGAGTAATGAAGAGAATCCTTGCTCGAGATCCATGACTTGTATATGACCCATCAAAATATAATTTCCACATTAGGGAAGCTGTCAATGTAAACACTAATTCGTCTAGAAACTCTATGAGTAATGGGTGTCTGTCTTGTAAAGGAGCCTCTGCTAGCTGATCTGCTATGATTTGTCCTTTAATAGCCTTTCTATCTATGTACTCTATGTCAAACTCACTCAAGATCATGACCCACTTAGCCAATCGCTCGATCAATGTTGCTCTGCTTAATAGGTACTTGAGTGGATCAAAGCATGCAATGAGTTGCACCTTATGACTTAGCATGTAATGTCTGAGCTTTTGGGATGCAAAGATTACTGCTAAACATGCTTGTTCTATAGCGGTATAATTAAGCTCATAGCCAATCAAAGTCCTACTTATATAATAAATGGCTCTTTATTTTCCTTTGTCGTCATGTTGTGCCAGCAAAGCTCCTAGAGCTGAGTTTGTTGCTGATATGTATAACAATAGAGGCTTTCTTGGAGTTAGTGCTACTAACACTGGTGTGTTTACAAGATAATCCTTCAAAGCTTGGAAGGCTTCCTGGCACTGTTCTATCCATTTAAAAGTAACTCCTTTCCTGAGTAAATGCTGGAATGGATGGCACTTATCTGCCAGTTGTGCTATGAATCTCCTTATGGATTGTAGTCTCCCTTGTAACACTCTGAGTTGTTTAAGTGTTGACGGGGGTGGCATATCGATGATTACCTTGACCTTGGCAGGGTCTACTTCAATTCCTCTGTTTGATACTATGAACCCCAACAGTTTACCTGCTGTTACATCGAACACACATTTCTTTGGGTTTAATCTAACATTATATTGCTCTAACTGATCAAATATCTATGCAAGGATCATGAGGTGACCTTCTCTTGTTTGTGATTTAGCCAATATGTCACCCACATAATCTTCCATTATGTTGTGGATCATGTTATGAAACAATGTTGTCATGGCTCTTTGATATGTTGCTCTAGCATTTTTAAGACCAAATGGCATCACATTCCAGTAGTATGCTCCCCATGGGCATGTAAAGGCCATTTTATGTTGATCTTCTGGTGCAATTTTAATCTGGTTATACCCTGAGAAACCATCCATTAAGGATAGCATTTCTTTTCCAGCTATTAGGTCGACTATCATATCAATATTAGGTAACAGGAAGTCATCCTTAGGACAAGCTTTATTTAGATCCTGAAAGTCTGTACAGATTCTTATTCCTCCCATGGGTTTAGTCATAGGTACTAGGTTGGATATCCATTCCGCATAATCAATAGGTCTTATGAAGCCTACATCCAGCAACATTTGTAGTTCTATTTTAACCAGTAATGCAATACTTGGATGCATTTTTCTCAACTTTTGCTTGTAAGGTTTAACTCCTGGTATTAGAGGTAAATGATGCAATACTAACTCAGGGTCTAAGGTAGGCTTATCTGAATAGGACCAAGCAAACTTGATAGGTCGTTGCTTGGAGAAATGAATGAATCAGTCTTTTTCTTCTTTGCTTAGTGAATTTGCCAAATGGATGTTGTGTACAACCTCCCCTTCTACTATGTTTACTTCCTCTATTTCATCCATAAGCAATGCTAAACTCTCTCTTTCAATAGGAAGGTTGCCCAACTCACTCTTGCCATTATGGGTAGTTTGATCCTTATCTTCTATTGTAGAAGCACTTTCTTCTCCAAAGTATGCCATTCTATTCAAGTCTATAGCAAACCCTTCTTTATGGTCACCTTGTGGGAATCCTTCTCTGACTTCGAAAAATTCTGTAATTGCATTGTCATTTTCAAACCAATCAAGTGTGAATGCAATAGGGGTAAGTCTTTACTCCCTTCTTTAGTAGACTTTGATAGCATGAAGACTTGATTGTTTGTATCTTCATCTTATATAAGCCTTATTTGATTCCTTAATATTACACTTTCTAGTGGGCTAGAATCATGGAGTGATAAGAACTCGTAGTCATGAGAGTCTGTCTCACTTTCTATATAGGTTTCATCATGTGAGCTATCATCACTAATTTCTTCTTGTTCCTGCCTCTGATTCTGTTGTAGATGGACTGGTCTTCTTTGCATATTAGTTACCCTTCTTAAGCCTGGTATGAGCCTTTGTAATCTTTCTTCATCTGTTTCATTAGGTTGAGCCTGAGTTGTTTCTCATGGTAGAAGTAATGACAATAACCATGGATGGGATGTAGGTGGGGGTGGTAGACCTACATCTATTACAACATTAGCTTGTATTGTTGTGTCAATGACTGCATCATTTTGTAACTCAGTGGTAGGTTCTTGCAAGAGTTGTCTCATGTCTTCTCCATCTGATTCTACACTAGGTGATGTAGGTACCTCATTGCTTGTTTGTGATGTAGATGGAAGTGCCTTTGTGGAGAAATCCCTTTGTATCATATAGTCTGACGGTTTTCTTGGTTGATTGAATATATCAAGGGTACGTTGTCTTGCTTTTGTGATCAGTTGTACATGCTTGTATCCCAATCCTTGATTCCCTAGATTGTCATTAGGAACAATAGGTTCTAGTCTTCCTTGTTTCTATAATCCGAGGCCTATGGTACCATCATATCCGTGTCTTTGGAGTATTTTAAATCCATTACCATACTGGTCTGTGTGTATTCTGGGTATTGTCATATGATCTTCTTCTCTATATATCCAATGGTTAACATCTTTGTTCAGGGATTTGTCTTGTAAGTCACCCCACCTAATGAAAGAGCATGTGTCTATATATCTGACAATTTCTTTTCCTTTGTCCTTCTTTTGCACTGTATTTTGGGGTTTCCCAAAGGACTTAGGAGAAAGAGACAATTGTTTTCCATTTAAAGTATTTGCAATAGAATATTCTCCACAACCCATATCTTTTATTTGTAAGGAGGATGTTGTAGGGATATCCTTTTTTGTTTCTGTGATTTTCAATGCCTCCATTTGTGTAGTGGGAGGTGCTACTTGATTGATATGTACCTGGTTATCAACACTTTATTTCAAGAAATTGCAATGTTGGAAGGGATTTGGATCACCCTTTATGGTGATTTCAATTCCATTGTATGGAAATTTGACACACTGATGAAATATGGATGGTACTGCTTGCATGGTGTGGATCCATGGATGACCCAATAGCATGTTATATCCCAGTTCTCTGTCCAAGACTTGAAAAGTGACCTCTGTTGTTATGGGTCCCACTTGTATAGGTAATGTGACAGTTCCTTTTGATGGACATTCATCATCATCATATGCCTTGATGTTTATCCTCTTGGAGGAATCAATATGAAGTTCAGAATATCCTAGTGCCTTGACCAACTTTAAAGTGCAAATGTTGAGACCAGCTCCTCCATCTATGAGTACTCTTCTGACACATCTCTTATGAATGTAAGCTTCTAGATGTAGTGGGTCATTATGAAGTAGTCTATCACTAGGAATATCTTGTTCTGTGAATGCAATACATGTGCCCTGTGTCAAATTCCCCACCATGGATTGGAAAGCATTTTCATCTATATCTCTATCCACTACTGCATCATGAAGTGCTTTATCTAGTATAGCTCTGTGAGTGGGTGAGATACGCAATAGTTCAAATAATGATATATGTGTTGGAGTTTTCTTGAGTTGTTCAACAACATTATAAGTCCCTACTGCTAGTGGGTGATTTGGTGGTACCCCTTGTAAAGTTACCTTTGATCTGTGAGTAACCACTGCACAGTCTCTGTCTCTGGGAGTTATGATGATTTTAGCAACTGTATCATTTGTCATGCAGGATTTGCCTATATCATAAGCTATTTTATCCAGATCTATGTTAAATCCTTCTTCATAGTCTTTATCTGAATATTTGACATCCATAATGTGTTCTATGATTTTATCTTCAAACCATCCTGAGTGGGATGGTTGATCATGCCCCCAATCTTTGAGACAAAGATTCTTGTCATCATCATACTTTGGTACCTCTGATATCATGAAAATTTGATTACTATCTGTGTGAGTGTCTTGATATCATTCATTTTGCTGAAATGTTCCTTGTGAATCATTGTTTGTTATTTCTCCTGAGCTAATAGCATGAATAGTGTAGTCATATGAGACTTTTGTGTAGTTAGGTGTATTGTCTTGGTTACCTGATGTGGTAGCTTTTCCTTTGTCATGCTTAACAAAAGGATCTTTAAAAATTGTATGGTTTGTGTTTGCTGAGGTTTTGTCAGAATCAATTGTGATGTCCCCTTGGTCTATCATATCTTGGACCAAGTTTTTCAGTTTGTAGCAACTGGTTGTTTTATGACCTTTAGTCCGATGATAATCACAGAAGTCAGTATCATTCCACCAAGTGGGTTTGTAAGGACCTGGTTCATACACTCTTACTTCAGGCAAAGTGATCATATTTGTCTATATTAATTTTTTGAGCGCTGATTCAATAGGTTCTCCTAGGGGTGTGTAATTTATTCTTGGATCATTTACCCTAGGATATCTTGTGTTCATGTTTTGTGTTGCATTGACATTTGTGGAGTTCATGTTGTTTTCTATTTGAGGATTAGGTGACTGACTTGTTCATAAAGATAAAACAAGCTGAGTTCTGTTTATCATTCTGGTGTCCACTATACCATCATTGGTCACATTTTTTTTTTTCGACCAAAACTTAGATTTGTCATTGTTGTTGGTGTTGCCATACTTAATAAGTCCTTTTTCTATTAGTCCCTTCTCACATTTGAGATCATTTTCCATGATTTGTTTGAATGTGGATAGACATTGCATTTGTATCGGATATTTAATCTTAGGGATCAAATTTTCTGTGAACATATCCACTTGCTCTGTTTCTGGGATAACTGTCTTGCACCTCCTATAGAGAGCCCTCCATCGTTGTATGAAGGATGCAAATGTTTCATTCTCATATTGTTTAGTGACACACAAGTCCATCAAATTAACTGGAGTGTCAATGTTGTGTGAGAAATTTGCAATAAATTGTTCAGCTAACTCTCCCCATGATGTGATGGTGGGTGGTAAATGTGAAAACCACTCTAGAGCTGGACCTCCTAGACTTTTAGGAAATAGTCTCATTAGATAGGTACCTTTTGAGGCAACCTCTATACATGCCATAAAAAATTCTCTAATATGATCTCTAGGATCACCCTTCCCTCAATATGTATCAAATTTAGGTGTTTCAAAATGTTGTGGGAACGACAGCATGTATAATGTGTGATCAAATGGATAAGGATGCAAGTCCTGCATTGTGTAGCTCTTTTTATCATTACCAGTCTGCATAGTTGTCATTTGTTGTTGCAAATTCTATATTTGTTGTGTCAGAATATCATTTTGTGTCAAAGGTAGACCTTGTATTTGTGTATGTCCCACAAAAGGATTCATGGTTGCATAACTAGGAGGTTGTTGGAAAGTACCAAGATTATAACCTTGTGTGTTGTGTGTTCCACTAGGTATTGTAAAATAGGTGATATGCAAATGCATGTTTGGTTGATTTGTACTTGTTGTATTGGCAATACCTAGGTTTACATTTTGATAACTATATGTGGATCCCATAGAATAGGAAACTGGAGGTTGGGTTGCACTTGTTGCTTGCGTTTGAATAGGTGCTGAGACACTTGATATTATCAGTATGCTCTGTGATGGTATACTAGCATTGACCACTGAAGATGACACACTTGTTTGAAAGTTTGCATTTGTGTTGACGTTTATTTGGAGAGGTATGCTTTGAGGAAGACTGAAGGTCATTGCTTGTATTTGTGTCAAGGGTAGTGTTTGACTATTATTTTGACCTAAAGTTTTTCCTGGTGGTAAAATATTTGTGACATCAAAATCCTCAGGTAGTTTTGCCCCATTTTGTATTAACAACGAAAGATACTTGTCCCTATCACTATGTATAAGTGCATCGAGGATCATGAGGACATGAGGGTCTTGCTGTGTGGAATCAATTTCTTCCTTTGTCAGATGTTGTTGTAATTTGTTTAAGGTGGACATTGTTTGTGTACCTGAGTGTTGACCTGTTGACATGTCCATGTTCCAAGTAGGGTTTATAGATTGTGTGTTGTTCGGGTCCATTATTCCTTTTGCTTTCTGGGACCTTGTGACGGGCATCTAAAATTGCCTATATGAGGATGGTTTAATGCAAGATGATTACCTAACACTAGACAATAGATGTAAATATGAGGTATGCAAGACTATACTAGACTCTCTATTGAAGATTTTGAGGTGAGACCTTTTTAGCATTTCTAGATTTCTCTAATGCAAGTCTTTCCATTTGTTGACGAAGTTGTTCAACTTCAATCTCTCTATCAATTTTATGGAAAATCCTAGACTCAATGTCTATCTTGTGTATGACTCCTATATATTGAGGTGCGCTTCTTCTTAAATCCCAAGCTAAGTTAGCTAGACCATCAATGATTTCTTGTTGACCGCCATTTGGAACTAGATTAGGTTGCTCAAAGGGGAGCAAACCATCACCTGGGAGACCCATGAAGGCACATACTATGAACCTATAACTGTTAATGGACTTAGACATATATGAGGTCTAGATGAAGACGTATATGATAATGTAGGACTATGTAACTAATGATGATGCAAATGACTGAGGACTATAATGAAGACATAAGTGGGACTATGCAAAAGACTTAGGACGATAATGAGGATGTAAGTGGGACTATGCAAAAGACTTAGGATGATAATGAGGACGTAAGTGGGTCTATGCAAAAGACTTAGGAGGATAATGAGGATGTAAGTGGGACTATGCAAAAGACTTAGGATGATAATGAGGACGTAAGTGGGACTATGCAAAAGACTTAGGACGATAATGAGGACGTAAGTGGGACTATGCAAAATACTATGTAAGAGACTGCCTATGGTCACAAGTATGTAAGGACTTTTGAGAATCAGTTTCAAAATGGACTTTGTTTTTGGTAACTTTGTGTGTAGGACAATGTTTTGTAGTTTTTCAAATCTGAGAACAATTGGTGGGAGGTATGTATAGCCGACCGACTCAATTTTCATACAATCTCAGAAAGTTTGGAGATACGTGGGATAGGGCCTGAAATAGCCCAAGGGACTGACTCAATACTAGTCTATCACAATGATACATGAAAAAGCATGGAATACAATCTTAGGTTGGATATTGGACACCATGCAGTGAAGCCCTTACAATAAAATACCGAGACAAAATGAAAAGATAGAGAGTCTGGCAGCACTGGCTCCACTCCATGGCACACACTTCTTGGGCTTGCCAGTCTCTCTTACCCTGAAGATCTGAAGATCTTATAGCCAAGGTATTTTTGTATCATAGTGTAAGGTACATGAAGGGTATCTATGGGGTACAATCCACACTCCCGGAATCACTAAATGTAGGATTTTTGGCAACTAAATTGGTTCATAGTATTAGGTTTTGAGGGGTCCCGATCCAACAATGGATTCTCAGAGAAAGCCACTTAAGACTTTAATTGATCTTATCGTTGCAATGAAGGCCCCCACATATGTCAAATTCACTAAACACTCTAGCCGCCTAACCAGTATATTTATATAGCGGCTCAAAAAACTGCTTGAGAGTACACTGGGAGAGATGATATCCCCAACGCATCCCAATTTGAAGTACCTCTATGGGGTGATAAAATCCCCAATCAAAGACACCCCTCACTACATAGAATAAAAAAAAAATTTGGATGTCGTTGTCACCTTCCTTCTTTCTCCCATGGGCCCGATGGTGGGTAGAAAGTCAGTTAGTGCAACAGTGGGTCCACCCCAGACACAATAAAAATTCTTTACCTTAAGAAAAAGTTACATGATTTAATCTAATGTAGCCTGATTCACGTTCATTTTATAGCCCAAATTTAGGTGTTAGATATGCATGAGCATGTCCATTTTAAACACCAAATCGAAAGATGAAGGCATACATGTCAATTTTAACCGTTTGTTGATTTTAAGCAAAAAAAACCAAGTGCGAGATACATGCATGTCAATTTTATCCCATGTTCATTTTAAGCACCAATAACGAAGTGTGAGATTAGCCATGCATGTCCATTTTAACTGTTGTTGATTTTAAATACCAAAAATGAAGTGTGAGGTGATGCATGCAAAAAATATTAAATCTAATCCTCTCTACAAATCCGCCACAGGCTGTAAACAAAAGATTAGTAGTAAAACCAAACTAACAGAAAACATAAACTCAAAACTTGATAGCGACGATTGCGTAATGATACCTATTCGATTGCATGATGATAACAGATCGAATGCGTAAACTAGACAGAGCGAATGCGCAAAACTATCAAGTCGATTGCATGACAGAAAGCAGACAACAAAAAAAATAAAAAATCGAAAGTTAAAAATTAAGAAAATAACAAAAAACTAAACACGATCAAGAATCTGCACAACCAATTGTGAACCCCTAGCCAAATCCCTCATCATCCATTCTATATTGATGAGATCATATTTAACTTGATAAGAAAGAACTAAGCTATTATATCTATCAAAGGCTTCTTGTTCCTCCGAATCTTGTATCAATTTTTCTACTTGGAGAACTTTTTGATAGCATTTGGCTTCTCTCCTTTGTTGCTTCATCCTTCTTTCACTTGAAATCTTGAAATGAACTTTTCTTGCCATAAACTGTTATAATCAAATCATAAAAGCAATTTGATCCTAGATTAACCCAATTTGAGGCAAAATTTAAATAGAAAATAACAGACTGAAGAAAAAATTAAATAGAAAAACTTCCTACGAATGCGTGATGCAGAAAGTGCGATTGCACAATCTGAATAGAGCGATTGCGTTACGCTGTCAGAGAGAATGCGTGACCCTGAGGGGTCGAATGCATAGCCCTGTTTATGCGATTGCGTGATGATGTAAGCTCAATTGCGTGATGGGAAATATTTTCAAAAAATTTGTGCAACCTGCAAAAAAAAATGAAAAAAATCCGTACAATCTGCAAAAAATCATAGAAAAGGAAATTAGCTGTTGTTTCACGTTGGGTTCACCAAAATGTAGTTTGTAAAATTCATCTTAATCAAAACTATCAATTAGAAGAAATAGGGAAATCATGAATCCCTTTCTAATCAAAGAATTCTTAACAAACTTAACAATGAAATAATACAATAGCGAGAAATAGGAATTATAAAATAAATCAATCAAAATTACCTATCCCAAGATTGCATATGGCTTCCATTGCTCTTCTCCTCTTCGTGGTATGATGGCTCTCAGATATTGTGCTGGTAACCTGCAAGTGACACAAAGATTCAAAGTTCGTGATTCAGAGTAAAGATTGAGGAGGATTGAAAATGGAGATTGGATGCTCAATTTATAGAAAATTGGAGAAGATTGATTGAAAGGTGGAACAGATTGATCAAGAGGTGGAACTCAGGTGAGTTTACATGTTGATTGATAGTTGAAATGTTGATTGTAGGAGCGAAACTGAATAGATTGAATAGATCAATTGAGTCAAATAATTGATGAAAGAGTTAGCTGAAGGAAGAAAAAGAATGATTGGAGGAAATAAAGAAGATGACATAGAGAGCTTAATTTAGAAAAAGCTAACTGAAAGATGGAAATAGAAGTTGGAGAGATAAATGATTTAATTGATTAATTGAAGGAATTAATTAATTTAGCATGTGCTTGCATTTAGATTTAGATTTTCAATTTAATATTTGCATGAATTTGTTCAAATAATTGAATTTATTAATTCAATTTAGCATTTGAATATATTTAGAACTTAACTTTGATTTTCAATTTGGTTTTTGAAATCATGCACATGTGATTGAATTTGGAAGAAATAAGAAGAAATATGAAATTAAATGAAATTAGAATTTGGGGAATTTGGAAATGGAAGAATTAATTAGTTAATTAAATAATTTAAAGAAACTATTTAATTATGTAGAAATGGAACTTAATTAAATAATAAAGATTATTTAATTTAACAAATAAAATCACAATTAATTAAATAATTAATATTTAATTAATATTTAGAAGAAGATTTGAATGATTAGATGATTTAGAGATAGAAATTGAATAATTAGTTTATTTAAATAATAAATATTATTTAAATTAGGGAATTAATTATAATTAATTAAATAATAAATATTTAATTAATATTTAGAAAATGATTAAAAATGATTAAATGATGAAAGAATAAGAAAATAGAATAATTAATGAAATGATGAGGAAATATAAAATTAAAAGAATAAGATTAATTAACTTAATTAAATAATTAAAGAATTATTTAATCAATTAGAGGAATAATTAGTACATGATCAATGAGACATTTTTAGGTGTCTACATCTAGTTGAAGACATGCTGCACAAATAGGGAAGCCACATGAGTGCATTGTAGGATGCAGATGACATGGTATCTGTCCACCAGTAAGTGGAGTTTATATCCTATTAAGCACAATGTGCATTATAGTTTTTTGAGATAAGGAAGAGGGGATAAAGGCAAGTGTCTTAAGGCTCAGACTAGATCTATCAGTGAACCAAAGGAATGCCTTGATCAAATAAGGGTTATGCACTTGACCAGAAGAGAAGGCATGTTGGGATGTTGGTGTAGTTGAAGTATATTGGGCTTGTCTCCTTGATAAACTGGTAGAAATATGGTCCAAGATGATCAAGGAGAAGGCATGGATGAGTAGATGTAGTCAAAGGAGAATGGCCAGATTGAAGATGGAGTCTAGTGAAGGGTTATGACATAGTATCATCAAGAGCGTTTACTAGTATGTATGTTCACTAGTAATATAGACAAGGTGCAGATGCAGAAGACTCCTATCTGATGAAGATGAGCATGTGTAAATAGACATTTCTAGTGACCGGTTAAGGTGTTCCACGGCTAGTTCAGCAAAGGGAAAAGATTAAGGTTAACTAGTAAAGTATGAGATACCCGCAGGGTTAGTAAACTGATAGAAAAGAAGAACCGGTTAAGAGTTTGGTTGGTGATCCTGTTAGAACTGACACCTATCCAAGCTGGCAGTTGGTCGACATGGATGCCACATGGAGTCATGGTGGCAGACTTGCATATAGTGGTTGATGGAGTGTGCACCAATGAGATAGTTGTAGAATTGGTCGAGATTAAAGGTAGATCCCATAAATCATGGGATGTGTTGCAGAGCCCTTGCAGAGGTTTGTGGCTCGAGGACTGGAGGAAAACTAAGAACTTGCTCAGAATGATTGAGGAGATTGAGGCAGATGAAGGAAACCGCAAGACCAATCTTGGTGTTTGACCAAGATATCAACCGATTGGGTAAAAAGCATATTGCTAAAGATAGAAGGCGTGATAAAGAAGGCACGACAATGGAGGTGATGATCAAACAACTCTCTAGGAGATCAGATTAGACAAGATCTTATTGGATTTGGTTTGCCTAGAGGTTGATGAGGAAACCCTAACCGCCCATGTTTTTGAATTGGCTTTTTGTGGGAAAACTAGGTTATAAATAAGGAAGCCAAAATCATTGAAGGTTGTTGTTGAAAAGAAGAAGACAGAGCTGCTACAAAGTGCTTTGAGTGCTGCATGAGAGAGCTAGATTAGTTAGAGATAAAATAGCTAAGGATAGAAATGATTGAGAGAGTGAAGGTTAAACTGGTGTTAGAGTTTAATAGAGGGTTAACTAGTATGGTTTGAGAAACTGACATAGCAGCTAAAGTGCATCTGAGGAGATAATTGGTAGGAACTTGTACCGGTAGGAAGATAGTTGAGAAAATTGTAGAGTAGGATAGTGAGGAGAAGATCCAACAAAGCAAAATAAGAGTAGAGGTGAACCGGTAGAGTTTACTGGCAATGTAGGAGAAGATGAGAGCAGTAGAAGAGTGAACCGGTGTAGCAGAAAAGGTGTCTTATCGGTAGAAGGAAGTTATGTGTAGAGGTTGCAAAACTCATTTGTAACCAGGATATTACTTTTGTATTTGAATGTTTATTGTGTTCACTGAGTTGTAGGTCAGTGAGGGGTTGTATCTCCTTTAGGTTGTTGCCCATAAACAAGTTATGGGTTGGTGCTCCTTGGGTTGGTGCCCTAAATCAGGGGTTGTAGCTGCTTGGGTTGGTGCCCTAAACATTGTAACAAAGATTCATTGTGAGGCTAGATTGGAGCAGTAGTCTCCAGCAGCATTGCTCACCGAGGTTTTTCTTGTCTTGGTTTTTCCTCATACATGCTAGTGTTACGTGATGTCCCTTTGTGTGTGATTGCATTTGTGTTTAGTCTCCTCTAACTGGTAAGTCTACATTCAGCTAGATGTGTTAATCGGAATACTTTCATAGGTATAGTGTCGTGCTTGTGAAGTGTGATACCTCCAGCTGCAACATAAAACACTCAATAGATCATTACAAGCATGGTTAGCAAATATGAAGTAAATGAAAGTTGAACCATGACAAAGTGACCTATCACCTCCTAAGAGATGTGAGTATGGATTTTCTCTCAGATCTGGATAAGCAATCCCAGTGACTTGACTACACCTAGATGAAGAATTTGAAATGATAACGATATGTAAAGATGAGATTGATTATGCTAGATTGATACAAGAGACTAATTAATCTAATGATATGCATGATTAAGCTATGATGATGATGCAATTAAGCTAGAAAAGAGATTGATTAAGCTACATGATTCAACAATTATGCTAGAAAATGATCAAGTTAAACTAAATCTAAGATGCAATTGCTTATAACAACAATTCTCAAATGATATGCCTATAGTAATAATGCCTAAATTGATAATGAGATGGGATCCTTTGTGCTCCAAAATAGGGGATATTTATAGGATTTCCAAGTCCAAGGGTGAGGTGGCAGGAATCAACGGTCAAGATTGAGTCTGAAGATATCAAGGGTGAAATTGGAGGAGGTTGCAGAAGAGGTTAGAGGAAGGGACACTTGTCATGTCTGTGGTGACAAGTGTCAAGAAGCCTTGCTCATAAAAGGGCAAGTTTCCAAGAGAGGAGACATGTGGCCAAAGTGCCATGTGTCTCAGGGGAAGAATATCCACACCATAGGAGGTTAGGATAAGGAGGTTAGATATGTGCAAGATAGGATAGGGTTGGTTCAACCCAAGGTTAGGTGGAATGGGTTAGGTTAGAGAGATGGTTAGGTTAGGTGGTTAGAAGTTAGAAGGCATGTAGGTAATTTAAATTTAAAAATTCAAATAATAGGAAAAGACTAATTTATTCTCAACAACTCATAAATTGATTTATTTTAATTAATTAGGGGATTAAAAGAATTGATTGAAATGGGGGGAAGATTAATTAATTTTAATTAATTAATGAAAGGGAACTATGGAATGAACTTAATGAATAAATCCTTAGATTTATTAATAAGTAGATGAAAGGGAGAATTTAATCAAATTGCCTAATGAATTCAATTAAATTAGGAAGGGGGATTAATTAAATAATTGCTTATTTAATTAATTATCTTCGGACCATTTTTTAGGTGTATACAGATAGTTAAAGGTAAAAAGTTTCAGAACCACTGATTCACCCCCTCTTAGTGGTGCACTATGTATACCAATTGGTATTAGAGCATAGGTACCCTGTTGATCAAGCTTTCTCTCACCTGGGTAGATTCTGGCTTAAGAACACAATGGTTTGTTTAGTGTCAATCTTTGCTCCAGTTTTTGATGGTTCAAACTATTCTATTTGGAGTTGTAGAATGGAAGTATACTTGTGCTCTCCAGGGTTTGATGTATGGATGTCGGTTGTTAATGGTCTCCCTAGGAATGTTTGTCCTCCCACCAGTTCTAAAGATGAAAGAAGATGCATGTGTAATGAAGAAGTCATGAAGGCTATATTTAGTGGGCTCACTGGTGATGTGTCCTCATAGGTGGATAAGTGAAAATCGACAAGGAGTCTATGGGATAGACTAAAAAAGCTTTATGGAAATGAACCCTGCACCACTAGATCATTTTGTGAGAGTGAGAAGAACAAGGCAGCAAACACATGCACAAATGACAAAGGTAGATCAGATTGTTGCAGTAGCAATAATGAAGAAGGAACTCATCTCTTCATGGCACAAGAATCTAAAGATGAGGTGCACACATCTGAAAGTGATAAGGCAAATGGATCCCACTGATATGATGTGTTTGGTAGTGATGATAAAGAAGAAGGAGACAAGGCAAATAGATATAGCCATCAAGATCTATTTGATAATGAAGGTGAAGAAGAAGATGAAGCAAAAGTTAATCTTGAAGGAGAGCTTGTAAATGCACTTGAAGAACTCAACAAAGTAAGAAAGGAATATAAGCTATTCAAGAATGTTGTTGTAGTGGAGAAGAATCGGTTGACAAAATACCTTGAAGAATGTGAGAAATGCTTCTCAGAGTTGAAGTCTCAAGAAGAAGGCACCAAGGAGTGTCGGTGTAATGATCTAGCATTTGTGATAGAAGTTAAAGATAAAGAATATCTACAACTGGTTGGAGAAATGGAAATTCTCCGAAATGACCTTGAGAAATGTTAGGATGAGCTCAAGGTAAGAATCCATTTTGATGGCAGCAGTGATGCCTTGGATAAAATGTTGAAGAAGCAAAAGCATGCCAAGGACATTGAAGGTTTAGGCAGTGGTGCCGGTGAATGCTCCACCAGCAAGAATGTCCCCCATAATGACATTCTATTTCTCTCCTCAAATGGGGATAACAAGGGACAAACCTTCACAGTCAGAAATGATCCCCGTAAGAAGTTGACCTAAATACAACTGGTGAAGACTTGCAGACAAGAATGGAGACCTGTGCTACAAGAAGGAGGAACAATGTAGATCCTAAAGGAAAAGGGAAGATGGGAGAAGACAGCTTCTTCGAAAGTAGCAACCAGAGAAGACAACCAAATGGACCTCCTACTGGTAGAGGTCAAAGGAATTCTATTGTCCATAGGACAAAGCAAGTGTGGGAGAAGAAGAAACTAGAAGGAAGGGTTGCACAAAATGGACAACCAAGGATCCATCCTCAAGGAAGGAGAAATGGAGATACTAGACCGGTAAGATCTCCCCATGCATGGCAGAATAAATTTGTAAGTCATATGCCATCCTTTACTAGTTATTTCTTTGCATGTAATGGTTATGGCCATAGAGTGTTTGATTGCAAGAAGAGGAATTTGCAATCATATGGAGGCCAGAACAAGAACTATCCTCCAATTAGAAATGGATCTACAGAATATGGAAGTCAGAGGTCTGCATGGAACCAAAGGAGAAATGTTCCTACAGGAGTAAGAGGTCCACCGGTTTCGGCTACTAGTCACAACAACATGACCAGGAGAAGTTGGTCAAACCGATATGTCAAGAGATTCCCCAATCATAAAGTTGAGATGGATGTTGTGTGCTACTATAGCACTATTTTTGGCTGTGAGGCATAATCAGGAAATGGAAGGACCTATCAACAGAAGATGGTAAGACTTGCTCCCAAGACTGAAAAATGGGAAGAAAAATGAAACCAAGTAGGTGTGGAGGAAGAAGATCATGGACTAGAACTGTGCATTCAATGCACAAGTAATATCTCCTAAAGATTAAAGGAGATGCAGGATCTTAGGGGGAGTAATACACTAAGCTTATCATTCACCATCTTAGTGGAAGAAGACACATGGAAGAACAAGATGTTGCCGGTGTAATGGATAGACATGAGATGATAAGTGTTTGTAGAGGCTAACTTGTCTACACACCTACAGATCAGAGCTGGATCACTACTGCATGTGTCAATGTATGACAAGATAACAATTGGAATTAGATACAAGGTGACACAAAATATCAGGAGTCATATGAAGGTGCTCTGGTAGTGATAGTGGACCAGTATAGGAAACTGGTATGTGTAGGATGTTACCGATATGAATGCTAAATAGGTACTTGCAGGTTATGTAAGACGATAAGGATGGAGATCATTGCATTAGCCTTGGTAGTATGGAATGTGGAGTTTATGTCTCAGGTGGTATTGGAAAAGACCTGAATGACATATGTTGGTCTAGAGGTTGATCATGCATGCTCACATGTTTTTGAGCTAACCTGTTTGATCTATGACTTGATGATGACATTGTATGGCATTGTGTACATCCAGGATCATGTCATAGGTTGCGGTGAAATAATGGAGCTGAAAGATTATCAAATAATCATAGTTGCACAACTCAACTGGTATATGGTAAAGATTGGAGCCTCGGTATTAGACGTGAGATGTATGAATCAAGGGGAGTTCAAGTGCTTATGATGGAGAGCCAACATGCTTGAACTTGTAAAGATACTGACTGCCCAAACTGCAGATAATAGAAATTGCAGTAGGTATACCCAAGAGAATTTAATGGTTATGGGTATCTTATTGTCATTTTGTTGATTGTATTCATAGTACAATCACATTTGATTCTAAATAAATTTGGGATCAAACAGGAGGTGATGCAGTTTGACCGACAGGTGAGTAGTATTCACTGACACATCCTTTTGTAGTTGAGTGTTTTAACAAATGTTATCAAACTTACATACTCAATTGGTGTTAGTTTATGCTTTAGTCCTCCATCTCAAGTGTTGTGACTTGAGAAAATATAACAAGTGGTATCAAAGGAAGAGTTGCATCCAATGAAGATAAAGGGGGAGAAAGAATTCTATTAGTGGCCAGTAAATACAAGGAGGAATGATATCCTGTCAGTGCCCTTTGCCATTTTTGTCAAAAGGGGAGAAAGATTCTGTAGTATACTGCATGCTACATGTGTGGGAATTGTAGTATGCCGGATACTACATGAGTTGACATCAATCCCAAAGGGGGATATTGTTGGCATTGTGTTGTTATTGATGTCAACCGGTATGGGATGACTACCGGTAGAAGAAGATGTTTGTGCAACACTGTCATGGAGGAGTACAGAATGAGATATATTTGACATCACGTTGTGTTACAGAACACCAGTAAGGAAGGAAGAGAATATCATTCAGAGGAATGATCTCTGGAGTCACTGATACACAAGTTAGTGCATGACTTGTGTGGATGAAAGGGAAAGGTTACCGGTACAGTGTAACGCCGGTAAGGAAAGGATGTCAACTAGTAAGTGATGTGCTGACATGGAGAAGACAAATCAACCAAGTAAGTGGTTGTCAATCAGCAAGATTATGACCAGTGAACAAGCAGGATAAGAAACCTACTTGAGATGTTGTTTGTGATGAAGAGGCAGAATGTTACCTAAATCACATCAACACTAGAGGAGAAGAATGAAGAAGTCACCGGTATGCTGATAGGTTTCAAATCAGCAAGACTCCCACTGGATGAAGATGGACTCACCATGTGAAGAGATGAGTGACAGTGAATGTACCCACACTGAATCACATGTGCCTAGTTGAAGACATGCTCCACAAATAGGGAAGCCACATGAGTGCATTGCAAGATATAGATGACATGGTATTTGTCCATCTGTAAGTGGAGCTTATCTCCTATTATGCATAATGTGCATTATAGTTCTATGAGATAAGGAAGAAGAGGTAAAAGAAAGTTTCTTAAGGCTCACACTGGATCTACTGGTGAACCAAAGGAATGCCTTGAGTGCATGAAATCAAGGTTATGCATTGGACCAGAAGAGAAGGAATTTTGGGATGTTGGTGTAGTTGAAGTATATTGGGATTGTCTCCTTGACAAACTGGTTGAAATAAGGTCCAAGCTGATTAGGGAGAAGGCATGGCTGAGCAGATGCAGTCAGAGGAGAATGGCTAGATTGAAGATGGAGTTTGGTGAAGAGTGATGGCATAGTATCATCAAGAGTGTGTATTAGTATGTATGTCCACTAGTAATATAAACAAGGTGCAGATGCAAAAGACTCCCATCTGATGAAGATGAGCATGTATGAATAGACATGTCTAATGACCAGTTAAGGTATTCGATCGATAGTTCAGTAAAGGGAAAACATGAAGGTTAACCAGTAAAGTATGAAATACTGATAGGGTTAGTAAACCGACAGAAAAGAAAAACTGATTGAGTGTTTGGTCGGTGATCCTATCTGATTCGACACCGATCCAAGCTGGGAATTGGTTGACATGGATGCCACATGGAGTTATGGTGGTAGACTTGCATGCAATGGTTGATTGAGTGTGCACGGATGAGATAGTTGCAGAGTTGGTCGACATTAATGGTAGATCTCATAAATCATGGGATGTGTTGCAGAGCCATTGCAGAGGTTTACAGATCAAGATATGGAGGACAATGAAGAACCATCTCAAAATGATTGAGGAGATCAAGGCAGATGAAGAAAACCGCAAGACCAATCTTGGTATTTGATTAAGAGATCAGCCATCAGGGTAAAAAGCAGATTGCCAAAGACAGAAGGCTTGATCAAGAAGGGACGACAATGGTGGTGATGATCAAACAACTGTCTAGGTTATCAAATTGGATAAGATCTTATTGGATTTGGTTTTCCTCAAGGTTGATGAGGAAACCCTAACCGCCCATGTTTTTGAATTGTCTTTTTGTGGGAAAACTAGGTTATAAATAAGGAAGCCAAAATCATTGAAGGTTGCTGTTGAAAGAAGAAGATAGAGGTGTTGCAAGGTGTTTTGAGTGCTGCATGAGAGAGTTAGATCAGTTAGAGAGAAAATATCTAAGGATAGCAGTGATTGAGAGAGCGAAGGTTAAATCAGTGTTAGGCTTTAACAAAGGGTTAACTGGTATGGTTTGAGCAACTGGCATAGCAGCTAAAGTGCATCTGAGGAGATAATCGGTAGGAACTTTTACCAACAAGAAGATAGTTGAGAAAACTGTAGAGAAGGGAAGTGACGAGGAGATCCAACAGAGAAAAGAAGAGTAGAGGTGAATCGATAGAGTTTACTGACAATGCACTAGCAGATGAGAGTGGTAGAAGAGTGAACCGATGTATTAGAGAAGGTGTCTCACTGATAGAAGGAAGTTATGTGTAGAGGTTGCAAAACTCATTTGTAACTAGGATATTACTTTTTTATTTGAATGTTTATTGTGTTCATTGAGTTTTAGGTCAAAGTAGGGGTTGTAGCTCCTTTGGGTTGTTGTCCATAAACAAGTTAAGGGTTGGTTCTCCTTGGGTTGGTGCCCTAAATTAGGGGTTGTAGCTCCTTGGGTTGGCACCCTAAACATTGTAACAAAGATTCATTGTGAGGCTGTATTGGGGCAATAGTCTCCAACAACATTGCTCACCAAGGTTTTTCCCATCTTGGGTTTTCCTTGTACATGCTAGTGTTATGTGATGTATGTGATGCATTTTGTTTAGTCTCCTCTAGCTAGTAAGTCTGCATTCAACTAGATCTGTTAGTCAGTATACTTTCATAGGGATAGTTAAAAGTAAAAAGTTTGAGAACCACTGATTCACCCCCCTCTTAGTGGTGCACTGTGTCTAACAAATAACTTACTGAAAAATTGAAAGATACCCTTTTGAAGTTTCAAATCATGAACCAATTAGAATAAGGACACACATGAATGTCCCAAACACTCTCCAAAATCTTCTTAACAATATGAATCAATTTCAGAGCAATACAAAGCAGAAATCAGAACTCTGCAATATAGAACCAACAAAAAAACCAGTCATCACACCAAACATCAGAACTTGATCAAATCACCTTTCAGAGCACTGAAACTCATGCTGAATCAATTGAAGATACTAATGTCTAAATCCTTAAATCTACATCAACATATCTACACTATACCAACCAAACCAACTCTCTATAATATTGAAGCACAAGAACATAGGAACATGTTGACATCAATGACAACAACACATTCCAACAACTCTAATATCCAATAATCTCCTTAAAATAGTCAAGGTAGGGAGATCCAATGAAGGACATCCCCGCCTTACAACCCATAACACAGAACACCATGCAAGATACCAACAACTAGTAATGCAACACAAGATATAACTAGTAAACAAGCCTAGCTGGTAGAAGCAACCTAACCAATAAACAGATAAGGAGCAACCTAACCGGTAGAAACAACACCCGATAACCAGTAAATAGATAAAGAAATCACTATAACCATTTAAAGAATTACATATGTCTTCAATGGATACACATGCTGGATCGTAGCCTAGGATTACAAAACAATCCTTACATCAAAAATCTAAGATCCGCAGATCTTTTGCTCGACAATCAGCCTCTGGCAATAGTCTACACCATTCTTTACTGATCCAAACCTCACTCCCTCCGAACTTCAGTCCCATCGGACTAGAATCTCTCTGAAAACTACATCTTCGCTTTATCTCTTGTTTCTCTGACCTCCGTCCTACAAAATGAATCTCTAAACTTTTCCTTTATACTATCCGCAAGTAATAACAACTCGATCAAGTCGGCCAAAGACCAACTGGTTCATGATGAAACATGTAAGCGATAACATGTTGGCCCAAATCACCAATAACATCTTCAAATGCATAAAAATTCACATGGTCTTCTAGAAACATTGGACAAGGCCCAAAATAACATCACTCAATGACCTGCAAGTTATGGGAACCACCCGCAATCCGATTCATTATCACTCCATACACTACAAAACCAACTGGTAAGAACATACCAATACCGGGATTGATGTCTCATCGTGAACAAATCCAAGATGTCTATTTGAACTACTTCAGTGCTCCTACATTAGACTCTTGGGGTTAATTGAAAAGTGAGTCCCATCAGTTGATCTGGTTCAACCATCTTTCAGCAGGTACTTGCAACTGCCTCAGGGGTTCGGTGGTCTAACTACAAGTTTTGGTTGCCTCTCCTTGGTAATCTACAGGCCCACCCTACAGCCTACCTCGATTTGATGATCTGTTCAAGTCTCCACCAACTAATTGCGTCAAGATCAAGCTCCAGGTTCAGTGGTCTACTTGCAAGCCTTGTACTGCCTCACATTTAGTGATCTGAACAAGTCTACAAGTTGCCTCAACTTCCTTTCCAACCAGCCAGTACATAACCAGGTCTTCTTCGATCAACCAGTTCAAAAACCATCTCTAATACCAATTGACATAGTCAAGGTAGGGAGCTCTAATGAAGGACATCTGTGCCTTGCAACCCCTAATAGAAAACACCATGCAAGATACTAGCAATCGGTAATACAACACAAGATATAACCGGTAAGCAACCCTAGCCAGTAGAAGAAACTTAACCAGTAAATAGATGTACAGATAAAGAGCAACTTAATTGGTAGAAGAAACACCTGATATAACTGGTAAACAGATAAACCGATCACTATAACCATTTAAAGGATTACATATGCCTTCAATGGTTACACATGCTGGACCATAGCCCAGGATTACAAAACAATCCTTACATCACAAATCTAAGAAACTACATCTTTGCTCAATATCTTCTTTCTCTAACCTCTGTCCTACAAAATGAATCTCTAAACTTTCCCTTTATACCATCCACAAGCAATAACAATTCGGTCGAGTCGGCCAAAGACCAATTGGTTCATGATAAAACATGTATACGATAACATATCGGCCCAAATCACCAAGAACATCTTCAAACACATAAAACTTCACATGGTCCTTTGGAAACATCAAAAAAGACCCAAAACAACATCGCTCAATGATCCACAAGTTATGGGAACCACCCGCAACCTGATTCATCTTTGCCCCATACACTGCAAAACCAACTTGTAATAACATACCAATGTTGGGCCAATACTGGGATCAACGTCTCACCGGGAACAAATCCAAGATGTCGGTTTGAACTACTCCGGTGCTCCTACATCACTCCCCCTTTGGCATTGATGGCCACATATGAATTTCAAAAATAATCAATGCAAAGAAATAAATCAACTCCAACAATCTCTCCCTGAGATCATGCACACATAAATCTCTACCTTAGATAGATATGATAATTTTTCACATGCTTCTCTCCCCCTTTGACATCAATGCAAAAGGCTCTCAAAATTGAATAACTCTTCGTCACACAATCACAAACTGAACCACATACTGACTACTCCCTTTGAGTAGAAACACCCACTCATTAATCTAGATATTAGGATAAGACTATGAAGTCCACCCGATTGATGCATCTCAATTCATCTAGTTCACATCAGGAGGGGAAATCACCCCTAATTTCTCTCTTAGATATGCAAATGTATCTGCAGGTAAAGGATTTTGTAAAGATATTTGCAATCTATTCCTTTGTAGATACATACTCCAATCTGACTTCTTTCTCATTCACCTTCTCTCTCAATAAATGAAACTTGATTGATATATGTTTTGTCTTGGAATGCAACACCAGATTCTTAGAAATATTGATAGCACTTGAATTGTCATAATATATAATAGTAGGCTCATTATAAACAACCCTAATATCCTTCAAAATATGTTTCATCCAAAGTACCATAGTACAATTGGTAGCAGCAACAATGTATTTAGCTTTTGCAGTAGATAAAGAAATATCATTATGCTTCTTACTTGCCTAAGAAACCAACTTCTTTTCCAAAAAGAATGCACCACCTATAGTGCTCTTCTGGTCATCAACATAAGTTGTCCAATCAACATCTGTAAAAGTGCTTAGAATAAAATCATCATTCTTCAGATACCACAAACCATAATCAATTGTTCCCTTCAAATATTTGAATATCCTTTTCATAGCAGTAACATGACTTTCCTTAGGATCAACCTAGAACATTGCAACAAGACATACACCATTCAAAATGTCTGGTCTAGTCTGAGTCAAATATAGCAGTCCACCAATCATAAATCTATACAAAGTCATATTAGACTTTGGAGATTCATCATCTTTTGTCATCTTGCATTGGGTTACGATAGGAATTCCAATAGGTTTGGAATCACCTAACCCAAACTTCGTCAACAATTCCTTCACATACTTTGATTGAGATATAAAAATGTCATTATCAGTCTGTGTAATTTTCAATCCCAAAAAGAATTTCATCTCACCTATCATAGACATCTCAAACTCTTTTTGCATATCATCAACAAACTTCTTACTCAAATCATCATCTCCTCAAAAAATAATGTCATCAACAAAAACTTCAATAATCAAAATGTTATCATTATCAACCTTGAAGTATAAATTACTATCAGCAGTACCTTTATAGAATCCCAACTTCATCAAATACCTATCCAATCTGGCTTACCAAGCTCTAGGGGCTTGTTTAAGTCCATACAATGCTTTTTTCAATCTGCATACCATGTCTCCTTCATCTGTCAATGAAAATTCATCTGGTTGTTCAATGTAGACTTCTTCTTCCAACTCACCATTAAAAAAGGTTGACTTCACATCCATCTGATATACCTTGAAATTCTTATAAGAAGCATATGCAAGAATAATCTAACAACTTCAATTCTAGCTACCAGAGAAAAAGTCTCCTCAAAATCAATACCTTCCATATGTGAATATCCTTTGTAACATACCAATCTTGCTTATTGCTAACAACTTCTCCATCTTCATTTATTTTATTCCCCGAATACCCATTTAGTACCAATTACATTGTTGTCTTTAGGTCTTGGAACAAGTTCCCATGTATTGTTCTTCTCAATCTGATTTAACTCTTCTTCCATAGCATTTACCCAATTTTAATTTTTACAAGCTTCAACATCTTTAAGCTCAATCTTGGAAATCAGACAAGTCTCTTCAACACCAATTCTTCTCCTAGTCATCACACCTTTATTTTTATCACTAATAATTTGATTCTCTGAATGATTTAATCTTACATACCTCGGGGTCTTTTGATTGTTATGATTTTCAATCTCTTAAAAATTTTCATCACCAACAACATCTGGATTTACTAAATCTTCTGGATAAGAGTTGTTTTATGCTTTGTTTCTGCACTTTCTTTGAACCAAGATCCTAATCATCTAATTCATATTTGCATGCTCTTATTTGTTTCTCATGGCATTCATCAACCTTCATATTTGAAATTTCCACTATTCTTCTCATTTTTTTGTTGTAATATTGGTAGGCCTTTCTCTCAATTGAATATCACAAAAAGATTCCTTCATCACATTTTGCATCAAATTTTCCTATATCCTCATCTCTTTTGATATAGCATTTGCTTCCAAAGATTCTGAAATATCTAACTATAGGAACATGACCAAACTATAACTCATAAGGGGTCTTACCAGAATCACCTTTTATATGCACCCAGTTGAATGTGTACACAAAAGTGCTAACAAATTTTGTCCAATAGATATGCAAAACATTTCCTTCAATCATCATAGCCATAGCAGCATCCAAAATAGTTTTGTTCTTCTTTTCAACAACTCAATTCTACTAAGGGGTTTGTGGATCAGATAACTATCTCCTAATTCCATGCTCTTCACAAAAGAAATTAAACTCACTGGAAGTGAATTCTCCTCCTATGTCAAATCTTAGACACTTTAGCTTCAATCCTATCTTTGTCTCCACCCTAGCTTTGAATATTTTGAATTTCTCCAATGCTTTAGATTTCTCCCTTAGAAAATTCACCCACATTATTCTAGAATAGTCATCAATTAGCAACATAAATTATCCGTCACCCTACAAGCTTCTCACCCTAGAAGGACCACACAAATTAGTATGCACAATATCTAATATCCCATTAGATATAACTATTTTCTCTTGAATTAAATTCTTATTTTCTTTCCCAATTGACATTCATTACACACCACATTAGTGGGATTCACTATTTTAGGCAGATCTCTAACAACTTAGATAGAACTTATCTTAACCATGCAGTCAAAATTAACATGACACATCCTCTTATGCCACAACCAACTTTCATAAATTTGAGCAATCAAATAACTTTTCTCACCAACATTTAGATGAAAGATATTACCATTAGTTTTAGTTCCTAATGCAATTTGTATACTAGAGCTATTCAAGATTTTACATTTCCCATTCTTGAATTGTAAATCATATCCCTTCTCAACCATATGTCCAACACTCAGAATATTATGCTTCAAAGCGTCAACATATAAAACATAATCAGTATTATGCTTATCATCAAGAGAAATAGAACATGTACCACAAATTACACAAGCTTTGTTGTCTTCAAATCCTACTATATTTCCATCATACCTCTCTATATTCACAAATTTACCTTTATCACCTATCATGAGATGTGAACAACCACTATCAATCACCCATTCATCTTTCTCTTTAATCTTAGTAGCCAAGGCTTTCTTTTCATCAATGCAGCTTGTAGAATCAATAGGTACCAGATCATCTTCCTTGATAGCAATGAATACCCACTCATCTTCTGAATTCCCTTTCTTAGATTCATTATCTATCACACCTTCATCAGTAGCATAATAAAACTTCTTCTGATATCTATACTTGTGATTAGGCTTGTAAGACCTATCATATTTTGACACTCTTTCCGGACACCTAGAAGCAAAATGTCCTATCTTATTGCATGAAAAAAATTCAAACGTAACTTTCCTTCATACTTAGAAACTCCCTTAGGCAATCTTTTGGCAATGAGTGCTTCAAGATCTTGCAATTCTCTTTCTTTTTCTTCCATCTCTCTTATTTCCCTTTCATATCTGGAAACCCTAGTTGAACTCTCTCCTGGATCATACTTCTGCTTCCCAGATATAGTATCTTTAAATGCAGTCTCATTTTTGGTTAAGAACACTGTCTGCTCTGCAACACTTCTCTTCTTTTCTTCACACTTCTGAAAGATCAATTTACTTCTTCACACATACAACACTCTCAAAGAATGCAGACACACATCTTACTTGATTAAAACTCTTATTTATACAAAACATCAACCTTAATTTCAAGGTTGGCTCAACTCATAAGACCTAATTATAAAATTACATCACACGATACACAAATACATATGCAAACCAATACAATGTTAGCAAGGTCATAGAATGGACCTAAATCAAAACCTCAAATATGAAATACCACCAAATATCTCACCAAGATCATGCACAACATGCAAGAATCATTGGTTCGACCAGAAGGCTGTATAACATGAAGAATACCACCAGACCAATAAAATATTCAATAACGTCCATAATGATTAATGTGGACCAACAAAATAGATAGAGCATGATCAATAAACACCAACAAGCAATGTGAATTCCACCACAACAACCGCAACAACTCGAATTACTAGAATCATCATCATCTCCCTCCCGGAGCTCAAGAACACCAACATAACTTACTGACAAATTGAAAGATAGGCTTGTGAAGTTTCAAGTCATGAACCACTTAGATTGAGGACATACATGAATGTCCCAAACTCTCTCCAAAATATTCTCAACATAATGAATCAATTACAAAGCTATACAAACCAAAAATCACAACTCTATAATACAAAACCAACAGAAAAACCACTCATCACACCGGATCTCATAACTTGATCAAATCACCTTCTGGAGCATTGAAACTCATGTTGAATCACCTGAAGATACTAATCTCTAAATCCTTAAATCCACATTAGCATATATGCTATACCAACCAAACTAGCTCTCTACAACACCAAAGGACAACAACACAAGAATATGTTGACATTAATGACAACAACAAATTCTAGCTTTAATATCCAACACTTAGACCTTCTGTAACTAATCTCCCAAAAATTCCTTTCCTAATTTTATGTTCAAACCCATGATAAAATTTGTGCTTATAACCCTTATTGCACATCTGGATCACACTCAAAAGATTATCTTAGACTCTTAACATAATTAACCTCAGTAGTCTTATACTTAACATCAATGAAAATAGTTCCTTTACCACAAATGGAGGCACCTTCCTCACCTACAAACTTTGAAAATTCACCATTGAATACTTCTCAAAATCAATTAACTTTTCTTTATCACCTATGATATGATTTCAACATTCGAAATCAATTATCCATTCCTTAAACTCTACATTTGAATGTAGCACAATTTTCACACCCATTGGTTTCTCATCATTCTTCATATCTTTTGAATTGTCAGACCTTTCATTTTTCTTCTACTCATAGATAAAAACAATGATTCTTCATTTGATTCATCACCATCTTCTTTTGATGAATCAGTCTCCATTAAATAAAAATTCTTGGGTCTGTCTCTATCATCTATTCTCTTATTTATATCATTCCTTCTATAACTATCATTTCTGTTATCATCATCATCAGATATCTTACCACAATCTTCCTTGTAAGTACATCTAGAAGCATCATTACCAATTCTTCCACAATTGAAACACTTAAAGGATAACTTACCTTTTTATTTTCTAGATCCTTTCTTTAGTCTTCTAACAAAGTTTGCTTCTATCTCATCCATGGCATTGCATACTTCAGTTTCATCTTCAATCTTCTTGGTAGATTTGAATGTTGCTTCTTTCTTATCTTTTTACAAATCATCTAGCTCAACATTCTCAAAGGTAGAGAGTGAGCCATAGAAATAAGCCAAAGTGCATTTGTCCATATCATGACTTTTTTCAATGACATACTTCTTAGCTTTGTAGCATTTAGGAAATATTAACATTACTTTTCTCACAACTTCACTTTCTTCTAATTTTCCACCAATACCCTTAATTACACTCACAATCTCATTTACTTAGAGTAGATAACCTTCAAATTTATCATCTTTAGACATTCTTAGGTTCTCAAACTTGTGCTTTAGATTTGTCAACTTGGCTTTCTTTATCTTCAAATCACCTTCATATACACTACTTAGCCTCTCCTAGATTTCTTTAGCAGACTTCAATCCCATAACCTTAGCAAATATTGGATCACTTAAGAAAATGATAATTGCCACTCTATATTTTTCATTATTCTCATGTTCTTTGACCTCATTCAGAGTCTAAGGACCATTTGTCAGGGCAGTATACCCAATCTTGATAATATCCTATATTCTACTCAACAAAGATTCTAAATAATATTCCATACTTTCCTTGCAATAACAATAATTTGTGCCATCAAAATTTAATGCTTTGTAATTAACTTCTTGTGCCATTTTGGATCTTCCTCATGTGGTTTTAAAGTTTCTCTAAGAGGAATCTTACTCTGATATTAATTGATGAACACACCACGTGACTAAGATGGGGGGGGGGAATCAATCTAGAGCTGTAATTAACTTCTTGTGCCATTTTGGATCTTCCTCAAGTGGTTTTAAAGCTTCTCTAAGAGGAATCTTACTCTGATATTAATTGATGAACACACCACGTGACTGAGATGGGGGGGGGAATCAATCTAGAGCTTAAAATACTTTATTTTTTATCTTTTGAACTTCAAACCACAATTAACTTATTACTACAATTACAAAACATGAAAGCATAAAGCACAATAAACACATTAGTACCAAATTTATATGGATAACCCTAAATATGGAAAAACCATTACGAGAATCACACTCACAATATGAATAATTGATTGCAATGTTTTAGGATCATGACTAAGGAGCTCACTGCACCTGATTGGACTTGCAAGGCTAAGGTGCACAAACTTAGGACAAGATAGAAGGGACTTGCATAACAAAGATTCATTGTCTCAGGACAAGAAACAAAGAGTTGCACTTGAGCTAACAAAAGAAACACTATGTTTTGACAAGTACAAAGAATAGATGAATTTAAATGAACAAAATATCCTAATCATGAAATTATCCTTGAACCACTATACCAAGTGACCAATATCATCGAAAACAAATCTAACATCAACTACTATCTCAAAATACTATCACACTAAAGATATCATCATAAAAGCTCTTTATAAACTAACTTTCACACTTCTATTACACCAAATTTGCTTGCACATCATTCACATCCAATTCAGATAGATTCACACATATTCAATACTCAACTTATACAATTTATCATCTATATAGACAAGATCATTGATTAAAACCCTCAATTAGGTTGACCATAGGCATAATACATAATATTACACAAATTAGGCACATCACAACACATCATCCTAAAATGATTCCAACAAATAGTACACATTAACACATCCTCAAAGTCAACATCAATTGAAACATATAAATGATAAATAAAGCATGTTAACTAGTCGGCCCAAAAAAATCCTCCAATGCAAAATATACAATATGGATCTACACATGCCATATTGTGACTCATATGAACATCCAACCTCAACCTCCAATTCATATCTATACCAAAAAAGCATGATAAAAAATAAGATAAATGAACTGGGTCATCCAGAAGCCAACACAACTAAGAATGTTGAACACAAAATAACATAACTTCACTTGTTGATCAAACTAGTACTAGAAAACTAAACTAGAACATCACACAAACCAAATGAGTATGTCCTCTAATACACAAAACTTGAATCCACATATTAGAGATCCTCCCAGTATTCTCTAGACTAGTTCTGACAAATAACTTCACTGTCAGAAACAATAAAAGCCAACTATACAATCAGAGCAATAGAGGACCTGAACACTTGATAGTGCAATATACATAGATCATAAACATTATATCCTGAACAACAACCCATAATGTTCAAAAGCTAGAGGAATGCAAAGCACTCTTCCACTAGGGCATTAAATACTATTTCTTGCATATTAAATCTTCCACTTCACGAGCCATTCAGAACCATCTCATACTAACTCAACATCATCATCAAACAACAAACCAACATTTGAATAGACATTTCTAGGTCATGTGCATAACTTATCAACACCTGATAATGGCAACACAACACAAGTTTCTAACACAATACTCATATCGGAGGTGTAACATTGGTTGTAACTATTTAGTCATAAAAATCATAATTGGTTTAAGTATGGTTTCCCATTATTTTATTTAGTGATTACCTCAAATACTATGATTGGTAATATTTTAAAAAATCTAATCCCTATGTGGATGCCCAATAAATGATTTTTTGAGTATTTTATACAATTTTATATTTTTTTATATTTAAATAAAAAATTATCTATGGATTTAAAATTATTATTTAATATTAAAATTGAAATAAGATGTATATTTACTTGTTAATGACGTATTTTAGGAAATTAGAGAAAAATTAGTTAGAAATTGAAAGGAATTATTTAATTATTTTTATTTTAAAAATTATGAAAAGAGTTTTGGGTTAAAAGGTGTCATGCCCAAACTTTTGGGCAAAAATGGAACAACAATTTTTTTTAAAACATCCTGATAAAACTAAATACGCTATTATAAAGATGCAACAATTAAGTTTTGTCTTAACTATAGGCTAACTCAGAAAATAAAATAGTAGTTTACTAAAGTTAATTTAATTAACTTAACCATGCATGTGATGATAATTTAATGTGAAAATAATTCTCCAAAAAGTGCCATTACCATTTTACGAATTAATAAATTAATTTAAACAAATAATCCTTAAATAATTAGCCAAGGGATATTAATAATCTCAAATAATATTTAAATGCTCTAGGAATAATTAAAATAATGCTAGCACTGAGATTATTAAATTTAAATAATCATTTGAGCAAATGTAAATAATGCAACTAGATTCGACTATAGGGTTAACTAAAACAATAATAAAAATTGCCTAAAGATTCATTTCCTGAAATGCCAAATTTGATTCCCTACAATTATTAAATACCTAATATTTGATTTTTGTCCAATATAACCCCTATAGGCTAAAATTTAACAATAGTCTTTTATTAATTCTCACTAATAAAATTTCCAAAAGGAATTTAACTTGAACACTGAATTGAATATTTATATTTCTTTTATAAGAGGTATTTGTCTATATTGTATGTTTTCTTTTTTAATCAATTAATTCTATTATATATATATATATATATATATATGAAAGAATAGAATTAATTGATTAAAAAAGAAAACATACAATATAGACAAATACCTCTTATAAAAGAAATATAAATATTCAAGTCAAATACATTGTCTATTTACAAATAGGGTTTTCACTCTTCATATTTGAAAAGTTTTCCCCCCAATATTTTTATAACTTAAAAATAATACTCTCTAAAACCCTAACTAAAAATTTAGAATTTAGAAAAACTACACTTACCCATTCTTTATTTTCTTAACAAAGCTAATTCTAACCCAAAATTGGGTTAGGGTAGCTTTGTTTTTACCCAACAATGAAATCTAAGTGTGTGTTATGCAGATCGGGAATGGCTGAGGCGGATTTATTCTAATGGCAGCGAACTTGAACAATGGCGGTGGCGGAATGTAGCTATGGCAACAATGTTGGTGACGGGTGCCACCCGTAGCGACGCCATGGACCACCACTGTGGGTCGCAACCCGTAGCGACACAGCAATGTCTCTACGGGACGCAGCCCACAGTGGTGGCCAAGGCCGCCCCTACAGGTCACAGCCCACTGTGGCACCGCAGGCGCCCTTGTGGGTCGCGGCCCATAGAGGGCCCCGAGGCTGCCTGTGGGGAGCATCAGCTCCGAGGGCTTCAAGGAAGGGTTACAACATTTTTTTTAAATGCAAAACAAAATATACATATGTATATATATACATATATATATGTATATATATATACATATATACATACCTACATATATATATATATATATATATATTATATATAAATATATGTATGTATGTATGTATGTATGTATGTGTATATATATATGTTTTTTTTTAATATTTTTTTTAGATGCAAAATGAAATATACATATGTGTGTGTGTGTGTGTTCTTATCTTGAATATGTAGGAATATAAATAGGACTGTCAAAAAATAACTAAAGAAACCAGCATTATCAAATAGCTAAATAATTTCATTTTCAAATATAAATCATTTAAATATATATATATGCATATATTTGATTTTTAATTACAAGGCATTGAAAACTAACTCTTTTTTTTTAAATATATGGATATCTAGATTTCTCTTTTATGTCTACATCTATTTTATTTTAAAAGCATTTAGGCAAATTATTATAACTAAGAGATTTGAGTAAATGTATTTGCTTCTCTTTTAAATGACATATAGTTAACTTTAGAGTTAAATTAATTTATCTAGATTTATTTTCTGCATTTTCAAAAGGGAAAACTAGCAGAAATTAATTTACTATAGCAACAACTAATAATGTCTAAAAACCATTTAATCCATAGACAACATGTTGATGCAATATAAATATTCACACTATAACCTATTTACTTTAATTTGCATTTTGAACAATAGATAGAAATAAATGTTTATTTTCTTTTACTAAAATCTATACATCTATATTTTATTTATTTCCTCCATTTTAAAATAGGCTTTAAAGGAAGAAATAACTTTCATTTCAAGAAGTAAATTCAAATAAATAATATCTCAAAAACTATAGAAACATAATTCAAATTTTATTATATTTCTTTCTTGCAAGATCAAAATCTAAATAAAGAATACATCTTATTTCATGATAAAACATAGTTTAAACAATACATTTAATACAGCTTGGTAAACTTTACAAATAGGTAGATACCCAACTTAGCCTCTCATTTCTACTAAATGAGGGCTTCCAAAATAAATGCATTTTTCTTATTACATATAAATACAAATAACAATAGGATCAACTCCTAGCTTTACTTTCCTTCCTTTTCCAAGCAAACCTGCAATAAAAAGCCTTTATGTTGTGACCATGGAGGCGAACCTCCCAACCTAGGCTTACTAGAAGCCACCCCCGAGCTTGGAGAACAAAGACCTAAACGGGATACACACAAGCAATATACAAAAAGCAAGACAAACTTCACAACATTCACATTCCCATCCCAAGGCTAATCATCATCACAAATATGATTTTTAAATGGGGTGAACGTGGACTAAGTACCTTGAGGAGAAAACTGCAAATAGGAGAAACACATTGCCATTGCAAGGCAACCAAGAACACATCCACAAGTTCCAAACTTGTCCCAACCATTCCTTATGACCCCCAAGACATTCAAGCCAACAAATCTCCCCTTATGACCCCCAATGTATAAACAATCACTATGCAGCAAGGGTCACAAAAATCCCTTGAGAATCACTCTCTTCCAAAGAGAGCCTCTCACTCTAAGGTTGTCAAACAACCCTTCAACCCAAGGCCACTCTACCCTCCCAAGGGTGAGTTTTTCCTTGAAAACTCCAAAAACATAAATATAAAAACTCAACCAAAAACAAAGGGAAGAACACAACATCTTCCTACACAAATAAAAACAACAATGGGAGAAAACAAATGAAAACATACAATCTTTCAAAATTTATAACATACATAGATAGTGATTCAACCAACCTTGAATCTTCCAAAGGGATGCAAAGGATAGTTTGTAATAGAGCTGTCCAAATCCACAACTTTTTCTTTCTCAAGACTTAACAAAATTTCCTATAGTAAACTTTCAAAACTCTTCAAGATTCTAAGTCTCCAAAGATGGAGAGTGGGTGATTACCATCCTAAGTCTCAAACCCTTCCCTAAGAAGGTTCCTCTCACTCTTTCCAACCTCTTGGATAGAGTGTGAGCTCACATTGGTTGGTCTTCCTTGATGAATCAATGATGAATAGTTAATATCAAACTAGTACTGGGTGAATCAGTACTAGCAAAAACACTTTTCATTGAGTCGGTTTGACTGAGAACACTTCACTTAACTAGCAAGTAATAACACAAGTCTAAACCAAATAAATACCGGTTAAACATAGTAAGAATGTGAAAGACATAAACCAGTAACTCTTAGCTTTCCACACAATCTAACATCTTATTTCCAAATCACCCACATCCATACACTAGTAATACATCAACAAAAATGTAAAGACTTACTGGTCCAACATGCTTTACCGCTTGACAGAGAATAACAAAGTGTCACATGAACAACATCACACATAACACACATATTTTTCACGTGGAAACCTAACTGGGAAAAACCACGGTGGGGATGAATACCCACAAGCTATTCTTTGAACCCTTTTGAAGTCTGCTCTGTTAGGAGCCTACTCTGGTTAAAGACTTTACAATAGGTTCTGTTAGGAACCAATCCTGCTAGGGATCACTCGGTTAAGGGATGGCTAAAATACGCAGTTAAGGATTAAACCCTCTTAAAGGTTACCTTTTTTGAGGATTTTAAGAACTCAATGATTTTGAGTCACCCTATTAAAGGATTTTACAACAAGTCAGTTAAAGCTACCCTGTTAAGGGATTTTCCAACTGTTGAAGTGGTTAGAGGTCAATAGGTAATACAATGATCTGGTAACAACACTTCAATGCCAATGCAGATCCACTTTAGTTCCTTCCTTCTGCAATCACACTTTGCAGGTATCTATTCTCTTATTTGGTCTGGCAAGAATCACATATCTCTACACTTAGATACACACACAACATTTGCCAACAACCTCAACATGAAGAACAACATTGACCTTATAGGAAACAGATAGGTCGATAGCATAAACCCTAAACTCTAAACATTTAGGTTAGGAAATTCAATCGGTTCAATCCTAAGCATTGAACATATTGCATTGATTACAATAGTCTTGAATAGATCTCAAGACGTTCTCCATCGTTCGTTCTTCACTACTTCTAGGAGGTTCTCCACCGTTTACAGAGACTTCACACATTCCCGAGGTAGATAGGGTCAATCTCCTTCATGCAAGATCCTTCACGCGCACAAGGCTGATTTGGCAACATAATCTGTTCTTCATTACAATGCTAACTCATCACACGATGTCATCGGTTGAATCACACTGGCTTGGAACACTTCAACCACAAACCCTGAAGATTAGACTACCAATCGGTAGTCATACCACATTCGATATACTCGTTTACATTCCAACATACTGGTTCACTTGGATAGACATACCGCTACACTTTTTCACATATACTGATTTACAACATCATACGGTTCTCTTGCAAGTTTCTTACTTCAATATACCAGTTCTCTCTTCAGCATATTGACATCAATGACAACATACAATATCATCATGTCATCATACTGGTTCATATGACAACAATCTCCCTCTTTGGCATTGATGGCAATATACAAGGATATCTTTCTGCTCTAGCTTCACATATTTTCCCCAATATTATAGATATCTTCTTTGCTTTACATCTTCTCCCCCTTTGACAACAATGCCAAAGTGGAGGCATGAACAACTATGTCCCACTATGCTGCTCCCCCTAAGGAGTAGCATCCTTCAACACACCAATCCTGAAAAAGATATATCAATGTAAGTCGTAATTGATATGGAGCACACACCTTTAGTTCACCTCTTGAAGGGGCAACACCCCTAATTCACCTCTCAAATAGGTAAAGGTAGCCTTCGTTAGAGGCTTGATGAATATGTCTACTAACTGCTCCTTACTGGAAACATGTTCCAATACAATCTCTTTGTTCTGAACCTTTTCCCTCAAAAAATGATACTTAAGCTCAAAGTGCTTGGTTCTAGAATGTAAAACCGCATTCTTGGAGATGTTAATCGCACTTGTGTTGTCACAAAATATACTTACCGGTTTAGATACAGGAACTTTGAAGCCATTTAATACATGCTTCATCCAAATTGTCTGGGTGCAGTTCATAAATGCTGCAACATACTCCACTTATGTTGTAAACTGAGAGATACAGCTCTGCTTCTTACTCATCCATGAGACTAGTCTACCACCAAGAAAGAATGCACCACTGGTTGTGCTCTTCTGGTTGTCCACATTACCAGCCCAATCAGCATCTGTAATCACTTCCAGGTTGAAATCATTACTGTATGGGTACCATAATCCATAGTCAATAGTTCTCTTCAGATATCTCAGAATCCACTTGATTGCTACCAAGTGGGATTCTCTTGGGCTTTTCTGGAACCTTGCAGCAGTGCCCATTGCATGTGCAATGTCTGATGTGCTATTTACTACATAGTGCAATTTACCAATCATTGATCAGTATTCCTTCTCATTTACCAACCGTGAGTCATCCTCTTTTGATAATTTACAACCGGTCATCATTGGTGTACCAACCGGTTTGCTTTCTTCTATGCCAAAGGTCTTCAACACCTCTTTGACATATTTGGACTAAGTGATAAAGGTTCCATCTTTCATTTGTTGATTCTGTAGTCCAATGAAGAACCTAATCTCCCCTATAAGTGACATCTCAAATTCCTTTTTCATTTCATCTACAAAATCATGACTCATCTTGTCATCTCCTCCAAAACTTATGTCATCAACAAATACCTTATAGATTAGAATCCGATCTCCTTCTGACTTCAGGTAGATATTACTATTCTCCCTTGTTATCTCAAATCCAATCTTCACAAGATGGGAGTGCAAGCATTCATACCATGCTCTAGGTGCCTGCTTTAGTCCATACAAGGCTTTATGTAGCCTACACACCATGTCACTGTCCTTTGATAGGGAAAACCCATCTGGTTGTTCTATACACACCTCCTCTTCTAGTATTCCATTCAGGAATGCAGATTTTACATCCATTTGATATACTTTGAATCCCTTGAATGCTGCATATGCAAGAAGCATATGAACTCCTTCCAATCTGGCTATAGGAGAAAAGGTTTCTCCATAGTCTTCTCCTTCTTCTTGAACATATCCTTTGCACACCAGTCTGGCTTTGTTTCTTACCATAGTGCCATCTTCACTCAGTTTATTTTTGAAAACCCATTTGGTGCCTATGACATTTTTATGCTCAGGTCTGGGTACCAAAGACCATGTACCATTCTTTTCTATCTGGTCAAGTTCCTCTTCCATTGCCTTGATCCAATCTTCATCTGTATGTGCTTCTTTCAATGTTTTAGGCTCAAATTCAGAGATCATGCAAGAGTTTTCTCTGACCTTTCTTCTTGTAAGAATTCTTGCATCCTTGTCTCCTATGATCTGCTTTGGATCATGATTCAACTTTACATACCTAGGAATGATCTTAGTTGTTTCCTCTTGCTTTTCTTCTTCATCCTCATCAGCATCAGCATCAACATCTACCGGTGTAGGAGCACTATTACTAGTGCTAGGCTATTTCGCAATTGGTTCCCAGAAGGTTACCACCGGTTCATCTCCTACTTGCTCATAGCCAGTTTCCTCATATTTCTCAGAGGTTTCATCAACTCTAACATTCATGCTTTCAACAATTCTCTGAGTCCTATTGTTGAAACATTTGAGAGCTTTTGTCTTTATGAAATACTCTAGAAATACTCCCTCATCACATTTAGCATCAAACTTGCTCTGATGTTCACTCCTCTTGATATAACATTTTCTACCAAACACTCTAAAGTAGCTTACCACTAGTGTCTTACCGGTCCAATACTCATAAGGTGTTTTATCTTTACCCTTTTTGATGAGTACCCAGTTCATTGTGTAGACTGCAGTGCTCACCGCTTCTCTCCAAAAGGTGTGATCTACTTTTCCTTGGATCAACATAGTTCTAGCTGCTTCAACCACAGTCTGGTTGTTTTTCTCTACTAGGTCTTTCTACTGTGGAGTTTGGGGGGCAGATAGTTGCCTCTTGATGTCATTCTCATCACAGTACTTTTTGAATTCACTAGAAGTGAATTCTCCTCCTTGATCAGTTCTTAGGCTTTTAATCCTCTTACTGTTTTCTCTTTCTACCAGTTCTCTGAAGGATTTGAACTTTCCAAAGGCTTTAGACTTGTCCTTCAAGAATGTGACCCACATCATTCTTGAGCAATCATCAGTAAGAATCATAAAATACCTATCTCCCTGCACACTCCTAGTTTTCATAGGACCACACAAATCAGTATGCACAAGATCAAGTAAATTGTCTACAGTGAAAGGTTTACCTTTGAAGGCTGAGGAAGACATTTTCCTAGGTTGACACGCTCTGATCAAAGGATTCTCTAGTTTTCTTAACATAGGAAATCCTCTAACTGCCTTGATCTTACTAGCCTTCACAATATTATCAAAGTTTGCATGGCAGAGTCTCCTATGTCATATCCAGCTATCCTCAAACTTAGTCATTAGACATGTACTGACATTAGCATTCAGCTGAAATAGGTTGCCTTTGGTCTGCATACCAGTAGCCATCAGTTCACCATTATTTCTTTTGATTTTGCACACTCCATTTTTGAATTCCAGAGTGAGTCCATTATCATTCAGTTGAGCAATACTCAAAAGGTTGTGTTTGAGACCTTCTTCCCAATACACATTGTCAGCACTGCTTCTTCCATTCAAAGAGATGGACCCTCTGCCTTTTACCATACATGGTGCATCATTACCAAAATTAACCACACCACCATCATACTCTTCTAGAGATTGGAACTTACTCTGGTCACTAGTCATATGGTGAGAATAGCCACTATCAATAATCCACTCATTGGAATTATCAAAGCGGGAGACAAGAGCCTTCTTGTCTGACATGTTTTCCTTGACTGCTACAAACACAATATCTTCACTTTCTTCATCTTTCGATTCCTCATCAGTGACACCTTCATCAACTGCTACAAAACAGTTTCTCTAGTTTCCTCCTTTGAACTTCTTGAACCTCTCTAGTTTGTCCTTGTTATCACCATTAGGGTAGTTTACAACAATGTTTCCTATCCAGTTACAAGAAAAGCATTTCAAAGGGAGCTTACCTCTATATTTACCAGTTCCCATGGGAAGTCTCTTGGCACAAAGAGCTTCAAATTCCATCAGGATCTCCTCATCATCCATTTCTTTACTTTGTCTTGCTTCACCAGTGGTACTAGCTTCTTTTCCTTTTCTAGATGATGCAATAGATGCTTTGAAGGCTAATTCAGTCTTTTGAATACTACCATCATAATTATTTAGCTCATAAGCTATTAACTTTGCAATGATGGAGTCTAGGGATACCTTTGTCTTATCTACAGACCTCAACAACTGAATAGCAGCAACCCTTATTGCATAGACCGGTAATAAGGATCTCAAAACTTTGCTAACAATAGTGGAATCTTCCATTTTACCACCTGCACTCTTGATATCTCCAACAACAGTTTTGATTCTTATTTCATATTATTGAATGGTCTCTCCTTCAACCATCTGCATGTCTTCAAACTTTCCCCTAAGGCTTTCTTCCTTATCTTGTTTCACATGCTCATCACCTCCATATATATTATCAAGGGCATCCCATACTTCTTTGGGATTCTCTTTATCCTGAACATCAATAAACTCAATGTTAGATAAATTGTTGATTAGGGCTTCCATGACTTGCCCATTCTCCTAAATCTCTCTCTTTTGATCATCGAAGAGAGTATCGGTAGGGATAACATAAGCATTCTCAACATAGCTCCAGTGTTGAGCACCCATGCTTCTGATGTATATCTTCATTCTGTCCTTCCATCTCTTAAAGTGCACTCTGTTTAAGTTTGGACCTTCCCTCTTCATCATTAGAATAGGATCTTTTCCTCAAGCGGTTAAGCTTACAACACAGAGGACCTAGAGGAAGCTCTGATACCAATTGATGAATCAATGATGAACAATTAGTACCAAACTGGTACTGAGAGGGGGGTTGAATCAGTACACAAAAACACTTTTCCTTGAACCGGTTTGACTGAGAACACTACACTTAACTGGCAAGTAATAACACCAGTCAAAACTAGATTACTACCAGTTAAACATAGTAAGAATGTGAAAGACATAAATCGGTAACTCTTAGCTTTCCACACAATCTCACATCTTATTTCCAATTCACCCATATGCATAAACTAGTAATAAATCAACAGAAATGCAAAGACTTATTAGTTCAACATGCTTTACCGCTTGACAAAGAATAAAAAAGCATCACATGAACAACATCACACATAACACACATATTTTTCACATGGAAACCCAACTGGGAAAAACCACAGTGGGGATGAATACCCACAATCTGTTCTTTGAACCCTTTTGAAGTTCGCTCTGTTAGGAGCCTAGTCTGGCTAAAGAATTTACAATAGGTTCTGTTAGGAACCGATCCTGCTAGGGATCACCTGGTTAACGATTAAACCCTATTAAAGGTTACCTTGTTAGAGGATTTTAAGAACCCAATGATTTTGAGTCACCCTATTAAAGGATTTTACAGCAAGCCAGTTAAAGCTACCCTGTTAAGGGATTTTCCAACTGTTGAAGTGGTTAGAGGTCAACAGGTAATACAATGATCTCGTAACAACACTTCAATGCCAATGCAGATCCACTTTAGTTCCTTCCTTCTACAATCACACTCTGCGAGTATCTATTCTCTTATCTAGTTTGGCAAGAATCATGTATCTCTGCACTTAGATACACACACAACATTTTCCAACAACCTCAACATGAAGAACAACATCGACCTTATAGGAAACAGATAGGTCGGTAGCATAAACCCTAAACCCTAAACATTTGGGTTAAGAAATTGAGTCGGTTCAATCCTAATTGTTGAACATATTGCATTGATTACAACAGTCTTGAACAGATCTCAATACGTTCTCCATCATTCGTTCTTCAATGCTTCTAGGAGGCTGATAACCCATCACTTATTCTCCACTATTTACAGAGACTTTGCACATTCCCAAGGTAGATAGGGTCAATCTCCTTCATGCTAGATCCTTCATACGCACAAGGTTGATGTGGCAATATAATCTATTCTTCATTACAATGCTAACTCATCACACGATGTCATCGGTTGAATCACACAGGCTTGGAACACTTCAACCGGAAACCCTGAAGCTAAGACTACCAACCGGTAGTCATACCACATTCCATATACTGGTTTACATTCCAACATACCGGTTCACTTGGACAGACATACCGCTTTACTTTTTCACATATACCGGTTCACAACATCATATCAGTTCTCTTGCAAGTTGCTTACTTCAATATATCGGTTCTCTCTTCAGCATATTGACATCAATGACAACATATAATATCATTATGTCATCATATCAGTTCATATGCCAACATTCCCAACCTCTTATAGGTTACTAAAACTGGAAATCTTGAAAAAGGGGAAGAGAAAATGGGGAAGTGGGAACTGACACAAGAAGGGAAGGTTATCTAACCTAGGAGGAATCCTCCAAGTTGGATTTTCGCTCATATTGGGAAAACCAATTTTTGAGGTGTCTAATCAGTCACATGGGAGTGGTTACATGCTTAATAATTCCCCTAACCCATATATATACCATATGGACCTTTGGAAAAGCCCCTAAACTAACCCTAGGAGTCCATTTGATCCCTTAGAAACCCACCTGAAGTTAACCTACGGGTCAAACTTGAGTTGACCATTCCAAAGACTCTCTACCCAAGACTAATCTGGGACCACACTCAAATATTTCAAAAAGGCATTGGTTGAAATAATTTCCCTCCAAGAGACATGTCATTTTCAACACACTATACACCACATGTGTCAAGTGACACAATAAAAAGACATTACTTAATTACACATGGAAATTGTCTCTTTTTGGATTTAGACAAATTAATAAATACAATTTAACACACAATCAAACATTTATGTTTACGAATAAAACATTATACATACGGGGTGTTGTCTTTCCAAATAGACAACCCCTAGTTTTACAAACGCACAAAGGTCTAGGCTTGATTCTCCATATTGTTTCCATGGTCACATGGATAATTTTCCTGTGCATCTCATTTTACACATTAGTAATTCCCAAATAACCACATATAAATTTAACATATAAAAGAATATAATTCAATCACACTACATACAATTGCCATCATACAAATCAATTTACCATATATCCAATTAAATCCACATAAAGCAATTCACTTAATGACATTATCATAATCCTCATAAATTTCAACCATTCATAAGACATGCATCATATTTATAGCATCATAAGAAATTTCTACAAATCAAAATAAATGACATACACCATATCAATGTTATCCAATCTTGGGATCATATAAAATTCTATATCCATAATGCATAGAAATTAAGCATCAATAATAGTTCCAACATGAAAATAATTGAAATGCTAGGACTAGTTGGGGTAGGGCCTTACACCCTCCCCCTCTAGGTATGAACTTCCTCCTAGAGTTCATAAAAAAGATGGGGGTATTAAGATATCATACATGATGCGTTCTCCCATGATATTATAACCTCGTCATAGCAATCCCACTGGACCCTAAACTTTTCCAGCTCTTGACCTTGAAGGGCCAGCGTCTGGTGAGCCAAAATGTGATTGAGATCCAAAGCTAGATTCCTGTCCGACTCCACCTCCAAGGCATCCCAATCTAGAATATGAGACTCATCATAAATATACTTCCTCAGAATTAATACATGACACACATCATGGATGCGTGAGAGGCTAGGTGGCAATGATAAATGATAGGCAACTGGTCCTATCCTCTCAAGGATCTCAAAAGGCCTTACAAAGTGAGGTGTGAGCTTAGAACCCTTTCCGTAATGGATTGGACTCTTATGCGTTCACACTCTCAAGAAGACTCTGTCCCCAACCAAGAAGCCCTCTTCACATCTGCATACTTCTTCTGTCTATCCCAGGCCTTTGTAAGATGTTGTCTATTCAAATCCACCTGCTGCTCCATATCTCAAACTATCTCAAGACCTATAGATACTTTGTCCCCAATGCGGTCCCAACTCAACGATGTTCTACAAGGCCTGTCGTACAATGCTTGAAAGGGTGGCATTCCTAAAGAAGTGTGATGCCCATTGTTATAGGCAAACTCTACCAAGGGAAGGTACTCTTCCCATCTAGTCTAGTGGTCCATGACGTACATGCGAAGCTTATCCTCTAACACCTAGTTAACCCTCTCTATCTGTCCATCCATTTCTAGATGATAGGCTCTACTGAAATTGAGTTTGGTGCCCATTATTGCCTGTAACGCTTTCCAAAAGGAAGAAGTGAAGAGGAAATGCCTGTCATAAATAATCTTGCGTGGGGACGATGAAGTCTGACAATGTCTCGCAACAATACCAATGCCACTGCTGGTGTTGTGAAGGTAGTCCAAACTGGTGAGAAGTGGGCCACTTTGGTCAACTTGTCAACTATCACCAAGATGGCGTCATGGCGATGGGATGACATGGGAAGACCAATGATGAAATCCATGGATATAGTATCCCACTTCCACTCTGGTATAGCATGAGACTGGAGAAACACACTTGGATGGCGGAGCTCTGCCTTGACTCTCTGACACTCAAGACATTAGTCTACTAACTTAACAATAAGCTGCTGCATGCTTGGCCAATGATATAACTGTCTCAAGTCTACATGCATCTTCTTAACTCCAGGATGTGTTGCATAAGGACCTCTATGAGCCTCCATCACAATGAACTCTCACAATTCCTTAGAATAAGGTACATAGATATGCCCTCTATGGCGTAATAGTCCATCAGACTCTAAGGAATAATCAACATACTTTCCCTCCAGAGTCTCCTGAGATCGCATCACCTGACAAACCTCTAAATACCATCTATCCTCTGGCAACCGCTGCAATATACAATCTCTCAAATCTTTGCCCATAGACATAGAGTATACCTGATGACCTCTCCTACTGAAGGCATCTATAACTACGTTTTCTTTCCCCTTGATGTAGTGAACATCAAAATCATACTTGCATAAAAACTCCATCCATCTTCTCTGACAAGCATTAAGATTAGGCTGAGTGAAAATGTACTGTAAGCTCTGATGATCTAAATGAAGCTCAAAATGGTGACCCAAAAGGAAGTGTCTCCACATCACAAGTGCATGCACTACTACTGCAAGCTCAAGTCATGAGTAGGGTAGTTAAGCTCGTGAGTCTTAAGTTTCCTAGACTCAAATGCTATAGCTCTACCATCCTGCATGAGGACTTCTCCTAAACCCTCTAGGGAAGCATCTGCACAAACCATGAACTTAGCTGAGGGATCTAGTACTACAAGGATAGGTGCGCTAGTAAGTGCCCTTTTGAGTTCTTGAAAGGCCCTCTTGCACTTCTCCATCTACTCAAATTTCTTCCCTTTATGTTGAAGAGAAGTAATAGGATGTGCGACTCTAGAGAATCCCTCAACAAAGTGTCGGTAATAACCTGCTTGGCCCATGAAGCTCCTGACTTCTATCACACTAGTTGGCGCTAACCAATCCATAATAGCTCTGATCTTTGATGGGTCAACTAAGATCCCATCATCAGATATAACATGCCCTAGATATTTTGACCTCTGATCTAAAGAAATCACACTTCGACAAACTGTCGTACAACTGATTATCTCTCAAACATCGCAATACCTGCCTCAAGTGCTCCTCATGCTCCTTCTCATTACGGGAATATATCAATATGTCATTAAGGAACACTATCACAAAACAATCAAGGAAGGTGTGGAATACCCCATTCATGAGGCTCATGAATGCAGTTGGATCATTTGTAAGACCAAATGGAACCACGGTGAACTCATAGTGGCCATACCTAGTGCAAAAAGCGGTCTTGTGGATATCTCTCTCCACTATTCTCCACTGATGGTACCCTGACTTCAGATCTATTTTGGAAAATACTTTGGCACCCTGAATTTGGTCAAATAAATCATCGATCCTAGGCAAAGGGTATCAGTTCTTGATGGTCACCTTGTTCAACTGACGGTAATCCATACATAACCGAAGGGATCCATCCTTCTTCTTTATGAAGATGACTGGTGCACCCCAAGGGGATATGCTAGGATGAATGGGACCCTTCTCTAAAAGGTCCTCAAGATGCATCTTGAGCTTATTAAGCTCATTTGTTGTCATCCTATAAGGTGCTCTTGAAACTGGCTCAACCCCTGGTACGAGGTCTATGTGAAAGTCAATCTCTCTATGAGGCAGCATACCTGGCAGCTTCGAAGGAAACACGTCTCAATATCCTTTAAGGATAGGATGGTCCTCAATAGATGGTTCCTTATCGTCCTCTCCTCTCTATCACTGATGGTGATGGAAAATAACTGACATCCCTTTCACATGCTCCGCTTGAGCTGCATTATGAAAATCATACGAAGTGATACGGGTCTTTGAATCCCAGTGATTACTATGGGAGAACCATGATCATCCTCACACTTGATTTTTTTCTGGCGACAATCCATCTTGGCTCTGTGGGCATAAAGCCAATCCATGCCAAGTATGATGTCATAAGATCCAAGTGGTGTAACTCGAAGGTTTACTAAGGTGGTTGTACTACCAATCTGAAGCTGACATTCCCTAACCTCTAATCCCACAGACACTCTAGCCCCTGAAGCTAACTCTACTTCCCAACTAACACCTTGCCTAGTTGCCACTAGCCCGCAATGCTCCACAACCAATGGAGATATAAAGGAATCTCTAGCCCCTGAATGAAACAAGATAGAAACACTACTACCTCTGATCATACCTGCAACCTCAATAATTGTGGCCTGATGTTCTGCCTGGTGGTTCTCAACCACTGCAAAGACTCTATGGGACTTGCCGATATCCCCAACTATAGGCTCTGATGTTGCCATCCGCTGACTAGCTACCATCTGACCCTGAGGACTCTCTCTCGCCATGTGCCCCATGGCTCCACAAGTGAAACAAGCATCACATGCCTGAAACTGAATAGCCTATTGCCTAGAGTATGACTGCCCACCTGTTCTGCTCGAACCACTATACCCACCTCTGGAGGACTGCTGGGTCCACATCGAAGGTGTGTAAGGGACTTGGGGTCACTGATCTCATCTAGGACCCTGTGTCTACCATTTCTTGGGCTTAAAGCTGTGCTAATTCTACAGAGGCCTCTGCCTCTGATTCTACTGTGACTGCTGTAGAGGAGGGGGTTTGAAGGACCCTGATGAATGTCTACCATTACCCTTCTAGTGGGGTTTCTGAAACCCATAAGTCTGAGGTATAGAGTTTCGGTTATGGAACTGATCCCGTGTGTCGTGAGGCCTACCATGAATCTCCTCTTCTATCAAGGCCTTCTCCACGACAAGCCAAAGGCTTTCTAGAGCTACCATCCTCACCTTCTATTCTGACATTCAATCCCCTAATAAAATGGTTGACGAGAAGCTTCTTGTCCTTCAGGTAGTCTACATATGGTAACAGCTCAAAAAACTTGCTCTCATATTGGGTCACTGAGAGACCCTTCTGCTAAAGGTCATGGAACTCATCGCTGCTACACTGCCTGAAGTGCTCTGACAAGTATTTATCCCTGTATCTCTCTGTAAAGATCTCCCAAGTGAGGGTGTCTGCAACTAAACCAAACTTGTACTCCTCTTGCTTCCATCATGTGGAAGCCATTTCTCTCAAGAGGTGAACTGCTACTCATGCCTTCAGATTTCTCTCATAGGGATGCAATGCAAAGCACCTATCCAAACTCAAAAGCCAAGCCTCAGTTTCTACCCCATCGATAGACCCTCCAAAAGATGGTGGCTGAAGGCGCAAAACCTCCCTGATCAGATCCCTGGGATAACAACATGCTCTCTCAAAATATACTATCGTTGCTAGTGGAGGTGGTCTGGATAGATGAACGGTCTCAGGCTCATGCTCAACCTCACCGTCTAAGGGATTAGGAGGTGGAATCCTACTCCGCCCCCTAACTGTTGATCTATGACTTTCAAAATTCTGGTTGTCTGCCTGAAGATCTATGGCTGGGAGCTTATCTTGAACTGTCCCTATCAGGTTTTGAAGTGCAACTAAGATATCTTAGTTCAAGTCAATCAGTTGTTCGGGAGGAGCCTCTAGGTTCCTTTCCAGAACCGATTCCTCCCTATCGACCTCTTCGTGTGCCATGCGTGCACACCTAGGACCCCTACCGCAGTTGCAAGCTTGTCGTGTAGTCGGAGGCATCCTTATGAGAAAATAAAATAAAATGAAATAAATAAATAATTTTTGGAGAAAATTTAAATAATTAAATAATTTAAGCGAAAGTAATGGAGAAAGGTTCCTAGTGTTGAAAACCTTGCTCTGATACCAAAATGTCATGCCAAAAATTTTGGGCAAAAATGAAACAACAAATTTTTTTAAAACATCCTAATAAAACTAAATATGCTATTATAAAGATGCAACAATTAAGTTTTGTCTTAACTATAGGTTAACTCAAAAAATAAAATAGTAGTTTACTAAAGTTAATTTAATTAACTTAACCATGCATGTGATAATAATTTAATTCGGAAATAATTCTCCAAAAAGTGCCATTACCATTTTACGAATTAATAAATTAATTTAAACAAATAATCCTTACTAATTAGCCAAGGGATATTAATAATCTCAAATAATATTTAAATGCTTTAGGAAAAATTAAAATAATCTAGCACTGAGATTATTAAATTTAAATAATCATTTGAGCAAATGTAAATAATGCGACTAGATTCGACTATAGGGTTAACTAAAACAATAATAAATATTGCCTAAAGATTCATTTCCCGAAATGCCAAATTTGATTCCCTACAATTATTAAATACCTAATATTTAATGTTTGTCCAATATAATCCCTATAGGCTAAAATTTTACAGTAGTCTTTTATTAATTCTCACTAATAAAATTTCCAAAAGGAATTTAACTTGAACACACACACACACACACACACACACACACACACACACACACACACACACATAGACAGATATATATATATGTGTGTGTGTGTGTGTGTGTGTGTGTGTGTGTGTGTTTATTAACACACACACACACACACACATAGACAGATATATATATATATGTGTGTGTGTGTGTGTGTGTGTGTGTGTGTGTGTGTTTATTAACACACACACACACACATATATATATATATGAAAGAATAAAATTAATTGATTAAAAAATAAAAGATACAATATAGACAAATACCTCTTATACAAGAAATAGAAATGTTCAACTCAAATACATTATCTATTTACAAATGGGGTTTTTCCTCTTCATATTTGAAAATTTTTCCCGCCCATATTTTTATAACTTAAAAATAATACTCTCTAAAACCCTAACTAAAAATTTATAAAAAACTACACTTACCCATTCTTTATTTTCTTAACAAAGCTAACCCTAACTCGAAATTGGGTTAGGGTAGCTTTGTTTCTAACCAAAAATGAAATCTAAGTGTGTGTGTTATGCAAGTTGGGAATGGCGGAGGGAAATTTATTCTAATGGCGATGAACTTGAACAATGGCGGTGGCGAAATGCAGCTATGGTGGCGGCGTTGCTGGCAGGTGCCACCCGTAGTGGCTCCGAGGGCCACCACTTCGAGTCACGGCCCACAGTGGTGCCACGCAGGGGTGACTAAGACCACCCCTATGGGTCATGACCTGGAGTGGCGCCGCGGGGGCCTCAGCCCGCAGAGGGCCCCGAGCCGCCCCGAGGTTGCCCGCGGGGAGCTTCGAGGAAGGGTTACAATATTTTTTTTTCAAATGCAAAACAAAATATACATATGTATATGTATATGTATATGATGTATATGTATATGTATATGATGTATATGTATATGTATATGTATATGTATATGTATATGTATGTTCTTATCTTGAATATGTAGGAATATAAATATGACTGTCAAAAAATAACTAAATAAACTAGCATTATCAAATAGCTAAATAATTTCATTTTCAAGTATAAATCATTTAAATATATATATGCATATATTAGATTTTTAATTACAAGGCATTGAAAACTAACTCTTTTAATATATATATATATATATATATATATATATATATATATATATATATATATATATATATATATATATATATATATATATATATATATATATATATATATATATATATATATATATATATATATATATATGAATATCTATATTTCTCTTTTATGTCTACATCTATTTATTTTTAAAAGCATTAAGGTAGATTATTTAAACTAACAGATTTGAGTAAATGTATTTCCTTCAATTTTAAATGACATATAGTCAACTTTAGAGTTAAATTAATTTATCTAGATTTATTTTCCGCATTTTCAAAAGGGAAAAATAGCAGAAATTAATTTATTATAGAAGCAACTAATAATGTCTAAAAACCATTTAATCCATAGACAACATGTTGATGCAATATTATTATTCACGCTATAACCTATTTACTTTATTTTTCATTTTCAAAAATAGATAGAAATAAATGTTTATTTTCTTTTACTAACATCTATGCATCTATATTTTATTTATTTCCTCCATTTTACAATATGCTATAAAGGAAGAAATAACTTTCATTTCAAGAAGTAAATTCAAATAAATAATATCTCAAAAACTATAGAAACATAATTCAAATTTTATTATATTTCTTTCTTGCAAGTTCAAAATCTAAATAAAGAATACATCTTATTTCATGATAAAAGATAGTTTAAAGAATACATTTAATCCATCTTGGTAAACTTTACAAATAGGTAGATACCCAACTTAGCCTCTCATTTCTACTAAATGAGGGATTCCAAAATAAATACATTTTTCTTATTACATCTAAATACAAATAACAATAGGATCAACTCCTAGCTTTTCTTTCCTTCCTTTTCCAAGCAAACCTGCAATAAAAAGCCTTTATGTTGTGACCATGGAGGCAAACCTCCCAACCTAGGCTTACTAGAAGCCACCCCCGAGCTTGGAGAACAAATACCTAAACAGGATACACACAAGCAATATACAAAAAGCAAGACAAACTTCACAACATTCACATTCCCATCCCAAGGCTAAATATCATCACAAATATGATTTTTAAATGGGGTGAACGTGGACTAAGTACCTTGAGGAGAAAACTGCAAATAGGAGAAACACATTGCCATTGCAAGGCAACCAAGAACACATCCACAAGTTCCAAACTTGTCCCAACCATTCCTTATGACCCCCAAGACATTCAAGCCAACAAATCTCCCCTTATGACCCCCAATGCATAAACAATCACTATGTAGCAAGGGTCACAAAAATCCCTTGAGAATCACCCTCTTCCAAAGAGAGCCTCTCACTTTAAGGTTGTCAAACAACCCTTCATCCCAAGGCCACTCTACCCTCCCAAGGGCGAGTTTGGCCTTGAAAACTCCCACAACATAAATATAAAAACTCAACAAAAAACAAAGGGAAGAGCACAACATCTTCCTAAACAAATAAAAACAACAATGGGAGAAAGCATATGCAAACATACAATCTTAAAAAATTTACAACATACATAGATAGTGATTAAACCAACCTTGAACCTAGCAAAGGGATGCAAAGGATACTTTGTAGTAGAGCTACCCAAATCCATAACTTATTCTCTCTCAAGACTTACCAAAATTTCCTATAGTAAACTTTCAAAACTCTTCAAGATTCTAAGTCTCCAAAGATGGAGAGTGGGTGATTACCATCCTAAGTCTCAAACCCTTCCCTAAGAAGGCTCCTCCCACTCTTTCCAACCTCTTGGATAGAGTGTGAGCTCACATTGGTTGGTCTTCCCAACCTCTTACAAGTTACTAAAACTGGAAATCTTGAAAAAGGGGAAGAGAAAATGGGGAAGAGGGAATTGACACAAGAAGGGAAGGTTATCAAACCTAGGAGGAATCCTCCAAGTTGGATTTTTGCTCATCTTGGGAAAACCAAATTTTTAGATGTCGAATCAGTCACATGAGAGTGGTTAGATGCTTAAAAATTCCCCTAACCCATAGGTATGCCATATGGACCTTTGGAAAAGCCCCTAAACTAACCCTAGGTGTCCATTTGACCCCTTAGAAACCCACCTGCAGGTAGCCTACAGGTCAAACTTGAGTTGACCACTCCAAAGGCTCTCTACCCAAGACTAATCATGGACCACACTCAAATATTTGAAAAAGGCATTGGTTGAAACAATTTCCCTCCAAGAAACATGTCATTTGTAACATTACTTAATTACACATGGAAATTGTCTCTTTTTGGATTTAAACAAATTAATAAATACAATTTAACACACAAGCAAACATTTACATTTACAAATAAAACACGATACATACGGGGTGTTATCTTTTCAAATAGACAACCCTTGGTTTTACAAACGCACAAAGGTCTAGGCTTGATTCTCCATATTGTTTCCATGGTCACATGGATAATTTTCCTGCGCATCTCATTTTACACATTAGTAATTCCCAAATAACCATATATAAATTTAACATATAATAGAATACAATTCAATCACACTGCATACAATTGCCATCATACAAATCAATTTACCACATATCCAATGAAATCCATATAAAGCAATTCACTTAAGGATATTATCATAATGTTCATAAATTTCAACCATTCATAAGACATGCATCATATTTCTAACATCATAATAAAGTTTTGCAAATCAAAATAAATGAAATACACCATATCAATGTTATCCAATCCTAGGATCATATAAAATTCTATATCCATAATGCATCGAAATGAAACATCAATAATAGTTCTAGCATGAAAATAACTGAAATGCTAGGACGGGTCGGGGTAGGGCCTCACAAAAGGGAAATGTGTTTCATTTTTATACTTAGAATGTTTTTGGAGAGAAAATTGTAAGATAAATCCTATTTTGGGAGGAAATTTGGTTTGTTCATTGTGGAAGCAATTTGGCACCAAATTTGATGCAACTAATTGTAGTTGGCTAGGAATTGAGAGGGGAAGTGTCTTCTGCATTCATGTGTATTTTCATTGCATGCATTCAAAGATCTATTCATTGTAATTTCTTGGTGAAAATTGAGGTATTTTTTTATCTCTTTATTTTTATTGTTTTTAATGTTTTAAAAAAATATGGAAATTGCATTGGTAGGATGTTACAATTCGTTCTCATTTTATCCAATTTGGTAGTGTATAAATTTATATATGAAAGTTTTTTAATTTTTAAAAATATGGTGGTTACTATGCTCATTTTTCTATAAAATGACTAAAATGTGAATGTTATATTAATAAGGGGGTGTTAGGCACTTTTAAAAAGGGGTATCTTGAAATTTTGATTTTGCAACTTCCAATTTTTGATGAAATTCAAAAATATTTTAATGGAGTTTGAAGAAATTTTTTAGTTTTGTGCTTGTTAGAAATATGCGAAAATGTGAATTTATGATGAATTTGGATGAATTATTTTGCGGAAATGATGGTATAATTTTTTATTTATGAAAATATATACATTTGGATTATGTATGAACAATTTGGTGAAGATGAGATAAATTGGCTCAGAAGATGCATTATTAAATAATTTATGCTTTGTGTTTGTTAAATATGCCATGTTCATTGGAGAACATTATGAGCCTAGGGTGTAGGTACTAGAGAGGGTTATGGGAGTAGCTTCTATTGAGGGTTGGGGTAGAAAAGGGGCCACTGGGATAACTTGTTGAGAAGTTATGGTAACTCTCATGCCTTGAGTGCTTGTAAAGACTAAGGATGACTTGGGAATAGTTTTCCTTCATGGGGCATTTATATGATAAGATCTAGTCTCCTCGTCTCTTTGAGAGTCAGAATAATTGATTTCGTGTGAGCCATCCCTTTGAGCTACTTGATGACACTTCCCTCTCTCTCTCTCTAATATCTAGCCCCTCAAGTAGTTGAGTATCACCTAAAAAATGTCTATTCCTTTGTGTAGATGTACCTAAAAATGGTCAACGCTTGCAGAGTCATACTTTAACATTGGCGCATTGCCTCATTTTAGAGTTTTTGCATCGCATTAACATTTCTCCTATGTTACGCACTTGGTCTTTATCATTTGCAAGCATCGAGTCTTTCTTCTGCATTCTTCATTTGTCTCGCTTTCAAATTTGGTCTTGTCGTTAACAATCTTTAATCATGATTTTGGTCGATCTTGTCAATCTCTTATCAACTTGTCAATCTCGTCGTTTTATGATCGATTGGTCATCGATCCTTGTCCTCTTCAATCATGTCAATTTGGATCAATTTGTCATTGTTCCTTGGTGCATTTATCAATCAAATATTTATTAATTCAAAATCATGATCGAATCGACATCAAATCAATCTTACATCAAGACCTAATTGTCATCCTTGCATTTCTAATTCATCTTCCAAGGTTTTATGATTTATTCATTTAATCTTGTTTGGCATTTTCCCTCTAGGTTAAATAATTTATTTATTTATCCTAGGTCTTCTTGTCACAATTAAATGTTTATTTAATTGGCTAATTAATTTCCTCCTATTTTTGTAAATTAATTAATGAATGAGAAATTATTAATTAATTTACCTAATTTTCATCAATTTCCTAAATTCCAAGTCATTATTTCCAACTTAATTTTCTAATTTCTCCTAAATTCCTAAATGTCTATTTCTATTTTCAAAATCTTGTCATAAATCCTTGCATAGAAAGTTGTCATAAATTGTTGTAAATTGTCATAAATCCTTGCATAGAAAGTTGTCATAAATTGTCATAAATCCTTGCATAGCAATTTGTCATACATATGTCATAAATTTTCTATTCTTGATTTGAATTTCCATTCGAATCACTATCATGCTAATTTGATCATCTCTCCAATTTGTCTATAAATTGGATGATTTTTCTTCAGTCAAGGGTAATTACTTTGTCGAAATAATCACTTTGTCAAAACAATCACACTTCGAGTACTCTTGCGCCATAATCTTGTCTATTTGCTTTCATCTCATGTGTATGCACTTGAAGGTGAGATCCAAAGGCTATTTGGAGAGAAAAGAAGAACAATGGAGCCACATGAAGGAAGCATTCATATCTACGTTTGGTTTGCATAGTATTTAGTTTTGAATGTTTTGTCTTTATGTCTTTATTGAGTGTGTTTAGGATTGTTATCATTGCATTTGAGCTTTCCTGATTGAGCTAGATTAGTATTTTGATATTGTTTGTGATGATTTCCGATTTCCTAGCTACATAAATTGGTGAACCCGATGTGAACTAACCCCCTAACCATGCTTTTGAGTGCCTTTGAGTTAATTTGCAGGATAAAAACCCAAGAAACAGGGTAATGTAGGGCTTTCTGGGAACTTCTGCGCCTATGTGAGACAATTTGCGCCTGTGTAAGGTACACAGGTGCATCTTTATGAGTTTTGCACCCTTGTCAATGCATTCTGCGCTTGTGTAAAAAAAAAAACAAAAAAAAAAAACTGCTCTTGTGTAAGTTATCCTGCGCTTGTGTAATCAATCCTACGCCTGTGTAATCCTGCGCCTGTGTTAGCAATCCTGCACTTGTGTCATGCATTCTGCACCTGTGTAAAGTCTAGAAACAGAGGTAAAAAAGCAGTGTTTTTACTTGATAATTGTTTTGTTTTGCATTTTGTTTTATGTTTTTTGGTTTTTGGTACTGATTCTCTGTGCAGCACCTTGGCATACGCATGACAAAGACAACAAATGAAACTACTAACGTGTTTTATGTAGGTTTGATAGTCAAAGAATAAACATATCAAACTTCTGACTTGGGTTTTTGCAGGTTGCCTTGGACAAACAACTAAACTTTGTGTTTGCAATTAATATTTAGGCACCTAGTATGATTTCTAAATAGGTTGGAATGAATGTGTGTTTTCTTTGATTGTTGAGTGTGACATTGGAGTAGGAGAGTATGCTCTCATCCTTCTTAGGGTGATCAGAAATCAAGATCTTCAATACCATGCTCATGTCTTTGATTATTTGTCACCTTTAGAGGGCCTGCCTTCCCGACCATTTGCTTTTGCAAGCAAGTGATAATCGTGAGAAGGGAATGACCCAAAGTGAGTACGGCTAGAATACCTTGGCATTCTAACTCACTATAAAAAAATACATGATGAGCGAAAGCTTTGAAGGAAGGGTTACGTGGGAATTGTAGTTACTTGGGAAGTGATGACCCTTGAACTCTTTCTCATATCAACATCTAAGTAGGACCTCACGGTCTAAATCATGCTTGCACGACTACATTTGTTTGGTATCTTGATGGGCTTAATGTCTCAATCATGCTTGCGTGACATCAAGGAGTAACGCTTAACAAAAATCCTTACTAAACACCTTGTTTTTAGAGGCCAAAAACCCTTCTAGTTGCTTGAGAAGGACAAGTTCGGATACTTGGAAGAGATACTAAGTTCGCCATGGGGAGATTTCCATGGGGACTGATGCTTGGCTGCCCTGAGAAGTGAGTGATGTGGAGGGGAGCCCGTGGGGTCAAGCATCTATGTATTCTCCTTGAATCTCATAATGAGTCTACCTCTCAAGTACCTAATGCCCTTGCCTACCATAAGAAATGTGTGAATGAGCATGATTGTCTTGAGTCTAAGTTGAAATATCTTGTCTTCTTTGCTTGTCAAAAGTTTAATTGTATATCATTTCAAAAACAAGACAAATTGATTCAAAACAAGGTTAAACACAAGAACATTTTATTCAACAAAGTTCAAAGCACCTTCAAACATGGTTGTCAAACATTATTCAAAATCTTGTCTCAACATTCATGTCACTTAGATTTAGGTTCATCTTAGGTTTGCATTTTGCAAAGTCATTATCAATCACCAAGGTTAGGTTTCACCTAGGTCATACTCCTTTGCATATCAATAAGGGTCATCCATTTTCATGTGTCCTCTTGCATTAAAGTCATACCATTGTCATACATTCATGTTTGCATACCCTAGGTCTCTTCATTTAGCTTAGGTCATTATCATATCATATTAGGGTCATTTGCATAGTAATTGTCCCTTTGCATATAGTGTCAAAACTAGGTTTTGTCATACTTGAGTAATCCAAATCTTGGATAAACCCTAAGTTATTGTTAGGAGGTCTAGGCCTTATCAAACCTTTTGTCTTTTTGTCATCAATGTCATTTGGTCAAACCTAGCTTAGTATCCAAGCATATTAGGGGAGACATTGTCATTTTGTCCTTTTGTCACTTGGTCCTTTTGTCCTTTGAGGTCTAGACATCATTTCAATTTCCTAAGGGTCTCATTTTTAGAATTGCATTCATGAGTTTGTCAAAATATTGAAAAAACAACAAAAATATAGGTTGCATTCTTGCCATAGATTGCATTTTCATCTATTTAGGTTGCATTTAGTTGCATATCATACATCATCCTTGAAAAATTCCAAAAAAAAAAAAATATAATATTGCATTGCATAGTGACATGTCTATTGAAACAAGGTTTCAAGCACCAATGATGCAACAAAGTTTGACGTATCAACCGACAATGCAATCAAATTTTAATCCAAGGCAATCACAATTATATCCAACCCAACAACAAGGCAATATTGATCAAACTCTTTATGATGAAACAAGTCTCCAAATACCAAAACTAGAGGAGAAACTAGCTCAAGAAGAGGAGATATTGGAACAAAGAGTGAAAAACATTGAGAAGAATAGATCACAAATTTCCAAAATGTTTCAAAAATTTCCAGGTCGAAATCCAAATATTGAGCCAATTGATGTAAGATCTCTTCTTGAATGATCAGACATACCAGCTCTCCTCTCCCAAATAGAGATGATGAAACAATTTCAAGAAAAGAGACAACATCAATTTCAACATTATGTGCCTCCACAACAAGAACAAGAAGGTGTTCACTATCAATCAAATTTTCAACCATCACAACCAATTGCTCAACAATTTCAGCATATACAACCAATACAACCAATGGTTCAATTTCAACAATATATCCAACCAACTATACAATGTCCACAAATGGTTCAACCAATGGTGGAATATCAACAAGTTCAATCAACATATCAATGTCAACAACTACAATCACAAATTCAAAAACAAAACTTGCAACATGCACCAAGACAAGTTTCAAACATGTCAGAACAATTGAACCAAGTCCAATATCAAAACATGAAATTAGATCAAAACCAAATTCTTTCTAAACAAGTTCAAATTCCAGATACAACTATGTCAAAACCTCGAAAGAAAGGTGGCTTTATTGCAATGCTCTTAAGGAAACTACCAAGTGAGTTCTTTGAGGAAGATCAAGATAATACACCAATGTCTAGCAATGCCTCATCCCCCCACAAGCATATTGACTCTCTAGTGGCATCTATCCCTACACCTTTAGAATTTTCACAAGAACCTTCCATATTGTCCTCATCAAACAATACACCCAAGGATGCAATTATCCAAGGGCTATCCATAGGTGATTGCAAAGATAATCCAATTCATGATGCACATCCTTGTTATGTTTCAGAAATACAAGACCCAATGTCACCATGCACTTTGTTGCCATTACCTATTTTAGAGGACCCCATTCGAAGTCCCTCTTCCTCATGTTCAAGCATTGATTCCTTGCTAGAATCCATAACAAATGTTCAAAGTGCATTTCCTTCATCCCAAAACATTGATCCCTTGTCAGAATCCCCCATGCATATCCAAAGTCCAACCCCATGTCAAGAGGATAATTTAGAGCATGAAGAAACATGTCTTGAAACAGATCAAGATCAAGATCTTGAAACCTTATCATCCCATCCAATTGTTGACCAGGACCCCATGTTCCCAGATGCTCACGATGATTCCCCTATTCTTGTCCATCCTATCCAAAGTCCTATTGACACTCCATTCCTCGGGCAAGATCAAGATATCCTAGTCCATCCAATCCCAAACGATCCCCTTCCATTTCATGAAAAAAATGTCCTTTCAAATCCCATTGACATTCCACTTCCTAAGAAAGATCAAGATATTCCTTCCATCCTTTCCGATGATTCCATTAAAAGTCAAGAGCAAAGCACCTTTAAAGAGGATTCCCAGGATCTTCCTCCTTGTCAAGATCAAATTATTCCTTCATATCCTCCACGAGATCCACTTGTTCCTCCATCTCCTTGTCCTAATGCTCCATATACACTCCAAGATCGCATTTCTTTTGATGATCCCATTATTTCTCCCATTCCATCTCTTGAAGAGCCTGTCATTGATCTATATCAACTACACGATCCTAGTTTCCCTCACAATCCTAGTCCCTCTCATGATCCTAATCCCCCTCATGATTCTAACATGTCAGTGCAAGATGTTCATGAACCCTCGACATGCACAATGGGTTCTTCCACTTTGGTGCAATCCGATCCACTTCAAGATCTCATTATTTCTCTCATATCATATCCACCTCATAATGGACTTGCGTCTTCTTCCCAAAGAAAAGAGTATCCTACAAGTCAAGATATTCATAAAGGCAAAGGAGTAGATCTCCATAAGCAAGCACCCCTTCATGTTAAAGAAGATCTTAAGGGTCATGTCTACACAACTCACTCTCAAGACGTTGGTACCCCTACTAAATCCAACATCCCTTCAAAATCCAAACATATCCCTTCCCCATCATACCTTCCATCCATCTTAGGTCCTTATATCCCTTCATCCTCTATGAAAGGTCAGCAAAGGCACACATCCTTGAGTAAATTTAATCAATCCAAAAGAACTGCATTTCAGTCATATCCATCCATGCATTCCTTTCCCTCTCCAAGCAATTTGGATGCCAAGCATAAAAGTCATAAGTCTAGAAATCCATATTTATTCAAGGATCAACATGTCCAATATAATCGACATGTCAAAGCAAAGAAAAATATGATCTATAAAGAAAACAATATATCCAAAAGGCCACAAAGGCCCACTGAGAAAAATAAAGGAAAGTCAAAATCTATATGGGTTCCTAAATCCCTCGTGCAAGCAATGCACTCTAAGGAACCACAAAAGCAAGAAAAGTCAAAAACCATGTGGATCCCCAAGAAGCTCCTTGAAGCACAAAAAGAACAACCCAGATTGGCATCTAAAATTGATGTTCCTTCATCCAAACCTTCCAAGTCTATTTCTCCATCACCTTCTTCATCCGTTTTGGGCCCTTATGTCCCAAAATCCATAGCCTTTCCTTAGTCAAAATCTCAATATCCAAAATACATCTTTCCTCCATCAGTCCATCACCCCTCAAGGTGTGTGCCAATGTCGATCTTGAAAACATTTCCATCCACTGAAGCCCAATTTTTCCAATACCCTATCCATTATCCAATGCATATTTTCCATCCTTTGATCCCTTTGATCCCATCCTTTGCATAAATCCTTGCCTTAGTTTCATCTTATTTTCCATGTCCTTATCCTACCAACGTCTTTGAGCATACTTTTAAAGGTCATGGTCCATTTTTTTTTCAAGGCTACTATCCAAACAAAAAAGACGCTTGAGTCCTTCTTCCATCCCCTATCATGTGTCCATCTTCTATTGAAAAAGTCAAAATACAAAAAAAAAAGTGAAAAAAAAAAATTAAAAAAAGAAAAAAGTAAGGAAAAAATAATTCGTCCACTGGTGAAAACCTGGCAAACAGGCGCCTTGGGCAAGTACCGTGATAAAAACCTGGCAAACAGGCCTCATGCGTAATCTATGAACTTCTTGCACACCATACTTGGGGGCAGGTTTCATCCTTCATATCTTATTTCCCTTCACTATCCTATCGAACCCCTATCATTACCCTTCATATCCTATTGTCCCTCCTGCCCAGTTTCCCTTTCCACCTTTGATCTTGACAAGGCTGAGGATCATCATGAGCATCATGCATCTTGTTTGCAGCTTTTAGTCTATCATAGCTTTTGGTCATTTATCTATTTGCTTATTATAACCTTTTATCCATATTCCCTGGCTTATTGCAACTTTCTGCCACTATCCCTTAGCCAATCCCGACCTTCAGTCCATGTCCCTTATCCATTCTTGGTCTTTCTTATCCTATCCATATCTTATCACTATCCATACACTCTTTCTATCCCTTGATCTTGATTTGACATAAGGACGCCAAATTTAAACATGGTTTCAAAAACCTCTTGACATGTCCATCATGCCATGTTCTTGCTTTATATTATCATATCCAGTCGCTTGTCCCATCATGCAATAGCCCTTGAAAATTGCATCCGTATTGTCTCCATAATAAAAGGCCTTTGTCTTCCCTCTATCCACCATCATTTCAAAAAGCCTATTTATTCACCTGTCATATTGCTTGCCTTGCTAGACATTGGGGGCAAAATCAAAAAAAAAAATTGTAAAATGTCCTGAAATAATTCCAAAAAATTGAAAAATGTCCTGAAATAATCCAAAAAAAAAAATTGAAAAATGTCCTGAAATAATCCAAAAAAATCATATAATGTCCTGAAAAAAATCCAAAAAAATCAAATAATGTCCTGAAAAAATCCAAAAAAATCAAATAATGTCCTGAAAAAACGAACAAATTTTTTTTTCAAAACATTCAAATTCCAAAAACAATTCCTTTGGCATTTTGCATTTTGTCAATAAATATCCCTTTTGTGCATAAGACAAATCACTGAGTATACATCCAACGACATGCAATCCAACATTGTGCTTTAATCAAATCACGCATAAACAGATGAACTTTTTCCATCAAACCAGACATTCAAACTGATCAACATTGTCATATCAATCAACCTCAAAATCATTTGTCCTTGTCTCTACTATCACGGGTCTTATACAAGGTGTGGTGTACTCGAAACCAGACTATGTCCTGTCTTAGACGGGGTACCGCATGTCCTAAAACCAGACAGCATGATCGTCCTATTAGCACTTTCAACTTTTGACAATGAAGATCAAGATGTTTGTTTGATTTGTTGGAATTTGTGCATCTTATCTTTTTATTGATTTATCTTCGATCATGTTCCTATGTTGCTTGCTGATGTCACTGAGTGATTTAGAGTGACCGGGATGGTTCATGGTCCCTTTCTTTTTTTTGTGATTACTGTTTGTTTGCGATGTGTCTGTCTTTTGCAAAAAAGGGTTGCATTTCAGCTCTGGCCTTCAATGCCATGATGCTTTGCATCTGCTTTGCTACAATAAATAAAGGTTCTCACCTACTTATGTGCATTTGTGAAAGCAAGTTTTTCTTCATCTCTACTTGTCCTCTGTCTAATTTCTGCTTACTAACATTTCTTCCATCAGTCTTGGCAGTGCGTTTGATCCTATCATTTTCTATCATTCTTATCGATCAATTGGCCTCTTCTCTGCATGTTTCCGGCCAATTCCTCGAGGGGGCATGCATATGTCATTGTCATTGTCTGGGGCATTTTCATTATTGTTCTTTGAAACAATGCTTAAAATCGCATTGTCTCAAAGAGGGGCAAAATGTAGACACCTAAAAATGGTCAACGCTTGCGGAGTCATACTTTAACATTGGCGCATTGCCTCATTTTAGAGTTTTTGCATCGCATTAACATTTCTCCTATGTTACGCACTTGGTCTTTATCATTTGCAAGCATCGAGTCTTTCTTCTGCATTCTTCATTTGTCTCGCTTTCGAATTTGGTCTTATCGATAACAATCTTTAATCATGATTTTGGTCGATCTTGTCAATCTCTTATCAACTTGTCAATCTCGTCGTTTTACGATCGATTGGTCATCGATCCTTGTTCTCTTCAATCATGTCAATTTGGATCAATTTGTCATTGTTCCTCAGTGCATTTATCAATCAAATCATTTATTAATTCAAAATCATGATTGAATAGAGATCAAATCAATCGTACATCAAGACCTAATTGTCATCCTTGCATTTCTAATTCATCTTCCAAGGTTTTATGATTTATTCATTTAATCTTGTTTGGCATTTTCCCTCTAGGTTAAATAATTTATTTATTTATCCTAGGTCTTCTTGTCACAATTAAATGTTTATTTAATTGGCTAATTAATTTCCTCCTATTTTTGTAAATTAATTAATGAATGAGAAATTATTAATTAATTTACCTAATTTTCATCAATTTCCTAAATTCCAAGTCATTATTTCCAACTTAATTTTCTAATTTCTCCTAAATTCCTAGATGTCTATTTCTATTTTCAAAATCTTGTCATAAATCCTTGCATAGAAAGTTGTCATAAATTGTCGTAAATTGTCATAAATCCTTGCATAGAAAGTTGTCATAAATTGTCATAAATCATCATAAATCCTTGCATAGCAATTTGTCATACACATGTCATAAATTTGCTATTCTTGATTTGAATTTCCATTCGAATCACTATCATGCTAATTTGATCATCTCTCCAATTTGTCTATAAATTGGATGATTTTTCTTCAATCAAGGGTAATTACTTTGTTGAAATAATCACTTTGTCAAAACAATCACACTTCGAGTACTCTTGTGCCATAATCTTGTCTATTTGCTTTCATCTCATGTGTATGCACTTGAAGGTGAGATCCACAAACAAAGGCTATTTGGAGAGAAAAGAAGAACAATGGAGCCACATGAAGGAAGCATTCAGATCTATGTTTGGTTTGCATAGTCTTTAGTTTTGAATGTTTTGTCTTTATGTCTTTATTGAGTGTGTTTAGGATAGATCATTACATTTAAGCTTTCGTGATTGGGCTAGATTAGTATTTTGATTTGCTTGTGATGATTTCCAGATTCCTATGCTACACTTTGCAGTTGGTGTTGACTTATAGATGAATATTGGGATGCCATGTCTTCTTGAATTTTGGATATTGTGATATCTTCTCTGCTTGAATTTTGTATATTCTTCATACCTTGATTCTATGTAATTAATCATTCTTGGATGAGTGTATGCCCTTCTCCTCATGTCTTATGTGTGTGAGTGTTTTGACCTTGTGACTATCTCCTTTCATGGAGGGATTGAATATTTTGATTCCTTGTTGTTGGGTGGCATGTATACCAACGTTGGGGTCCAAAGGATAGTGGACCATGAGTGCTCAGTGGATCCATTTATCATGTATTTTCTTATGCTTTTAGTTATTTAATTGAAATATAAGTAGTATATTGAAAGGATGTTTGAGCCCTCATGTAATATAAATACATTATTTTCATTAGACCTCTCAATGAAATGATTCTAAAAATTATTGGATTATGTTTTTGGTTTTGAATTAGTTTTTGTGACTTTTGTTAGATTTGAGCATGATTACTTAAGGATTGATCAAATTTCTTATGATTGGTTAAGTTAAATGAATGTATGAACTTTCTTTGGGCTTAAAATGAATCTTAGGTGTTTTGAAGTCATCTTGGGTGGTTTTTAAGACCCAGTATGCCTTCATCATGTGTCGTAGTAGTGTTTTGAGTAGTGTTGTGAAGTTTTTATATTTATTCAAAGCTTCTTGTAGAGTGTTGTAAAGTTTTACATTAAATGTTAAAAATGTCATAATTCTTAACCCTTGTGTAAGTTAGCTTAGTGGAGGAGTTAGGAGTGTTGGTGAGGTCACTTAGAGAGACTTTCTCATCTTCTCTTTTCATGTTTTGGTGATGTCTAGCACTTAGAGGAGTCATTTTTTTGTTTCTTTCCTAAGTTAAGTTTAATTATTTTTGGGTCCTTGTGGCATTGTACATAGGCCTTTGTGGGTAGGCTCTCTATATTTGTAGTATCCTAGTGACCAATTCATAGCTCTATATTTCTCTAGTTAGGACACTTTCTCTATAATAGTAGTACAATGGCTAGATTGGACTATAGTGCCCAAGTAGGACTCTGACCCTAGAAGTAGATTTCAATGATAATGTGGGACTATAATGTGGTGCTTTAGTGTCCCTCATAGGTGCTAGTGTATATAAATTATCCATATTTGTAGTTTCATTATTTGAAATATGTTTTCGATTATTCCTGGGGTGGCCCAATATATGAAAGTTGGTCCCTTTGGTCTCTAGAGTCTCTTAGGCTATCATTATGTTGATGAGTGTCCTAAATTGGGATTTAGGACATTTCCTTACCTTGGGAAGTATTTTGTGTATTGGAAGTGACTTTTTATTTTCCCATTCAGTGGAAGAATCACCTTAGTTATTGTTAAGTGGACTAGAGATGACTATTCCTTCTTCCAACTCCCTATCTTGGGAATTAATAGTGTCATCGTCTACTCAAGCTACATTGGCTCATAGGAAACCTTTGTTGTTGTTGATCTTCTAAGTTTATCATTAGTGTTATGGATAAGAGTTGTTAAGTGTGGTTTAATCTAGATTGGAGTTTGAGGATTCCATCATCCCATCCTTGTGTGGTTTTGTGTGAGAACACAATCGTGAGGTGTATCGAACATCGTTGAAGTGTCATCCTCTCTCTTGTTGGTTAATCATGGTGAGATTGTCCCATGGTTGTCAGTATTTTTCTAGTGCAACCTTACTTGTGCAATGGTGATATCTTTTGTAGTCATTGTTTTGTGTTGTAGTGTTCTTGAAACATTATATTGTAGTATGAATGTAACAAGTTGTTGTCATATCTCTATTTTTATTTTTGGTTGTTTCAAAAAACAAAATTGTTGGGTTTTGTCTTGGTTATTTAGATGGGGCATTACATACAATATCAACGACCATGTTACAATACTATGATCTCTAATTAATTTTGTTGTCCATGTTGTTGTTAGTACTTGGCACAGTATTGTGTAAGTTCTTGCATTGTGAGTTGATTTTTATACTTTTTTCTTGGGTGACTTCTATAGCATGCTAGTGAGTTCAATGTGAACAAACCCACATAGCATGTTGTGGAGAAAGAGTTACTCCTAGGCCCTTTTTCTCCTATCAAGGAAGGACAGATACCTTTCTTGAGCACCTTCTTAGACGGATAAAAGTCACTTTTTGGTGCATTTCTCATAGTGTGTGAACTCTTGTTGGGTCATCGTGCATTTAGGAGTGTGTGAGTATTGTTGGTTAAAATTTTTGTTGCTTAGTTTTTACGATTATGATATGTTTGATAAATTCTTAATATTAAAGGGTTATTTAGATCCTTAATTGTTTTGAGAATTTCTTTCATGTGAGATTTCCTTATTGATGTCTTCATTATTTCTTAATATGAATGCTTGGTGACCCTTGAGTGGTCCTAATTGCTCTTGTGTTCTTTGTTAGATGGTATGAGTGATGAATATTTTTTATTTGATTTGACTGTTAGTGATTTAGCTCTTGTTTGACCATCATAAACTATATAATCTGAGTGATGCATTTGAATGTGAAAGGGTTAAATTGGTTCATATGTTTGATATGTGGAGAATATGTTGTGTTCATATGCTTTCTTAATATGCACTAAGCATAAATTTTTGTGTTCATTATTGTACATGTGTGTAATTGTAGTGTTGATATGTGAAAGAAATATGAATTGTGGTAGTAAATCATTTGCGTTAATGACATATGTGTTAGATTCAATGATATTCCCAAAGACATTGAGAGGGGGGGGGGGTGAATCAATGTCTATCCGGTTAGTAGAATATTTAAACTTATTGATAACTTTGCATCCCAAAACAGTGTACTGGTAAATAAGAATTATTGCAGTCAACAAAAATCACAGAGACAATGTAGAAACACACCATAACACAACATATTTAACGAGGAAACCCGGTGTGGGAAAAACCTCGGTGGGATTTGTGACCCACAATATTTACTCACTGGCTAATGAATAGATACTACTTACAATAAGGGGCCTGCACATGCAGGGAGGCCAATAGCCTAGAGCTCATTGCTCAATGAAGAGTCACACTGACTACAAAATGGATTATTAAATCCTATACAATGTACTGCTCAAAAAAGCATCTCTAATGCCAGGTTCAGTATCGACTTAAGATTAGATACATACATTATCCAGAACTTTCGCTGCCACTACACAATTATTTTCTACCATACATATCATCTCATCTCTACTATCAAAATGACCTATAAGATCTCATAAATATATGAGTCTTTTACAATATACCATGTCATCTTACAAAAGATAATTATATTACAATAAACAAAAGTTCATCCCATGTCGGCTGTGTTGGGACTCATTAAATTGAGTCAAGTTTAGAGGCCCAATTCAAATTTTTTCTTTGCATTTCCAAATGAGTCAGTTTGAATGGCCTAGTTAGAGAGGGGGTAAAATGGAGCCAGTTGATTTTTAGAGGGTAAGGCTTGGGAGACATGTCCTACGCCTTTCATTTGGCCTATTCAGTGATGTGCAACTTTCAGATTTCAATTTGGATAAGTTTACAAGGTACCCATTTCGAGGGGTGAGCTGAAAGTGCATTTTACGCACAAATGCGAATTTTCTTGAGTAGCCTACTTTGAGTGTTTACATCTTTTGCCCTATTGATTTTCATGAATAAATTCAAAATGGATTCAATTGTATGCATAAATGTGAGTTAGCCTGCAAAGTTTCAAGTCTTACCAAATCCATTTGCTCAGTTTTCAAAGCTAAATCCATTTGTAGTTTGTATGTTTTGGCAAGTCCTTGTTTCGACTACTAGTCGGAGCCCTATTTTGCACGAGTGTAAAAGTTGCCTCAGTGAGTGTAATGACAAAATGTTTTCTCTAGGTTATTATTGGTATAAATAACAAGATATGTTTCCAGTTTCAAGCTCCTACCAATCGGTTTGATTGGTTTTCAAAAGGGTTCATTGAGCCATCATTTTCAGTATTCCGTACTTTCAGTGCTAAACTAGTTAATGTAGCCATTTTCATGAGCGCACCATTTGCATCTTGTCAGTATTTTGGTTGAACTAAGAATCCAAATATTTAGTATGTACTTCAAGGTACCTATGTTTCAAATTTGAGGGCCTACGGAGGTCATTTGATATTTTTGAGAAAGGCATCATGTGTTGCCAGAACATTGACTTCATCAGGTCCGCAATGTCGACAAAGCCAGTTGGTCATTTTCGGCGATTAATATCTCTTCGCTCGGGACACGTCTTGAGAAACCATTTGGTAGAGTTCATCCTTGTATATTAGAGTACATGCCTGTCAGATGGCGAGATCCAAAAAGGTGTTTTGACAGGTTTGAAAATTACATCTTCACAATTAAATGCGAAAATGTGGCACAATTGCCTGAAGGTTGCAAAATTTAGTCTGATAATCCGAAAATGATGCCGGTCATTTCCAGAGGTGTGTTTGAGGTTCCTGAAGCATTTTAGAGGTCAGTTGCATGAAAACGAAATTTTTTTTAGTCGGACCCACTTTGGGGCCCGACCTAGCTCATGCTCATGCATTGTTTTTGTTGGCAAATTGTTTTATTAAGAGATGATTTTGTTTCAAATGTGGGCATATAATTGAGAGGCTTTTATGAAACTTTATGGTTTTGAAAATTGGGTTAAAAGATGTCAATACTTCTAGAATAGCCAAGAGAGGAGCAACATCTTTGGCATCATAAACATAGAATGAAGTCCTTGTAGCCTCATGCCCTGACAAAGTAGAAGGGTAGACTTTAAAGCTAGCGCAGACCCAGTCAGAGAGCATGAAAGGCCAATGGACTTGAGAAATGTGAAAAATCAGATGGAGGTAGAAGATGGTTTGGGTCACAATAGTGTTCATGAAGTATGTCAAGTTGTGAGACGTGTTTTTCTTTTTAGAATGCAATGGCATGTAAGCTCCTAGCAAAGGGCAGTGTGAACGAAATTGAAACATGGACCAAATGCAATTTTACCAAGCATCTCTCCCCTTTGTGTGGATGGTCATAAAGGAAGCCATGATTGTGAGGGGAGGATGTTGGCAAAACGGGAAGACAGTGGTAAGTACTAAACATCCCAACTCCCTCTACGTGGTTGGCTAAATGTAAAACTCCCTGCTGTCAGCGATCATAGGAAATGTTATGGCAAAATGATAATTGGCACTTCATGTGGTATATGTTATGGTTGCAGAAGATCCTAGGCTTCCATAGGGGCGTTGAAGTGTTCAATTTCAACCTCTTTGCGTGGAGGGTAAGATATTAAAAAATACAGTGATAGAATGCCCCTGCGTGGTGCTGGAGAATACTGTAGAGGCTTTGACAAATGCAATGTGGCCGGTGTAATGTAAATTCTCTTCAACCTTGGCCGTGATCCTCATTGCTGTGGATTGGCATTGAGACTAATAGTTACAGAGACCTCCAACAGAATGAAATCTCCCTTCAGGCTTTGCGCTATATGGAGATAACAGTAGCAGATGCAACATCAAGCTTCATGCGAATGCACATTGGCAAGTGTTGCTATTTGGCATGAGGCAATGTGGAGGTTGAAGGAGGTGTGACACAATATGCAGCAGGCTTTAAAGCCAAAACCTTTTCCCATGTGAGTACCAGTGAAGGCAACATCCTCTCAGCAAATGGCAAAAGGGCATTGTGATCTTTCACGCAAATGCATCTTGCAGGTGTAAAACTTGTCATCTTCCTCCCTTGTGGTGTTTTAAAGAAAGCGAATAGAGGGTTTCAAGAAAATGAAGACACTTAGACAAAGCTCCAAAATGCAATCCCAGGCATGAAGCATTATCCCACATTCACTATGGAGGGGAACATTTTGTTGTTTTAAGTAAATCCTTACACAAGTATAATGTCAAAGCCATCAAGGCTTTTGATGAACGGTGCCCGTTGAGCACCCAAGGCGGACCCAGCACACATGGGTGTGGATCCCAAGGTGATTGAGAAGGTGTCAAATGGTGACATGTGGACCCCACACAGGCACTATTCTCGAGGCAAGCTAGCAAATTTTGCAGAGAAGGGTCGACTTAACTAGTGAGCAGGTCACAGAGGATCTGACGAAGCACATTGATTTGCAGGCCAAAGATGCTCGCCAGTTAAACCTTGCGAAACAACAAAAAGAGATAAAGACTCTGCAGGTTTAGGAGATCGGATGGTTCGTGCGACTTCATGAAGGAAAGTTGCTTGCCGGTTGAGGCTACGAAATAGCGAAAAGCATCTCCGAAAATGAGCAAGGTTAAAGGTCAAGCAAGTTCCAAGCAAATCGATGGTGCGCGTGGTTTCATGAGGTGAAGATGCACGCCAGTTACTGTCTGCAAAATGGCAAAATCCAGGTGGTGCATACGTGGCAGGTCCAGTTGGTTGTCTAGTAGGCAGGCCCCGTCCCAGTGGTGATGATGTGGTGCTGACGTGGCGTTGAGGTGGCCAACAAGCAAGCGAACATGTGGCAGTGATGAGGTGTCAGTTGAGGTGGTACCCAGTGGACCCTATGAACCAATCAGAGACCACCACGTGGCAAGGCATCAAGGAACAATCAGAGCAAAAAAATCAAAATTAAAATCAGTTAAATGTATAGTGCAAACTATATTAAAAAATTGAAAAATTTAAATGATGTGGACACATAAATGATTAATTCACTCAGGGTCTCATTTTTGCTCAAAATATGAAGTGCTATATATCGCTGGAAAGCTCTCAGAATGAGAAATCCAGTCAACTAGTTAATTTTAACAAAGATCAGATATTTTGGGAGCAATTTCCATGGGAAATAAATTCAGTTGGAGAAAGTTGACACTTGGCTTGTTCTGATGAAACCTAATTTGTTCCCTCTTCCTTATTATTCCCAATTCTTCTCAGTTGTAAGGGTTCCATAAATTTGGAGAAATGCTCCAGATTTTATGGCTTCCATTTTCTGAATATCTTGACCCAAGTTTGTAAATGCTTTTGTTTGGTTTCAGGGTACAAAGGATTACAATGCAGTATTCAAGATGTGTTTTCTAATTGCAGACTTTACTTGGGTCAGGCATGAGTAAATTTCCCATGATATTGTCTCTGTGCATATATTTCATTGTTATGAATTGAATCCTCAAGGAGGCTTACAATTTGTCATCTCAAGGAGATTGTATGATTGTTTGTAGGCATTCTTCAATGAAGAGTTTAAATTCTATAATCAGTCATAAACAATAGAATGTGTCCCATATCTGATAATTTTGTGAATGGATTGAGTAATGCATTAGTATAAGGTATTAATGCAAGGATATTTTGTAAGGAAAACAAATTTGCAACTGTGATTGATATTTTTTAGTTCTGTGTGTGACTCTATTGCCCAATGAACAAGTCATTGGTCTTTGATAGATTTGGGGATGGTTTCAGATATATATTTTAAAAGAGAAATCTAATTTCCCTTTATGTTTAGGGGTTTGTGTTCTATCCTTCCAAAGATTTATTTCACCAATTATTTGTACAGGGTCTAGCTAATCTGTATGTGTTACCTAATTTGTTGAGCTTGTGGAATGGTTTGTCTGCTTTATTGATGCTGTCATGGTGAGTGAATAAGTTTGATTCAATGCATCAAAGGGTGTCCCCCCCTAGGTCTAGCAGAACTTGAAGTGTAGGAGGATCATTAGGATCCTATGTTATGTTGTCCAAGCCCTGAAGTGTTTCATTGATTGAGATTGGCCATCTCATAGATAGATTTGCAGGTGTTCTTGGGTTATCACTTTTGGTGAACAACAAAAATGGCGACTATGCTAGGGAGAATGTGAACTGTTAAGAGTCTCTAGTTAAGAAATTTTGCTTCATATAATATTGAGATTATCCCATCCGAGTCACCACAACAAAAATGGCTACTCTACTGGGGAAGCTGAATAGAAATTGCCTAATTTCATCCAGTTAGTCAGTCCATTGTGAATGTACAGAGTTGAAAATGTATTTTATGGTTGAGGGATTTAGTATTATGTTCTAAGGTTGTAATGGTATTGTCTGCTATCAGAGAAAGTTTCTTGTGAAGAATTAGAGAAAATATACATTGTTGAGAGTTGTAAGAAGTTCTTGCAGCTGTTTATGAATTCTCCCCAATGTCATAATTGGGTGGCGACTCTAGTCTCTGTACCGGTGCTTGTAGGAAGTTTTTATTCCAAGATTTTCCCAAGATTAGTAGATAATCTGATGAGTCATATTAAGATGCAGATGATTAAATTAGTTGTATGCTCAGACATGATATTTTCATCATAAAATCTTGAGAAGAAAAGTGCAGTAAAAGATTTCAGTTCACACATGAATCTGATGTTTTTTCCAAATTTGTGTTTATAGCCTGTAGTGTTGGTTGTAGTGAGATCGAAGGAGTAAACAAAGAATTAAATAAGTGTTAAATGGTATTCTTTTATTCAAAATGTCCTCTATGCAAGAGGTGGCGACTCTGTGATAAACGACCGTGCTGAAAGTTGAAATTAATCTTCAGATCCACAAGAGTTTACAGCTACAAATCTCCAGGTATTCTCAGAGGTTCAAATGAAAAAGATATTTGTTCTGAAAGTTTGAATGTGTAATGTTGTTTTCCCATTTAGTGAATAGCACTAGTCTAGAGGGAAAGAGGAATCACAAAATTAATTTGCATATCTATGATGCTAAAGTATCTTGTGTATATGATCTTCCGTAGTATGCAAATTTGGAAAACCTTATGTCAAACAATGTTAATGAATAGATTTGAATAAGGATATGTGCTTGAAGTTTTTTATCCAAGATTGTATAATCATTTGTGGGAGTAAGAAGGAATATGAATAGTGAAGTTTTTCAGCCTTGTGTATTTCCACATAGAGCCATGCCTAGTAAACCAGAACAACCATGTAATAGGAAGAGTTTTAGTATGAAGTATTATGCTACTTTAAACTTTGAAAGTATTTCGAGTTACCCAAATCCCATACCCAAAAAAATTAGAAAGTATTTGCCCATATTCAGTGTGAAGAAATTAGAATTAGCATGTCAACATGTGAAAAGAGTTTCAGATTTGATAGGAGAGTTTGAAATTTGTCAAGAGGATGTGTGCATGAAGTTGTTTGTTCAGTCACTGAAAGAAGATGCAAGGGATTGGTTTTCCTTTTTGTCAGTGAATTCTGTTACCTCATGGGAAGAATTGATTTCAGATTTCATGGATCAATTTGATGAAAAAATGAGTGATTATGATATGATGAGAGAGTTCACTTATATACAAATCAGGGAAGATGAATTGGTACCAACATTTAATATCAGATTTTCACAAGCTGTGTCTAAAATTTCTAGAAAGTATAAGTTTGATGATACGGTATGTCTGGATATTTATATGAGTGCTTTTGGTAAGAAGATGGGTTTCCTATTGAGAAACAAAGAACCTAAGACTTTGTATGAAGCTTTTAACACAACTAGAGACATTGAAAATAATTTGAAATTTGGGATAGCCAAGAAATTTGTGTCTATTGTTGTTTCATGCCAAAACACCTTCAATGGTGAAATACCATGTGAAGCCGAACCAATCATTCCTTGTCTAGGTGCATCAAGCTCTACAGTTCCGAATGGTTTTGCTGATGCATGTGTTTCATATTTAAATGAGAGTCAAGAACCCCTGCTGCCAATGTTGGTTGTCTCTCACAGTAATGATGGAATGATTAATGGGAAGTGTTGTGAAAATGTTGATACATAGATTGATATATACAAGGGATATGTACCATTTGATTTGAATGCCGGTTATGCTGATTATGTGGCTGCCAATTACCAAGTGAATCATGCATTTCTCCAGGATAATATTAATGAAAATAATGATGGTGATGACCATCAATCTTTACATGTTGTTGATGTATTCGATGTTGAAATACCAAATACAGAGGGATTACTAAGTGTTGCTGTTTGTGCAAGTGAAAATGTGCAATATGATGAAAATCAAAATTGTTTGGTGCAAACAATAGTTGATCCTCACTTAAATATTGATAATCTCAATTGTGTTGAGGATGAAGTAAATCTATTTTCAGATTTCACTTCAGATTTCACTTCTTCTAATCATGTTGATAATCTTTCTATTTTGAAAGTTATGCACAAAGTTAATTCAGAAAATTTCAAGGGTGCACATGATGGAAATGAAAATATAGCACACATGGATGGACAAAATTTTACAGAATATCACATGGAACAACAAAGTGCAATGCAAGCCCAGAAGATTATAGAACTTAGGAAAGCTCTTGAGGTTGTGGACAAGAAGGTTCAAATTTTGGAGAGCCTTCGAGCTATTAATGAAGACCTTATGCAATATGGTGAAGAGGATTCTTTAGAAAAGGATTGTGAACTAAATGTTTGTATACTTGATGAACAACTTGCTGATCTAACAGATGGTTTCATGACAAAAAAATCTAGTGAACATGCTGAAGACTCATCTGATGAAGTAAATAGCAGCGATGTTCATTTTCATTCTTTTGCTGATGACGAGTGTTCTATTGGTGAAGAAGACCAATTGTGGCAAGATAATTATGATTATCTTGATTTTCAGAATGATGTTCATAGGATAAAATCTTATGGATGTGAAAAATGGAACATTGAGGATTGTTCCAGCCAAGTTTCATTTTCTTCTTTGTCTGATGAAGATGTTTATGATGATAATGCGGATGGTATCTTTAGCAATTTTACTAATGTTCTATTAAATGTTGATATAGATACGGACCAATCACTTCAGTGTCATAATGTTTATAAGGGGATTCTTCATTTTGTTTCTAACCCTTTGTATGAAGAAATAACTGATCAGCCAGATGTTGTAAATGATGAACTAGTCCATAATGCTGATGAAATTCCAAACAATAGTAGCATGTGTTGTAAAAAATTACTTCATGATGAAGGTAATAGGCATGGGTTGTGTGATGATTATTTCAGACCACAAATGGAAGTGTTTAAGGTGGATGTAAGCCTAAAAGAGAAAGACTTAGCTGAGGATTTGCTTCAGCCAGAGGTATGCATTCTTTTCCATGAATGGGATCTTGAGAATGTGGAAGTTTTGGGTTTGATAAACAAGGAGAGTATAGAGTGTGATCAACATAGGGAAGTATCACATCTGAACCAAAACATTTATGCTCCTTGTTTGCATCAGTTGGTTAGTAGTGTCCCTCATTCTATTGATTTAAATGATAATAAGGTATGTGCTGATGGGAATTACAATGTTGAAAATGAATGTTTTATTTTTGAGATTCAACATGATGATGCCTTTACAAATGGTAGAATTGTTTGGGATAGTGAAATGTATGGTATCTCGTGGGAAGGCCTCTATGGTGAATTGTCTGATGTTTTTACTTGTGTTGAGATAGTGTGTGACCATAAAGTTCAGAATTAGACAAGAGGTATGCACACCAACTATTACAGTAGTGAGACAATAGAGGTTGATTATAGGGATTATGCTCATTTGTTATTGGAAAGTGCCTTTGTTTGGATCATGGTATCAGGTGATGAGAATCAGATTTTTGATAGAGGTAAATGCTAAGATTGATTGAGTAGTTTATATTCTATTTTAAGCATGTTTGTATCTATTGTATAGTCTCTTTGCTTCAGTTGTGTGGTTTCAATAAGTGCCCTATTGTTTCGGGTAGAATAAGGAGCCCTCAGTTTTTGAGAAGAGAAAGGAGGAGAAGAGTGATCCATTTTTTCGGGTGGTCTGCTTAACCATAGATATCTGGATTCTTGTGTTGATCTTGCAATCAACCATCCCTAGTTAGAGCCACTATTGGGACTCATTAAATTGAGTCAAGTTTAGAGGCCCAATTCAAATTTTGTCTTTGCATTTCCAAATGAGTCAGTTTGAATGGCCTAGTTAGAGAGGGGGTAAAATGGAGCCAATTGATTTTCAGAGGGTAAGGCTTGGGAGACATATCCTACGACTTTCATTTGGCCTATTCAGTGATGTACAATGTTTAGATTTTAATTTGGATAATTTTACAAGGTACCCATTTCGAGGGGTGAGCTGAAAGTGCATTTTAGGCACAAATGTGAATTTTCTTGAGTAGACTACTTTGAGTGTTTACATCTTTTGCCCTATTGATTGTCATGAATAAATTAAAAATGGATTCAATTGTATGCATAAATGTGAGTCAGCCTGCAAAGTTTCAAGTCTTAACAAATCCATTTGCTCAGTTTTCAAAGCTAAATCTGTTTGCAGTTTGTATGTTTTGGAAAGTCGCTGTTTCGACAACTAGTCAGAGCCCTATTTTGCACGAGTGTAAAAGTTGCCTCAGTGAGTTTCATGATAGAATGTTTGCTCCAGGTTATTATTGGTATAGATAAAAATCTATGCTTCCAGTTTCAGGCTCCTACCAATCCGTTTGATTGGTTTTCAAAAGGGTTCATTGAGCCATCATTTTTAGTAATCCGTACTTTCAGTGCTAAATCAATTAATGTAGCCATTTTCATGAGCGCACCATTTGCATCCTGTCAGTCTTTTGGTCGAACTAAGAATCCAAATATTTAGTATGTACTTCAAGGTACCTATGTTTCAAATTTGAGGGCCTACGGAGGTCGTTTGATATTTTTAATAAAGGCATCATGTGTTGCCAGAACATTGACTTCATTAGGTCCGCAGTGTTGACAAAGCCAGTTGGTCATTTTTGGCGATTAATATCTCTTCGCTCGGGACTCATCTTGAGAAACCATTTGGTAGAGTTCATCCTTGTATATCAGAGTACATGCTTGTCAGATGGCGAGATCCAAAAAGGTGTTTTGACAAGTTTGAAAATTATATCTTCGCGATTAAATGCGAAAATGTGGCATAATTGCCTGAAGGTTGCAAAATTCAGTCCAATAATCCGAAAATGATGCCGATCATTTCCAGAGGTGTGTTTGAGGTTCTTGAAGCATTTTAGAGGTCAATTGCATGAAAACGAAATTTTTTTTAGTCGGACCCACTTTGGGGCCCGACCTGGCTCATGCTCATGCATTGTTTTTGTTGGCAAATTGTTTTATTAAGAGATGATTTTGTTTCAAATGTGGGCATATAATTGAGAGGCTTTTATGAAACTTTATGGTTTTGAAAATTGGGTTAAAAGATGTCAATACTTCTAGAATAGCCAAGAGAGGAGCAACATCTTTGGCATCATAAACATAGAATGAAGTCGTTGTAGCCTCATGCCCTAACAAAGTAGAAGGGTAGACTTTAAAGCTAGCACAGACCCAGTCAGAGAGCATGAAAGGCCCATGGACTTGAGAAATGTGAAAAATCAGATGGAGGTAGAAGATGGTTTGGGTCACAATAGTGTTCATGAAATATGTCAAGTTGTGAGACGTGTTTTTCTTTTTGGAATGCAATGGCATGTAAGCTCCTAGCAAAGGGCAGTGTGAACGAAATTGAAACATGGACCAAATGCAATTTTACCAAGCATCTCTCCCATTTGTGTGGATGGTCATAAAGGAAGCCATGATTGTGAAGGGAGGATGTTGGAAAAAGGGGAAGACAGTGGTAAGTACCAAACATCCCAACTCCCTCTTCGTGGCTGGCTAAATGTAAAACTCCCTGCTGTCAGTGATCACAGGAAATGTTATGGCAAAATGATAATTGGCACTTCACATGGTATATGTTATGGTTGCAGAAGACCCCAAGCTTCTATAGGGGTGTTGAAGTGTTCAAGTTCAACCTCTTTGCATGGAGGGTAAGATATTAAAAAATATAGCGATAGAATGCCCCTGCGTGGTGTTGGAGAATACTGCAGAGGCTTTGACAAATGCAATGTGGCTGGTGTAATGTAAATTCTCTTCTCCCTTGGCCTTGATCCTTCTTGTTGTGGATGGGCATTGAGACTAGTAGTTACAGAGACCTCCAACAGAATGAAATCTCCCTCCAAGCTCTACGTGATACGGAGATAACAGTAGAAGATGCAACATCAAGCTTCATGCGAATGCACATTGGCAAGTGTTACTATTTGGCATGAGGCAATGTGGAGGTTGAAGGAGGCATGAGGCAATGTGTAGCAGGCTTTAAGGTCAAAACCTTTCCCCACATGAGTACCAGTGAAGGCAACATCCTCTCAGCAAATTGCAAAAGGGCATTGTGATCTTTCACACAAATGCATCTTGCAGGTGTAAAACTTGTCATCTTCCTCCCTTGTGGTGTTTTAAAGAAAGTGAATAGAAGGTTTCAAGAAAATGAAGACACTCAGACAAAGCTCCAAAATGTAGTCCCAGACATGAAGCATTATCCCACATTCGCTGTGGAGGGGAACATTTTGTTGTTTTTAAGTAAATCCTTACACAAGTGTAATGTCAAAGCCATCAAGGCTTTTGATGAATGGTGCCCATTGAGCACCCAAGGCAGACCCCATGCATGTGGGCATGGATCCCAAGGCAATCAAGAAGGTGTCAGATGGTGACATGTGGACCCCATGCAGGCATAGTTCCTGAGGCAAGCTGGCAAATTTTGCAGAGAAGGGTCGACTTAACTAGTGAGCAGGTTGCAGAGGATCCGACGAAGCGCGTTGATTCACAGGCCAAAGATGCTCGCCAGTTAAACCCTACAAAATAGTGAAAAGAGATAAAGACCCTACAGGTTCAGGAGATCAGATGGCTCACATGACTTCGCGAAGGAAAGTTGCTCGCCGGTTAAGGCTGCGAAATAGTGAAAAGCATCTCCAAAAATGAGCAAGGTTAAAGGTCGAGCAAGTTCCAAGCAGATCGACGGTGCACGTGGTTTCGTGAGGCAAAGATGCATGCTAGTTACTATCTATGAAATGGTGAAATCTAGGTGGCGCATACGTGGCAGGTCCAGTTGGTCGTCCAGTAGGCGGGCTCCGTCCCAGTGGCGATGATGTGGTGTCGAGGTGGCATTGAGGTGGCCGACAAGCAAGCGGACACGTGGCGGTGATGAGGTGTCAGTTGAGGTGGCACCCAGTTGACCCTGCAAACCAATCAGAGACCACCACGTGGCAAGGTATCAAGGCACAATCAGAGCAAAAAAATCAAAATTAAAATCAGTTAAATTTATAGTGCAAACTATATTAAAAAATTGCAAAATTTAAATGATGTGCACACATAAATGATTAATTCGCTCAGGGTCTCATTTTTGCTCAAAATATGAAGTGTTATATATCGCCGGAAAGCTCTTGGAATGAGGAATCCGGTCAGGTAGTTAACAAAGAACAAATATTTTGGGAGTAGTTTCCACAGGAAATAAATTTAGTTGGAGAAAGGGGACACTTGGCTTGTTCTGATGAAACCTAATTTGTTCCCTCTTCCTTCTTATTCCCAATTCTTCTTAGTTGTAAGGGTTCCAGAAATTTGGAGAAATGCTCCAGATTTTATGGCTTCTATTTTCTGAATATCTTGACCCAAGTTTGTAAATGCTTTTGTTTGGTTTTAGGGTATAGAGGATTATAGTGCAGTATTCACGATGTGTTTTCTAATTGCAGACTTTACTTGTGTCAAGCATGAGTAAATTTCCCATGATATTGTCTCAGTGCATATATTTCATTGTTATGAATTGAATCCTCAAGGAGGCTTATAATTTGTCATCTCAAGGAGATTGTGTGATTGTTTGTAGGCATTCTTCAATGAAGAGTTTAAATTCTATAATCAGTCATAAAAAATGGAATGTGTCCTAGATCTGATAATTTTGTGAATGGATTGAGTAATGCATTACTATAAGGTATTAATGCAGGGATATTTTGTAAGGAAAACAAATTTACAACTGTGATTGACATTTTGTAGTTTTGTGTGTGACTCTGTTGCCCAATGAACAAGGCACTGGTCTTTGACAGATTTGGGGATGGTTTTAGATATATATTTTAAAAGACAAATCTAATTTCCCTTTATGTTTAGGGGTTCGCGTTCCATCCTTCCAAAGCTTTATTTCACCAATTATTTGTACAAGATCTAGCCAATCTGTATGTGTTACCTAATTTGTTGAGCTTGTGGAATGGTTTGTCTACTTTATTGATGTTGTCATGGTGAGTGAATAAGTTTGATTCAATGCATCAAAGGGTGTCCCCTCTAGGTCTAGTAGAACCTGAAGTGTAGGAGGATCATTAGGATCTTATGTTATGTTGTCCAAGCCCTGAAGTGTTTCATTGATTGAGATTGGCCATCTCATAGATATATTTGCAAGAGTTCTTAGGTTATCACTTTTGGTGAACAATAGGCTGGAGTGTTGGTATTATTTGTTGCCGATGTGATATGAATGTCGGTGTAAGTGCCTACCGGTGTCGGTGTCTGTCGGTGTATGAAGTTTGTGACGTCAGGCATGTAGAAACCGATTGTTGGTGAGTTTCCAGTTGATTGCCATCAATGACAACATCAACTATTCTCATAAGAGTGTAGAATGCCAATAATCTCCCCCTTTGGCATTGATGGCAACACTCATGAGAAAAATCAAATCTGTTCTCCAAAAACTAAAATCCAAAAAGATGCGCTCGTCCTGAGAAAGTGATCTCCTTTGTACATGCATGCATTTTTCTCTCCACTACTCCCCCTTTGACATCAATGAAAAAGGATGTCATAAATAATAAAAAGAGTACAAAAATTGTTGCCTCAAAGCTTGTAACTAGTTGGTCACTATCTGAATGATGTCCACCAAAACTAGATTCAGACTCTGCAAAAACTTGTTGCTGTTAGTTAGAGTTGCCTCTATCTGCTGGATCATACCGGTGGGATAGTGCATTTGCTGCTTCATGATCACTCTCCTTGAACTGTTGCCTTAGATATTTCAAATCTCTGAGTAATCAGATTATCCAACCTTGGACCAATTTTGTCCTTTAGTTCTCCGACATTAGACCCTATTCTTGCCTTCTCTTTCTCAAGTTTTTCCAACTTCTCATCAAAAACTGCCATTTCTTGCTCAAAAACTGATTTAAGTCCAGATGAACCTATTATATTATCCACAATGTCATCAATTTATTTTTGTGTCTTTTTGATCTCCTCGTCAATGTCCTCTATCAAACAGTGAGGTTTACATGCTTCCCTATATAACTCTTTATACTCCAAATTTGTAGAATTAAGTACTGGTAAAAGTGTATCCAAGTGATCGATACATTTCTCTATGGTGTTTTCAAAGAATGTGTTTTTCTCTTTGTCAACTCTCTCCTTTATGGTATCCTTATTCACCTTATCTATGGTTATTACATTATCAATAATGAATTTGGACAATCTGTCCAATTTCCCTAAAGAATCACTAATGTCATCTATCTTACATTTAGGTGCAATCATCTTCAGAATAGGTAATGTGTTATCAATTGCCTTAAATGCTAAGGCATTTCAATCAGTAATCCTTTTAATTGAACCCAAAAGTACCGTAATGTTAGTGGGTCCGAATTCACCTGTAGATGTGCTTGGTTCTACTATAGGTTTGTTCTCAATAGATGTCTGACCAATCACCTTCAATATATCCTCTTTATTTCCATTAGATGCATCCACTTTACTTATATTTTCTTCCGATGGATCTCTCTATGTCTGTACCTTTACCTTTAATGGTTTCTCATTCTGATTAAGCTTCTCTGCAATTGTCGGTGTCACAGGCTCAATATGAACCTCTGCCTCAAATTATTTCTCTGTTAGTACCACTATCGGTTTCTCAGATTCTGGTGGCCCTGTGCAAGTCGTCTTGTCTTCTGTTTGTTTCTCAGTCTCTGGTTTCTCTATTTGAGTTGGTATCTCCATTTCCTGATAGTCAATAGTTTGTGCCAGTTTCTCTAAAATTTTGTTGTCCTCAACACTATCTGCCTTACCCTCTGTAGTTTCTTTGTCCACAACAATGTTTATATCCTGAGTATCTACATTCATTGTAAAAAGTATCTCTGACTCCAGATTAGTATCATCATGGGTTATACCTTCAATATCTATATCTGGTGGATCAGTTGTATGAACCGGTGATGAAGGTGCTGATGGAGGGGTGTCCTGAGTTGGTGGAGGGATGTTATTTGTTATTTTTATAGAGGGTACACCACTTACTTTACTTTTTCCCTTGTCTTTCTGATATACCTTGAATGTCTTTTCCATTTTTGGTTAGCTTCTTTCCTCTTGCTTTTCCTTCTCTACAAAGAATATATCCATTTTATCTATAGTCTCATCTGCAATTTCTTTAACCTTTCCAGCCATCAGGCTCACTTGTCAGTGTCCACTAACAAATGCTGACCGATTAGCTTCAGAAATAAGCTCATCTATTTCTTCCTTAGAATTTACCAGATGTACAACCAAGAGTGCTTCAACTTTCAACTACTTGTCCAGTTCCATCACAGGTAGCCTTTTATCTTCCAATCTCATGTACAAATCATTGGGTAACTCATCAATTGATGAATAATGATGAACAACAAATACCCTAATAGGTACTGAGAGGGTGGGAGGGGGGTGAATCTATACATACAAAAACTTCTCCACAACTTATCAAGTTAAAACAATGCTAACCGGTTGTCTTCATTACTGAACTTAACCATGGCAATACAAGTTAAACACAGTAAGACTTTAGACAACATAAACCAGTAAAACTGAACACTTTAAATACATTCAATACTTGATAACTACTTCACCCATAAACATATGCATGTGGTGTATCAACAATACCATAACCATTAGCTCTGCATGCATAATCACTCAAACAAAAAATACTTAATCATCACATGAAAAATGCACAACTCATGACACACAAATTTTTCGTGTGGAAACCCAAATGGGAAAAACCACGGTGGGGATGAATACCCACAAGCTTGTTTTGAACTCTTTTGAAGCTCACTCTGTTAGGAGCCTAGTCCGGTTAAAGACTTTACAATAAGGTTCTACTAGGAACTGATCCCGTTAAAGATCACCTGGTTAAGGGATGGCTATATACCCTGTTAAAGGTTACCTCTCTAGAGGATTTAAAGAACTCAATGAACTTAAGTCACCTGAGTAGAGGATTTATTTTAAGCCTATTAAAGCTACCTGGCAAAGGGATTTTCCTTCTGTTGAAATGGTTAGAAGACTACAGGTAAAACTCTGATCTAATAACAACACTATATGCTAAGGCAGATCCTTTTCAGTTCCTCTACTATGGAATCACACTACTTTTCACTCACTGGTCTGGCAAGTATGTCATCACTCAGATACATACACAACTTTTGCCAACACTTACAATAACAAACATCATCAACCTTACAACAACAATTAGGTCGGTAGCATAAACCCTAAACCCTAAGCATCTTAGGCTTACAATTACAAACGGTCCAATCCTGACCATCCAAATAATTTTCATAGAATGAAACAATCTTAAATAGATTAGAAGTCATTCTGCATCGTCCATTCTTCACCACACATAGAAATCAATAACCCATCACGCTTTCTTCTCATACCGCGAAGAATAATGTTCGTTCTCGAGGTAGACATTAAATGTAGTCGATCTTCACATGCAAGATCTTCAAGGAAATCCTTCACATGCACAAAACTGACGTGGCATTTTGATCTCATCCTTATTTCTTAGCTAACTCATCACAGAATGTCACCAGTTGCATCATATAAGCTAGATTACCAAATTGGAAACCCTAGGGTTGAGACTACCAACCGATAGTCACACTTAGTGAAACCTTGACACCGATCCACTTCATCTCTTCCTACTGGTTCTCCAATCTTGATCATCAAGAACAAATTCTTCCAATTTTCATACCAGTTGACCTGAACTTATTGACATCAATGACAACATACATTATTATCATATTATCATACCGGTTCATCATATGCCAACAATCTCGCCCTTTGGCATTGATGACAATACTTAGTGTAGCATTGCAATTATAAACATCATTGACTAGTGCATCCTTCAAGACATCAATCCTGAAAGATTTGTCATTGTAATACCTGACTGATGTGGAGCACACATCTTTAGTTTACTTCATGAAGGGACAAAACCCCTAATTCACCTCTCAAATAGGTAAATGTAGTCTTCGGTAAGGGCTTAGTAAATATGTCTGCTAGCTACTCCTTACTGGAAAAATGTTGTAATACGGCCTCTTTGTTTTGAACCTTCTCTCTCAAGAAATGATACTTGGGCTCAATGTGCTTAGTTCTAGCATGCAATACCATATTCTTGGAAATATTGATTGTACTAGTATTATCACAAAAAATACTCAACGGTTCAGATATAGGTACTTTGAAGCCATTCAGTACATGCTTCATCCAGACTACCTCAGTGTAGTTCATAAATGCTACCACATATTCTGCTTCAATTGTAGACTGAGAAATACAGCTCTGCTTTTTGCTTGTCTAGGAGACTAGTCTTCCACCAAGGAATAATGCACCACCGGTTGTGCTCTTTCGGTCGTCCACATTACCTGCCCAATCTGCATCGGTAAACACTTTGAGATTAAAATCACCATTGTATGGATACCACAATCCAGAGTCAACAATCCCTTTTAGGTATCTAAGAATCCTCTTTACCACTACCAAGTGGGATTCTCTTGGACTTTTCTAAAAATGGGCTACAATGCCCACTGCATGAGCAATATCTGGTCTACTGTGCACCATGTAGTGCAGCTTACCAACACTGACCGGTACTCCTTCTCATTCACCAACATTGAATCATCTTCCTTAGTTAGTTTACAGCCAGTCACCATCGGTGTACCAGCCGGTTTTTTCTCCTCCATGCCAAAGGTCTTCAATACCTCTTTGACATACTTGGACTTGGTAATAAAGATACCCTCTTTCATTTACTAAATCTATAAAACAATTAAGAACTTTATCTCTCCAATTAGAGACATCTCAAACTCTTTCTTCATTTCATCGATCAAAGCATGACTCATTTCATCATCTCCTCGAGAGATTATGTCATCTGCAAATACTTCACAGATCAGAATCTGATCACCTTAAGATTTCAGGTATATGTTACTGTCCTCACTTGTTCTCTGAAATCCTATTTTCACAAGATGAGGGTGTAACCATTCATACCATGCCCTTGGTGCTTCTTTCAATCCATACAGGGCCTTGTGTAATCTACACACCATGTTACTATCTTTTGATAAGGCAAACCCATCTGGTTGCTCAATATACACTTCCTCTTCTAGGATTCCATTCAAGAACATAGACTTCACATCCATCTGGTATACCTCAAATCCCTTGAATGCTACAAATGCAAGTAGCATTCAAACACCTTCTAGTCTTGCCACAGGAGAAAAAATTTCTCCATAGTCTTCACCCTCTTCCTGAGCATATCCCTTGCATACAAGTCTTGCCTTGTTCCTCACAACTGTACCTTCTTCTTTTAGCTTATTCCTAAAGACCCATTTGGTACCTATGATATTCTTGTGTTCTAGTCTGGGTACCAAAGACCATGTTGCATTCTTTTCTATCTGGTCTAGCTCCTCTTCCATTGCCTTAATCTAGTCTTTATCTGTAAGTGCTTCTCTGGAATTCTTGGGCTCTAATTCAGAAATCATGCAAGTGTTCTCTTTCGCCTTTCTTCTTGTCAGTATCCCTGCATCTTTATCTCCTATGATCTATTTTGAATAATGATGTAGTTTCACATATTTAGGAATGATTCTAGCTAGTTCTGCTTGCTTTTCCTCTTCTTCTTCACTTACTTCTTCTTCTTCACGTACTACAGCTTCTACTAGTATAGGAACACTGAGGTCTTTACTTGTTTCTTTCTTAACCAGTTCCTAGAAGGCTATACCCAGTTCATCTTCCACTTTCTCGCTGCAAGTTTCCTTAGGATCCTTAGAGGATTCATCAACCCTGACATTAATAGTTTCAACAACTTTCTGAGTCCTATTACTATAGCATTTGAGAGCTTTTCTCTTAGTGGAATATCCCAGAAATATTCCTTCATCACATTTAGCATCAAACTTTCTTAGATGCTCACCTCTCTTGATGTAACACTTACTGCCAAATACTTTAAAATAACTCATAGTGGGAGTCTTCCCAGTCCAATACTCATAAGGTTTTTTATTTTTACCTTTCTTGATGAGTACCTGGTTCATAGTATAGACTACAATGCTCGCCGCTTCTTTCCAAAAAGTGTGAGCAACCTTTCCTTAGATCAACATTGTCCTGGCCGCTTCAACTATAGTCCTGTTATTCCTTTCTGCTATGCCATTCTATTGTGGTGTCCTTGGGGTAGACAACTACCTCTTGATACAACTATCTTAATAGTACTTATTGAATCCATCAGAAGTGAATTCACCTCCTTGATCAATTCTTAGCATTTTATTTTTTTACCACTTTCCTTCTCTACTAATGCTCTAAATGTTTTGAACTTTCCAATCGCCTTAGACTTAGCTTTCAAGAATGTGACCCACATCATTCTTGAGCAGTCATCAGTAAGATTTATGAAATACCTATCTCCCTAAATACTTCTAGTTTTCATAGGACCACACAAATCGGTATGCACAAGATCAGGTAAGTTTTCTGCTGAAAAAGACTTACCTTTGAAAGTTGAGGAAGAAATATTCCCAAGTTGACATTCTCTGCATAAAGCATTCTCTATTTTGTTTAGCAAAGGCAATCCTCTTACTGCCTTGATCTTAGTAGCCTTTACAATATTATCAAAGTTCATATGACAAAGTCTCCTATGCCATATCCAACTATCATCAAACTTTGCCATCAGACACCAACTAATCTTGGCATTTAGCTGAAACAAGTTACCTCTAGTCTGCTTACTAGTGGCAATAAGTTCACCACTCTTTCCAATTATACTGCAGACTCCACCTTTGAACTCTAGAACGAGTCCTTTATCATTTAGCTGAGCAACACTCAACAAATTATGCTTAAGACCTTCTACCCAGTAGGCATTATCCGCACTGCTCTTTCCATTTAGTGAAATGGATCATTTTCCTTTTACCAAGCATGGTGCATCATTGCCAAATCTGACAACACCTCCATAATATTCTTCTAGAGACACAAACTTTCTCCCATCACTAGTCACGTGGTGAGAACAACCACTATCAATAATCCACTCATTAGAGTTGTCAATGCGAGAGACAAGTGCTTTCTTGTCAAACACTTCTTCCTTTACAACTACAAACACTATGTCCTCATTCTCTTCATCCTCAAATTCTTCATCAGTAACACCTTCATCCATTGCAACAAGAGAATTTCTTCTATTTCCTCCTTTATACTTTCTAAGCCTCTTTGGTTTATCCTTATTGTCATTGTTAGGACAGCTAATAGCTATATGTCTTCTCTTATTGCAGGAAAAACATTTTAAAGGAAGCTTACCTCTGTATTTTCTAGTGTCTTTTGGAAGTCTCTTGGCAAGAAGAGCTTCAAAATCCATCAGAATATCTTCATCATCCATACCTCTACTTTGCATGGATTCATAACTAGTACTTACTTCTTTTCCTTTTTTGGTTGGTGCAATAGATGCTCTAAAAGCTGACTCAGTCTTCTGGACACTGCCATCATAGCTATTCAACTCATATGCAGTCAAGTTTGCAATGATAGAGTCTAAGGATACCTTGTTTTTGTCAATAGACCTTAACTCCTGAATAGAAGCAACTCTGATTGCATAGACCGGTAACAATGATCTCAAAACTTTACTAACAATGGTGGCATCTTCAATTGTTCCACCAGTGCTCTTGATATCTCCAACCACAGTCTTGATCCTTATGCCATATTGCTGAATGGTTTCACCTTCAACCATCCTCATGTCTTCAAATTTTTCTCTAAGTCTCTCTTCCTTAGCTTGCTTGACATGCTTATCACCACCATAAATAGTTTCCAATGTGTCCCATACATCTTTAGGAGTGTCCTTATCTTGTACATCAATGAACTCAATATTGGACAAACTGCTAATAAGGGCTTCCATAACTTGCCCATTTTCTTGAATCTCTCTTTTTTGATCATCGGTTAGAGTGCTAGTGGGGATTACATAGGTATTCTCAACATAGCTCGAGTGTTGAGCACCCAAACTCTTGATATAGATCTTCATTCTATCCTTCCATATTTTGAAGTTATCTTTATTGAACTTAGGACCTTCCCTCTTCATCATTAAGGCATGATCTTTTACCTTAAGAGGTTAAGCTTATATCACCAAGGACCTGGAGTTTCTCTGATACTAATTGATGAATAATGATGAACAACAAATACCCTAATAGGTATTGAGAGGGGGGTGAATCAGTACATACAAAAACTTGTCCACAACTTATCAACTTAAAACAATGCTAACCAATTATCTTCATTACCAAACTTAATCATGGCAATACCAGTTAAACAGCGTAAAAATTAAGACAATATAAACAAGTAAAACTAAACAATTTAAAATACATTCAATACTTGATAGCTACTTCACCCATAAACATATGCATGTGGTGTATCAACAATACCACAACCATTAGCTCTGCATGCATAATCACTCAAACAAAGAATACTTAATCATCACATGAAAAATGCACAACTCATGACACACAGATTTTTCACGTGGAAACCCAAATGGGAAAAATCATGGTGGGGATGAATACGCACAAGGTTGTTTTGAACTCTTTTGAAGCTCGCTTTATTAGGAGCCTAGTCCGGTTAAAGACTTTACAATAAGGTTTTGCTAGGAACCGATCCTGTTAAAGATCACCCGGTTAAGGGATGGCTATATACCCTATTAGAGGTTACCTCGATAGAGGATTTAAAGACATCAATGAACTTGAGTCACCTGGTTAGAGGACTTATAGTAAGCCTGTTAAAGATACCCGACAAAGGGATTTTCCTTCTATTGAAATGGTTAGAAGACAACAGGTAAAACTCTGATCTGATAACAACACTATATGCTAAGGCAGATGCTTTTCAGTTCCTCTACTTTGCAATCACATTCTGCAAATTTCACTCACTTGTCTAGCAAGTATCTCATCACTCAGATACATACATAACTTTTTCTAACACTTACAATAACAAACATCATCGACCTTATAGACAACAATTAGGTCGGTAGCATAAAACCCAAACCCTAAGAATCTTAGGTTTATAATTACAAGTGGTCCAATCTTGACCATCCAAACACTTTTCATAGAATGAAACAATCTCAAATAGATCACAAGTCAATCTTCATCATCCATTCTTCACTGCACATAGAAATCAGTAACCCATCATGCTTTCTTCTCATACCGTTAAGAAGAATGTTCATTCCCAAGGTAGACATTAAATGTAGTCGATCTTCACATGCAAGATCTTCAAGGAAATCCTTCACGTGCACAAAACTGACATGGCATTTTGATCTCATCCTTATTTCTTAGATAACTCATCACAAAATGTTACCAGTTGCATCGTACAAGATAGATTGCCAAACCGGTAGTCACACTTAGTGAAACCCTGACACTGGTCCACTTCATCTCTTCATACTAGTTCTCCAATCTTGATCATCAATAATAACTTTTTCCAATCTTCATACCAGTTGATCTGAACTTATTGAAATCAATGACAACATACATTATTATCATATTATCATACTGGTTCATCATACGCCAATAATCAATCACTTCTATCAAAACTTTCTTGTAAATATCTAAATGTAAAATAATGCTTTCTTCAATGGTTTTTTTGTCAGAATCATTTGAAGAGATACCATTTATTTACATTTACCAGATTACCTTCCTGTGTAATCTCATTCAGTAGATCATCCAGTGTAGTTTTAACCGGTGTCTGTTTGTTCTTTGGTGTAAGATTCTTCTGTGGTTCCCTAACTACTTTCTTCTTCTTCCTTAGTGTTCTGGTTTTATTAGGAGTAGGAGAAGGTACCAGTGAGGTTTTCCTTTTCCTTCCCACTATTTTAAACTCAGAACCCTTACCACTATCAGTATTAGAGGATGTTACAACCAGTGAAATATGTGCTTCTGGTTGCAGTCCTTCAATCTCATGTGCTGATATACCATTGATATTCATGACATTCTATTTACTTCATCTACCTTTTCTTTGCCCTTCAAACTAGACCCTTTATTGTTCACCATTGTATTCTTGCTTCTACAAAATTTAACAATATGTCCAATCTTGTTGCATGCATAACAAGTTACATTATTCCTTTGAATAGCCTTTCCATATCCTTGACCGGTTTGTGATCTTCATTGATTAGATAAATTCCCAAATCTTCCACAAACATAGCATTTCACATTCATTCTACAATTTTATGAATTATGACCAACTTTTTTGCATTTGGAACATTGACCGGTGGGTGAGTTTGTATTCTTATTATTTCTAAATCTACACTGATTTTCTCTATGACCGTATTTGTTGCGATCAAAACATTTCCCATTAAATTTATAAGCATTATGTTGTCTTACCAGTTTGTTCTGATCTTGATTATTTGCAGTACCAGAACTTTCTCCATGGTCAAATCCAAGTCCATTTGTATTTCCATCAGGTTTTTGTCTTTTAAGCATGTGATCAAGTTCTTCTGAACTTTTCTTTAATTTGTCTTTGTGTTTATGTGTGGTAACCAACTCATTTTCTAGAATTCCAACTTGTCTCACAAGCTCATCTTTATCATGTTGCATGTGAATCAAATCTGTCTTTAACATATCATTTTCATGACCAAGTCTGAGATTTTCATTTCCAGCATCATTAAGTCTCCTAGTCAAGTCTTCTTCATTCTTCTTCCTATCTTCAATATCCTTACATAGCCTCATAGTCATATCTTCTATTTTATTCTTCATATTACTGTTTTCTTGTCTCAATTTATTTGCAATATCTCTAAGAGTTTCCTTTTCATCATCATAATTCTACATCTTCTCATGAAGTTCCTTTCTCTTATTTTGTGCTATAACTAGATTTTTTTGAAGTCCTTTAATGAATTCCTTAGCATTCTTCAGATCATCTTCAAGTTTGATATTCTTCAATTTTTCTGCATCAAAATCCTCAAGAGCTCCTTCCAATTGTTTTCTTAAGTTCTCCATCTATACCGGTGTTAGAATCTCCCTCAAGTTGTTAGGATTTTGCAAATAGAGGACCAGGATCTGATACCAATTGTTAGATTCAATGACAATCCCAAAGATACTGAGAGGGGGCGGGGGTGAATCAATGTCTCACCGGTTAGCAAAATATTTAAACTCATTGATAACTTTGCAACCCAAAACAGTGTACCGGTAAATAAGAATTATTGTAGTAAACATAATTAATAGAGACAACGTAGAAACATGAGATATTTAACGAGGAAACCCAGTGTTGGAAAAACCTCAGTGGGATTTGTGACCCACAGTATTTATTCACTGGCCAATGAAAATATACTACTTACAATAAGGGGCCTGCACATGCAGGGAGACTAACAACCTAGAGCTCACTACTGAATGAAGAGTCACACTGACTAGAAAATGGATTATTAAATCCAATACAATGTACTGCTCAAAACAACATCTCTAATACCAGGTTTAGTATCGGTTTAAGCTTAGATACATACCTTATCCAAAACCTTCGCTGCCACAAAACAATTTTATTCTACCATACATATCGTCTCATCTCTACTATCGAAATGACCTATAAGATCTCATACATATATGAGTCTTTTACAATATACCATGTTGGCTTACAAAAGATAATTATATTACAATAAACAAAAGTTCATCCCATGTCAGCTGGAGTGCCGGTATGATTTGTTGCTGATGTAATTTGAATGCCATTGTAAGTGCCTGCCGGTGCCGATGTCTGTCGGTGTATGAAGTTTGTGATGCTGGGCATGTAGAAACCAATTGCCGGTGAGTTGCCAGTTGGTTGCCATCAATGAAAACATCAACTATTCTCATAAGAGTGTAGAATGGAAACATTATGTCCCCAAGTTTTATTTATATTTTAAGATTCTTGCGAGAATCTATGTGATTAAAACTATTTCCTTTTAATAAAGTTTAAAGAAAATATTGCATGGTAGTAGCATTTTGTTGGTGTGGCCTAGCACCTTCATTGCATTGACAACTCTGTTAAACTTACAAAGATATTTTTATCATAGCATGTTACGGTAGTGGTTCATGATCAACAATTTATGATGTAAGTAAATGTACGTTTCTTGTGATGGACAATATTTGCATGGTCAAATATTAGTTATTTCTTGCTTAAGTTTGTGTAAATTAATCTTGGCCTAGAGCTTGATTGTTCCTTAACTTAGGCTTGTACCATGAATATTATTGAATGTGATCATGCACAACATGTCCTTGTGATTGTAACTTTCCTTGTCAATGTGGTGCTCAAATTGTGCTTAATCCTAGCATTAGTATAATTTCATGTGAATGTTATAAAAACCCCTACATATGCCTCCTTGTACAATGATGTGAATGCATTGAATTGAATTTGTAAGCATTTGTCAGTTGATTTTTAGTTGCATAATTAAGTTTATCAATACTTGTTTTGAATTATGTTAGATTCTTATAAGACTTATTCTTGTGTGTGCTTTTGTATGTTTTGTAATGCACCCTTGATGTTATATTCTTGGGTGTCATGTAATGGTTACTCTCTCAAATATGGTTGGCATTAGTCACTTAGTTCATGTGAAAGTCCTTTCAAGTTTTATGGTTATTTTGGTTATTGATGAAGATTCTAATTGTGGTATGGGCTAGCATTGAATTTTTAAATTTACTTTGTGTCCCTTGGTCACACTTGATTTATTGTTGATTTTGTATGTGTTTTATGATTGTTTTGAAATTTATAATTACACCTCTTAGGTTATATATTATCCTTATGGTGGCTATTCTAAATGCTTGAACATTGATGGCCCTATTCTACGTTAAATTTTTTTCTCTATCATGTTCATTATGAACCCATAATAGAATGTGCAAGGGAGTAAGTTGTAGAAAATGTACTAAATTTAGATGGGATGTTAATTCGAGTAATTATTAGATGAAATATCTTCCTTAAGACGTGTTTAAATTTTGTGAAATACATTACTAATGATTTTTTTTATGGTGTTATATTACTTGGAGTTATGTTAAAATTGAAAATCTCCTACTCTTTGTGAATGTAAGTGTATTCTTTGTGAAACATGCACAAATGGTCATGAATCGAGTGAAGTTTTTATGGGTCTCTTCTAATGTGGTTGTTGTGCTCTTGTATGATCCTACAAGTGAGATGGTGAAATCATGTATTTGAATCACATAGGTATTCTAGTTGTTAGTAGATGGCTGGGAGTGATTTAGTCCACCAATAATGTTTGGTTCTTTCTTGGGAGGTATTGAGACCGTGTTCCTTAGTGCTTTTGTATTAGTTGAGAATTTATGGAGGTGTTGAAGATGCCAAGAGCCATGTTATTTGATAGCATTATGACATGTTGAACACACAAAAGGATTGATAGGGGGGTTGTGAATCAATCCAAAACTTCTAAATAGATTAATTATAAATAACATCAACTTACTTAACAAAAACACAACAATCACTAATACATTAGCATCAACCATCAACACGTGAACACTAGATTTATGTGGAAAACCTAAATAGGGAAAAACTATGATGAGAATCTAACTCACAATATAATCAATAATGATTACAAATTTTAGGCTTGCTTCCAAGGAGAAACAACACTTAAAAGACTTGAGAGGATAAGACACACTGTCTAGGGAAAGATACAAGGACTTGCATAATTGAGGCTCACTACTTCAAGGCAAGATACACACTACTACCAAAGGACTCATTGTAAATCAACAACAAAGGAAATAGATGAATTGAAACTAAGAAGGATTCTCTAAAACATAAAATTTGTCCTTGAACATTTGGATCAAGTGACCAATATCATGGAAAATATCTTTGATAACTTCTACTATCAAAAACACTGTCCTTTTGGTCGAAGGGGGTGAGCTTAACTGGTTAAAACACTGGGATCTCACTATGGAGACCCAAGTTCAATTCCCAATAGGGACATCTGAAGTGGAATTCTAAGTTGTGACTCTTGGCCTTCCATAGGATGGGGAAGGTCTTGGGTCAATCTAATCAAATATAATAATAATAATAATAATAATAATAATAATAATAATAATAATAATAATAATAATAATAATAATAATAATAATAATAATAATAATAATAATAATAATTCAAAGATATGTAATGGGGATGGGTCCCCCTACTGTGTCCCCACTGGTTCATAGCTCTAGTCAAAAGCTATTCAGGCTTTGGCCAATTACCGATAAAAAAGAAAACAAAAAAAAACACTGTCCTATTGAATATATCACCTTTAAAGGTTTTCTCAATCTGACTTTCTCACATTCACAATCTCAAATCTTCTTGTATATCATAAACATACACTTCACATACAATTCACTTTTTTCACACACAAACACTCTCTTCTACACTCCTTAAATATGAGATATAACATTGAAAACCTAATGGAGAGTCAACCAAAAAATAAAATAATCAACATTACACAAAATAAGCCACCTAGACCAAAAATATTAAAAATTTTACATTCCAAGAGAAAGAGGGAACCAAAACATGTTACGATACATCCTTCCATAATTAATCCAATGCTTCTCACATGCTAATACACTCTCCAAAGTTGTTAACCAAATATAACATGTAGATATAGCAATAAATCAGCCACAAAACATCTTCTGATGCAAAATACTCCATGCAAATCTCCACACACAAAGGTGAGACCAATAACAACATCCCAATAAAACTTATAACTCATATCTAGACCAAAATAATATGATCCAATTCAGATAACTTAATCAGATATATCAAGCCATAACATAACTCAATATCTTAAACATAAATCAACAAAGCTTTTTTGTAGAACAAATAAGCCATCTGAGAAACATATTGAGAATACTAAACATGCCTTGAAACAACGTTCACTAAACTATAATACAATCCGCAATATATCTAGAGGGCACCAAAAGCTTCCTAGACCATTTTGATAGACACATTCCTTGCCACAAAACAAAGATAAATATCCAAAACAAAATACCACAACCAACACAAAAAATGATGAACTCAATTTGCAACATAAATGGTAAGTGCACCAAGATGGGGGACCAAAAAGAGGTCTTAAGATGCGACTTTTTTTTTTTGAAATTGGGAAAGTCTGAACTTTTACAAGAAATTGAAGATAGGTACACTCAAAATTTGAAGATGCAACAAGAACAAAAGTTGAAGTGCTCTGAATATACTTTCTAAACTACTAATTTGTTTTGAAAATTGTCGAGATTAAGGGTTTCAAAAAGGATCACCACATTTATTGGTTATTTTTTTTAGAAAAAATAACATAGAATGAAATGTGGTGCCCCTAAATTGTCAACTTTTTTTAGAATTTTGCAAATTGCTCCAATGACAAATTAGCTAAGACATTGAAGTTTATGGTAGATTTTTCGGCTAATTTTTTTATGAATATTTGATGTTTTATAAATTTTCGAAGTGGACACATCCTAAAAAACAAAAAATTGAGCATGCCCCCCCCCAAAATTTGTGAAAACTAATAAAAAATTAGATTTTTTCAAATTGTGTAGAATGGAGTCTAGTTTCTAAAAATGTAATTTATTTCAAAATTCGGTAAATGGGTAAAAATCTTTGGCTGAAATACAACATGTTGGTTTTTCACAAAAAATAGACATACTAACAGAAGAAATTATGGATCAAGACCTTAACATTATCAAAATTTTAAAAGAATTATATGGTTGGATAGCTAAGAGAGAGCTTGACAATTGCATGAGTGTTTTTTTATTTGCATTGAAACATGCACAAACTTGACATAGATCACAAACAAAAAAGTTAGAATTTTTTCAATATTTGTTGGAAAACACATCTCAAGTCTGAAAAGGGAATCCAAGCATTGGGTTGGAACCCCAAGGCAAATCCAACCCTTTTTTTTAGGTGTTTTCCAAGGCAACAAGTTTGGCACACGCCTAATTTGGAGCATGCCAAATGAAAAAAAAATAAAAAAAACATTTGGCATGTGGCTTATTTGGCATGCACCAAATATGGCGCACACCAAATGAATTCCATAGAAAAATTTTTATCTCTGAAAGCACAAAGTGTTCTCTCTCTCCAAATATATACATAAAATATAACATTTAAGTTATATCTTATGTATATATTGGCAAGATGTCTGAGAGTGGTTTCAGATCTCTATGAGTTATAATGCAGATTCTAGTTTTTAGAGTATTCATATAAATTTCAGACTAGGTTAAATTTCAATAATCAGAATGTTTGTATCAAATTTTCTCTCTGGTCTCTTCCATGCATCCCCCCCCTCTCTCTCTCTCTTAGGTCTCTCCCTCTCTTTAACTCAAAAATTCTCTACCTCTAGTCTCTCTCTTAACCTTCACCTTCCTCCCTCTCTCTCTTTCTCACTCTCTCCCTCCCTCTCTTGACCTCTCTCAGTGGTCTTTTACTCTAATTCCATCCCTTCCCCCCTCTCACTTGAAGGCTCTCTCTCTCTCTCTCTCTCTCTCTCTCTCTCTCTCTCTCTCTCTCTCTCTCTCTCTCTCTCTCCCTCTTTCACTTGAGCTCTCTCTTTCTCTCCCTCTCTCAAGTATCACTCTTTCTCTCTCTCACAATCCCTCCATCCAACTCTCAGGTATCTCACCTACTCCCTCCCTCTCTCTCACTGAGTATCTCTCTCTCACACACAATCCCTCCATCCACCTCTCAAGTTTGTTTGTATCTCCCCCTCTCCCTATTCTTTCTCTTATTCTTGGTTTATAATATAATGTGAAATTCAAAATAAAAAATCTTAGTCTAAAGAAATGTATGCACCAATCATAAACTCAAAATTGGAATGATGATAAATGCATGGTAATAAGTACTCAAAATTAGAATGAATTTTAAATGATAAATGCATGGTATTAAGTACTTTAAAATTGAATTAATATCATATTCAACATCATTTTTCATCGTTAGATCTTAAGATCTTTATTGTTAGGACTTTCCCAAAAATGAGTGTCTCGAATTCATTACGAGTGTCCTACATTCATCACAAATGCCCAAACTTCATTAGTACTATCCTACTTTTATTATAATTATCAGAGCTTTACTAAAGTGTAGCCCTAATTAATGTAGTACAATAATAAATTAATTCATACTATCATCAATTTACTATGGGAGTCATAATCAATGTAGGACAACCATATTTTCATTGAGACTGCCCTTCCTACTCTTCTCTCTCTTTCTCTTTGTCTCTTTATGAACCAAATTTATTTTCTTCTTTGTGCATGTACATTTAGAAATCACCATCACGTAGAGGAAAATACAAAAAAGATAACATGGGAAGAGCGTGCAACTAAGAATGCAAAGACAAGAGAAAATATGAGGTAAATTCATGAATCAAGTAAATTGAACACCATAGAAGAAGACATCCAAAATGAAGAGGAACGTAAGAGAGATATGGTATTGGAAAACAAAAGTGAGCAAATACAAAACCTTCAGACAAAGAGACAATTGATATCTCTAAGGTTGACATAACACCATGTCTCACATCTCAAGTTGAAGGAACACCATGTCTCACATCTCAAGTTGAAGGCACACCATCTCTCATATTTCAAGTTGAAGGCACACCATCCCTCACATCTCAAGTTGTAGGCACACCTTCTACAACATGTCATGTTGCAAGTACATCTCAATCTCAAGGTATGTCATCATTTTAATCTCTGGTTGAAGGTATGCCATTTATCCCTAATGTTTAGGAAACTCAAACTTTGAGAACACCTCCTATAATTTTTCATAGAAAGCCTAAGTATTTGATTGATATTGATACTAATATTTTTCAACCAATGATAGATAAGATTTCAAAGCATACTTTTCAAAGATATGCTAACCAAATTTGGAGATTGTACATTGAGAAGTTAAATGAGACCAAAAGATGTCAACTGTTTGTTGAAATGATGAAAAATATAAAATTTAGGTCCATCATGATGATTCTTGGGCTAAGAGCATTAGATGATTCAAGTGATAAATCAATTTTCAAGAATCTAATGAGTGCATATGCGAGTGTAGGTTCTACATCAAGTATGAAAGATAGCAATGTTACACGACGTGTCCTTACATCAACAATAGTAAGCACTCAAACCAAGAGACTTCAAATCCTTAGAAAGACATGTAAATCAATGAAAATAAGTAGAAAATATCTAATAAGAGCCGTGGGAAGGAATGAAAGTGTTGAAGATCCAAATAACAAATAATTATGGGCATTCTTTGGTAGACTACCATGACAAGATAAAGCAATTGTTGAATCCTTGAGATCCTTAATTAAAGAATTTTGGAAGACTAACACAAGGGTATCTCCTAATCAAAAAGATGTTGTAATGAGGAGAATTGGTAGTCAAATCTGTGATCCACATGCAAAGCATTTTTTGGATATGACTCAAATGCAATTATTTTCCAACTTTCAAGAGACGTATCCTCAAATTAAAATTAGTCAAATATTTTTTGAAATGGTAAAGCCTTTTTTATGTCAAAATAAATCACACATGCACAACTTGTTTTTGTAGAGTACATATTGAATTTTCTAATCATTATGATGTTTATCGGAATATATGTATTGGTTTACATGCTAACAATATTTTGTAGGAATGTAGCATAAAGGCTCCACCTACATCTTCAAGGGGTGTCATATCTACCATTTTATGTGAAAGAGTTGATGGTCAAAAATTTTACAATATAGTATGCTTGGATGGAACATGTTTTCATTGTGAAGACTTACAATATTTTCCAATGTGTGAACATATGGAGAGTACACATGTTATTAGGAACGAACTAGTGAAATTTGGCAAATATAAGATAGTGGCCTATAGTATAAAGGATGGAAACAAAGCAAACAGGTATGATTTTGTTACTAAAAACTATCCAGTGTATCAATTTATGGACATTTTTTCATGAGAATATATTGTATGAGTATGCAAGGCATACACATAGAGCTCGATGGTTGGAATTTCAATTCAATCTATGCAAGGACACATTTCCACTTGATACCATTATTTTAGTTGTCGACTTTACAGAGAAATACACACTAAATCCACAAGATGAGGTGCAATCCCAACATTACAACTCCACACAGGTTGCTATATTTGTGCATATAACATTGATTCATGCTAGTGATAGTATAGATGACAACGAGAAGATATTGAGGGAGTTCCATTTTCATATCAATGATGATTACACACATTCTACTAAGCTCGTGCAAGGTTTATTTCAAATGTTCTACCATAATTTGGCTAGTAGGAGTATTTCATTTTGTCAACATATCATATGGTCAGATAAATGTGCATCACAATTCAACTCTTAATGTTTTATTGGTTAAGTAGAATGCATAAGAGACTGGTGTTTAACATATGTGGAATTTCTCTGAGGCCAGACATGGAAAGGGGGAGCATGATGGTGTAGGAGCATGTATCAAAAGAGCCTTGCCACAAGAAGAGTTGATAGACAAAGATAAAGCAAAGTTGACAGATGCAAGAGCTATTGTCAAGTGGTGTAATGCTACAATGGGTCCAGGTAACCAAGGTGAGTCTATAGTTTCTAGATTTTTTTAGTTGATAGATGATACTAACATTGCAAAATATGAGGATTTTTGTACATTGATAGGATCAAGTGAGCTACACTCCTTTAGAAGCTCTAATGCAGGTTCATGGACTATACATACACAACATATGGTGTTATTTTGTTCATCATGTGCAAATGATTCATGGAATGAGTGTGAGTCAAAGGAGTGGGTTGACGAATTGTGTATGAGAGCTCTGAGCCCACTTCCAACATATCAACTCTCGATAGCATTGTAGCTCACACAGATGGAAGCATCAGTTGAATTTGACCATGTGTTAGATCTAGTGAAACTAGGTAAATTATCTACATACATATTTAATCAAATTCAACTTTTTTATCTTTTTTGTTCACTAAATTCACGTACATAGTTGCACATTTTATTGGAAGTCATGTTTATGCAACTATTCCAGCTGAAGACAATGAAGAAGGTATGAATTGTTATCTATGTCATTGTGTGGAGGAAAAAAAGAAATTGGATGGCGTTGTGGTAGATGGAGAAAACATTAAATACCCTACCTGAATAGTTGTTGTTACTAGCACATTGCTTAGGAGGTACAAAGTGAAGAAGTCTAACTTCTGGTTGTTTGAGGAGTTTGAGACACATAGAAATATTCTTCATTATATGAACCTTGTGGTGGCATCAAATGTTTACTTGATTAAATATGGGGGTATAACATTGAACAAGAACCTATGGAAGGTTCGTGAGTCTGACCACGAGGCTATGATTGACACCATAAAGAGTAGAGAAAAACCAGATGGTTCATTGAATTGAATGTAAATGCAAAAAAAATTATAATATCAATCTTATTTGGATATATGTACATATGACTTGCATATTTGTACAAATGAAATACTTGAGGCATTGTAATATTAAATGTCTTTACGAGATACTTATGTGCAATATAAATTTGTTTTCCAATGATTAAGATAATTAGTACTTCAATATAATTGTAATTTTATTTTCCAATGATTGAGATAATTAATTTTTCAATGATTGAGATACTTGGTGTTACAATGATTGTCAAATAGAAAGGTAATCGATAATTACATAATATGTTACAATCAAGGGTCAGATCCTGTGACATGTACAAATGAGATGTATAAACCTATGGGGTTGTGTGATGCCTCCCTACAAAAGCCCATCTCACTTTTAGACTACTCAATTTCATTTGCCTATGTAGATACTTTTTCGGTTGCAATAAAAAGCGTGAAATGCATTCAATGAAAGGAAACAACATACCCTATCTTTCATTTTTCTCATTGTGGGCCCAATCCGTCACCACGAGCATGTTTGGGTGGTTGGGTTTACACTAGGAATATCCTTGTTATGCTCACCAAGGTGCTTGAGAGTAATAATCCACACCCTAGCAGTGCTTTCCCTTGAGTGATCAAGGTGAGAATGCTATGAAACTTTGACGTTGTGTATCTCGAAGTTGATGGAATATACGGATGAGATGTCTAAACCTATGGGGTCATGTGATGCCCCCCTAAAAAATATTGTCTCAATCTTGGATTAATCAATTTCATTTTCCCATGCCAACAATTTTTTGGTCGCAACAAAAAGTATGAAATGTATTCAATGAAAGGCGACAACATACCTTACCTTTCATTCCACTTGTTGTGAACTCGATCCATCACTGTGAGCCTGTCTTGGTGGTTGGGTTTATATTAGTCACATCCCTATTTTTCTCACCAAGTTGCTTGAGAGTTCCAAGCCACACCTTAGCGATGCTTTCCTTGGAGTGGTCAAAGTGCGAAAAATTGACAAAATTTGATGATGTGTATCTCAAAGCCAATGGAACATATGGATGAGATTTCTGAACCTACAGGGTCCCATGAATCCCCCTACAAATGCCTATCTCACTTTTGGATTAATCAATTTCATTTTCCTATGCTAACACTTTTTCGGTTTCAACAAAGAGTGTGAAATAAATTCAATGCAAGGCAACAACATACCCTATATTTCATTCCACTCATCGTGGGCTTGATCCATCAACATGAGTGCATTTGAGTGGCTAGAGTTATACTAGGAACGTCTTTGTTTTTCTTGCCAAGTCACCCAAGAGGTCCAAGCCACACCCTAGCGATGATTTCCCTTGAGTGCTCAAAGTGCAAAAACTGTCAAACTTTGACACTGCGTGTCTTAAATCCCATGGCATGTACAAATGAGCCATCTAATCCTACAAGGTCGAGTGACACCCATCTACAAAAGCCTGTCTCAATTTTAGATTACTCAATTTCATTATTCCATGCTGACACTTTATCAATTGCCAAAAAAAGTGTGAAATGCATTTAATGAAAGGTGACAACATACCCTATCTATCATTCCGCTCATCGTGAGCTTGATCTGTTAGTCCAAGAACATTTGAGTGGTGGGTTTATGTTATGAATGTACTTGTTTCTCTTGTGAAGCTGCCTGATTTTTCTGAGCCACACCCTAGCGATGCTTTCCTTTGAGTGTTCAAAGTGGGAAAACTATCAATATTTGGCACTGTTTATCTTGGAGTCTATGGCACGTATGGATAATTTTTCTAAACCTACATAGTCATGCAATGCCCCAATAAAAAATCCTATCTCACTTTTGGATTAATCTATTTCATTTTCCATGCTAACACTTTTTTTGGCTGCAAAAAATAGTGTGAAATGCATTCAGTGAAAGACTTCAAAATACCCTATCCTTCATTTGACTCATCATGGGCTTGATCTGTCAATGCAAGCACATCTAGGTGGCTGGGTTTATGCTAGGAACATCCTTGTTTCACTCACAAAGTCAGCCGATTGTTTTGAGCCACATCCTAGTGACGCTTTCCCTTGAGTGCTCAAATTGCAAAGAATGTCAAACTTTAACACAAAGTATCTCAGATCCCGTGGCACATATGGATGAACTCTTTGAACCTACAGGGTCATGTTATGCCCACTTATAAAAGCCAGTCTCAATTTTGGATTACTCAATTTCATTTTTTTGTGTTATACTTTCTCGGTTGCAACAAAAAGTGTGAAATGCATTCAATGAAAGATGACAACATACCCTGTTTCATTTCGCTCATCATGGGACCAATCCATTAGTACGAGCGCATCTAGGGTGTCAATTCTACGCTAGGTACATCCCTATTTTGCTCACCAAGTCACCCGATTGTTCTAAGCCACACCCTAGCGATGATTTCTCTTGAGTGCTCAGTGCAAATCTTCCAAAATTTGACATTGCATATCTCAAAGCCCATGGCATGAACAAATGAGTTGTCTAAACCTACGGGGTTGTGTGATGCCCACCTACAAAAACTTATCTCACTTTTGGATTAATCAATTTCATTTTCATGTGTTGACACTTTTTTCGGTTGCAACAATAAGTGTGGAATGCATTCAATGAAATGCTACAACATACCCTGTCTTTCATTCTACTCATTGCGGGTCTGATCCATCACTGTAAGCATGTCTGAGTGCCTGGGTTTATGCTAGGCACCTCCCTATTTTTCTCGCCAAGTCACCTAATTGTTCCAAGGCACACCCTAGTGAAGATTTCCCTTGAGTGCTCAATATGCAAAAACTCTAAAACTTTGGCATTGAGTATCTTGGAGACCATAGCATGTACAAACAAGCAATTAGAACCTATGGGGTCATGTGACACCCACCTACAAAATTTTGTCTCACTTTTGGATTACTCAATTTTATTTTCTCATGCCGACACTTTCTCAGTTGCAGCAAAAAGTGTGGAATGCATTCAATAAAAGGCAACAACATACCTTAACTTTCATTCCAATAGTCATCGGTCCAATCCATCAACGTGAGAAAATTTAGGTGCTTGATTCTATGCTAGAAACATCCCTTTTTCACTCGCCAAGTCACTCGATTGTTTTAAGCCACATCCTAGCAAAGCTTTCCCTTGAGTTCTCAAAGTGCGAAAACTATCAAACTTTGATGTTATGTATCTTAGAGCCCATGGCACATATGGACATGCCATATGAACCTACAGGGTCATGTGATTCCCACCTACAAAAGTCTGTCTCACTTTTGGATTAATCAATTTCATTTTCTTGTGCCGACACTTTTTTGGTTGCAATAAATACATTCAATTAAATGCTACAACATACTCTATCTTTCATTCTGCTCATTGTAAGCCAGATCTATTAGTGTGAGTGTGTCTGGGTGGCCATGTTTATGCTAGGCACATCCCTCTTTCACTCACCAAGACACTCGATTATTTTGAGCCACACCATAGCAACACTTTCCCTTAAGTGCTTAAAGTGTGAAAACTATCAAACTTTTGTGCTGTGTATCTTAGAATCCATGACATGTATAGATGAGCCATCTAAACCGATGGAATTGTGTAAAATCTACCTAGAAAATCCTATCTTACTTTTGGATTACTCAATTTCATTTTCTCACATAGACGCTTTCTCGGTTGCAACAAAAAGTGTAAAATTCATTCAAAGAAAGGCGACAACATACCTAACTTTCATTCCTCTCATCGTGGGCTTAATCCATCAACATGAGAACATAATAATGGCTAGGTTTATGCTAAGAGCACTCTTGTTATGATCACCAAGTTGCTCGATTTTTCTGAGCCACACCCTAGAGACGCTTTCCCTTGATTGCTCAAACTATGAAAACTATCAAACTTTGACATTGTGTATCTTAGAGCTCATGGAACATATAGATGAGTCATCTTAACCTACTAGGTCATGTGACACTCACCTACCAAATTTTGTCTCACTTTTGAATTACTCAATTTCATTTTCTCCAGCCGACACTTTCTCGGTTGCAACAAAAACTGTTAGATGCATTCAATGAAAGGCGACAACATTCTTAACTTTCATTCCAATTGTCATGGTCCCAATCAGTTAGCGTGAGAATGTCCATGTAGTTAGGTCTATGCTAGGCACATCTGTATTTCACTCGCTAAGTTGCCCAATTATTTTGAGCCACACCCTAGCGATGCTTTCCCTTGAGTGCTCAAATCGCGAAAACTATCAAACATTGATGTTTCATATCTCAGAGCCCATGACACATATGGACAAGCTATCTGAACCTACAAGGTCATTTGATACCTACCTTAAAAAACCTATCTCAGTTTTGGGTTACTCAATTTTATTTTCTCATGCTGACACTTTCTCATTTGCAAAAAAAAGTGTCATATGCATTCAATGAAAGACGATAACATACCCCAACTTTCAGTTTTTCTCATCATGGGCATGATCCGTCAGCATGAGTGCAATCAGATGGTCGGGTCTACACTAGGAACACTCCTATTTTTCTTGCCAAGTAACCCAATTGTTTTGACCCACATTGTAGAGATGATTTATGTTGAGTGATCAAAGTAAAAAAACAAAAATTATCACATGCATTCAATGAAAGATGACAACATACCCTAAATTTCATTTTTTCTCATCGTGGGCATGATCTGTTAGCACAAGCATAATTGGGTGATCTGGTCTATGTTAGGTACGCCCCTATTTTTCTCACCAAGTCACCTAATTGTTTTGAGCCACACTATAGTGATTATTTCCGTTGAGTGATCAAAGTGCAAAAACCATCAAACATTGATGCTGTGTATCTCAGATCTCATGACACATATAGATAAGATGTCTGAACCTACGGGGTCATGTGACACCCATCTACAAAATTTCATCTCACTTCTCGATTACTCAATTTCATTTTCTCGTGACGACACTTTCTCAGTTGCAAAAAAAAGTGTTAGATGCATTCAATGAAAGGCAACAACATACCCTAACATTCATTTCACTCATCATGGGCACAATCTATCAGTGTGAGCACATCCAGCTAGCTAGGTCTATGCTAGGCACACCCCTATTTTACTCACCAAGTCACCCGATTGTTCTAAGCCACACCCTAGCAATGCTTTCCCTTGAGTGCTCAAGGTGTGAAAACTGTCAAACTTTGGCGTTACGTATTGTAGAGCCCATGATACATATGGATGAGCCATCTAAACCTATGGGGTTGTGTGATGCCCACCTACAAAAATATATCTCATTTTTAGATTACTCAGTTATATTTTATTGTGCCGACACTTTTTTGGTTGCAACAAAAAGTGTCAGATGCATTCAATTAAAGGCGACAACATACCCTAACTTCCATTCTGCTAGTCATGGGAATGATTTGTTAGTGTGAGAACGTTCAAGAGGTCGGTTCTATGCTAGGTATGCCCCAATTTTTCTCACCAAGTCACTTGATCATTTTGAGCCACACCCTAGCGATGCTTTCCCTAAGTGTTCAAAGTGTGAAAATTATCAAACATTTAATGTTGTGTATCATAGATCCCATGGCATGTATAGACAATCCATTTAAACCTATGGGGTCATGTGATGCCCCTTATTAAACATATCTGATAGTCAAATAGAGTTGTTTTTTACGAAATAGTTAAAAAAATGTTTTTTGCAAACAAATTAGGCTTCATTTTAGGACAATTTTAGGACAACATGTTGGTTCATAAATCAATAGATCCCTAAAATCTGAAGACTAAGCCACATTCCTATCTACAAGTCTAAGGATCAATTTGGCCAATGAACGAGATTCAACTACAAGGGTGCAATCTCTTGCACTTATGGCTCTGCAAAACTAAGGAGAGTAGACCTTAACAATGCCTCAAGATACTGAAATCATACATGGGTTGACATCGTTACATTAAACAAATGTCTCGATGAAAATATTTCAAGGAAAGAAGGATAAACTTTCAGTTTTGGCTACAACCATAGTTTATATCATATATGCCCACATTGAGACTGGTTTTTTAAACTAACAACTACCCCTATTACATAAATATAAAGGTGAAATAAGAATGAAAAATATAAACAAGGAGTATAAAAGGTGAAATAAGAATAATCCTAAAAATACAAACTAGATCAGTGCTTGCCTAGGGTAAACAGAGTCCAACCTACAGAATGTCAACACTTGTTATATAATCATTCAACTAGCATGTTGAACATTTTATGACTTGCACAATCTGTTCTGAAAATCATAACAAAATGACCAATATTTTAAATCAAATGCATATTGCAGCAATCTTGAAAGTAGACTTTAACTCCTTCATTAAAAGAGACCCACATTCAGATCACACATTCCTACTTGAGGAAGACAAATTCATATTCCATTAACATAAAAATTTATGCAATATACGAACACAAAATATGAAATAATCTAAAAATGATATTATTTCATTGATTTCCAAAATATAAGTATACATTACAAGAAGACATCTATAGAGAGGAAATGTTCACTCTATTTCTTTGGGCCTATTACATACTATTTTTTCAAAAAATATTCAAAATCCCATCACTATGGCCTTGAATTCCCTTTAATAAGGACAAGGGAGAAAAACAAGCTTCGGGTCGTGAGTGACACATGTCAAAATGTCATTCATTACACTTTACAAAAATTCTACGAAAAGTAGCTTCTAATCAACCCTACGTGCAAGTCTCCATGGTTCATTAATTGTAGTAGATGCAAGGATTGAATCTAGAAACTAGAGCTCCATCCCTGATTAATTATGTTTTGTGGTACTTTCTATACTTAAATTGACCACAATGGGGGTTTAAATTTTGGAAGTTGGAGAAGATGCACATAGACTACTCGAAGTAGTTGAGCTTTCCAATCAACTCACCAAAATTGATAACCTACATAGGAAAAAATTAAAAAAGACATATCGAAATTGATGCAACCTTAATTACACATCCTCCTTGAGATGATCCTCTTCGAAGGAGCGGTACCATCTATTCCAAGCCTCAATCTTATTGGTTAGACAGACAAAATACCTCAAGCTCTCCAATTTGTTCATTGCCTCTTTTGTCCTGTGAGCTGGTATGTTGGCAGTATCTAGTGTAAACTTATGATATAGAGAATCCACATCAATAATTTTATCAATATTAAGATGATAAGTATTCTCTTGATTAGGTGCATTGGTTAGTATATCTAGGACTGCATTTATTCCTGATTTGAAGTCCGCCTTCCATCCAACAAGATCCTTTACCTACCCGTCATTTGTCAAAATTGTGGGAATGTCCCAATTTTGCAGGCCCTTAAAGGATCCTATCTTCTCATTTAATTATTTTCTTTCATCCTCCACATGGGGTAGTTCTTTGATTAAAAAATTATAATTCTTCCATGTAGCCCCCACATTTTGGGGTTCCTTGGGGTCATTTTTGATTGACAAAATTTTTTCTTTCAATTGTCATGCCTTTGGGAACCAAGTCATCTTACTAGGTTGAAATAATGAAAGAATTTTATCTAATTGGTCACTCAATTATGACACTAAATAATATGAGGCATGTACCTCATCAAGTTTATTCAGGAATCTACTTGAAATCTGCAAAATTGTGGACCTCCTAATTTCAAGATAATTTTTCTCGGCCTCTTTTTTTTATTTTTATAGTTCTTCTTTCATCTTTTCAAACTCCTCAGGTTTGGGACCCACTGAGGATTCTAAGTCTCTCTCAACCAAGTAAGCCTTTAACTTGGCATTTTCAATGAATATTCTCCTATGATCAACATTAAGGGCCACATGTAAGGCTTTGAGTCTCTCATGTTTCTTTTCCTTCTCTTCCACAACCAATTTAGTGAATTGAGTTGCATGCATTGATATGGAAGCAGCCTCTAATGTAGTTGTGTCTACTAAAGTTCTAATGACCGCATCACCCTCGTTATTCTCCACCCCTTACAATACCATGGGCTTATTTGTGTTAGGAGCTTTAGACCATAAATAAAAATATTTTATTCTTGGATTGACCCCATATCCATGTTCTCCAAATTCTTGTGCATACATGGGTTCCTCTTGCCTCATTATTTGGTCCAAAATGAAAAATTTCTCAAGGTCCCATCTAGTACCAAAAGGATGCCACTCTTTTTTACTAATTCTCTAGCCTCTTGAGTAGTGCATTTAAAATTATTCCTATCAAAATTTTGTATTTCATCAGATAATTCTCTTAACTTCTCTCATAGCCAAAGAGATTTGAACTAATCTATATTGATGAAGTTATCATCTGACATGAATTATCTTGAGGCAACTACTCTTTCATCTATAACTTCATCCTCAGGGATGACACTAGGGATGATTGCCCTGTCCATGTCCATCAATACTTTTTCAGCCTCATCTTCTTGAAAAGCATCATGAGGGGAAGGTGGTGGCACACTACAATCCATTTCTTCATCAATAACGTCAGCAAAATTAGAGGTTCTAGCCTTCCCCTTTTCAATATTTCTTATTGCCTCAACATTTAGTTGCTTTGTTTCTTGGGTGTCTTGTTGGGAAGAACCTTGTAAAGGCCCCTCTATCACAACTTCCTTCCCTTTGTATCTTACATAGGGAGTAAATTCAGCCCTTTCTTCAGGGGCTCTATGAGGTTGTTTAGCCTGTCTTCAAGATAGCTCTCTTGTGATTAATTCATCAAATGTTCTAACTTTGCATGACATCCTGGAAATGTCATTATGAATGTTCAACAAAAATCCCTTGAATTCTGGGTCCTCTTCTCTTATTTCTCTTTCCAATTTATTAAAATAATCCCATTTTTTCCTTCTTTTCAAGGCTTCAGATGGGTAGGCATTCCTAATTAAATCCTCTCTCTCATCAAAGATGTGAGTAAAACCCCTCACTTTCAATTTATTTACCCGTAAAATCATTAATGTAACTCTCTAGATCAAAATACCTTGCTTGGCTAACCTTTAGCATATAATTATTCACAAGGAAGTCATGTACTTTATTGACGGTGTCACACCCCACAATAAATTCATTGTAGTTTATCACTCGTGGGAGGTGTTATTTGGTCCTTCTATGACCACAGTAATTTCCATATGAATTCTATGAGTGCAAGCCTAGGAGAGGTTGTGATGGGTAGCATATGAGGTTCTTGATTACACCCATATACTCTAATCAATGTACGATTTGAATAAAAGAAGAAATTCCCAAAATTATGGGTGAATGCTCACTCAGGGTATGTAGTGTTATCAACTTTAGCACTCCCAACCCTCAAAATTTTTATTATATCCTTTGGGAGCCTTGGAAATGTAACCTCCATTATTATTAGGATCCTCATAACAAAACAATCAAAGAAATCCTTATAATCAGAATACTTGGATCCTTCTTCCCATACTTGGGTCCATCTTTGCACCAGTCATACTGGCCACCCTGCATTAGTCCTTAGATAAAAAATATTTACCTCCAAGGATTCATCCCATTTGGTTTGGTTTTGAAAAGGAATTAGATGGAACAACAAAGAATAATGTTTAAAATTTAATCCCTCGTTGGGGTTATTTTCTTTAATTAACCCCTCATGCAATTTTTCTTGAATGATTGTGGCAAAATCATATAGCTCATTAGTATCTAAATGTTGGATCTTCATGGCCATCAACATGAATTCCACACGCATCATTTTTAATCCATAATCTTCACTCAAAACTTGGCACAAAGCATAATATGTCTTTGAGAAATAATCCTCAAAGAGAGTTAAACTCAGAGGCTCCTTCTTTGACTCCAAGAGGTAACTCTTCCCTCCCTGATACAATTTCTTCAAGAAGAGAGGCAATATCTTCTTCCTATAAAAGTCCCTTTTGGCATAATATTCTCTTGTCATCTTGTATTTGTTAATGCCTTTAAGGGCACTCCTATCTAAATCAAAACATTCAACTATGGCCTCTTTAGTTATATCCACAAAGACATGACCACTGATTGTTTTCACAGTCATGCTCTGAGGGTGACACCTCTTACCATGCTCTCTAATTAGTATTGGTTCCAAAAATACATTTGGGATCATCAATTTTCCCAAATTGAGTCTCCATGGGTTTGATATTGGGACTGGTTTTTCTTTGTTTTCATAGAAGTAATAAAATATGTCCCATCCATGGTCATTAGCATACCCATCTCTGCATCCTGACTCATTGTCATTGAATGCAGTCTTGAAATTCTCATGCATGGTTGAATTGTGAAACAATTCAAGGAGATCTTGGTGGAGATGTCTCACTTATCTCTTTTTCCTTTGATACATCTCCTCTAATTGTTCCTCTACTTCCTTGGAAACTTCCTCTTCTATTTTTGATGGGGCAAGTGGAGTTGAGGCTTCTATGGGCTATTCAGATTGGGTAGGAGCTTGCTCCTCTTCTGTAGGAGTCTATTTGGTCTTCTAAGTAGCCCTTGGGGTAGCCCTTTTGATAAGATTCCTTTTCTTTTTGGGCTCTGAGGAATCCTCTTGTGGATCCTATATGAGGGAAGCTTCTATAGATGCTTTTTTGGTGGAGGGTTTAGTACTGACCCCTTTTCTTTTTTGAGTTGGCTTCCTAGCCTTTGGGGGAGGGCTAGGGTCATCCAATGATCCCTCATCTATCAAAATGATAGTTACTTTCTTGGATGACCTCTTTCTTTTGGGATGGGGAGGATTTTTATTGGGTGGAGAACTTGGTTCAACCTTTGGGGATGCATGGGGATTGGTTGCGAAGGTGGACACAATAGCAGGTGCATTTGCAATTTTTGGCATGGTATGAACTATGGTTAACGAGATGGAATGGGTAATTTCAGGCATAAAAGATCTTGTTCCCACTTCAAAGGTCTTTGTAGTGGATGAGGAGGGATTATTCTCAGTAGATGATGCCATTGTATTGCTTTTAAACAGGGAAATAATAGACAATTGGGACAAACGAAACCCTCCCGCAACCAGGGCAAGAAACACAACCTTTCCTTCTAAAATTCTACCTAATAGCTAAAAATTCCTTATAGAACATAAATAAGTAGCTTAGAAATGACTTACTAGCTTTTCAAGGTGTAATTCAGTCGCTCTAGATGCATTGGTTCACTCTCATCTTTCTGTTCAATCACTCTAGTTTCTCTTCGAATGTAGAGTGCATAGGAATGCCCTCAGTCAACTACCAGATTATCTGTGAATCAAATACACACATTAAACTATGCTCAATCACACCAAAAATGATCACCACACCACTAATACCTGAAAATAAATCGCCAATTCAATCTTATATATCTGGTCTTAGCACAAAAATAATCTCCTTCAAGTCAGCTTCAATCTTGAAAAAAACATAGCATCGGACCAAAAGAGTGTATTCACACACTTCCTAAGGATCTTACCATTCATCAAGAACACAAAATCAACCACCAAAATTACTATAGACATTGGAAATCATTCTGGACCAAAACACCACTGAAATGCCCTGTTTTATCGGTTAACTCTAGCTTCCAGATAAGATAAATCACAACCATTAGATCGAATCTCAAAGAAGAGTTTCCATCAATGACAACCGTAAACCATAAATCAAGCATCAAAGATCACCAAATGAGTGTCAATTGCCAACATGATTTAATATAACTACAATTACAAACTAATGTAATAACAATTGTGCATCAAAATGAATAATTATGAATTATTGTTAGCACAATTGTGCATCATATTTTCCTATTCTGTATAGGACCTGCAAATCACGAGAAAAACAAATCAGAAAGTCAGTTCACATTGAGTTCACCAATTTTTTTCATGCTTAAAAGTCATGTGAGCTAATTAGGAAATAAGGACGATCACAGATCCCTAACTAATTAAACAAACTCAAACATAAACCAATAGAATAAATGTAAATATGAAAGAATTAAACAATGAAATAATTGAAAAACCCCTTCAATTACATTGTAGCTTCCATTTTTCTTCTCCATATTGCTGGTGTGGGTGGCTCTCAGGTATTGCACTAAAATTCCTACATAAGATGGCAATTGTATTGAAGAGTGTGATCTAGCTTGAATTGAGAAAATGATCTTGTTTATGTAGAATTTCATGAGAGAGGGGGAGGGATTTTGAACTTAAATCCTGATTGGGAGTGAACTGATTTAGATTGATCAGTTAACAGGGTTGATTGATTTGTTAACCCAAATTGATTGAGTAGTCAACTAGATAGATTGGATAGTAGACTGGATAGATTAGCCAGCCGACTGAGTTGATTGATTACATGACCAAATGGATTGGAGAGATAAGTGGATTGATTGATCAACCATAAAATGTGATTTGGAGTGAAAAGGGGAGATTGAAGTGTTAATTGAGTTAATTGATTAGTTAACTAATTTGATGAGTCAGTCCTGATTTTCAACATGTGTTGTAGGAGATTGAATCGAAATTCATTTTCATTTTCATTTTAATTTTAATTTTGATTTTTGAATGATGAAATGCACATGAAATTAAATGAAATTCATGGAAATTTAGATTTGGTGAAATGTTAATTTGAGAAATGAAATTAATTGGAATTAGTTGAAATTCAAATTGGGGGGTTTGGAGGAATGAGTTAGTTAATTAATTTAAATAATGAAATTATTTAAATATTAGAAGTGGATTAATCAAATAATAAGGATTATTTAATTATGGAAATAACCATAATTAATTAATTAAATAATATTTAATTAATATTTGAGGAAGGGTTAATTGATTAATTAATTAAAGAATAGAAATAGACTGATTAGTAAAGTTGAAAGGTGATGATTGAGTCAGTTTAGAAGAATAATTAGCTTAATTAAATAATTAATGAATTACTTAATTAATTAGGACGAATAACTAGTGATGATGAAAAAGTCATTTTTTGTGTCTACAATTATATTATATTATATTATATCATTTTAATTTTAGCGTAATAGAAAATTACAAGATATAAGGGACAAAAATACTAAAAAATAATCTAGTGAATGTCCCATTAATTTATGGATCCTAAATAATTGGTTGAATATTTCATTGATGTTAAAAAATTGATTCAAAAATAAAATTGCATTAAGATAGTGGATTTGTGAAATATAACAATAATATGTAAAAAATTTTGGCCAACTAAATTGTTCAAAAATAATTTCTATAATTTAAAAACTTAAAAATCATGCATATTAATAGTTGAATGATAATGAGTTAATAAAAGCCAATTACAATAATACTTGCCTAATGCCAAGTACTAATAAAATTAAAAACAAGTTTTTTATTTATTTCCATGACACTTTCCTAGCATTTGCATCCCTTTTATGTCTTGATCTTTTTCCTTCACTTTGAGGCATCTTGGTTTGATCCTTCTTTTGTTAGCACATAAAATCTACTATTCCGAACATTTTAAAAAGTGAACTCCACAAAAAGTAATATAAGGATAGTTTTCAATATGGAGAGAACACTTTTAAGAAATTTAAAACATTAAAGTTATAATTGATAGATTTATAATATCTTTTCTCCTTTATTTATAATTTTAAATTAATTATAAATATAAAATTTCAAATGTATTATTGAGAATTGACAATTATTAAGCAAGAGTAAATATTTAATACTTTTAATTTAATAAAATAAATAAAATGATATAAATAAAGATTTCACTTTTAAAAAAAATCTATATATGTAGAAAATCAATTTGCTGAATATGGTCACATGATTAGAGAAAATAGATTTATTGAAGAGACTCTAAAATATTTCAAGGAAATGCATATGTATCCATCGACATTTTTATAGTTTCGAGAACTCCAAATCGACTAACTAGTAAGTATGTGAATAATGTAAATTATTCACATTATTAAAACAATATACCAACTGTTAAAACATGCTTGTACTATGAATTATTCATTGAAGGTGAAAATAATACCAACTGTTAAGATAGACATTGCAATGGATGAATAGAAAATTGAAGAAGAATTTGGATATCATAATTGGCTGTGAAAGATCCTAGATTGCTAAGGGTGGTATGACTGCTTTGGCATTGGGTCTACAATCTTCACTAAAATTTCTACTCAAATGAAAAATGTGATAACAAAAACATGAAATTTAAATTGCATCGCCCTACCTTCCGATATTTTAATGAAAGACAATCTTTAGCCATCTTTATTATGCATATTTATAACCCCTCTGTATTGTCTATAATTTTCATGACTCCATCCTAAAAATGGAAAAAAACAATTGAGTTTCTAAATATGTTTTAAAATGTTGACAGTTCGTTAAAAGTCTTATTCATCTGGAAAAGAAAAAAAAATGTTTAGTGGGGAAGTTCCCTAGTCCATTATAGACCAGGTATCAACCATCAAATGACACACTTGGATAGCAAGACAACAACAAGAAAGGATGAATATGGAAAATAGGGTTTTGTAAGGGCCTATCTAACCTTATACAAAATAACATTATATAGGGTAGGACATCAGGAAACAATTCAAAGGAGGGACAGGAAAATTAAACCAAACAAAAGAATAAAAAGAGAAAATGAATATGTAGGTTAAACTATCCAAAAAAATTAACACATTATGTGTCATATATTAGTTATTGAAGACAAGAAGCTTCAGACCTTCTCATAGATGATATCAAAATACTTTTTCTCCAAGACAAAGGAATGGAGGGTTTTGGTAAAAACCCTCTTTTCAACCTTTCCTTAATGCTAGATCCTAGAGCCCAACACACAATTTTTATGTTCAATGCTCCTCTGGATTTTTGATAAATGATCTTCAAAAGCATGGGATTTTTTTCCTAATACGGGGAGGTTTTTTATCACTTTATACACTCAACTAATGGATTTCTATGAAATGGTATGCATCTTTATACTTTCATCTAGTTTCTGTTGATTGTTTTGTAATTATCTTTGATACCAAGGAAGCCAAAAAGGATATTCTTACATATGCATTCCACTAGTATAGGGATAATCTCTTAATTGTGTAACCATTGAAACCTCTAAACTCTCTTCCCTCACTATATCCTATCATTCTCTCATGGTTTACATTGCCTAGTCTTCCACTAGAATTTTTAGATCTGGGTATTTTGAGAAAAAGGGGAACTTTTTTGGGCCTTTCTAGAATAGAAAATACTCATTCATAAATGGACTACTTAGGGTCAAAATATGTGTATTGGTGGAAAAATTATCTCTTTCCTCTAGATCGGTTAATCTTCAAATAGTTAATGTTTTTGGCATCAATCAATGACCCTAGACACAAAGCAGTTAATCAAGGGAACAATATGATGGTATGATGAAAGAATAAGTATCCGGTATATTACTGAGAGGGGGGGGGTGAATTAGTAACTAGAAAAAATGATACAAACTCTCCAAACTCAAACTCAAATATGCAAAGTAATCTTATCAATAAAATATCACTATCAAGATCAATACTCATAAGAATATCGGTTATCTAGTACAATAACTTAATATTAAACAACATTTGACTTGTAAACATCCAAATGCTTTATCATATGTCAATACTTCACTTCTCAATGGTTCCAGCTATCATGCCTTATCAGAAATAGTTAATCAAATAAATCATAAGATCATAACCACAAAAACATTCACCATATGACACAAGTATTTATATGTGGAAAACCCGAATAGGTAAAAACCACGGTGAGATGAGACTCACAAGATAATAACTAAACTCTTTTGATGTTCTCCCTGTTAGGAGCCAAGCCTATTAAAGCTTTTACAAAAGTCCTCTTAAGAATTGATCCTGTTAAGAATCACCGGGTTAAGGGATTGATTACAAATGCCTTGTTAGAAGCAAATACCATGTGAGGAGTAACCTTAGTAGAGGATTTGAAAATCCAATCTAATGGACCACCTTGTTAGAGGATTTAATAAGTAACCAATCTTCTTAGAGGTTACCTAGTTAAGGGATTTCAATTCTGCTGTAATTGTTAGAAAAAAACATGAGTTTCTTGATCTGTCTAAATTGCACTACATTTGCTTGATCAGATCCATTTAAGCTTCTATCTGTCTTTACTCAAACTACAAACTCATTCTCCAGTTTGGCAATCACACACTCAACTGATTTTTGCCCTCTTTCCAACACTAAACAAAACATCTTCATCAACCTTAAATACAAATCAATTAGGTTGGTAATACAACAAAATCTAATCCTCTCATTGAGATTACAAACAAGTCGGTATAAGCATGACTGTTGGATTTCATAGCAATCTCTACACATCAATCAAGAAATCCTCAACCACTCCTTGATTACCACTTCATCGAGCTTAGTAACTCATCATGCATTTTTCATTAGATGCAATACATTTTGTTCATTCCCTAGACAACGCGCTAAAGCATTTTGAACTTGTCTTCATACAATGACCTTATGTGTCAGCATCATTTCCGCTCAACCAACATAACCAATTCAACAACCTTAATCAATTGGGTTTTAACAAAAAAACAACTTGTAGGGTTTACCGGTTACATAACATAGAAAAGGTTTAATCTTTTACTCCGATTACCGGTTCAACTCACAAACTTACATACCGGTTTACAATAACCTTCATAAAGCTCTTCCTACCGGTTATAAGATAATATCAACAATAACACGAATAACAGCAACATCATTAATACCATTACTGATTCAATTGACATCAATGACAACACATCATATCATTAATGCAATCTTCATGCAAATGCCAACAATCTCCCCCTTTGGCATTGATGACAATACAAAATATCAACACCATTGCTTTGTTGCTATGATTGTGAATAGGAATCCTGGTTTACATTACCAAGTATTCACATGCTCTCTCTATCTTTAGTCTACCACTGGTTTTCCTTCTCATAATCACATAATTCTTCTCCCCCTTTGACAATAATGCCAAATTGAAAGTAAAACATGTAATGTTAAATTTACACTGTGCATCAACAACATAATGCAACTTTATGCTCCCCTTGTGGAATACATCCACTTCTACATCAACCCTTGTAAAATTTTGCAAGTTGTTCAAGGACTGATGCAGTCAATATCTTGTTCAACTAACTTCATGAAGAGGGACAACCCATAACTGACTTCTAAGATACTCAAAATTAGTCTTAGGCAGAGGTTTGGTAAAAATATCTACAAACTGCTCCTTAGTAGAAACATGCTCTAAGATAACATCTTTTCTCTGAACTTTTTCCCTTAAGAAATGATACTTCAATTCAATGTGCTTGGTTCGTGCGTGTAAAAAAATATTCTTGGATATATTTATGGCACTTTTGTTATCACATAAAATCTTTATAGGTTCTGATATCTTCATCTTAAAACCTTCCAAAATGTGCCTCATCCAAATAGCCTGTGTGCAATTCATATAAGCTACAACATACTCAGCTTTAGAAGTAGATTGTGAAGTGCAACTCTTCTTTTTACTACTCCATGAAACAAGCCTTCCTCCAAGAAAAAATGCTCCATCAGTTGTTCTTTTTCAGTCATCAACATTTTCTTCCCAATCAACATCTATGTATGCCTTCAAATCAAAGTTTCCTCCATATGGGTACCATAATCCATAGTCAACAGTACCTTTAAGGTATCTAAAGATTCTCTTGGTTGCTATCAGGTGTGTCTCCTTAGGATTCTTCTAGAATCTAGCAACTATGCTAACTGCATGAGCTATGCTCGGTCTGTTGTGAACAACATAGTGCAATTTGCCAATCATTGACCTCTATTCCTTCTCATCAACAAACTTAGATTCATCTTCCTTGGACAACTTACAACCTATAACCATTGGTGTCCCAACTTGTTTACAACCACTCATGCCAAATATCTTCAAAACCTCTTTAACATACTTAGACTATGTAATGAAAATACCATTCTTCATTTGTTGTATCTGTAAGCCTATGAAATTTTTTATTTCCCCTACTAAAGATATTTCAAACTCATTTTTCATTTCATCTGCAAAACTATTTCTCATGACATCATTACCTCCAAATATAATATCATCAACAAATACTTCACTGACCAATATTTGATCTCCTCTAGATTTGAGATATATGTTACTATCATCACTGGTTCTGAGAAAGCCTATCTTCATTAGATGTGTATGAAGCCTTTCATACCATGCTCTAGGTGCCTGCTTTAATCCATATAAAGCCTTATGCAATCTGCATACCATGTCTTTCTCATCCATCAAAGTATAACCATATAGTTGCTCTTTGTATAACTCTTCTTCCAATATCCCATTCAAAAATGCAGACTTAACATCCATTTGATATAACTTGAATGCAAATAAAGTTCCGACACCTTCTAGTCTTGCTACTATTGCAACATTTTCTCCATAATCTTCTCCGTCTTCTTGTGCATAACCCTTGTAGACTAATCTTTCCTTGTTGTGAACTACAACACCACTTTCATTGAATTTGTTCTTGTATACCCATTTAGTACCTATAACATTCTTATTTATCGGTCGGGGTACTAGGGTCCAAGTGTTGTTCTTCTCAATTTCATCCAATTCCTCCTCCATATATTTAAGCCAATGATAATCACCAAATGCTTCCTTAGCAGTTCTTGGTTCAATGGTCGAGATCATGCAAGAATTCTCTCTGATTCTTCTTCTAGTTAGTACTCCAGCATCCTTGTCTCCAATATTCTGCCTAGGATTGTGATTCGGTCTCATATATCTAGAAATAAAATGATCATTATCTTCAGGTTCAACTTCTACATTGTCATCATCTTCTTCTAAATTTATCTGTTCTAGTTGAAATAGTGCAACAAAATTTGCTTTGCCAGTTTTAGATTTCACAGTTTCTAGTTCCAAAAACAAAATGCAAGGATCTTCATCCTTCTTCTCTGAACTAGTGCATTCTGAGACTTCAGGAAATTCATCCACTCAAACATCAACACTCTCAACAACTCTCTGTGTTTGGTTGTTAAAACATTTGTAGGCCTTACTCTTGGTGGAATAGCTAAGAAATATGCCTTCATCAATCTTAGCCTCAAATTTTCTAATGTAATCACCTCTCTTAATAAAATATTTGCTTCCAAATATCTTAAAATAACTAACATAAGGTGATCTTCGATACCAATATTCATAAGGAATCTTTTCCTTACCTCTCTTTACTAGAACCCGGTTCATTGTGTAGGCAGTAGTACTAAGAGCTCTTTCCAAAAGGTTTTTTCTACACCTCCTTGTATCGATATTGTCCTAGCAGCTTCAAAAACTGACTAATTGTTCCTTTCTACAATACCATTCTACTGTGGTGTCCTTGGTGCAGAAAGTTGTCGTTTGATACCATTCTCTTCACAATACCTAGTGAATTCCTTAGAAGTGAATTCACCACCTTGATCTGTTCTTAGACATTTTATCTTCTTACCGCTCTCTTCCTCTGCTAAGGCCCTGAATGCCTTGAACTTACCAAAATCTTCAGCCTTATCCTTCAAGAAAGTGACCCACATCATCCTTGAGCATTCATTGGTAAGAATCATAAAATATTTGTCACCTTGAATGCTTTTTGTTCTTATTGGTCCACAAAGATCTATATGAACCAAATCTAACAAGTTCTCGGCTGAGAAGGATTTACTTTTGAAAGTTGAAGAAGTCATCTTTCCTAACTAACATTCTTTGCAAAGAGCATTAACCGGTTTGTCTAACTGAGGAAAACCTCTAACTGTCTTGGAATTACTCACTTTAACAATGTTATCAAAGTTTATACAACAAAATCTCTTGTGCCAAAGCCAACTATCATCTATTTTTGCAATAAAATAGTTGCTAACTTTATAATTAAGATGAAATAGGTTACCTTTAGTTTGTTTCCTAGTTACAATCAATTCACCTTTGTTGTCAAAGATTTTGCACATACCATTTTTAAACTCCAGTGGGTATCCTTTGTCATTAAGTTGTGCCACACTTGAAATATTGTGCTTTAGTCCTTCAACCCAATAGACATCATCTGCATTTATCTTCCCATTAAGAGAAATAACTCCTTTACCTTTATCCATGTAGGGTGAGTCATTGCCAAATCTAACAACACCGTCATCAAATTCTTTCAAGGAAAGAAATTTTCTCCGATCACCAGTCATATGATGTGAAAAACCACTATCAATTGTCCAATCTGTTATCACTGTTTAAAATGGGTATGTTTTTTCCATTATTGGCTAAGTCTACAAAATTTTGAGTCTGGTATGTTCTTGTTGCTTCAAGACTGCTTTAAGTCCAAATGGGTTTAGGGTTTAGGTTTTAAATCACTTTAGTAACTGATAAAACCCTTTGGCTTCTATTTCAGCATTACTTTATTCACTTAAGTAATGGGTCCCTTTGTCGTGAAAATGTTCCCCCCCTTATAATTTACCTAGGCGGTCCTTTCAAATGTTTTAATTCTCGCTTTCAAATATGCCTTTTCTAAATGTCTGTCGGGCCTTGTAAGCATCACATAACTTTCTGTTGATCTGACAGTCCGTGTTGATTCGCGACCGAAAAGTGCTCACAATTTATCCATTGCAAAATAGTGAAAGGCAGAAAGGTGGACCCGACACATAGGTTCGAACCAAAGTTAAATACCGGTCAAGTCCCATTTGATCGGATGGATGACATGATTTCATGAGATCAAGCTAAACGTATTTTATCCTTTGCGAGGTGGCGAAAAGGTCTAGCGGGACCCAGCAATGAAGACTTTTTTTTCAGTTAAAAGGTGATCAGGTCAGACAAAGATCGATGGCTCGCATTGTTTTGTGGCCAAGAGATGCTCGTGGTTTTATCCTTCATGAAGTAGTGAAAGGATAATGGGCCCGGGTGAAGAATTTTTGTAAGAAGCCTAACAGATGCGCTAGTTCCCAAGATCTAACGGCCAGCGCAGTTTCATTGATTGAAAGTGCTTGAAAGTTATCTTTCACAAAGTAGCGAAATGACTTGGCCTTTCAGGTAAGTAGTCCAGCTGGTATAAGTGGCAAATAAGAAAATGACACATGGCCAAAAGTTAAAGAGTTCAACGAATTTATTTTAAGGACTGAAGGGTGGGCCCAAGAGGTGAGTAAAGAGGTGACACGTAATGGACCAAATGCCAGATGGATAAAGATGAGTTAGAGGACCCATGTCTTCTAGTTTTAAACAAGATTAAATAATGAGCAAGTTTCGGAGATCTGATGGTTTGCGTAGTTTCGTGAAAGTAAGATGCAAGCAAGATAGTCATCGCGAAGTTGCGAAAAGGGTTGGTGGGCCCAAAGGGCAGGCTAAGCACGAAGTTAAAGGCTGATAATCCCAATTTTGATCCAATGATTCTCATTGTTTTGTGGCCCGAAGATGCCCACAGATTAACCTCAGCGAAATGGCGAAAACTGCTAGCCGTCAGGGTGAAGAGTGGTTAGTTAGAAATATTGACGGCCCTGGTTGAAGTTAAAGGCCAGGCGACTTGAGTTAGATCTAATGCTTGGCACGGCTTCGCAAAAGAAAAGTGCTCAATTGTTAAGGATTGCAAAGTGGCAAAAAGAGAGTAGGGCCCAGAACTTAAGCAGAGAGATTAAGCGGAGGTAAAGACAATGCAAGTTCCTGTGATCCAATGGCCAGTGTTGCTTCATGAAAGAAAAGAGTGCGGGTTTTGTGTTTTGTGAAATAGCGAAAGAGTGAAATTGAGGAAGGATTCAAAGGAATCATGACCCATTAGAGCCAGTTTTGAATTCGATTTGGTGAATTCAATTATGAAAAGAAAGCTGAAGCATGTGGAGTTAATTCCTGAAGACTTAAATGCCAACCTATCTTCTGTAGTCCGCATCAACTTGATTGCTAATATTGTTTGATCAAAGTTTGTTGCAGAGAGAATTTTCTTTAGGCGAATCATTAGGTTTTTTGTGCTTTTCTTGATAACTCTAGTTTGTTCTCAAATATTTGCTATGTGAATTACTTTGTTAGAGGTCTGTGCTAGTTGCTAGTGGTGTAGTTGTTTGTCCAAAATGGCACCTAGAAGAGAATTCACCAGGAAGGTGGAATACTAGGAAATAAATATATGTGATGATTTTCTAGAACAATTGACTATGTCCACCAATGCTGGGGCTAAGATCAAAGAATTGGTACCCAAACACCCTTGTCTAAAAATTGGAGATGGCTTGTGTAGACACCTAAAAATGGTCAACGCTTGCAGAATCATACTTTAACATTTGCACATTGCCTCATTTTAGGTTTTTGCGTCGCATTAACATTTCTCCTATGTCACGCACTTGGTCTTTATCATTTGTGAGCATCGAGTCATTCTTCTACATTCTTCATCTGTCTCGCTTTCGAATTTAGTCTTGTCGGCAACAATCTTCAATCATGATTTTGGTCGATCTTTGTCCTTGTCAATCTTGTCATATTGCGATAGATTCATCATCGATCCTTGTCCTTTTCAATCATATCAATTTGGTCTCTTTATCAATATTGGTCAATTTGTCAATCAATCTCAATTGTTTATCAATAAAATCAATTCAAAATCATGGTCGAATCGACATCAAATCAATCTTACATCAAGACCTAATTGTTGTCCTTGCATTTCTAATTTATCTTCTAGGGTTTCATGATTTATTCATTTAACCTTGTTTGTCATTTTCTCTCCATTTTCCCTCTAGGTTAAATAATTTATTTATTTATCCTAAGTCTTCTTGTCACAATTAAATGTTTATTTAATTGGCTAACTAATTCCTCCTATTTTTGTAAATTAATTAATGAATGGGAAATTATTAATTAATTTACCTAATTTTCATCAATTTCCTAATTTCCAAGTCATTATTTCCAACTTAATTTTCTAATTTTTCCTAAATTCCTAAATGTCTATTTCTATTTCAAAATCTTGTCATAAATCCTTGCATAGCAATTTGTCATAAATTGTCATAAATTGTCAAAAATCCTTGCATAGCAATTTGTCATACACATGTCATAATTTTGCTATTCTTGATTTGAATTTCCATTCGAATCATTTTCATGCTAATCTTGTCATTTCTCCAATTTATCTATAAATTGGATGAATTTCTTCAATCAAAGATCCCCAATTGATCGCATTTTGAACCCCTGATTCTCAATCTAATAATCATATGATCTAATAATCGCTTGTTTTGAATTACTTTGTCGAATCAATCACACTTCGAGTACTCTTGTGCCAATATCTTGTCTACTTGCTTTCATCTCATGTGTGTGCACTTGAAGGTGAGATCCACAAAAAAAAGCTATTTGAAGAAGAAAGAAGGACAATGTAGCCGCATGAAGGAGACATTCGAATCTGCATCTGGTTTGCTTAGTTTTTAGTTTTGAATGTTTTGCTTTTCATGTCTCTATTGAGTGTGTTAGGATTAATCATTGCAATCTGCTTTTGTGATTGAGCTAGATTAGTATTTTGATATTTGCTTTGATGATTTCCAATTTCCTAGCTACATTAATTGGTGAACCCGACGTGAACACTAACCATCTAACCCCCTAACCATGCTTTTGAGTTCTTTTGAGACGATTTGCAGGTCAAAAACCCAAGAAACAGGGTAGTGCAGTGTTTTTTGGGAACTTATGCGCCTATGTCAAGCATTCTGTGCCTGTGTTATGCATTATGCGCCTATGTCAAAGACAATCTGTGCCTATGTCATGACTTCTGCGCCTGTGTCAAGACTTCTGCGCCTATGTAAAGTCGAGAAACAGAGGTAAAAGATAGTGTTTTTCACTTGCAAGTTGTTTTCTTTTGCATTTTGTTTCTGCTTTTTTGGTTTTGTTGGTACTAATTCTCTGTGCAGAACCTTGGCATACACATGGCAAAGACAAACAAATGAAACTACTAACACGTTTTATGCATGTTCGATAGTCAAAGACTAAACATATCAAACTTCTGACTTGGTGGTTTTGTAGGTTGCCTTGGACATACAACTAAACTTTGTGTTTGCAATTAATATTTAGGCACCTAGTGATTTCTAAATAGGATGGAATGAATCTATGCTTGATTTGATTGTTGAGTTTGACATTGGAGTAGGAGAGTATGCTCTCATCCTTCTTAGGGTGATCAGAAATCCAGATCTTCAATACCATGCTCATGTCTTTGATTGTGTGTCACCTTTAGAGGGCCTGCCTTCCCAACCATTTGCTTTTGCAAGCAAGTGATAATCATGAGAAGGAAATGACCCAAAGTGAGTACGGCTAGAATACCTTGGCATTCTAACTCACTATAAACAAATACCTGATGGGCGAAAGCTTTGAAGGAAGGGTTACGTGGGAATTGCAGTTACTTGGGAAGTGATGACCCTTGAACTCTTTCTCATATCAACATCTAAGTAGGGCCTCATGGTCTAAATCGTGCTTGTGCGACTACATTTTTTTGGTATCTTGATGGGCTTAATGTCTCAATCATGCTTGTGTGACATCAAGGAGTAACGCTTAATAGAAATCCTTACTAAACACCTTGTTTTTAGAGGCCAAAAACCCTTCTAGTTGCTTGAGAAGGACAAATTCGGATACTTGGAAGAGATACTAAGTTCGCCATGGGGAGATTTCCATGGGGACTGATGCTTGGCTGCCCTGAGAAGTGAGTGCCATGGAGGGGAGCCCGTGGGGTCAAGCATCTATGTATTCTCCTTGAATCCCATAACAAGTCTACCTCTCAAGTACCTAATGTCCTTGCCTACCATAAGAAATGTGTGAATGAGCATGATTGTATTGAGTCTAAGTTGAAATATCTTGTCTTCTTTGCTTGTCAAAAGTTGATTTGTGTCTCATTCCAAAAACAAGATAAATTGATTCAAAACAAGGTTAAACACAAGAGACATTCATCCAACAAAGTTCAAAACACCTTCAAACATGGTTGTCAAACATTTTTCAAAATCTTGTCTCAACATTCATGTCACTTAGATTTAGGTTCATCCTAGGTTTGTATTTTGCAAAGTAATTGTCAAGTACCAAGGTTAAGTTTCACCTAGGTCATACTCCTTTGCATATCAATAAGGGTCATCCCTTTACATGTGTCCTCTTGCATTAGAGTAATACCATTTCATAGTTCAACCTTAGGTTTTGTCTTAGGTTGACATTTTCATACATTAGGTCACATTTGCATACCCTAGGTCTCTTCATCAAGCTTAGGTCATTATCATATCATATTAGGGTCATTTGCACAGTAATTGTCCCTTTGCATATAGTGCCAAAACTAGGTTTTGTCATACTTGAGTAATTCCAAATCTTTGATTAAACCCTAAGTCATTGTTAAGAAGTCTAGACCCTATCAAACCTTTTCTCTTTATGTCATTATTGTCATTTGGTCAAACCTAGCTTAGTATCCAAGCATATAGGGGAGACATTGTCACTTTGTCCTTTGTCACTTGGTCCTTTTGTCCTTTGAGGTCTAGACATCATTTCAATTTCCTAAGGGTCTCTTTTAGATTTGCATTCCAAAAAGTTTGTCAAAATATTGAAAAACAACAAAAACATTAAGTTGCATTGTCATCCTTTTAGGTTGCATTTGTCAATCCCATTAGTTGCATTGCATAGTGACATGTTTGTTGAAATGAGGTCTCAACCTTCTTACGAAGCCATGTCATCACAATTGAGCAATCAATCATGTCAATCCAATCTCTACATGTCTCAGAACTTGGATCAAACTTATCATGATGATGTAAATGTCCAAATACAAAAACTAGAGGAGAAACTAGCTCAAGAAGAGGAGATATTGGAACAAAGAGTGAAAAACATTCAGAAGAATAGATCACAAATGTCCAAAATGTTTCAAAAATTTCCAGGTCGAAATCCAAAGATTGAGCCAATTGATGTAAGATCTCTTCTTGAATGATCAGACATACCAACTCTCCTCTCCCAAATAGAGATGATGAAACAATTTCAAGAAAAGAGACAACAACATTATGTGCCTTCACAACAAGAACAAGAAGGTGTTTACTATCAATCAGATTTTCAACCATCACAACTAATGGTCCAACATATACAACCAATACAACCAATGGTCCAATTTCAAGAATATGTCCAACCAACTATACAATGTCCAAAAATAGTGCAACCAATGGTGGAATATCATCAAGCTCAATCAACATATCAATGTCAACAACCACAACCAAACATTCAAAAACAAAGGTTGCAGCACACACCAAGCCAAATTTTGAACATGTCAAACCAATTTGATCAACATCTAGTTCGATATCAAAACATGACATCAAACCAAATGCTTTCCAAACAAGTTCAAATTCCAGGTCCAATCATGTCAAAACCTTGAAAGAAAGGTGGCTTTATTGCAATGATCTTAAGGAAACTACCAAGTGAGTTCTTTGAAGAAAATAAAGATAATACACTTATGTCTAGCAATGCCTCATCCCCCTGCAAACAAATTGACTCTCCAGTGGCATCTATCCCTACACCTTTAGAAGTTTCACAAGAACCTTCCATATTGTCCTCATCAAACAATACACCCAAGGATACAATTATCCAAGAGCTATCCATAATTAATTGCCAAAATAATCCAATTCATGATGCACATCCTTGTCATGTATCAGAAATACAAGACCCAATGCCACCATGCACTTTATTTTTCATTACCTATTTTAGAGGACCCCATTCGAAGTCCCTCTTCCTCATGTTCAAGCATTGATTCCTTGTCAGAATCCATCACAAATGTTCAAAGTGCATCCCCTTTGTGCCAAAGCATTGATACCTCGCCAAAATCCCCCATGCATATCCAAAGTCTAACCTCATGTCAAGAGGATAGTTTAGAGCATGAAGAAATGAGTCCTAAAGAAAATCAAGATCAAGATCCTGAAACCTTATCATCCCATCCAATTGTTGACTAGGACCCCCTCTTCCCAGACACTCACGATGATTCTCCTATTCTTGTCCATCCTATCCAAAGTCCTATTGACACTCCATTCCCCGAGCAAGATCAAGATATCCTAGTTCATCCAATCCCAAATGATCCCCTTCCATTTCATGAACACAATGTCCTTTCAAATCCCATTGACATTCCACTTCCTGAGAAATATCAAGATATCCTTTCCATCCTTTATGATGATCCCATTGAAAGTCAAGAGCAAAGCACCTTTAAAGAGGATTCCAATGATCTTCTTCCTTGTCAAGATCAAATTATTCCTTTAGATCCTCCACAAGATCCACTTGTTTCTCCATCTCCACATCCTAATCCAACATATCCACTCCAAGATCACATTTCTTTTGATGATCCCATTATTTCTCCCATTCCATCTCTTGAAGAGCCTATCATTGAACCATGTCCACTACACAGTCCTAGTCCCCCTCATGATCCTAATCCCCCTCATGATACTAACGTGTTAGTGCAAGATGTTCATGAACCCTCGACATGCATAATAGGTTCTTCCACTTTGGTGCAATCCGATCCACTTCAAGATCTCATTATTTCTCTCATATCATATCCACCTCATAATGGACTCGCATCTTCTTCCCAAAGAAAAGAGTATCCTACAAGTCAAGATATTCATAAAGGCAAAGGAGTATACCTTCATGAGAAAGAACCCCTCCATATCAAAGAATATCTTAAGGGTCATGTCTACACAACTCACTCTCAAGACGTTGGTATCCCTCCATCAAAATCCAAACATATCCCTTCCCCATCATACTTTCCATCCATCTTAGGTCCTTATATCCCTTCCTCCTCTATGCAAGGTCAGAAAAGGCACACATCCTTGAGTAAATTTCATCCATCCAAAAGAAGTCCATTTCATTCATATCCATCCATGCATTCCTTTCCCCCTCCAAGCAATTTGGATGCCAAGTATAAAAGTCATAAGTCTAGAAATCCACATGTATTCAAGGATCAACATGTCCAATATAATCGACATGTCAAAACAAAGAACAATATGATCTATAAAGAAAAATATATATTCAAAAGGCCACAAAGGTCCACTGAGCAAAATAAAGCAAATTCAAAATATATATGGGTTCCTAAATCCCTTGTGCAAGCAATGCACTCCAAGGAACCACAAAAGCAGGAAAAATCAAAAACCATGTGGATCCCTAAGAAGCTCCTTAAAGCACAAAAAGAAACATCCAACTTGGCATCCAATGTTGCTATTCCTCCATCCAAACCTCTCAAATTTGTTCCTCCATCACCTTCTTCATCCATTTTGGGCTCTTATGTCCACAAATCCCAAGCTATTCCTTCATCAAAATCTCAATATCCAAAATACATTTTTCCTCCATCAGTCCATCACCCCTCAAGGTGTGTGCCAATGTCGATCTTGCCTTCATTTCCATCCACTCAAGGCTAGTTCTTCCAATACCCTATCCATTATCCAATGCATATTTTCCATCCTTCGATCCCTTTGGTCCAATCCTTTGCATAAATCCTTGCCTTAGTTTCATCTCATTTTCCATGTCCTTATCCGACCAACGTCTTTGAGCATACTTTTAAGGTCATGATCCATTTTTTTCAAGGCTACTATCCAAACAAAAAGATGCTTGAGTCCTTCTTCCATCCCCTATCATGTGTCCATCTTCTATTGAAAAAGTCAAAATCCAAAAAAATGTCAAAAATACAAAAAAACAAAAGTGAAAAAAAAAGACAAAAGAAAAAAAGTAAAGCAAAAATAATTCATCCACTGGTGAAAACCTGACAAACGGGTGTCGTGGGCAAGTAGCGTCATGCGTAATCTATGAACTTCTTGCATACCGTACTTGGGGGCAGGTTTCCTCCTTCATATCTTATAGCCCTTCACTATCCTATTGAACCCCTGTCATTACCCTTCATATCCTATTGTCCCTCATGTCCATTTTCTCTTTCCACCTTTGATCTTGACAAGGCTGAGGATCTTCATGAGCATCACACATCTTGTTTGCAGCTTTTAGTCCATCATAGCTTTTGGTCATTTATCCATTTGCTTATTATAACTTTTCATCCATATTCCCTATCTTATTGCAACTTTCTACCACTATCCCTTAGCCAATCTCAACCTTCAATCCATGTCCCTTATCCATTCTTGGTCTTGCTTATCCTATCCATATCTTATCACTATCCATACACTCTTTTTCATTCCTTGATCTTGATCTGACATAAGGACGCAAAATTTAAACATGGTTTCAAAAACCTCTTGACATGTCCCTCATGCCATGTCACTGCTTTACATTGTCATATCCAATCTCTTGTCCCATCATGCAATAGCCCTTGAAAATTGCATCTATATTGTCTCCATGATAAAAGGCCTTTGTCTTCCCTCTATCCACCAACATTTTAGAAAGCCTATTTATTCACCTATCATATTCCTTGCCTTGCTAGACACTGGGGGCAAAATCTCTAAAAAAAAAAATTGAAAAATGTCTTGTAATAATCCAAAAAAAATAAAATTGCAAAATGTCCTGAAATAATCCAAAAAAAAAAAATTGAAAAATGTCTTGAAATAATTCAAAAAAATTGAAAAATGTCCTGAAAAAAATCTCTTAAAAATTGAAAAATGTCCTGAAAAAAATCATAAAAATTGAAAAATGTCCTGAAATAATCCAAAAAAATCAAATAATGTCCTGAAAAAAAAAATCTCTTAAAAATTGAAAAATGTCCTGAGAAAATCCCTAAAAAGTCATATAAAGTCCTGAAAAAAAAAAATGAACACAAAAAAAATTGTAAAAAAATCGAAAAGCAAAACAAAAAAATAAATATATCCTCTGTGCATAAGACAGATCGCTGAGCATCCCTCCAACGACTGGCAATCATAGACTGCGCTTTAATGAAATCATGCGTTAATAGATGAACTTTTTCAATCAAACCAGACATTCAAACTGATCAAAATTGTCATATCAATCAACCTCAATATCATTTGTCCTTGTCTCTACTATCATGCGTCTTATACAGGGTGTGGTATGCTCGAAACCAGACTATGTCTTGTCTTACACAGGGTACCGCATGTCCTGAAACCAGACAGCATGATCGTCCTATCAACACTTTCAACTTTTGACAATGAAGATCAAGATGTTTGTTTGACTTGATGAAATTAGCGAGTCTTATCATTTATTTATTTATCTTCGATCATGTTCCTATGTTGCTCGATGATGTCACTGAGTGATTTAGAGTGACCGGGATGGTTCATGGTCCCTTTCTTTTTTTTTGTGATTGTTGTTTGTCTGCGATGTGTCTGTCTTTTGCAAAAAGGGTTGCGTTCCAGCTTTGGCCTTCAATGCCATGATGCTCTGCATCCACTTTGCTACATTAAATAAAGGTTCTCACCTACTTCTGTGCATTGGTGAAAGCAATTTTTTCTTCATCTCTACCTGTCCTCTGTCTAATTTCTACTTACTAACATTTCTTCCGTCAGTCTTGTCAGTCTGTTTGCTCCTATCATGTTCTGTCATTATTATCGATCAATTGGCCTCTTTTCTGCATGTTTCCAGCCAATTCCTCGAGGGGGCATGCATATGTCATTGTTATTGTCTGGGGCATTTTCATTATTGTTCTTTGAAACAACACTTAAAATCGCATTGTCTCAAAGAGGGGCAAAATGTAGACACCTAAAAATGGTCAACTCTTGCAGAATCATACTTTAACATTTGCGCATTACCTCATTTTAGGTTTTTGCATTGCATTAACATTTTTCCTATGTCATGCACTTGGTCTTTATCATTTGCAAGCATCAAGTCATTCTTCTACATTCTTCATCTGTCTCGCTTTCGAATTTGGTCTTGTCGGCAACAATCTTCAGTCATGATTTTGGTCGATCTTTGTCCTTGTCAATCTTGTCATATTACGATCGATTCGTCATCGATCCTTGTTCTTTTCAATCATATCAATTTGGTCTCTTTATTAATATTGGTCAATTCGTCAATCAATCTCAATTGTTTATCAATCAAATCAATTCAAAATCATGGTCGAATCGACATCAAATCAATCTTACATCAAGACCTAATTGTCGTCCTTGCATTTCTAATTTATCTTCTAGGGTTTCATGATTTATTCATTTAACCTTGTTTGTCATTTTCTCTCCATTTTCCCTCTAGGTTAAATAATTCATTTATTTATCCTAAGTCTTCTTGTCACAATTAAATGTTTATTTAATTGGCTAATTAATTCCTCCTATTTTTGTAAATTAATTAATGAATGGGAAATTATTAATTAATTTACCTAATTTTCATCAATTTCCTAATTTCCAAGTCATTATTTCCAACTTAATTTTCTAATTTTTCCTAAATTCCTAAATGTCTATTTCTATTTCAAAATCTTGTCATAAATCCTTGCATAGCAATTTGTCATAAATTGTCATAAATTGTCATAAATCCTTGCATAGCAATTTGTCATACACATGTCATAATTTTGCTATTCTTGATTTGAATTTCCATTCGAATCATTTTCATGCCAATCTTGTCATTTCTTCAATTTATCTATAAATTGGATGAATTTCTTCAATCAAAGATCCCCAATTGATCGCATTTTGAACCCCTGATTCTCAATCTAATAATCATATGATCTAATAATCGCTTGTTTTGAATTACTTTGTCGAATCAATCACACTTTGAGTACTCTTGTGCCAATATCTTGTCTACTTGCTTTCATCTCATGTGTGTGCACTTGAAGGTGAGATCCACAACAAAAATCTATTTGAAGAAGAATGAAGGACAATGTAGCCGCATGAAGGAGACATTCGAATCTACATCTGGTTTGCTTAGTTTTTAGTTTTGAATGTTTTGCTTTTCATGTCTCTATTGAGTGTGTTAGGATTAATCATTGCAATCTGCTTTTGTGATTGAGCTAGATTAGTATTTTGATATTTGCTTTGATGATTTCGAATTTCCTAGCTACAGCTTGTATGATAAGGGTAATTGGTTGAGAGACCCTGAAATAGGAATGTCAGGTTTAGGACTTTTCAAAGTCGGTTTTGGGCAAGGAAATTCTCCAGCTCCTATGAATGGCATATGGGAATAGGATGTAGGAAAGCTTGTGGTTCTAGGTGTTTTTATGGATATAGACCTATTTACTTTGATTGCACAAAATTATGACTCTATGGCAAGATGCATCAGGAACATCAAGGGATCAGTCCTGATTGAAATTAATGAAGATGAATTCTGAAAAGTTTTCAAACTTAGTGAATCCTCCAATTTGTTAGAGCCTATTGATTTTGAATCATTAGCCGAGATTTACAACACAGAGGGATCATCTTAGGAATGGCCCATTAAGAGAGTTCTTTGTGAAGATAGGGGGATTGACAGTTGTAGGCCCCAACACAATGGAACTATTCTCCCTTAATTTGTTCACTGTGAGAGCTAAGGGTATGTATTGGGCCCTATGCAAGATCTTTGGGGAAGATGCTGAAAAGAATATGCCCACCCATTATATGCTGATGATTGCCCAAATTTTAAATCCTTCTTTGGCTATTACATTTGATTATGCTTCATACCTTGCTGACGCCATCCATAAAGGGTTAGTAGGAATCAAGAATGGTAAGGTTGACAAGCCATTTGGATGGTATTCTATGTTAATGCACATGTTCTTGTTCAAGGGTGCTGATTAATTTGCAAAGGAGATGGACCTGGTTAAGGTCAAGGATAAAGAGGAAATGCTAGTACAATTATGGAGTATTGTTTTATCACGGGATAGAGAGGATGCAAGTTACCTAAAGTTTGATAGATGCTTTGTATCTAAAATCAAAATCCTCTTATGTAGAGAAAACCCTAGAATCCCTAAAGCTCTTCTGGAATTTATTAGACCTAAGGAGTTTGCAGAGGATATCAAAATTGCTCACAATTGGAGAGATATCTATTTGTACCCTGTGTCTACTATTTTCAAAGTATTTGGATTTAGAGGCACCCCTTATTTACTACCCTATCAGGTCCCATTTAAAATAGGGATTGTAGAAGTGTTAAGATAGATTGGAGGGGTGCAGGAAGCTGAGTTGACTAATAGAGGTAAAGGGACTATTTTCCCAATTGTTACCATGGCCCACCATTTTGTAATCACTAAGGGTGGATGGAGATTCTTTGAATATTTCTTTAAACCATATAGGTTATCAACTGTAGTGTCAAGATGTGCAGACCCTGAGGACTTCTTCAATGGCATGTTCAAGAAAAGAGCAGTGTGCAAAGGTAGGCCTCATCAATTTCAGTTTCCAGAGGACTTGATTAGGAATGAGTTCAGCTTAGATGAGTAGGAATTGAGGAAGGAGAAGTGGGTGGCATATAAAAAATCCCTTGATTTTATTCATCAATTTGACACTAGCTATGACCCTCTGTCTAGCTTCACCCCATTTGAGGAGAAAATAAAGTTCCTAATTCTTTATTTTGAAGATGTAATGCAGACCCTAAAGGAAAAAAGGGAGGCCATAATGCAAAATGATCTTGATAAGGTTAAGATGGTCTTGGCCAAGCCTTCTTTTTCTAAAGCAATCCCACCAAGTGATTATGCAATGCTTAAGAGACCAAAGTACACTGTAATGATGCCAGTGATAGGTAAGCCTTCTTCTTCAAAAGGGAAAATGAAAATTGAAGATATTGTAGACATTTAGGATTCCTCTAAGAGGCAAAGAGTGGGAAAAGAAATTGAAACTGATGAGCCTCAATATTCCCCATCTCAGTCTCCTATCCACATTGGAGATGAACAAGCTGTGGCTGAACAATTATTGCAGTTAGGGAGTCTTGGTGAGATTGCCTATACTTATGAGGAGACTCAAGAAGGGATGCCCAAAGAGCCGCCAAATGCTGAAATGGATTTAATTGATGGTGAGTTAAAGGGCCAAGAATTGGACCTTACTGTTAAGCAAGCTAGTGAATAATTCCTAGCTGACATCAACTTCATTACATCAGGAGCTTTTCTACAATTTTTTTGGAAATAGAACATTGATCAATTCAAGGTCAGATGTGAGAAAAGGGTAAATGAGCAGCCTCAACCTCTCAAAGATGTAGCCCAAGTAGAAGAAGAAGTTAAGCAAGAAATGATGGAGGAGTTCAAAGCAATCACCCCTGAGAAAGGGAGGGATATGTTGGATAAAGGTGGTGTTTTAATTCTCCCTAAATGGGACATAGCTGATGCATTGATCCTTGATGCAGTAAGAAAGGAAACAAAGCCAATGGAAGGTGTGAACTTCAACAAGGATAATACTGCTCTTGTCCTATGGTCATTAAAGAAAGATGAGAATAGGAAGAAGAAAAATGCCTCAGATTCTAGCCTCTTTGGAGGAATGATTGTCAAGAGGGTTCAAGACACAGGAGTGGTGGAGGCAGCTAGTATAGTTCTGGAAACTGCAAAGTTTAATGTGGTAGTAGTAGAGAAAGAAGCCCAAGAAAAGGCTACTCTCCAATTGAAGTTGGAGACTATTTTAAAAGCTTATAATGATGCTAAGGAAGGAATAGCCAGTAGGGATAACATCATCACTAAACTCCAGAGCCAATTGGCAAGTCAACATCATCAAGGCGAGTCTTCAACATTGATGATTGCTTCCTTTCCAGCAAGACCCCCACCTACTAGTCCAATTATAGAATTCCCTCCTTCCCCTATGCCTTCTGGTTTTCAACCGACTGAGACTTATCAACATGAAATGGAAAAGTTGCAACAGGCCCAGGCCTTATTTGCAAGCAAGTATGAGGAGAAGATAAAGGCAACAATTCTAAGTTTTGTTAACACTGTTGATGCTCCTACAGTGCATATCAACATGAAAAGAATTTTGGATACTATTAATGAGTTGAATGAGGATAAAGCTATTTTAGAGCCTATTATGAATAAATGGTTGCCCAGAGAAGTGGACTTAGAACTGATGTGTGCATCATATGATGAGACAGGGGCTGATGTCACTATCAAGTCTACTTGTAAGTTGGGAAAAGGATTGACAAAGTTTGCTAAAGGAAGAGCTAATGTGGAAAGAAAAGATAATTTGTATCAGAAAGAATATACCGAGCATAAATTTGTATTGTTCCCTAGAGGTTTTGTCAACCAAAATCAGTTAAAGGATAAACAGGCGTGGCTAGATGAGTTAGGGGCTAATTTATCCTTAAGGGTAAATGAGATAATCAATAAAGATGACACCTCTTTGTTTGTTAAAACAATTGAGGAAATAGAGAAGATCAAATGTCATTATGGGTTTTTGGATTCAGAGGTAAGGAAAGTGAGGAACGCTTGGAAAAAGTTGTTAAAGTTGAATAAAACAATTGTTGGCCACTCATGGCCTAATGATGATGTTTTCCAAGGATGGTCCCAAAAGTATGCAGTAGCTGATGTGGAGGCTCGAGAAGAAGATGCTCCAGAACAGTTAGAACATGTTCCAAAATAGTTAGAAGGCACTCCTAAATGGTTAGAGGATATTGTGGAGGAGCCACCAACTGAAGAAGCTATTGAAGCAGAAAAGGACATGTAATTGCTTCTTGAGTGAAGTAATATTTTTGTAACAAACTTTTTGAAAGAAGGGTTCGAAGCTTGTTTGCATCCATGATTATTATAAATGGATACCAGGACCAATGTAAAAGGAGATCGCAAGTAATTGTAAGAAAACGCTACATAAATTAATCTAAGCTTTATTCTAAGTCTCATGGAGAACATTCAAATGTTTTTGTAATACTTTCAGAAGTAATATCAATACACAGACCATTGGTTTTGAGTTTTAAAATTTGTGTTGTCTTCAAGTATGTTTGCAAATATTTATTGTTTTCATTCTAAGTAATCTAGGGTTATTCCTTTTGAATATGGGTTGTAAGGCAATTTCAAGTAGATGTACTTCTTAGCTTTTCTCTTCAGGAGGGGAATTAAATATGCAAGAATCACTTCTATCAGTAAATTCTTTGTGGGATACTTTGAATTTGATAAAAGTAGTTTAGTTTGGTATGAATGAATTCTTATGTATGTCAGGCATATGTGGGGATCTGCAGAAGCCAAGCTGATAGGATGTGTGGAGATATTTGATTGTGGGAGTATTGTTTTAACTTTAGATGACTCTGTGGCCTGGATAAGGCACTGGTATCTTTCGAGGTTGTCTTTTTACATATCTTGTAGGTCAATGCTGAACATAAGTACAATTTTTATTTCTTTGTTTCAGTTAGTTTTAAGGTGATAAGATCCACTGGTTTTCGGACTGGTTTGCTGTGGATTTGTCTTTTGAAAGTGTGAATTCAGTTCACAAAGGTATACCCACTTGAACTTGGAACAAGTTCGAAGTGTAGAATGTTAATCAAACCTTGTCATATATTGTCCTAAAAGTTTCCTTCTCTTTGATCTTTCTTCTATATACTAAAGTTTGTCATATCACCATAAGGGTCTCAAGGGGAATCAGATTTTGAGAAAAACACAATCATCAGAGTTATCCATCCTAGATACTAATTCCTTCTGATCTGATATCTCTTCCTTAATAGATACAAACACAATATCTTCACTAGCATCATCATCAGATTCTTCATCAGTGATACCACTATCAATAGCAATAAGACAATCTCTTTTGCCTTTACCCTTATACTTCTTTAATTTATCTCTCTTGTGTTCATTTTCACTCTTAGGACAATTAGGCTCTATGTGACCGTTCTTGTTGCATGCAAAATATTTTAAAGGTAATTTACCTTTGTATTTACCAGTACCTCTAGGCAACTGCTTTGCCAATAATGCTTCAAGATCCACTAAACTGTCTTCATCATCAACATCTCTGCTAGATCTAGATTCATAACCATGACTAGTATCTCTACTTTTTCTCACAGATGGGTTAGAAATAGAAGCTCTAAATGCAGACTCAGATTTGTGTATGCTACCATCACAACGATTTACATTTAATTAAAAAGAAGTAAGCTTTCTATTGATGGAGTCAAGAGTTACCTTAGTTTTGTCAATGGACTTCAACTTTTGAATAGCTGCAACTTGAATAGCATAGACCGGTAACAGGGTTCTTAGTACCTTACTGATTACTATAGCATCTTCCACTTTCCCTCCTACTAGACAATACTGCTAGACAATTTGACCTTCAGAAATCTTTATGTCATCAAACTTTCCCCTTAGACTCTCTTCTTTAGCAATCTTAACATGTTCATCACCGTTATAAATCTCTTCAAATTTTTTCCATACTTCATATGTAGTTTCAAGACCATGAACATCTACATATTCAACATCAGATAGGGAACTGATAATATCATCCAATGCTTGATGATTTTCTTGCTATTCTTTCTTCTGATCATCAGTCATAATTCTAGTAGGTGCAATATACTTAGTATGTATATGATCCCAATACTGACTTCCAAGACTCTTGATGTAAATTTTTATTCTATCGTTGCATATCTTATAGTTTTCTCTATTGAACTTCAGACCTTCCTTCTTCATCATGATTTAACAGATCTTTTCCTCAAGTTGTTAGGCTTAGACCTTAGAGGACCTGAGAGGCTTTGATACCAATTGGTGGTATGATAAAAGAATAAGTATCTAGTAGATTACTGAGAGGGGGGGTGAATCAGTAACTAGAAAAACTGATACAAACTCTCCAAACTCAAATTCAAATATGCAAAGTAATTGTATCAATGAAATACCACTGTCAAGATCAATACTCATAAGAATACCAGTTGACTATTACAACAACTTAATAGTAAACAAAATTTAACTTGTAAGCATCTAAATGCTTTATCATATGTCAATACTTCACTTCTCAATGCTTCTGATTATCATGCCTTATCATAAATAGTTAATTAAATCAATCATAAGATCATAACCAATAAAACATTCACCACATGACACAAATATATATACATGGAAAACCTAAATAGGTAAAAACCACGGTGAGATGAAACTCACAAGATAATATCTGAAATCTTCTAAAGTTCGCCCTATTAGGAGCCAAGCCTATTAAAGCTTTTACAAAAGTCCTGTTAAGAAATGATCCTGTTAGGAATCACCCGATTAAGGGACTGACTACAAATGCCTTGTTAGAAGCAAATACCTTGTGAGGAGTAACCTTAGTAGAGGATTTGAAAATCCAAACTAACGAACCACCTTATTAGAGGATTTAATAAGGAGCCAAGCTTTTTCAGAGCTTACCCAGTTAAGGGATTTCAATTTTGCTGTAATTATTAGACAACAATAGGAGTTTCGTTATCTATCTGAATAGCACTACATTTTCTTAATCAGATCCATTTAAGCTTCTATATGCCTTTACTCAAACTGCAGACTCATTCTCTGGTTTAGCAATCACACACTCAACTGATTTCTGCCAACTCTTGCCAACACTAAACAAAACAACTTCATCGACCTTAAATACAAATCAATTAGGTCAGTAACACAACAAAAATCTAATCTTCTCATTGAGATTACAAACAAGTCGGTATAAGCATGACTGTTGGATTTCATAACAATCTCTACACTCAATCAAGAAAACCTTTACCACTCCTTGATTACCGCTTCATCGAGTTGAGTAACTTATCACGCGTTTTGCATTAGATGCAATACATTTTGTTCATTCCCTAGAAAAATAAACATGCCAAAACATTTTGAACTTGTCTTCATAGAATGACCTTACGTATCACCATCATTAACGCTCAACCAACATAACCAATTCAACAACCTTAATCGGTTAGGGTTTAACAAAAAAACAACTGGTGGGGTTTACCGGTTACATAACATGGAAAGGGTTTAACCTTTTACTCCAATTACCAGTTCAACTCACAAACTTACATATCGGTTTACAATAACCTTCACAAAGCTCTTCCTACCCATTATATGAAAATATCAATAATAACAACAATATCAACATCATTAATATCATTATCGTTTCAATTTATATCAATGACAACATAACATATCATTAATGAAATCTTCATGCAAATGCCAACACAATAGAGGTAGATTCAGACATTTTTGAAAAATTGTCCCCTTCCACGTCACTCTCATATATGAAGAAGGTAAAAAAATAGGATGTTAAAGGTTCTACTACTATAGAAAAATTATATTCGTCTATTCACTTAGATAACAACTCCAAAAGCCTCTAAATTTTTGTGTCACAATGATGGAAAATGACACTCAAATTGATCAAGCTAATGCCCCCTTAAAGGATACAACAAACTATGGTATAGTAACTCCATAATAGCTCTAGGATCTCATCTCTCCTAAGTGTTTTCTTGTCACAAATCAGTCTACTGAGATTGGTGGGGAAATAGTAAAATAAATCCAATTTGTAAACTTGAATCTATCAAACAAAGAACCCTAAAGGGATGTTAAAGATGAGGCACGGATTCAAGAGCCACTATTTATTCCCCAAAATGAGTAGAGTAGAATCATATTTGATGCATAAGATCCATCTTTCTCTTTGGAGCCCTCTTCATCTTTAAATCTAGGGCTTGAGGAAGCTCAGAGGGATGTTGGAAATAAGACCTAGAATCTCTCTCAACACACTACATAATGAGAAAAGCCCATACAGGGGTGTCATACAGTTCAGAATGTTTGATTTGGACAAACAGGTCTTGATGGGCCCAAATAATGTCTCAAAGATAGAAATGTCAAATTTTATTACCAAATGCTACATAGAGGCTCAAGATTTCTTAATTGAGGAGATTGCAAATCAAGTTATGGTTGAAGAAGTAAGTGTTAATCATGACAAAACGAATCCAACCTATAATCCTAACTTTCCTATCTCTTAATTAGATAGGATTGCAAATGATGTAGAGACCCCCTCTAAATCTACGTAGCATATGCCTCCATGAAGAACAAAAATAGACTTAGAAATTGCTACTTACATCTAACAAACCCTTGTTTCAAGTTTCAAAGAAAATAAAATAAAATCCTCTAGATTCATGAGAAAGGAAAATATGATAGGCTCTAAATTGGTTCCAACTAAAAACTCTAAAAATTCAAACCTAATTGGATTACTTGATAAGGATAATGCAACCCATTTCCAGTCCGAGAAGACTCCCAAGATGTTTGATATCATTGGAAAAAACTCATAGTATGGGGAGAAAATGACTCCCTTAAAGTAAAATGAAATTACTATCTTGGAATGTTAGAGGCCTCAATGCCCCTAACAAAAGACACTTAATTAAGTGTTAATTAGATAATTCTTCTTCTGATATGGTCCTTCTTCAAGAAACAAAACTTGTTGATAGTATGGCTCAAAACCTATTTGGTTCTTGAATTATTTGAAAACATTTCACTATTCCTACATTAGGTGCTTCTTGGGGTCTTTCAACTCTATGGGATTCAGGAGTCCTCTTGGTTTATCTATTTGTTTACACTAATAACTAGATGTTAGTTGTAGAAAAGTGGTTGCTGGGAAACTCTAATTTTTGGATATTTAACATCTATGGCTCTGCCTACAATAATTGGGAAAAAGTTATTTGAGATCAACTCTCAAGTATTGTTACTTATTTCAAAATTGAAGTTTTCATCCTTGTGGGTGACTTCGATGCTCTGTTAGATGATAGTGGAAAAATGAGAGATATCATTGGCCCTAGAAAGGTTATAGTTGACTTTACAGATTTTGTTAATGCAAATAACCTCTTTGATTGCATCCCCAAAAATAGCTCCTACACTTGGACAAACCAAAGATATGATTTTCATCGAATTGTAAAAAAAATAGACAAGTTTCTTGATTTTGATTCTTGACTCTCTTCTCCAATGAAATTTCCTCCCTCTATTTCACCATTCATGAGGTTTGATCATAATTCAATTCTCCTTCAGATTGCTATGACAAGACCACAAAGACTTACATTCTTCAAGTTTGAGTCAATGTAGTTTATAGATTGTACCTTTCTATCTTTGTTGGAATCATGGTGGAATTTAGCTCCTTTTACTATGAGATCAAGAATGTGCCAATTAAGAAATAAATTAAAGTTTGTAAAAGGAAAATCAAAGAACAAAACAAAATGTGCATTCTCAAAATATCTTCATTGAAAAAGAAAGGTTCAACAAAATCTATCAGTTTAAGATGAGATAGTCATTGGAGAGGGCATGTATAATTCTTCCTTTGTAAAAGAAAATCTTCTTACGTTATAATTGGAGGAGATACATTGTAGAGAATAATTGAATTGGAAACAAAAGTTAAAAGAATATTGGTTAGCTAAGAATGACAAAAATACCAATTTCTTCCATACATATACAAACATGCATATACAAATAAATAAATTAGAAATAATTTTCTCTACTAATGGTTCTAAGCTAGTCACACATCATGAGATTAAATATGAGGCCATAAAAAATTTCAGAACTCTGCCCTTTTTGGCACAACCTCAATAAGATCTTCAAATGTCACCTCCTCTAGAGTGCATTCCAAAACTTGTAGATGAAAACCAAAATAAAATTCTAATGGAAAAGGTTTTCATTGAAGAAATTATAAAAGTGGTTTTTAGAATGGCCTCAGATAAAGCACACATGATTGATAGATTCAATGTGATATTTTTTTAAAAATGTTGGTCTTTTTTGGGAGAGATGTATTTCTAGCTCTAGAAGAATCAATAAAGAACAAAATATTGCTAAAGGATTTCAACACAACCCACATTGCTATCATTCTAAAGAAAATGGATCCATCCACTTTTTCTAACTTTAGGCCAATACCACTTTGCAACACAGCCTACAAGATTTTTACAAAAGAAATTTCTATGAGACTAGCAAGATTGACTCCATCTATTGTCTCCAAAGAACATGGGGGATTTGTCCCAGGGATGGAGACTACAAAAGGAGCAATAGTTTCTCATGAGATCCTCAATTCTATAAATCTAGAAAATATTTCAATAATGGTTCTAAAGGTTGACATACAAAAGGCCTATGATAAAGTTAAATGGAGTTTCCTCAAAGGCATCCTTGAGAAGTAAGGTTTTTGCCATAAATGGTGTAAATGGGTTTTATCATCCATTTTAGGAGCTAAATTCATAGTCATAGTAAATGGTTCCCCATGTAATGCCCCACCAAGAAACCCGAGGGAAGACAACTAACATTCTCAAAAAAGAGTGAAAAACTTTTTTTAAAACATTTAATGAACATACATTAACATTAAAAGGATAAGATTACTCCATAGTACTCAAGTGTAACTTCTATAACCTTTCCCCTAAGCTTTCTTAATGTGGTTACTTAATATAACCATACATCCTTTAATTGATTAGTTTAAAATAAGGTAACATTTAATACAAATGAGCTTAAGCATAATAACAGCTAAAGCGCTATATCCATTCATGTAATAGAAACATTAAACTACATTGCATAAGATATATCCTCAAAAGATTCATTAATAGAATACTCAAATGCATAGATTATTACAACAGACAAATGATGAATGGTATACATGTTTAAGTTACATAAGACAAAAGTTTCCAATAACTAAATAGAATCCTACTGACTAATTCTCATTTCATATACATCAAGTTTACATCACCAATACATCATAGCAACATCATGATTACATCTTTTGCCGTGAAGGCACATATAAACATAGGTTACATTTGATGAACAAGTACAACATGAAAGATACTTGAAAACACCATCCAACTCAGAGAGCTGACCAAATCCAAGAGGGCAATCTGTAACAAGAACAAAGCCATTTCATGCAAAGACATGAACAAAATCTCTGATATAAAAAGGCACTACCACTCAACCATGTGGACCAAAAAGGACCACCCCCCATGCTAGGAGATAGACATAAGGTCCTGAAGAATACAAACAAGAATAAACAATACATGGTCTAACTACACTTCCACTAGATAAAGCCACTTAAACCAGATACACAAAGATAAGATTCCAACAATAAAGTTTGAGGTGTCAAATCTCAAAGACCAAACACTAGTGTACACAAGGGAAAAGTTTCATTGCATAGCTTGATATGGGTTATCCTGACAGGTCTCCATAGGCCCCGACCCCCATCCTAGGTTATCCTGGCAGCCTCTCTCGACCTCGACCCCTATCCAAGACTCATGCAGACCCAACAAACCTTTCATGAGGACAAGGTAGCTAGTTTTTCCATTCCAGGACTTCCACACCTCATCTTGAGCCTAAACAAGCACTCAAACCATGAGTGAGGCATCCATTATCTTGTTTAATATACTTAAAACCCAATTGCCTAGTTCAATAATTAGGTTATCACTTATGATAAAAAACTTCCAATGAGTTATGCTAGCAACCACTTTGGGCTCTGACCCCCACTTGGAAGCCACTCCCCCTTATGACACTAAACATACTCAAAGCCATCTCAAGGAAATAGAGAAAATACCATCAAAACCCACATAACAAGATTCAACTAAGCCTTAAAAAACCATCATATCTCAATTACAAAACATCAATAAGAGTAGCTTCCATCAAAGAGCACCTCATGGCACCATTTCAAAAGGAGCATAATGATAAAAAAATACCAAGAAGTCGATTAACTACACAGTTATCCTTAACTGAAGCCCATAAAGGAAATTGGATAAGATATCCTTGACCAACAACATCGCAATGAGTTCAAAAGAACAACTATCAACCACTTGGCCAATACATCCTCTACATAGGAATAACACACTAGGGGTATAACAGATGACACTAACAGATCAACTCACTTTTACAAGACCAAAAAAAAGGAATGATGAAGATAATACAAAATCAAAACTAAAACACACTTATAAGACTTAATGCATGTTTATTTCTCAAAGCCACAAACTCATTTAATCAACATTTTAACTTAAAGAGTATGCACATTCCCTATTTAGAAACATCATTCTAAAATAATCTTTCAAATAGATAAATAGAGAAAATACCCATTAACCCACCCACTTGACAATTTCCCCAAATCAATTCTAGAAGAAATTAAATGCACATTTAAACAAAACACCCTTACACATGAGTAATTATCTAAATATATTTATATATAACACCAAATCAAACTTTTAAAGAATTTAACAATCATGAACACCAATCACACTTCAAAATATGTATTTATCTAAATACATTTACTTTTATTAAAAAAAAAAATCTCATTAAACAAAATACATCTATATTCCCTCTCTCTCTCTGTATATATATATGAAACATTAAAAAAAATAACAAATTAACTAAAGCCCAAAATTTGACTGTTGTTTTATTTTAAAATGATGCAGCAACTTGTGGGGTGGTATTAGTCCCCATGGCTATGGGAGAAGACCCCCCCACCCACACACCTGATAACTCAATGATGAATGAATAGTACCAAACCGGTACTGAGATGGGGGGTGAATCAATACAGAGAAAAACACAACCTTAAACCAGTTTGTCAGCAGACACTGTGCATTGACAGACAAACAGTAACACTGGTCCTTAAACAGAGTACAACCGACAAATCCAGAATAAATGAGACAAGCATAAACTGATAGACACTTATCTTCTCATATAATCTAACACTTCATTTCCTTTTCACCCTAATGCATGAATAGGTAATCTACCATCAAGGATGTACTTATTACTGCTAGATCAACATGAATCACCATTTAACAAAAAACAATCATAGCATCACATGAAGAAGACATCACACATGACACACATATTTTTCACATGGAAACCCAATTGGGAAAAACCGCGATGGGGATGAATACCCACAAGCTTGTTTTTGAACTCTTTAGAAGTTTGCTCTATTAGGAGCCTTGTCCGGTTAAAGACAGATGCAATAGGTTCTGTTAGTAACCGATCTTGTTAAGGATCACCAGGTTAAGGGATGGCTACAATACCCGGTTAAGGGTTAAACCCTGTTAAAGGTTACCTTGTTAGAGGATTTCAAAAACTCAATAGCTAAAGGATATCAATGACTCAGTAGCTTCGAGTTACCCTGTTAAAGGATTTACAACAAGCCGGTTAAGGCTACCCTGTTAAGGGATTTCACAACTATTGAAGTGGTTAAAGATCAACAGGTATATCAATGACCTGATAATAGCACTCAATGCCAATGTAGATCTGCTTAAGCTCCTCTTCACCTTCTGCACTTACACTCTGCAGGTATCACTTCTCTCCTTTGGTTTGGCAAGAAACACGTATCTCTTCTCTAGGATACACACACACAACTTTTGCCAACAAACTCTAAAAGAATCACAACATCGACCTTATAGGACAACAGACAGGTTGGCAGCATAAACCCTAAACCCTAAACCTGTTAGGTTAAGGAATTCAAACGGTTTCATCCTAACCATTGAGTACACTGCATTAAATGCAACAGTCTTAATCCAATCTCAAGACATTCTCCATCGTTCATTTTCCACTGATTGCATGGCAGCTGATAACTCATCACACATTACCACTGTTTACAGACTTTGCACATTCCCGAGGTAGATAGGAACAATCTTCTTCATGCAAGATCCTTCACGCGCACAAGGCTTATGTGGAAACACTATCTGTTCTTCGTTACCATGCTAACTCATCACACAAAGTCACCGGTTGAGCCACACAGCCTTGAAGCACTCCAACCGGAAACCATAAAGTTGAGACCACCAACCGGTAGTCATACACCACTTCTGTGTGCCGGTTTCTATAACCATATGTCAGTTCATCTTAAACAAACACACCGCTCCACTTTGGCACAAATGCTGGTTCACAGTGTTATACCATTTCTTCTTCTCTTCATCATAACATCAATGACAACACACAATGTCATTATGTCCTCATACCGGTTCACATAATGCCAACAATCTCCCCCTTTGGCATTGATGGCAATATACAAAGATATCTCTTCACTTCACATCTTCTCCCCCAATTTCTGTAGATATCATCTCTGCTTCACATCTTCTCCCCCTTTGACAACAATGCCAAAGTGGAGGCACAAGCTTCCCTGTTCCAATATACTACTCCCCCTGAGTAGTAGCATCCTTCAACACATCAATCCTAAAAAGATTTGACCATGCAATACCTAACTAATGTGGAGCACATACCTTTAGTTCACCTCCTGAAGGGGCAGCACCCCTAATTCATCTCTCAAGCAGGTAAATGTTGCCTTTGGGAGAGGCTTGGTGAATATATTCACTAACTGCTCCTTACTGGAAACATGTTCCAGTGCAATCTCTTTGTTCTGAACCTTTTCCCTCAAGAAATGATATTTAAGCTCAAAGTGCTTGGTCCTAGAATGTAAAACTGGATTCTTTGAAATATTGATAGCACTTGTGTTATGACATAATATGCTTACCAGTTCAGATATAGGAACTTTGAAGCCATTTAATACATGCTTCATCCAGATTGTCTGAGTGCAGTTCATGAAAGCTACAACATACTCCGCTTCCGCTATACACTGAGAGATACAACTCTACTTCTTACTCATCCATGAGACCAATCTACCACCGAGAAAGAATGTACCACCGGTTGTGCTCTTCTAATCGTCCACATTACCTGCCCAATCAGCATCTGTGAATACTTTTAGGTTGAAATCATTGCTATATGGGTACCACAATCCATAATCAACTGTTCCCTTTAGATACCTAAGAATCTGCTTGATTGCAACCAAGTGAGATTCTCTTGGACTTTTCTAGAACCTTGCAGTAACGCCAAGTGCATGAACAATATCCAGTTTTCTATGCACTACATAATGCAATTTACCAATCATTGATCGGTATTCCTTCTCATCAACCAATGCTGAGTCATCCTCTTTGGATAGTTTACAACCAGTCACCATTGGTGTACCAACCAATTTGCTATCTTCCATGCCAAAGGTCTTCAACACCTCTTTGACATACTTGGACTGAGTGATAAAGATTCCATATTTCATCTGCTGAATCTGTAGTCCAATGAAGAACTTAATCTCCCCTATGAGTAAAATCTCAAACTCCTTCATCTCATCTGCAAACTCATGACTCATCTTGTCATCTCTACCGAAGATAATGTCATCAACAAATACCTCATAGATCAGAATCTGATCTCCTTCAGTTTTCAAGTAGATATTGCTATCTTCACTTGTTCTCTCAAATCCAATTTTCCCAAGATGGGAGTGCAGATGTTCATACCATGCTCTAGGTGCTTGCTTTAGACCATATAAGGCTTTATGTAGCCTACACACCATGTCACTGTCTTCAGATAGGGAAAATCCATCTGGTTGCTCTATATACACCTCCTCTTCAAGTACACCATTTAGAAATGCAAATTTTACCTCCATTTGATATACTTTGAATCCTTTAAAAGTTGCATATGCAAGAAGCATACAAACTCCTTCCAATCTGGATATAGGAGCAAAAGTTTCTCCATAGTCTTCTCCTTCTTCTTGGGCATATCCTTTGCACACCAATCTAGCTTTTTTCCTAATCACTGTGCCATCCTCATTCGGCTTATTCCTGAAAACCCATTTGGTACCAATGACATTTTTATGCTCCGGTCTGGGTATCAAGGACCATGTACCATTCTTCTCTATTTGATCAAGTTCCTCCTCCATTGCCTTGATCCAGTCTTCATCTTTATGTGCCTCTTTGAATGACTTAGGCTCAAATTCAGAGATCAAACATGAGCTTTCTCTGACCTTTCTTCTTGTAAGGATTCCAGCATCCTTATCTCCTATGATCTGCTTAGGATCATGATTTAGCTTGATGTACCGAGGAATGGTCTTAACAGATTCCTCTTGCTTTTCTTCTTCATCCTCATCTCCATCAGTATTAGCATCTACATCTGCCGGTGTAGGAACACTATTACTGGTACTTGGTTGACTGACAACTGGTTCCCATAAGGTTACAACCAGTTCATTTACCACTTGCTCATTGCCGGTTTCTTCATTTTTCTCAGAGGTTTCATCAATTCTTACATTGATACTTTCCATAATTTTCTGAGTCCTATTATTGAAACACTTGAGAGCTTTGCTCTTGGTAGAATACCCTAGGAATATTCCCTCATCACATTTCGCATCAAATTTTCTCTGGTGTTCACTCCTCTTGATGTAACATTTGCTACCAAACACTCTAAAGTAGCTAACAACAGGTGTCTTACCGGTCCAATACTCATAAGGAGTTTTATCCTTACCTTTCTTGATGAGTATCCGGTTCATTATGTAGACTACAGTGCTCACCGCTTCTCTCCAAAAGGTGTGAGCTACCTATCCTTGAATCAACATGGTTCTAGCTACTTCAACCACAGTTCAGTTATTCCTCTCTGCTAGGCCATTCTACTATGGAGTCCGAGGATCAGACAGTTGCTTCTTGATGCCATGTTCTTCACAGTACTTGTTGAATTCACCGGAAGTCAATTCCCCTCCTTGATCAGTTCTCAGGCACTTGATCCTTTTGCCGCTTTCCTTCTCCACTAATGCTCTGAAAGCTTTGAACATTACAAAAGCTTCAGACTTATCTTTCAAGAATGTGACCCACATCATTCTTGAGCAGTCATTAGTGAGAATCATGAAGTACCTATCACCTTGCACACTTCTAGTTTTCATAGGACCACACAAGATCAAGCAAATTGTTAGCAGTGAAAGGTTTACCTTTAAAGGTTGAGGAAGACATTTTCCCCAATTGACACTCTCTACACAAGGTATTATCTAGTTTGCTCAGCATCGGCAACCTTCTAACTGCCTTGATCTTACTAGCCTTCACAATGTTATCAAAGTTTACATGGCAGAGTCTCCTATGCCATATCCAGCTATCATCAAATTTAGCCATAAGACATGTACTTATATTTGCATTCAGTTGAAACAGGTTACCTTTGGTCTGCATGCCGGTGGCCACTAGTTCACCATTCTTTCCTTTGATTCTGCACACTCCATTCTTGAATTCCAGAGTGAGACCACTGTCATTCAGATGGGCAACACTTAGAAGATTGTGTTTGAGGCCATCAACCCAATATACATTCTCAGCACTACTCTTTCAATTCAGAGAGATGGACCCTCTGCCTTTGACCATGCATGGTGCATCATTTTCAAAGTGAACCACACCACCATCATATTCTTCCAAAGATAGACACTTGCTCCTATCACCAGTCATATGGTGAGAACATCCACTATGAATGATCCACTCAGTGGAATTATCAAACTGGGAGACAAGAGCTTTCTTGTCTGACACATCTTCTTTGATAGAGACAAACACAATATCTTCATTTTCTTCATCCTCTGATTCCTCATCCGTGACACCTTCATCAACTACCACAAAATAGTTTCTCCGGTTTCCTCCTTTGAATTTCTTGAACCTTTCCGGTTTGTCCTTGTTGTCTCCATTAGGGCAGTTAACAACAATATGTCCTATCTGGTTACAAGAAAAGCATTTCAAAGGGAGCTTACCTCTGTACTTGTCAGTTCCTTTAGGAAGTTTCCTGGCAAGAAGAGATTCAAATTCCTTTAGAAATTCCTCATCATCCATTACTCTGCCCTGTCTTGTTCCATCACTGGTGCTTGCTTCTTTTCCTTTTCTGGGTGGTACAACAGAAGCTTTAAAAGCTGATTCAGTCTTTTAAACACTGCCATCCAAACTGTTTAGCTCATAGGTTGTCAACTTTGCAATGATGGAGTCACAAGATACCTTAGTCTTGTCTATAGATCTCAGCTCCTGAATAGCAACAACCCTTATTGCATAGACTGGCAATAGGGATCTCAGGACTTTTCTTACCACAGTGGAATCTTCCATTTTACCACCTACACTCTTGATATCTCCAACAACAGTTTTGATTCTTATACCATACTGTTGAATGGTCTCACCTTCAACCATCCACATGGCTTCAAACTTCCCTCTAAGGCTTTCTTCCTTAGCTTGTTTTACATGCTCATCACTGCCATAGATATTTTCAAGAGTATCCCATACCTCTTTGGGATTCACCTTATCTTGGACATCAATGAACTCAATGTCGGATAAACTAATAATTAGGGCTTCCATGACTTGCCCATTCTCCTGCATTTCTCTCTTTTGGTCATCGGTGAGGGTACCGGTAGGGGCAACATAGGCATTCTCAACATAGCTCTAGTGTTGAGCACCCATGCTTTTGATGTATATCTTCATTCTGTCTTTCCATTTACTGAAATTTTCTCTGTTAAACTTTGGACCTTCCCTCTTCATCATTACATTGGGATCTTTACCTCAAGCAGTTAAGCTTATAACACAGAGGACCTGGAGGAGGCTCTAATACCAATTGATAACTCAATGATGAATGAATAGTACCAAACTGGTACTGAGAGGGGGGGTGAATCAGTACAGACAAAAACACAACCTTAAACCAGTTTGTCAGCAGACACTGTGCATTGATAGACAAACAGTAACACCAGTCCTTAAACAGAGTACAACCGACAAAACCCAGAATAACTGAGACAAGCATAAACCGGTAGACACTTATCTTCTCATATAATCTAACACTTCATTTCCTTTTCACCCTAATGCATGAATAGGTAATCTACCATCAAGGATGTACTTATTACTACTAGATCAACATGAATAACCGTTTAACAGAAAATAATCATAGCATCACATGAAGAAGACATCACACATGACACACATATTTTTCACATGGAAACACAACTGGGAAAAACCACAGTGGGGATGAATACCCACAAGCTTGTTTTTGAACTCTTTAGAAATTTGCTCTGTTAGGAGCGTTGTCTGGTTAAAGACAGATACAATAGGTTCTGTTAGGAACCGATCCTGTTAGGGATCACCTGGTTAAGGGATTGCTACAATACCTGATTAAGGGTTAAACCCTGTTAAAAGTTACCTTGTTAGAGGATTTCAAAAACTCAATAGCTAAAGGATATCAATGACTCAATAGCTTCAAGTTACCCTATTAAAGGATTTACAGCTAGCCGGTTAAGGATACCCTATTAAGGGATTTCACAACTACTGAAGTGGTTAAAGATCAACACGTATATCAATGACCTGATAATAGCACTCAATGCCAATGTAGATCTGCTTAAGCTCCTCTTCACCTTCTGCACTTACACTCTGCAGGTATCAATTCTCTCCTCTGGTTTGGCAAGAAACACGTATCTCTTCTCTAGGATACACACACACAACTTTTGCCAACAAGATCTAAAAGAATCACAACATCGACCTTATAGGACAATAGACAAGTCGGTAGCATAAACCCTAAACCCTAAACTTGTTAGGGTAAGGAATTCAAACGGTTTCATCCTGACCATTGAGCACACTGCATTAAATGCAACAGTCTTAATCCAATCTCAAGACATTCTCCATCGTTCATTTTCCACCGATTGCATGGTGGCTGATAACTCATCACACGTTATCACTATTTACAAAATTCACACATTCCCGATAGATAGGAATAAACTTCTTTATGCAAGATCCTTCACGCGCACAAGGCTTATGTGGCAACACTATCTGTTCTTCGTTACCATGCTAACTCATCACACAAATTCACCAGTTGAGACACACAGGCTTGAAGCACTCCAACCGGAAACCTTGAAGTTGAGACCACCTACCGGTAGTCATACACCGCTTCCGTGTGCTGGTTTCTAACCATATGTTGGTTCATCTTAAACAAACACACCGCTACACTTTGGCACAAATGCCGGTTCACAGTGTTATACCAGTTCTTCTTCTCTTCATCATATTGACATCAATGACAACACACAATGTCATTATGTCCTCATACCCATTCACATAATGCCAACAACACCATGGCAGAGCTCCTTCTCCACGACAACGTGGTTAGAGACCCAATGACTATGGTTTAATAACTTTAAATTTTATTTTATTTTATTAAAAATTAAAAATTAAAAATTTTGTTAAATGAATTTCACAGAGAATCAAAAGTTTATAAAAAAATTTATAATAAAAATAATAAATCTTAGCTCAGATAAAATTCTCCAAAAACACTTCACATACTGAATGAAACAAAATTTCAAAAGCATTTAATCCAAATTTTATAACTGTTAATTGAAATTTACAGAGAACCAAAATTTGATAAATTTATAGACATAATAATATAAATGGGAAATCTTGGACCAAAATTAACCAGAGATTAATTCGGAATCATCTTCAGGCAATACTTCATCTAAAATAAATATTATTATATTTTAACCTTTCCAAAGTAGATAACTACATAAACACAGAGTAAAAAATTCCTAAGGGAAAACCTCCAAACAATAATCCATCTACAAGACTTTCATAGACAATTTCACAAAAATCAAAATCTATTTTTTTTCTTACAAAGTTTAAAAGCAAAAGAAAACATAGGCCATGAGGGATTTAAATCCCTACCCGTGAATAAAAGTTTATAAGAAATCAATAATAAAAAAATACCAACATATCACATGGTAAACACAAACTCAACAACTAAGAGACACATACAACATACTAGAGACATTGGACAATTGCCTATGTGGCATTCCAACCAGATTGACAAAAATAGGAGACATTTCTCTAAAATCAAGCAAGGCAAGGGTGACATTGACAGGCCTTATGACTATCTCCAAAACTTCCATCGAGATAATATAGGAATGCTCAGACCTATGAAGCCAGGTGGAGTTGATGCCTTGTACCTCCTGCATCATCGAGAAAATATGTATAGATATATCCAACATTTACCTGCACACTGATGGAGGAGAGTCATGACATTTTGTGTCTCTCTGAAGTGAGTGAGAAAAGATCATCCCTTAGCACCCCATACAAACTCATACACTTACATGAAAATGAAAACATAATATATCTCATACATAAAGTAACTATGTCAGTCCATGGTGAGTACATACACATAAAATCTAACATCTAAAAATCCATAAAGATATAATGCATAACCAACCTTTATTAAATCCAAAACCTCATAGCATAGTATCATGATAACAATCATCACAACATAAAGTATCATTGAATGACATAAACAATAGAAAAAGTCAACTAGAGTCAAACTAGGTTAAATAGAGTTTGATAAAGGGAAGAGCATTACACCCCATGAGGGTTTCTTGCTTCAACTCAAGGAGTCTATCAAGGAGACCCCCTTTCCCCTTTTTTCTTCATTTTAATGGTTGAATGGCTAACTAGATCCATCAAATCTACAAGTGATATTAAAATTTGAAGAGGCATTTCAATCTTAGTTTTTCTCTATTCCTTAACCTCATGGCTCAATTTCAAAAGGAGCATAATGATAAAAAAATACCAAGAAGTCAATTAACTGCATAGTTATCCTTAACTGAAGCCCATAAAGGAAATTAGATAAGATAACCCTAACCAACAACATCATAATGAGTTCAAAAGCACAACTATCGCCCACTTGGCCAATACATCCTCTACATAGGAATAACACACTAGGGGTATAACAGATGACACTAACAGGTCAACTCACTTTTACAAGACCAAAAAAAAGGAATGACAAGGATAATACAAAATCAAAACTAAAACACCCTTATAAGACATAATGCATGTTTATTTATCAAAGCCACAAACTCATTTAATTAACATTTTCACTTAAAGAGTCTGCACATTCTCTATTTAGAAACATCATTTTGAAATAATCCTTCAAACATATAAATAGAGAAAATACCCATTAACCCACTCACTTGACAATTTCCTCAAATCAATTCTTGAAGAAATTAAATGCACATTTAAACAAAATACCGTTACACATGAATAATTATCTAAATACATTTATATATGACACCAAATTAATCTTTTAAATAATTTAACAAACATTAACTCCAATCACACTTCAAAAGATGAATTTATCTAAATACATTTACTTTTATAGAAAAAAAATTCTCATTAAACAAAATACATCTATATTCCCTCTATATATATATGAAACATAAAAAAAAATAACAAACTAACTTATGCCCAAAATTTGACTGCTATTTTATTTTAAAAGGATGCAGTAGCCTGTGGCATGGGATTACTCCCCATAGCTATGGGAGAAGACCCCCCACCCACACACCATGGCGGAGCTCCCTCTCCCTGACAACGTGGGTAGAGCCCCCACGACTATGGGTTTATAAATTTAAATTTTATTTTATTTTATTGAAATTTTTAGATTTACAATTTTGTAATATGAATTTCAAGAGAATCAAAAGTTTATAAACAAAATTGAAATAAAATAAATAAATTTCAGCTCAGATAAAATTCTCCAAAAACACTTCACATACAGAATGAAACAAAATTTCAAAAGCATTAAATCCAAATTTATAAATGTGAACTGAAATTTACAGAGAACCAAAATTTGAAAAATTTATAGACATAATAACATAAATGGGAAATCTTGGACCAAAATTAACCAAAGATTAAATTTAAATTATCTCCAGGCAATACTTCATCTAAATTAAAGATTATATTTTAACCTTTCCAAAGAATCTTCTAGATAACTATATAAACATAGAGTAAAATATTCCTACGAGAAAACCTCCAAACAATAATCCATCTAGAAGAATTTAACAGACAATTTCACAAAAATCAAAATCTATTTTTTTTCTTACAAAGTTTAAAATCAAAAGAAAACATAGACCATGAGGGATTTAAATCCCTACCTCTGAATAAAACTTTATAATAAATCAATAATTAAAAATTACCGACATATCACATGGTAAAGACAAACTCAACAACTAAGAGACACATACAACACACCAGAGACATCGAACAATTGCCTATGTCACATTCTGACCAGATTGACAAAAGACATGAGACATTGCTCTAAAATCGAGCAAGCCAAGGGTGACATTGACGAGCCTTATGACTAGCTCCAAAATTTCCATTGAGATAATATAGGATCACTCAGACCTATGAAGCTAGGTGGAGTTGATGCCTTGTACCTGCAAACCTGCATGACTGAGAAAACAGACATACATATATCCAACATTTACAGGCACACTAGTGGAGGAGAGTCATGACATTCCATGTCTCTCTGAAGTGAGTGACAAAAGATCATCCCCTCACACCCCATACAAACTCATACACTTACATGAAAATGAAAACATGATATATCTCATACATAAAGTAAATATGTTAGTCCATGGTTAGTTTATACACATAAAATCTAACATCTAAAAATCCATAAAGATATAACATGCATAACCAACCTTTATTAAATCCAAAACCTCATAGCATAGTATCATGATAAAAATCATCACAACATAGAGTATCATTCGACACAAATAATAGAAAAATTCAACCAGAGTCAAACTAGGTTAAATAGAGTTTGATCAAGGGAAGGGCATTACACCCCATAAGGGTTTCTTGCTTAAACTTAAGGAGTTTATCAAGGATACCGCCTTTCCCCTTTTCTCTTCATTTTAATGGTTGAAGGGATAACTAGATCCATCAAAGCTACAAAATATATTAAAATTGGTAGAGGCATTTCAATCTCAGTTTTTTTGTATTCCTTCACCCATTGTGTCTTCACGAATGAAACTTTTGTCTTTGGGAAAGCAACTATGGACAAAGAAGTTTCTATCAAGCACACCTTATTCTCTTACATGGAAGCTTTGGGATAGTCCATCAATAAAGATAAATCAATGAGTTTCTTTGTAAATGTTTCAAATTTTGTCAAGAATAGGGTCACCAAATTTAGGAGCTTTCAAGCTAAAAACTTGCCATGTGAATATCTAGGAATCCCTTTCTTCATGGGAAAAGTAATTAATAATTTTTGGGATGGTGTTCTTATAGAAATTAAAAAAAAAAATCTTCCTGAAAGAGAAATGACTCACTCTTCCAAGAAAAATTACCGTGATCTAGTCTATTGTCACTTTCTTGTGGTCAGATAATTTTTCAAGCAAGGAAAAGATTCCATTTATTTCTTGGGAGAAGTTATGCTTCCCTAAAGTCATGGGTGGCTTAAGTATTCAAAATTTGAAATTACAAACCCTTTCTTTGGGATCTAAGATGATTTGGAAATTTTAATATCACTCTGATTATAAATGGATCAAGATATTGAGGTATAAGTACCTAGATATATTTTAAAAGGAAATAATTTTCACCCTTAGTGAGCTCCCAAAAGGTCTAGCCTTTTTAAATTTCATTTCTTCTTGGAATAAAGTCATTCTACCACATCTCTCTTAGGTGATAAACAATGGTCAAAATGAAAACTTTTGGGATGATGAATCCAATGGACATTGTTCTCTAAATAGAAACAAGAAATGGGAACCTATTACACAAATCCTCAAAAGACTATGTGGTACTAAAGTAAATGACTATTTCACCCTTGACTATTCAACCATCCCTTACAAACTTAGATGGAAGTCAATGAATTTTCTTCTAGTTCCTACAAATATTAAAATCTCTTTTTTATGGAAGTACTTGAACAAAGACAATTTTTCTTCTCCAACAAGGATGATGAAATCATATGGTGAAAATCAAAGTCTAGTAAATACATTGTTAAAGAAGGCTACAACTCTTTAATGAAGATGGATCTAAGTGCAAATTGGCCTAACTACCTTTGTTGGAATTTATCTTGTTTACCAAAGGCTAGAGATTTTACTTGGCTTGCCATGAGAGACAAAATTCAATAGCAATGTGATTGGATAAAATGGATATCACGCCTCTTTCCAAATGTGTTTTGTGACAAAGCATTTGAAATCTTTAATCATTTACTCCTCCAATGTGATTTTGCACTAACCATTTGGAAATTGTTCCAAAACAAGTTACCCTGGCAAGGTTTGTTGTCTACTACCTTCAACATCTCCAAAGATAGCCCATTATGTATAGTACATCCACCTTCTATTGCCACTAGATGGTGAATCTATCAATTGTCCTCTAGAACATTTGGCACAAAAGAAATAATAGAATTTTTGAAAGAGGTAAATTAGACTTGAAGAAGTTCCTTTTTAAAATAGAACAATCTATTTCATAAGTTACAATGAGTTTTTTAATTAGAAGTCCAAATGAAAGGAGGGTTTTCTCATCCTGGGATAAGCTCATATTAAAATACTGGAATCTTTTCAAACCTCCTCCTTGCCATGGTTCAATTTACATCTCTACAAAAGTAAAATAGAGCCTAGTTACATGGAAACCCCCACCAACAAAATGGTTTGAATTAAAATTTGATGGTGTCTCAAAAGGTAGCCCTAGCATCTCTATGGTAGGGGCAATCATAAGAGATCATGAAGGGAACCTCAAGGTAGGTTGTTCAAAGCTTCCTCCTAATATGAATAAAACTATATAATTCTCTATTGTCTATTTGGGACTCTCCCTATCACTCAAATATAAGATTAAAGACTTATGCATAGATGGTGACTCCATGGTGGTATTTCAAGCCCTATCTCATTTTGAAATCCCAATTTGGCATCTCAAAATTACATTTTAAAGCATATATTATCCCTTATGAAAGGCTTAGATAATTTTGAGGTGTCTCAAGAAAACACTATGGCTAATTCTTAGACAAACAAAGCTATCCATGAAAACATCTCTTATGCAGAGTTTGATGACCATATCTTCTGATCTGGTTACTCCATCAAATGTCATAACCCAGATTCAAATGTATGGAGCTGCTATAAATTTGGAATGGTGATGAAATATTGGTCGCTGCTACCAAAGATTCTCACTTTGGGAATGGTTAAATGAAAAAAATCATGGGGGTTCCATATTGAGATATGACCTTTTTGGCCAAATTGGATTTTGGGCCCTATCTTGAATTACTTGCTATTAGTTTCATTTGAAGACACTTTGAAAGTTCTTTTTCTCTACCTAGGTAGATTGGAAATGAAGTTGATCTTTTAATTTGGTTTCATTCTATATCCAAGATTGTTGATATTTAGGCTTTTATCTTCACCATTCAAACATCTTGGCAGATCCAAGGAATAGGACTTTTCAAGATGCTAGACATTGTCGAGAACATCATAGCCTTCATGTCCAATAGGTTAATCAAGAGCACAAGTTAAAAATTTAGTGTACTATACCTTGCTTCAATGCAACACCAATAGATGGCTATAATGTTTCTCATGCTGATGATATTTCTCACTTACAAGCAACTTATGGAGGATATGGCACAACTAGGTAGCAGAATTCAATGCAATGTTGCTTAGTCCAAGCAGTGAAAATGTTCTTATTGAGAGTAGGTTGGCTATGAGGAATCATAATGATTGTTTAGAAAATGTTCAATCCAATAGAATGACATGGAAGATCCTGAGAAACCAAGGTGTGAGAGATGCTACAACATGGGCAATTACAATTTATCCAACATCAAGTCATATGTAGCAACAACAGACAGTATGTCAGTTTATCTTTCAGAAGGACATCATGCATCTTTCTAACATGCAACTACTCCATGGTATTCCTCATCAACAACAACATGGCCAGTTTCTTTCATGCTTCTTCTTCTTCTGTATTTAATTCCAATGCCTAGCTCAATATGTCCCTTGGTTCAAAGATGGTCGGTGGTTAGAATTCCTCTAGAATTATTGAAAACTACGGATGAGTTTATGACAAAGTCAAAATATCCACTTGGAGATGTGCCCGGTCGTTCACAATTTTGTGTTAAAACAATGAGGGGTTAGGCAATAAATATTAGTCGTTGGGTGTCACTCTTCAAAGTGAAATTGGGCACATCATTGTAGCAGTTGTCTTTCTTTAAAAGCTTCCTTATCTTTTTTGTTACATTCACCAATTTTTTAAATCAATAGTTTTATCAGAAAAAGATTGGTTTTGGGAATAATACACTAGTACATTCAGAGCTAATTTTCGACGACCGATTGTTGGAATTGCGACTAATTTTTGTCAGAGTTCCGATAGAAGTAGCCATTGAAAACTCGTCGTCGGACTTGTCGATGATGCCCCTGACCGTCGAAAATATGACAATCCCATGGAATCTGCCGACGGTGGGCATGATCGCTCTTTCGGTCAAAAAAGTCGTCGGACATGCAGCATCCCCGTCAGATGCTTCTGTAGAATTCATCGGAAAGTTGACAGAAATTTGGAACTTTGCATTGATGGTGATGTTGTTTGTCCAACACTTGTTTCATCGGTCAATTAATATGCATTGATGAATGTCCGACTATGAAGTGCCGTCACACGTACAACATCCTCGTCGGATTTTTGTGTAGTTTGAGTTGGAAGTGTGATGACTCTAGAACCTTTTCACCGACAAGAACGTTGTATGTCCAAAAATTTCATCATTGGTGGAAAGCTTGGTAGTCATTGTAATTCCGACGATAATAATATTTTTATCAAAAAAAAATATTATTATCCAGTCATTGATATGATACAACAAATGATATTCTATCCCCACCACCTACCAGTATGAGGCATAGGTTTGAGGCTAATATGAGGTGCACTGGTATCAAGCTAATATGATTAGGCATACGATGATTGAGATGGTCCAAATCCCTAGTCTCAGTCTAGGACTAAGCTCATGCCATATCTAAATGAAAGACATCTCAAATACATCCTTGGTGGAAAGCTACAAAATGCCATTTTCATACATAAGCAAGGCATACGCAATTGAGCACAATCACCAAGAGAAAGGTAATAAGTGTGTTTGAGATCATTGTCCTAATTGTGGTGTGGTCACCAAGAGATCACCGTAAATTTGTCAGCCTTTCCTTCATTTAAACCAAGTAAACCTTTATATATATGCATATGCATATGCATATGTATATGTATATGTATATGTATATGCATATGCATATGTATATAGTTTTGTGTATTCATTAAAGATTTTCACTTAATTTTGAGCATTTTGTGGATGGTATAATCAAGAAACATATCATCACCCTCACCAATTATGCTCAACTGATTTAAGTACAACCATTTGATTGTTAATAATTTTTAAATTAAGGGAGTACTTTTCAAAATATAATTGTTGAATTATTGATTTTTTATATATATAATAGTATAAGCCTTTTATGGATGGTATAATTAAGAAATACACCCTCACCTACATCAATAATGCTCGATTGATTGAACTACAACCCTTTGGTTGTTAATCATATTTAAAGGAATGAATTATTTCTCAAAATAAAATTGTTGGATTATTGAATTAGTATATATAATAGTAAGCTTTCCATATTCAGAAAAGCTCATATACATATACATATACATATACATATACATATACATATGCATATGCATATGCACATATACTTATCCATATCCATATGCATATATGCGCATATGCATATGCATATGCATATACATATACATAAAGGTTTACTTGGTTTAAATGAAGGAAAGGTTGACAAATTTACGGTGATCTCTTGGTGACCACACTACAATTAGGACAATGATCTCAAACACATTTTTTACCATTCTCTTATTGATTGTGCCCAATTGAGTATGTCTTGCTTATGTATGGAAATGGCATTTTGGAGCTTTCCACCGACAATGTAATTGAGTTAAAGATTTTTATTTAATTTTGAGCATTTTGTGGATGGTATAATCAAGAAACATATCACCACCCTCACCAATTATGCTGAACTGATTTAAGTACAACTGTTTGATTGTTAATAATTTTTAAATTAAGGAAGTACTTTTTGAAATAGAATTGTTGAATTATTAATTTTTTATATTTATAATAGTATAAGCCTTTTATGGATGGTATAATTAAGAGACACACCATCACCTACATCAATTATGCTCGATTGATTGAACTACAACCCTTTCGTTGTTAATAATATTTAATGGAATGAATTAATTCTCAAAATAAAATTGTTGGATTATTGAACTAGCGTATATAATAGTAATCTTTCTATATTCATAAAAGATTATATACATATACATATACATATACATATACATATGCATATGCATATGCATATTCATATACATATCCATATGTATATGTGCATATGCATATGCATTTTCATATACATATACATATACATAAAGGTTTACATGGTTTAAATGAAGGAAAGGTTGACCAATTTATGGTGATCTCTTGGTGACCACACCACAATTAGGACAATGATCTCAAACACATTTTTTACCGTTCTCTTGGTGATTGTGCCCAATTGAGTATGTCTTGCTTACGTATGAAAATGGCATTTTGGAGCTTTCCACTAACAATGTATTTGAGGTAAAGATTTTCATTTAATTTTGAGCATTTTGTGGATGGTATAATCAAGAAACATAACATCACCCTCACCAATTATGCTCTACTGATTTAAGTACAACCATTTGATTGTTAATAATTTTTAAATTAAGGGAGTACTTTTAAAAATAGAATTGTAGAATTATTGATTTTTTATATATATAATATTATAAGCCTTTTATGGACGGTATAATTAAGAAACACGCCATCAACTACACCAATTATGCTCGATTGATTGAACTACAACCCTTTCGTTGTTAATAATAATTAAAGGAATTAATTACTTCTCAAAATAAAATTGTTGGATTATTGAATTAGTATATATAATAGTAAGCTTTGTATTTTCATAAAAGATCATATACATATACATATACATATACATATACATATACATATACATATACATATACATATGCATATGCATATATGCATATGCATATACATATACATAAAGGTTTACTTGGTTTAAATGAAGGAATGGTTGACAAATATACGGTGATCTCTTGGTGACCACACCACAATTAGGACAATGATCTCAAACACATTTTATACCATTCTATTGGTGATTGTGCCCAATTGAGTATGTCTTGCTTATGTATGAAAATAGCAGTTTGCAGCTTTCCACCGACGATGTATTTGAGTAAAAGATTTTCATTTAATTTTGAGCATTTTGTGGATGGTATAATCAAGAAACATATCATCACCCTCACCAATTATGATGAACTGATTTAAGTACAACCATTTGATTGTTAATAATTTTTAAATTAAGGGAGTAATTTTCCAAATAGAATTGTTGAATTATTGATTTTTTATATATATAATAGTATAAGCCTTTTATGGATGGTATAATTAAGAAACATGCCATCACCTACACCAATTATGCTTGATTGATTGAACTACAACCCTTTGGTTGTTAATAATATTTAAAGGAATGAATTACTTCTCAAAATAAAATTGTTGGATTATTGAATGCCTGGTGTATAGATAGCATCTGGAAAAGTAATGAAACTCAGATTTTGAAGCCATTTCCTAATTTTCATGAACTTGTGAGTGTTTTACTTGGTATAATTCATATGATAGCATTTTTAGGGCATTTATTTCAACATTGAATACCTTTGTGAATGCTTTGAAGTCACTACTATATTATTAAATTGATTTACTGCTAACTGTCCCATAATTTTGTTACTTTTTCCTTTAACAGTAAAATGAAAAAGTAACAAAATTATGGGAAAGTCAATAATAAATCAATTTTATAATCTAGTAGTGACTTCAAAGAATTCACAGAGGTATTCAATGTTGAAATCAATTCCCTAAAAATGCTATCATATGAATTATACCAAGTAAAACCCTCACAAGTTCATGAAAATCAAGAAATGGCCTCAAAATCCGAGTTTCATTACTTTTCCAAATGCTGACCATACACCAAGCATTCACCATGTCGTATATTGAATTAAAATGACTTTAAAAACCTTCCTCTATGACTGTTCAACCAACTTATTGTTGGTTACATAGTTTATTTAGCACAAAAACACTTAAAATTAGTTTCCCACCTAATTCTTCCTAACCGTTGGAATTCAAATGTTTGAATTTGGCAACATATTAAAATTGCATTACCATCTTGAAATAAACATTGGAATTTATGGATTTTCATCGCTATTGCCTATTTAGATGCATCTAAACCCTCCTAGATCCCTTTTTGGGTGTTTTGACCTAATATCCAACATTTTACAACTTTGAGGATAGATTGACAAATTTTTTACATTTTTGTGCCTCAAAGGCCATTATCGGTTTTAAGACCTCATAGTTGTTATTGTAGACATTTATTGATTTTTTAAATTCCTCCTTGGCCTCTGATGGCTTCATGGTTTCATTGGATTGCTTGGGTGCCCCTGCACCATACACCCTACCTTGAAAAAGACTCTTGTCCCAAGAAGTCATCCATGTCCTTCCTTTGGTTTTGCTTGCTATTATCTGACATTTAGGAACTAGATAGTCCCCCAAAGTGATTTTATTCTTCTTATGATCATCTGCATTCACACACCAATCATTAGAAATAAAAAACTTTATGATTTGGCTGCTCCAAACCATTGGTGTTCTTGTTTGACGTTGCTGTTAGGAATGCCTTCTTCCCTCTGTCTTGAGGCATCTACAACTTATCAAACATGTTCCCCCTTTGTTGTCCAATGATAGGGCATTGTACTGAACCCACTTGTACATGTTTGAGATCCCAACCTTCTCTATGAACCGGACTGTCATACTGCTGCAAATCAGTCCTCTTTGTACCCTGCCTTTGAACATAAAACTTATCACCAAAATGCATAACAATATTGTCTTTTCTTCCTTGAATCAATGGGATTAAATTATATGTCATCTTACCCTTATGAACCAAATAGGTGTTTGTGTAACCATCATGTATAATTCTTCTAGAATATTGCCAAGGTCTGCCCAAAATTAAATGACCACAACTCATATTCATGACATCACATAAAATGCTATCAACATACTTACAAATGGAGAAATTTATGACTACTTGATCCTTTACCAACATATTCTAACCTTGACTAACCCATGTAGAAAAATATGGCTTACGATGTGCAAGGGTTTTTAAATTCAACTTTTTGACTACTTCATAAGCAACAAAATTGTGACAAGCCCTCGAATCAACAATCAAATTGCATACCTTGCCATGGATTAAACAATTTGTCATGAGGATCCTCTCTTTCTATGATTGTTGTAGTTTCCCCATGAGTAATAACTCTCCTTCCTCTGGAAATTCCAAGATAGGTTCTTGTTCTTCTCCTTTTGTGTCTTCTTGTGTCAAGTTTACCCTCCTATTTTTCTTATCTTCACTCCATTTAGGACATTTGAATGATGGCTGCCCTAGTTCATTACAATTATAACACCTAAATGCACCTCTTCCTTGACCAAATCCTCTTCCTCCTCTCTAATTGTATCCACCCCTTGATTCTGAAAATGATTCCTTTCCCTTGTCCTCATTGCTTGGTCCTTGACCTCTTCCACATCTTCCTCTATTTGAGTTACCTCCTCTTCCTAACCTTTCTTGTCTCCTCTTCACCTTTTCTTCTACTATAATAGCGAATTGAAAACATTCACCAATGGTCCTTGGCACTTGTAGACCAATCTCATCTTACAAATGATACTTCAAGCCATTGACATATCTGGCTACCTTCTCATCTTCTTCCTCATATCCTACTCTAATACTCAATGCTCCCAAATTACAATTTTTTGTTCATGTTAATCTCTCTTGAATAAAGAATATACTTAGTTCATTAACATCTCCTTTCTAGTAATGTTAGTTCTCCAATCACTAAATTTTGAGTAGGAAAGATTAGGGAGAAGGCTGTTGAAGCCATACATTAATGAATTGAATTGTCAAGGAGGGGGGTAAAATGAAATGTACCACCACCATGAGTGCCAATGGTTTTGTGATGTACATACTCCATTCCCAGTAGTATGGTTAATAACTTTTTCTACCTTCATGCTTGAGTAAGATTTGATGCATAAAATCATTCTTGTTGATGTTTTTTGATGTGACTATGCAGGTAGATGGAAGAAAGTCAATAATAACAGGTATCAAAGTTGAATTAAATCCTACCCTACTGACATAAAAATGTTTAAAGTTGTGAGAGGGGAATTTAAACTAGTAGTAATGCCTCTATAGTCACATGATATGCAAAATATTTCTGCTCTCTCATCCTTGCATGTTGATATCTATTTCTAGCAAACCGCTTGGCACAAGACCTAATTTGATACACGAGTTTTATACTCCAAAGCTACAGTCAAGTGGAAATTCCTTTTCAACCCCCATAAAACTTGTTTAAAAGCATCTAAGAATGAAATGGTCTCTATCTCTTAATACATTGTCTATATAGTATATACTCACCCAAAATCTAAATATTACAAAAACACCAAAGCAAATCCAATCTAGTTCCAAATGAACCTATACAATGAGTACCCCTTCAAAGCAATAGTAGCATACAAGCACTAGTAAAAATATTTCTTAGAAATACAATAAAAAAAATAACAGATGCCCTCTCATACAGTTCATATTCATTTCCTTAAGATTAAACAAACTTTTGTTCAAATAAGGAAGTAGCTGTGGTATCATAGTAAAGGCATACAATAAAGAATACATGTGTAGTATCTGAAAGTAACTTCAACATGCTTCCCCAAGCTTGAAATACAAATTCATAGAACTGCACAACTATTACATAAGTTTTCACTTTCTGCCTTTTCAGCTTTCAAAAATCTGAACGTAATAACTTATGCTTTTAAGGTTTTGTAGGAAACATATAGGTTGTGATTTTCACATTGCCATACTAGACTATAATGAAGCTGCACTACTTTGAAGGGTTGCTTCTATGGATTTACTACTAAAACCAATCTTTGTACATTGTGATTACCAACACTTCATATTCTCCAAAGAAAAAGAACATGTATATTGGTATTATCTTTCATATTTTCATGCTTTATAGGTCTCCAAGATTCATTGGCACGTGCAACTGGTGACTGTTGGTATGATATTGGTCATGTATCAGACCTAGTGCAGCATCAAGGATAGATTTGAAGTTGTAAGTGCAAGATAGACCCCCTTGGTGTTTGGAGGAAGGTAGTGAGCGGTGCAGAGGGTTAGTTCAGACCCTTTACAAGCTATTGTGTCCCTTGGGTAGGGAAAATCATCAAGAACTTTACGGCTATCCCTAGATAGTGTGTGGCTGTCCTAGTGAATAAATGAAGACTGAGTTTTTGGGAGTATGATTAAATGAATAATCTTATTATGTGATGGACATCTGAGATAGGGTTGTAGTGATCCTTGGAAACTTTTAAAGGGGTTTGGAGGCCCTAATAAGTGGAAACAAATCATATCTTGCCAATTGTCCTAAGTGACTTGGTTGCCACAGTCATTGTTGTCAATCATCTGTCAATCCTCCCAACAATATTATACAACCTTCATGCATTACCAAACATTCTCAAAATAATGTTACACAACCTTCACTAGAATTTTTCACTTGAGAAGGTCTCTCACCAATGAATTTAGGGATTCTTGGACTATTAAGGTTTAACAATTTTTTGATAGTTTTTGAAATAAATTCCTACAATCCTTTGTGTAGAAATAACAACGTTCTATATGTCCATGCATCAATGAGAGAGGTTTAGGATTTTCATTTAGCAACATGATTGATAGAGATACCAAGAATGAAATTGCAAGGATGATCTAATATTTATGAATGAAATTGCAAATCAATCTAAGTTACATGTTTGATATCTTACTTATATCATGGCAACATAAAATGTATATATGCACTCAACATACCTCTTTGCTTGTTTATCCCTTGGTCAAGGCCGCATACCCCCTTACACTTGAATATTGTTTCCACCCTCATGATTACTTGAAGTCCATTCTCAAATCACACTAAATGTCAATAGTTAGTGCAAAAATAGTGACCATAGCCAAGGAAGCCCAAATTTACTCATACTCAACATAATAAGAATTATCTAAATCATCTAGACCATTATTCATAACATAACCTCTTTTTCACATCATGGAAGGCCAAAATTATAAGGATCACGCTTCTTAGAAGGAGCCATTGTTCAAAGCCACCAAACTATCAAAAAGAGTAGAAGCTATTAGGCTCATACAATTTTAGGACATATAAAGAGTTGAATCAAAAGCAAGATCATGAAGCATACAATAGAGAGGTATTCATGGAATAGACATCGGAAAACATCTCATTCATGAAGTAACAAAATGCTAAAGAAAATGACAAGTAATAAAAAAACTTACAAGGATGAGGTATATTCATAACTTTTGCAGTCTCACCTTGGATGTGAACACTAGAAGCAACTCATATTGTTCGTGTATAGACAAGACAATATGGGAGTTCATTATACCAAGCAACATGTGGTGTTGTTGTTCGTGTTGGCTCTATTGGACCCTACAATTAAGATTCAATATACATTATTCAATAAGATTAACTATGCAACATAATGAAATATTGAAAAGTGTGTTATCTTGTTGAGCTTTGCTTGGTTTTGAGAATAGTTTAATATTCTCTACTGAACAGGGCCAACCACATGAAGGTGGAAGCTCATTTGGCCCCTCCCCCCCCCCTAACATCACTCTAAATTCCCCATTAACATCTTATAACATTCATTCATTCATTCTTTCTACCATTAATAAAATATAGCATTCATTCATTAATATCACATAATGTTCATTAACACATAACATTGATTAACATTAATTAACATGCAACATTCTTCAATATTAATTAACACATATCATTCATAACCATTAATTAGCACATAATTACATTCACTAACACATAAAAATCAGTCATTATCAAATAAGTTAGATTACAATCATTTCTTTTTTTGTTTTTTCTTTGAAGCTATGAAAATACTAAGTGGAGCATCGGTTTCTTCATCATTTCCCCCCTCTACAGATGTTTCGCCAACTGCTCATGATCTCGATGTATGCCTAGTCCTATACTGAGGATGAGGACACTGAAGTGAAGGGGGGTCCTCTGCAATAACAAAGAAATTGGTTAAATTAAAAAAAATAAAAATTATTGTTACAAGTATTTCATTAATTTAGAGAACATAACTGTTGCGCTCTTTACTTGATGGGACCACATCATTTTGTGTAGCCTCAACCTCAACATGTTGAATACCCTCTAGATCATCTGGAGTTGAAATACTAAAGGTTACATTAATTTTGAACAAAAATTGCAATTATATTTTTTTAAAGGAATAACAATGGTCCTCTTTACCTGAGTGGGGAACATCATGTTCCTAATGTTGTGTACCCAGATCATGCTCCACTTGGTCACCACCAACTACATGCTCTAAAATATTAACAAAAAAGGTTACATTAATTACTACTCTAATTACAAATTAAGATGTTTAATTGTATTAATAGCTAAATAAATAAATTTGAATAGAAAATGAATACCTCCACTACTAGGATGCACATCCAGACCTTCATGTGTAGGTGGTGTTTCACGATTAGCAGGCTGCATTCCAATGTCATGCACATTGTTATCATTGCTTGCTTATTTAAACAAATATAGTCACTTTATGAACTCAACATCAATTAGATTATTGGTAAAGTATTCAATTTGAAACTGATGCTCTACAAAATGAACAATGTTAGACTAAAATCTGTGGTGGTATAACACACAAAAACACAAGAAACAAAGACAAACGTTAGTGTTAATCAACCGAAAAGAACTAGTCTAAGCAGGCATACCAAAAGCGACACTAAAAATACGATACAATATTTATCTATGGAAGCAAATACAACAAGGCATCTCCAAATGCCTTCTACTATACTCTTAGCTCCATCCCCCTTGTTCCTCTCCTCTCCAAGTTCCAAATTAGTGTAGCTCTCAACAACTTTTTGCACTATGGATGCCTTTTGAAGATTCAAGATTGAAATGATGATTAATCTAAAATGTTATGCGAATGTGAACAAGAGATAAAATAAGAGATTATCTTATTAGCTAGTGTTTATTTTAAAACAAAGAGTGAATTTGATTGATTATCTAATGCTCTCTAAAAATGACTATAAAGTAAATTCATACAAGTTTTCAAGATCTGGATTATGAAGAAATGAGCTCTATTTATAGGTAAAATGGAGCAATGGATGGTTGAGATTGAGTAATCTCAACAAGGACCAGGATTGAATCATATTCAATCCATGTGAGGTCTTTCAACCCAATCCCAAGATGACAAGTGTCAACATGAGATGGGTTGAGAGGAGAGGGAAGAAACATTAAATGTTTGACATGACCTGAGGGTTAACTTGGGAGTTAAGGTTAAGGTTTGGTTGGGTGAATAAATTTATTATCCAAAGGATAATGCTTTTATCCAATGGATAAATTCTTGTGCAAAGGTTAAAGGGATAACTATGGTCAAAGCAATAAATGCTTTAGGAGACACATGGGTTACATGAGGGGTGAGTTAGGGGTCAAAGTCCCTAACCATGGGTGCAAGCGAATTTAACCATAAATGGTCATGTAAGAGCCATTAGTGGTTTGGAAGACTCTAGAGGTTAAATTGTTGAACACACAAAGCATTAATTTCTTTTCAAAGACTTTGGAGTCTTTGAGAAGTGACTTCAAGTTGCTTAGGAATGTGACAATATTTAGGGGTGGATTAGGCTAATTAGGAAGGGGTTTGAAGAATCTAGAAGGGGGTTAGCATTGCAAGTGGATTTGGTGTGTGAGGAAAAATAGGATTTAATTTAAAATAAATTAATTTATTTTAACTTTTGGTTGCAACTTGCATTTGTAGGAAAATGCAAGTGGGGGGGGGGTGAATGATTTAAATAAATGTTTTTAATTATTTATTTAAAAGAGGAAAAGAGAGATTTTAAATTGAATAAATAGGATTTATTCATTTAATTGATTTGTGAATTTGGTTTAATGAATTAATTAAAATAAATTGAATAATTTATTGAATTAATAGAAGAATGTTTGAAGATGAATTAATTAAATATTTATTTAATTAATTGATGGCTAGTGGATTTTTAATCAAATAAATAACAAATATTCATTTAATTAAACTGGACAGATTTATGTGACTACATTTGCCCCTCTTTAAGACAGTGCAGTTTATCACGTCATTTCAAAGAAAGAAAAATAGGTGTGAAGAAATATGCCCCATAAATGTTAATTTAGTGGGTGGTATGCCCCCTCGAGAGATGGGCCGAATTTTTTTGAAAAATCGGGCGATCTCTCAAAAAAGAATGAAAATTGGGAGGGTGATAGAAGAGAAGAATTTAGCAATACTGGTAAAAAAATAGAAGAAATCAAAGATAATATGAAGAAATAGGAGGCTCGGGAAGTTCATGTGGACCACGACGGTGAGCAGGGTAAAATTAGGGTTACGACGAAGGGTATATATGGGGAGGAAGGGGTGAAAACAGGGTCATTTGCATTCGCATCCATAGAGAAATGTGAGCTCTGGGAGAGACCATTTGGAAGAGAAAGGAGAAATCAAGATGTCGGTTCCCATAGCAGAGCACTGATTAGAGTGAGTTTGTCGATTGCAACGGCCACACAACTACAGACTAGCAGTACATGAATTTGAATTTTTGAATTTCATGCATTTTCGATAGGTTTTTTATCAGGTCTAGGTTGAGTCAAGACAATAGCGCTAAAACTATGTTTTGGCACTTTTGTCAATTAAAGTAGCGCTATTGTGCCACTATAGCACTATTGCATAGTAGTTTTAGCGCTTTTGTCAAGTCTAGCGCTATTGTATAGTCGATTTAGCACTATTGCTCTATTAGCGCTATTGAGTAGTTGATTGAGTGTTGTTGTTGTGATGTTGTGCTATTGCATAGTCAGTATAGCGTTGTTGTTGGTTTAGCGCTATTGGGTAGTGGATTTAGTGCTTTTGTCAACCCTTTAGCACTTTTGTGTGTAGAATAGCGCTTTTGTTAGGAAAATAAATGCCCCAGTGTGTGTGAACAAGAATCTTCGGATGCCAATGATGGATGGATGGAGATGTGAGGTGAGAGTTGTTTTGAATCATAGTAGTCCTGATCAGACTTAGGTCATTAGGATAAATGCCTGTTGTAGTCTAGGTGTGCCATGATTTCAAACCTGTTGAGACCCGAAGATACTTGATCAAAGTATCCATTGATAGTCTAGGTTTAAACTTAAGAAAGTTTGAAACAAAACAACTAATGATGATGGTTGATGGACATGTGTAGGAGGATCTTCACGTCTTAAAGATGCGCGAGAGGCATCCCACCACACAGGTGTTGCGCGATCAATTGACAGAGGCTGAGGTGGATTGCAGCGATAGGCCTGTATGATGTTATGTATATGCCCATGATTTGGATGAACTGCAGGTTGATCACAGCATTGGCAGAGCGATGGCATAGTGAGACATGCTCGTTTCACTTGGCGCAGGGAGAGATGACAGTTACACTTGAGGATGTATGGCACATCCTACACATTCCTATTCAAGGAGAGTTGATGACCTATGACTGAGCTTGGAGGACAACTGTAGTGCAAAGATTCTTTGGGGGGTAGCAGCAGTGCAGAGATTCTTTGACAAAGGCCGAGGTGGATTGCATTGCAGCGACAGGCCTGTATGATGTTCTGTATATGCCAGTGATTCGGACAAATCATGGGTTGATCACAGCATTGGCAGAGCGATGACATAGTGAGACATGCTCATTTCACTTGGCGTGGGGAGAGATGACAGTTAGACTTGAGGATGTATGGCGCATCCTGCACATTCCTATTCGAGGAGAGTTGGTGACCTATGATTGAGCTTGGGGAACAACAGCAGTGCAGAGATTATTTGAGGAGGATGCCTTCATTGATGATGGATTGATAGCTTGGGAGGATATAGCAGCATTATATGAGCCATTAATAGCAGTGTTGGCAGGGATTGTTGGGGGACTGCTATGTCCAGATCGACGATCGCATGGACTTGCCATTGATTGGGGTTAGGTGATTGAGTAGATGATGATAGAGGGGACCTGGTTTGCATGGGGACTGTGAGTGCTATCACACTTATATTGAGATCTCCATTAGGTATCTTACTGAGGGGTGGGCTCATTGGGAGTAGGGATCGTGCTGCTACACATTTGGGCATGGGAGCACTTACCTATGTCCCAACAAGTTAGTCTGAGATTCCAAGTTGTGGACCAGCCATATGTATTGAGTGTGATCCATGGGAGGATGATGCATAGGTGTTATCGTATGTGCTTATGACATGATACATCATTGGTAGGACAACCTACAATGTGGAGAGACTACTTCTGGGTAGAGTTCTGAGACACTTTGGGCAACGACAGGGATTGCCTAGTGGATTAGGAGTGTATGCGAGGGTGGTTTGAGAGAGGTACTTGTGGGGACCAGTGTTACCCTATGATCAGGCTTTGGTAGAGTTCCGCACATTATAGGTGAGACCATGGCATGTGAGGCCGGGGGTGGTAGATGCAAGGGTGTCAGAGGAGTACACGCAGTGCAGTGTGACACATCCGATTCCTTGGATATCAGATCCAATAGAGCTAATCCCAGATTTTGAGGAGGATAGGGGACATAAATGGAGGAGGAGAGGAGGTTGCGTTGGTGGATGAGGGAGAGGAGATGGTGGTGGTGGTGATGGGGGAGAAGGAGGGGGTGGCTTTGGAGGTGGAGGTGGGGGTGGATTCGGAGGTGGAGTTGGGGGTGGTGGATGCTTACAATGGAGAGGGAGAGGTGGGAAGCCTTTGCGGTTATCTCAGGGACCTTTGATGTAGGGAGGCATGAGATTAGGTGGCAGGGATGCTGGTGAGGGATAGGTACATATAGAGATAGGGGAGGTAGCCACTATAGAGTCACCGATGGATATGGGGGAGGGAGCGATAGGGGGTGGAGATCTGCAAGATCATATGATAGTATTTTTGTAGACTTGCATAGAGGATTTGGAGGTAGAGGTGGTCGCTACATGTGCATCTATTTTCCCGAGAGTCAGAGCTGACCATAGTGCTGCGGGAGAGAGATTAGGCCATTGAAAGGGTGATCCAGTTATAGGAGAGAGTGAGGGCCTTGAAGGGAGTACAAGGACATGGGTCGTCGACTGATTCCCTAGCAAGGGAGTTGCAGAGAGTAGGTGTAGAGGTTGATTACTGGCAGGGCTTGTATGAGCAGGAGGTGCCATCTAGTTGACGAGCACTGAGTTATTCACAGATGCGTCGGGAGATATCAGAGTGGTCTTAGAGGATGTAGAGCAGTGGGGGTGTGATGGTTCCTATACGGAGAGATAGATTAGGTGATGCAGGGGGGTGTGGGGGAGCAGGTGGTGATGGTGGTACAGCATCTGGTTAGAGTGGCATCTGAGAGGGCATTTTTGTATGCTTTTACATTGTCATTTTGGACTATGTCTTGGATGGCTCTTGGTAGCCGATATTTTGGACTTCATTGTACTCTGATACATGTATGTTTTTGGTGATATGATATGATATATATAAGGAGATCCATACTTTGTGATGATATGCATGTTGATATGTATGGATTTTATGCTGGATGATGATCTTATGATTTATGCTTAGATGGATACTTGTACTTGCTATATGTATGCATTGATGAGATGATTTCTATATGCATGTTTTATAATGATTTATTCCTACATGATGTCTATATGCATGTTTTATGATTGTGATGCTAACATGTGGATGCAGGTGGATGTGCATGATTTGTGGATGTAATGATTTATGTAATGTAATGCCATGATGATTATGTATGCATATGATGAGATAGATAGTATCTTGTACTTTATGGAAAATTGATGATGAGATAATGCAATGATGTTGATTATTTTTAAAATGTAATGAATGAATGATTTATGTAAATGCATCTAGATGGTTTTTAGTTGAATGTGATATGGATAAACAAATGTAACGTACAAATGTTTATATAATGATTTCTAAATGAAGGCATATGTATAATGTATAAACCAATGTTAATACAAATGATTTTATGTTATGATCTAAATGGCGAAAAATATGATGAATTGAAATGATAATGTAATGTATGCAACTCCTGGGTAATGAATAACTGCACCTTTATGCAATTAAAAGGATAATGAATGTATTTTTAATGAATCTTAAATGGTACTAAATGAATGCACTTGTAATGGCTAATCATAGTAGTAAATGCAAATAAGGACAATTTTATAATATAAATAAATCTAAATGTCATGATTGTGCAATGATGAAATGATATAATGATACTAATGCAAGTAAATGAGAATGTACTTATATATAAAATGTAACTAAATGATATTAAATGCACGCTAATGATGATTTTAAGATTTTAATAAACCTATATGCAAGTACATGATAATGAACTAGGCTTTATGCAAATGCAACTAAATGTAATGAAATGATGATGTGATTATGATAGATGAATGCAAGGTTGTTTAGACCTTGCATGATGCACTGATGATGTATCAGAGAACTCTGTCATGATTTTATCCAAGATCAACTCAATTTTCATATAACTCCTCATATTAATCTTGCTCACACTTGCATACAAAACCATGCATATGAATAATGAATGATTAAATGGATGGGTGATATGCAATGGAATGCAATATAAATAGATGAGATGGAATGATGATCCATAGTGCTTTAATTTCATCATTGAGCATGATAATATCGAATTGGGATGAGGTAGTAGGAACCAAGGATGGATCATTGTACCTGCAAGCAAACAACATATATAAAGAACAAAGAATATGGACCCTCGATAATGGTTCATGCTCATATGGTCGAGGTATATGTTGTAGTCAGCAAGCCGTAGTGATCCATGACTGCATTTTGCATATGATCACGTAACTTAGTGAACTTCGCATGTAGACACCATTAGTACATGCCCCAGAACTTCATCGGAATAATTCATAGAAGACATACAAATAATGCTTAGGAATCATCCCGACCACTCTAATCACTTGTGGATATCTTGGAGTAGCATAGGAACCTGATATATATAAATGAATGAGTAACCTACAAATTAACCAAGTATTTGATAGCTTAAATAAAATTTTCTTGTCAAAGAAAATGTCATTTTGTCTTTGTTTTGGTAAGGAAGGATGCATCCTTGGTAAGACAGTTTGTGTGTTGATGTTGATTGTTTGGTCAATTTGATAAGTGATCATCATGTGAGTATTTTTCAATGCTTGTTTGGTATCTTCTCAGATGAGTATGTACAAGGTGTGGCCATGTTTTTGATCGATTTTTGATGTTTTCTGATGTTTTTGGATTTTGTGATTTTGAATGTTCTTGGTATTTTGTAATTGTTTTGAATGTTTTTGGATTTTGTGAGACAGTTTTGAATGAAGAACCCAACGAATCATAAGTCATGCAGAATCTACTTCCATCAATAGGTTAAGGGTGTTGCCCCCAGTGTAGGCATGACTATATATAAAAAAAGCGGGATGCAAGACACATGAAGTACTATCTTTGATTGCAGATCAATAACAAGCCATAGCTTTGACGAAGGGATGAATGGATGTAATGAATGTGATCGTAACAAGTCTAAAAGACAATGGAGCCATATCCTTTACGAGTGGTGCCTGTTTGCCAGGTTTTTAACATCGCACTTACCCAAGGTGCCACCGAAGTGGTTGTTCACCGTTTGGATGCATGATTTTTCTTTACTATTTGGATGTTTTTGTATTTTCTTCAGGACATTTTTCTGAATGTTTTTGGTATTTTTCTAGTATGTATGGGAGCCTGATTCCTTGTATAGCTTTTACGTATAAAACTATTTGAGGTGCATGCTGTTGATTGGATCTACTAGCAGTTCTCCTTCTGAAGTAGCCAACTAATATGTCTCGGACCCAAATACAATAGTGATAACATATGGACCCAGCCAGTTTGATTCAAATTTTCCCTGATGTTCTCTATTGGGTTGGTTATGAGGAATCTCTCTAAGAACAAGATCACTGACCTCAAATGTGCAAGGTCTAACTCAATGATTATAGCTCCTACTCATGCACTGCTAGTAGGCTTTGAGGTGATTGTATGCAGCTTGTTGTTTCTCATCCAGTAGTTCTAAATCTTGAAGATGTGATATGTAAGGAAGTTAAGTAGCGGAAACAACTTCCTACACTAACCTTGAGAGGAGGGTAATGCAAAACTTTTTCAGATCGTTACAACAGTTATAGAAAATAGAAATAGATATAATAGCATTCATACCACAACACAGTGATTTACGTGGGAAAACCCTTTCAGGAGAAAAACCCCACACTCCAAAAGCAGCTCAATATTTTATTCAGCAATCAAGAACAGATTACAACATACTTGCAGAGCAAGCTCTTTGCAGGAGTACCACTAATCAGAGATTCAGAGGCAACTCAATAGCCATAAGACTCTCTTACACACAACCTCTATCTTACACACCTCATAAATAGGAGATACAATACAAGAAACCGTCAAACGGTATTACAAAACCATGGGCTAAAACCACCCAATAAGGTGTAGCCGACCTTATCTCCTTTCTAGATGCCCTATGACATGTTAAAGCACACATCAACACGTGTCGCTCCCTTTTATAGCTCATTTATGTATCCGATACAAATTATTTTTCCTATTTTAGGAGTACAAACTTCCGGAGGCCATAACTTGAGAACCGGGTGTCTGATTGATGAACCGTTTGAAGCGTCGGAAAGCTCGCGAAGTGCTCTATCACCTTGTAACCCACTGCGCCAGTTACGGCCACTTTTCAGGGCATTTCGGAGCCTCTAAAGCCTCCAAAATTAAGTTTAAACATTTTATCGCACCCCTCCAAGACGAAAACTTTAATATCTTCAAAACTAGCTGTGACCTTGCGATGCAACTTTACTGGAATGCTTATCTAGCCAACCAGAAGCTTCAGGGAGAGTTTCGCACCATTTCATGCTCAAATGAAAAATTACTATAAATAGTAACCTCGCATAAATGCAAGGTTGAGACACCATTTTCCCCAACAAATCTCCCACTTGTTGAACACCTTGCAGGAGTGGAAGGGAATGTCAACACAATGAATCAATTGCTAGGGGCCATAAGGCCCATAGACTCTGAACACCATCTGAACTTCTCTATGCTCACAGCCTTAGTTAAAGCATCTGCAACATTCATCAAAGTTTCCACCTTAACCAGCTTCACCCTACCATCTTCGACCATATCTCTAACAAAATGATACTGAACATCAATATTTTTGGTCCGGGCATAAAATGTCGGGTTCTTAGCTAGGCTAATTGCACTCTGACTGTCATAGTAAACTGTCACTGTACCTTGTTTTATTTCAATATCCGAACATAGTCTCTTAAGCCAAATGGCCTCTTTACAAGCATGAGTAGCTGCCATATACTCAGCTTCAGTAGTGGATAAACCAACCACAGCCTGTTGCTTACTCATCCAACTAATTGCACCACCAAACAAAGTAAACACATAAGCATTGGTGGATCTTCTGCTATCAATATCACCTGCCCAATCTGAATCCACATAACCATGGATATCAAGGGAAGTCATGTCTCCAAGTAAATTACCATGATAACACAAAGAATACTCTGAAGTACCCTTCAAATATCTGAAGACTCTTTTGACTGCATCCCAATGAACTCTACCAGGATTAGACATATATCTAGAAAGTACTCCCACTGCTTGGGCAATGTCTGGTCTAGTACAGACCATAGCATACATCAAGCTTCCAACCGCACTCTGGTAAGGCACTCTGCTCATGTCTTCCATCTCCAATGGGGATGTAGGACAATCTGAAACAGATAGTTTCGTTCCAACTGTAAAAGGAACACTCAATGGTCTACAATTCTGCATGTTGAATCTCTGTAGCACTGAATTCACATACTTACTCTGGCCTAGCCATAGCTTTCTGTTCACCCTATCTCTTCTAATTTCCATCCCAAGAATGTGCTTTGCTGCACCAAGATCTTTCATTTCAAATTTAGCAGCGAGCTGAGACTTCAGTTCTGAAATCATACCTTTCCCTTTACCAATGAATAACATATCATCAACATACAATGCAATGAATAAGAAATGATCACCATCAGATTTATAATAAACACAGTGATCTGATTTAGAACGTTCAAATCCCAAACTCAACACATATGTATCAAATTTCTGGTACCACATCCTAGGACTTTGTTTGAGGCCATACAAAGATTTCTTCAACTTACAGACCAAATTACTTTTGCCTTTCACCACATAGTGCTCCGGTTGTGTCATATAAATATCTTCCTCCAAATCACCATGAAGGAAAGTAGTTTTCACATCCATTTGCTCAACCTCTAAATCATAAGCAGTAGCAATAGAAAGCAAAAATCTAATGGACGTCATTTTTGCAACAGGAGAAAATATCTCACCGTAATCAACACCCTCAACCTGAGAGTAGCCTTTTGCAACCAACCTTGCTTTATACTTCTCAATGTTTCCATTTGAACCAGTCTTTTTCTTGAACACCCATTTACAACCAATAGGTTTTCATCCTTCAGGAAATGGTACAAGATCCCATGTATCATTCTTTTTCAAAGCTGCTATTTCTTCCTCCATAGCAATCTTCCAGGATTCTGCATCATTCATACCTAATGCCTCTTCTATAGATTTCGGTTCATCCACACTAGTATTCAGAGCAAAAATACATCTCCAATCATTAGGTGAATACCTTTCAGGTGGTTGTCTATGTCTTGTAGACCTTCGAACAAGCTGAGTTGGAGGTTCTTCCTCCTCTTCTGAAGATTCAGAGCTAGACGAGCTCTCCTCAACTTCTTGCCTATCTAGACGTCTCGATTCAACTCTTTCAGGTGTAGAAGGAAGTTGAATCACATCTTCTTTTTTAGTCTATTCTGGCTACAATGTAACAGAAGGAGACTTAATTTCTCTAAAAATAACACTTCTACTATGAATTACCTTTTGTGCAACAGGGTCCCAAAGCTTGTATCCTTTCACACCATAACTATACCCGATGAAGATACATTTCACAACCTTGTTCTCCAACTTTGTTCGCTTCTCCTTTGGCACATGTGCATATGCCTCGCAACCAAAAACTCTAAGATGTCTCAATGAAGGCTTGTGACCTGACCATGCTTCCATAGGCATTTTATCAACAAGAGCTGATGTAGGAGACCTGTTAATCAGGTAGCAAGCAGTGGCAATAGCTTCAGCCCAAAACTTTTGTTCGAGACCAGCACCACTCAACATACTCCTAGCCTTCTCCATCAGTGTCCTGTTCATTCTTTCTGCAACTCCATTCTGCTGTGGAGAATACGGAGTTGTCTTTTGCCTGTTAATTCCACAGTCTTTATAGAATCTATCAAAATCATTAGAGCAAAACTCACCGCCATTATCAGTTCTCAAACATTTTATTTTTTTTCCAGTCTGCAACTCAACCATTGCTTTAAATTCTTTAAAACGACTAAAAACTTCAGATTTACTCTTTAGAAAATAAACCCATGTCCTTCTACTAAAATCATCAATAAATGAAACATAATATGTGGATTTTCCAATCGAAGAGACATCTACTGGACCAAACACATCAGAATGGATAAGATCCAAAACACCACAAGTTTTATGAGAACTCGAGTAAAACTGAACGCGGTTTTGTTTTCCATAAATGCAATGCTCACAGAAATCAAAGTCAAGATTACAGTCATTCAAACCTTCAACAAGGTTTTTATTTTTCAAGGTCCTTAGACCCTTTTCTCCAATGTGGCCAAGTCTCTGGTGCCATAACATAGTCTTCTCTGCAGGTAACTTTGCTTCAGACGAAAGAGCACCCTTAGGTACCCAAAAACCATTTCCATCTGCTGAAGGTGAAACCTTCAAATCTTCTAGTGAAGTATCCACAGATTTATTTTTTACAGAAGTGCTTTTACACTCAACAGTGTATGCTTCAAGCTTATACAAAGTGCCAAACCTGACACCTCTAGCAACTACCATAGCACCCTTAATCATCTTACATCCTGCTTCAGAAAAGACTACCTGCACACCCGCATCTATTAGTTTGCTCATAGATAACAGGTTTCGTTTTAATCCAGGGATATGCAGCACACCATTAATCCTTTTTATTCTACCATCAGAAAACCTGATTCTAACTTTACCTCGACCAACAATGTCTAGAGGTGAATCATCACCCAAGTACACCTTACCTCCATTAAATCCTTCATATTCAGAAAACCAATCTCTATTGGAAGTCATATGAAAAGATGCACCTGATTCAATTAGCCAGGCATCATTACCTGCATGAGTCGTCGAAGCCGCAATAAATGCATCGCCATCTTCCTTGTCGGACTCAGAATCAGAATCGAACTTTTTCTTTTTCTTCTTCTTCTTTTCTTCTTTGCAGTCCTTACGGATGTGACCCGGTTTACCGCAGTTCTAGCAAATGACTCTGGACTTTCCAAGAGATTTAGATCTCCCTTTGGATTTGGACTTGTCGCGCTTCTCATTCTTCTTGCCTTTCTCCTTAGGTCTTCCATGAACGGTTAGGGATTCCTTTGAACTGATGGATACCTTCCTTCGCATCTCTTCACCGAGTAGGGCACCCACCACGTCTTCAGATTTCAAAACAACAGAAGTACTACTGATAGCCATAACAAGAGAATCCCACGAATCAGGCAAAGAACAAAGCAAGATCTGACATTTCTCCTCCTCATCCATCTTAACACCGACGGATACTAATTGAGCCACCAACATATTGAATGCTTCCAGGTGGTCTGCAATTCGTCCACCCTCTTCCATCTTCAAGGAATACAATTTCTTTCTTAAGAAAATTTGATTTAATAAAGATTTCGCTTGATACATCTCACCAAGCTTAGTCCATAGCTTCTTTGCAGAGTTCTCTTCATGGACATTGATTAGAACAGAGTCTGCCAGGCACAGTCTGATTAGACCCTTGGCTTTTCGGTCCATAACATCATACTGAGCTGCCGCAGTAGGATCTGAGGGCTTTTGGACATTCGCATCAACAGCATCCCAAAGATCTTGATCTATTAGCAGATCTTCCATCTTCAGCTTCCACATCTCAAAATTACTTCCATTAAATTTCTCCACCTCTATTCTCCCTGACGAACTCGCCATCTGAATATTCCTACAACAAGATCAAAAAGTGTCTTCTGCACAAGCTCCCACTCAAATCTGGATTAGTTCAAAAAACCCAACTGCCCACAATTGAAACCAAAGGTGATCAGGCTTTGATACCACTTGTAAGGAAGTTAAGTAGCGGAAACAACTTCCTACACTAACCTTGAGAGGAGGGTAATGCAAAAATTTTTCAGATCGTTACAACAGTTACAGAAAATAGAAATAGATATAATAGCATTCATACCACAACACAGTGATTTACGTGGGAAAACCCTTTCGGGAGAAAAACCCCACACTCCAAAAGCAGCTCAATATTTTATTCAGCAATCAAAAACAGATTACAACATACTTGCAGAGAAAGCTCTTTGCAGGAGTACCACTAATCAGAGATTCAGAGGCAACTCAATAGCCATAAGACTCTCTTACACACAACCTCTATCTCACACACCTCATAAATAGGAGATACAATACAAGAAACCGTCAAACGGTATTACAAAACCATGGGCTAAAACCACCCAATAAGGTGTAGCTGACCTTATCTCCCTTCTAGATGCCCTATGACATGTTAAAGCACACATCAACACATGTCGCTCCCTTTTACAGCTCATTTATGTATCCGATACAAATTATTTTTCCTATTTCAGGAGTACAAACTTCCGGAGGCCATAACTTGAGAACTGGGTGTCCGATTGACGAACCGTTTGAAGCGCCGGAAAGCTCGCGAAGTGCTCTATCACCTCGTAACCTGCTGCACCGGTTATGGCCACTTTTTAGGGCATTTCAGAGCCTCTAAAGCCTCCAAAATTAAGTTTAAACATTTTATCGCACCCCTCCAAGACGAAAACTTTAATATCTTCAAAACTAGCTGTGACCTTGCGACGCAACTTTACCGAAATGCTTATCTAGCCAACCAGAAGCTTTAGGGAGAGTTTCACACCATTTCGTGCTCAAATGAAAACTTACTATAAATAGTAACCTCGCATAAATGCAAGGTTGAGACACCATTTTTCCCAACATGATACCCTATATGCTTCATCATCTATGAGATTATGCAAGGAAACCCGTAGAGATGGTATCTCAACCTCGATGGGAAGGATGGCTTCTGCACCATAGACCGGTGAGTAAGGAGTTGTGCCTGTAAGGGTTCGAATGCTAGTTCAATACACCCATAGTGTTGGATTTAATTGAACATGCCAATCATGACCGACATCATTGACTATCATCTTTAGGATTCTTAATATGTTCTTGTTTGATGCTTCAGCCTGACCATTTCCTTGTGGTTAATAGGGAGTGGAAAAGCGGTGTTAGATGTGAAACTTCTCATAGAGTTCATGGACATCCTGATTTTTAAAAGGAAGCCCATTATCTGTGATGATGAACATGGGTACACCATACCGGCAGATGATGTAATTAAGGATGAATGAGGTGATCTTCTTGCCGGTGACTTGGGTAAGTGGAATATCTTCGATCCACTTTGTGAAGTATTCGGTGGCGGTACTAATGAATTTGTGGTTGTTGGATGAAGATGGATGGATTTTACCCACAAGGTCAAGTCCCCAAAGACAAAAGGGCCATGGTGTTGTGATTGGTTGTAATTCCTATGTTGGTGCATGTATCTGGTCTCCATGAACTTGGTACTTCTTGCATTTTTTGACAAAGTAGTAGGAGTCTTTTTCCATGGATGGCCAATAGTATCCAGCTTATATGATTTTATTCACTAGGGACAGACTGATTGCATGAGTTCCAAAAATTCCTTCATGTACGTCTTCCAAGGCCTTTGTTATCTCATCCTGTTCCAAACATTGAAGGAGAGTAACATCAAGACTATGTCGGTATAGGGTTTCAGTAATAATGGTATATCGAGCGGTTTGGTGAATGAAGGTTTTATGTTGGTTATTCGATTGGTTAGGAGGAAGTGTGTGATCATAGAGGTAGGTGTAGAACTCACCATACCATGGGGATTTAGAACTAACAAGGCAACATATCATCTCGGATTCGGGGATATCATAAGCAGGAATCCAAAGCTTTTCTACCAAGAACTCGTAGTGTGTTGAATTATGTGGAAGATCTAGGATAGATGCGATGGTAGCCATAGTGTCAGTAGCTCAATTCTGATCTCTGGGTATCTTCTCAAAGGTGATAGTTGTAAATGATGCCTTTAGATTGTCCACCATTTTCTTGTATGACATGAGTTTGTCATCCTTGGTTTGATATTCATCTGTTACTTGTCGGATGAGTAGTTGGGAGTCACCATATATCTGTAACTCTTTCAATTTCCATTGTATGGCTAGTCTAAGTCCTGTGATCAAGGCCTCATATTCTGCTATGTTGTTTGTACATGGAAATGTGAGCCTATAAGACTTCAGGATGTTGTCACCTTGAGGTGTGATAAACAGAATGCTTGCCCCCGAGCCATGCCTAGTATATGAACCATCAAAGTATAGCTTCCATGGTTGTGCTTTTGTGATCATGAATATCTCTTCATCTAGAAAATTGGAAATGAGAGCATGATCGCCTATGAGGGGTGCATCGGCCAACTAAACTGCAATAACTTGGCCCTTGATAGCCTTACAGTCCACATACTCGATGTCAAATTCACTTAGAATCATCACCCATTTGGCCAAGCAGCCAGTCAATGCGGCTTTGCTAAGTAAGTATTTGAGTGGATCAATCTTTGCGATGAGTTTTACTTTATGTGTCAATAGATAGTGCCTTAGTTTAGTGGCCGCTAAGATTACTGCTATGCAAGCTTGCTCAGTAGGTGTGTAATTGAGTTCATAGCCAACTAGTGTGTGAGAGATGTAGTATATAGCACACTCTTTTCCTTCTGTATTGTGTTGAGCCAATATCACTCCTAATGCTGTAGTAGTTGCTGACATATAGAGAAATAGAGTTCTACTTGGATTTGGTGGGATCAGTAATGGTGTAATCATGAGATAGTCCTTAAGCATCTGAAATGCTTGCTGGCATCTAGCATCCCATTGAAAGCGGATGTTCTTGTGTAGTAGGTGTGTAAAGGGGTGACACTTATCTACCAGTTGTACAATGAATCTTCAGATGGATTGTAGCCGCCCTTGTAATGTCCTTAGCTGACTGATGTTCTTTGGTGGTGGCATGCCCATGATTGCTTTGACCTTTGCAGGATCGACCTCAATGCCTTTGCTTGAGACAATATATCCTAGAAGCTTCCCGAGGTTACTCAAAAGACACATTTCTTTGGGTTGAGTCGAACATGATATTGTTCTAGTCTATCAAATATTTTCTCTAATATTTCCAGATGTCCTTCTCTTGTCATTGATTTTGCCAGTAAGTCATCAACATAATCTTCCATTATGGTATGCATCATATCATGGAAGATATTGGTCATTGCCCTTTGATAGGTTGCTCCTGCATTCTTGAGACCAAAAGGAATTACATTCCAGCAGTATGTTCCCCATGGACATGTGAAGGCCATCTTATGTTGATCCTCTGGTGTGATCTTTATCTAGTTGTACCCTGAAAAGCCATCCATGAGAGAAAGCATGGCATGTCCTGCTGTTAGGTCCACTATGATGTCTATGTTTGGTAGGGGGAAGTTATATTTATGACATGCCTTGTTCAGATCTCTGAAGTCAGTACAGATACAAATGCCCCCATTTGGTTTTCCAATAGGCACAATATTGGAGATCCAATCTGCATAATCAATTGGTCTAATGAAACCAACATCCATGAATTTCTTAAGTTTTGCTTTGACTAGTACTACAATCTAGGGATGCATCTTGCGAAGCTTCTATTTGATAGGCTTAGCTCCTTCTGCTACTGTGAGGTGATGCATGACTAAATTAGGATCAAGACTCGGCATTCCTGCATATGACCATGCGAAGTTGATCTGGCATTTTTTGAATAATTTGACTAACTTGGGTTGTTCCTCTAAAGTCAAAAGAGATTCCTAATGTATGCGGTGAGGAGTTTCAGGAGTCCCCAGTTTGTATTCTTTGGTTTCCTCGATTAGAATCATTGATCATTCCTACTATGTACTAGAGGGGAGAATGTCAAACCTTTCATCGTCAGGCACCTCAGAGAGATTTTCACCATTAGATATGCTCTTTCCTTTTACTTTTGTGGGATCAAATAGTGCCACAATATGGTTTTCACTAGAAGATCCATGTTTTATTGTTATATTTTTGTAGTTGAAAGGTTTGGTATCCACCCCAAAGTATGTTGTGCTATTAAGTTTTATGGCGAATCCATCTTTGTGATCCCCACTTGGTATGTTATCCTAAAATTCCAAGAAGTCAATGATCGCCTCATCATTTTGGAAGTGGTCAAGACATGGGGGATTAGGTTGGTTCTATTCGATGAGTTCAGGATGGATAATGGGCATTACCTCATTAATTAGGTTAAGTTCATTAGATATTTTAGTGAGGGTCAAGACATTGTGGTGAAGGTTATTGATGGTACTCTCCCTGTCAGAATCGGGTGTAAGATGTGACGTAGGGTCTGTGGAAGATGTTTCTAGTTCCGAAACCCAAGAGGTTTTAATCTATGCTTCTCCTTAAATAGGGATGTCTTTGTGAGGTGGAGGGGGTGGCACATCTTCCTCATCTGAAGTATTTAGATGTACTGAATCAAATTGCCACTCATGTGAGTCAGTCTTTGATTTGCTTTCCAGTATCCAATTTCTATACCATACTGGGATATCTTTTGGTTTAAACACTGCAGGTGTGATTGGCTATGTACCATTGTAGATGAAATGATCGGTACTGCAAGAATAATTATGGGGATGAGTGAATCCGATACGGGGAGTATCAACATTGTTGACTCTGCTGCTTCTGCTGGAATTGTCGGTGTTGTTGATACTGCTATGGGTCCTGATACATTTGTTGCTACTAATGGTGCTATTGATGCTATTGATGTTGTTGATAGGGTTGCTGGTTTGATTGGTGGAATGATGGGTGCTGGGGATGATCTTGCTAGCATTTTTAGCCTTAGTGGGGCAGTTGTGATGGTATGTGGTGCTGCTGATATAATCAAAGGTGGCCTCTTTGTAGTAGGTTGATATAGAGGTTTGTTGGGTTTCCCTTTGAATCAGAGCTTAAGAAGGATCTCCTTTTGAAAGCCTAGTCCTATGTTATCCTTAGGCTTTGATTCTGGCTGCAGCGGCTCATGTCATCCTTTCTTGCAAGGTCCCAAAGCACTTTGACCATCATAACCCATTCTTTGCATAATAAGAAGGCCCTTTCCATATTGATCTATGGGATGCTTAGCTTGTGGGATGTTCGTGGTGATAGGATCTTTGTAGATCCATTCTACTAAGTCCTTATCTTTGGTCTCTTCTTCTTGACTCTTTCCAAGGATGAAAGGCGTCAAAGTGCATGCTAGTTTGACTAGTGGTGTTTGAAGTAACTGTTGAGGTTTACCATGAGTTCTTGGAGAGGTGGGTATTTGTCCAACACAAAAGAGTTGGCTTAGATTGTATTCTCCAGGACCTTCCTCTACTATTTTCATCTTGAGCTTCTCTTGCTTGGGTATAGTGGTGTTTGAACTGGAAAGAGAGGTTGGACTTATATATGAGGTGGATGAGATGGCTTCCCTATTGTTAGGAATGGCAATCTTTGGTTGATGATTTATATTGTGGCAATATGCAAAGGGGTTCGCATCTCCTAGGATTGTAATTTCTACACCATTATGAGGGAAATTGATACACTGATGGTAGGTGGATGGAATGTCTTGCATGGCGTGTATCCAAGGTCTTCCTAACAACAAATTATATGGCAAAGGAAGGTCCAGAACATGACATATGATGTGATTTACCACTGGACCCACTCGGATTGGTAGCACCACTGCTCCTTTGGATGAACACTCTGCATCATCATAGGCTTTGATTGTTATCTTCTTTCAAGGATCCACTAATTCAATTGCATATCCCAATGCTATGACCAATTGTAGTGTATAGATATTCAGGCCTGCTCCATTGTCTATCAAGACTTGCTTGATCCTATGTTGGCTGATAAACCCTTCAATGTGGAGTGAGGCATTATGAGGTTGCTGGAAGGATGTGTTGTCACTTTCAGAAAAAGTGAGACAAGGTGATGACCTTAGATTTCCAACCATGGCTTGGAACTGATCTATATTTAGATTTGTAGGTACTGAGGCCTCTTGGAGAGCTTGATCCAAGATCGTTTTATGAGATGGAGATAGGCACAATAGCTCTAAGATAGATATCAGTGCGAACGTTTTATCTAATTGGTCCACAAGGTTATACTGCTTAGGGATAGATGTGGTGCCTTGTGGAGCTACTTTTATGGTAATCTTGCTGCAACGTGTAACAACATTGCAGTTGGAACTGGGATTTTTGATGGTAATAGTTGCAATCTGTTCACTGGCATCGTATAGGTGATTCACAGTGTAATTATACATAGCTCTCGTATAATCAGTGGTATTTGTGTTTCTCCCTGAAGTGAAAGGACCCCTTTGATCTTGTGATGGAAGTGGATTTTTGAACATTAGATGATCATTGTTTGTTGTGTTTGGGTCATGTCTTTCGATTTCAATATCACCTAGGTCAATAAGATCTTGAATAAGATCTTTCAATCTGTGACAATTGTTGTCTTATGTCCTTTTCCTTGATAGAAATCACAATGTTTAGTATACATCCACCATGAAGGTTTGACTTGAGGTTCATAATTTGATGTTTTGGGTAAGGTCACCAGATTTTGAGAAACCAATTTGCATAACACTGTTTCAATGGGTTCCCCTAAGGGAGTATATGTTCACTTTGGTTTAAAATTTTGTTGACGCTCTCTAGGTTCCTCTTGAGGTATGTTGCGTCCTTGATTGGGAAGAGCAACTATGTTATTCTTGGGTGGGGGGTTCTGTCCTGCAAATCGGACCACAAGTTGTGCACTTTTAACAGTTCTAGCATCCACAACCCCATCATTGATGAAATTTTTATTTTTGTTCGAGAAGTTAGGCTTGTCACTATTGAAGTGCGGGCAAGGGCCATCTTTTGGCTCATTGTAGATTTTGATCAGCCCTTTTTTGATAATAGCCTGCTCACACTTTAAACCTCTGGTGATCATATCATTGAAAAAATCTGTGTCTTTTACGTCTAGGTGAAATTCCATTTTGTCATTTAAGTTGGAAATAAATATTTCCACTAATTCTTGTTCGGGTAATTCAAGGGAAATTCTGCTAGATATTTAGCGCCTTCGTTGCAAAAAGACCGAAAATAGCTACCCTGGTTTTTGTTTAGTGTTACATAGATCAACCATTGTGATATCCCATTCAATATTGTGTGAGTAATGTGCCAGGAACTTCTAGACTAGTTCTTCAAAGGTCCTAATGCCACCTGGTAGTTAGGAAAACCATGATGTGGTTGTTCCTCCCAAAGTCTATGGAAAGAGTTGCATTAGGTATGTATCCTTGTATGCCACTTCTAGGCATGCTGAATGGAATTCTCTAACATGATCACGAGGATCTCCTTTTCCTCTATACTTTTTCAAATTTGGGTGTTTCAAACCCTCGTGGAAAAGGTGGCATATGAAGATTCCTATCAAAGGGATAGGGAAAAATATCATTAAGTGAAAAATGGTTAGTTTTCACGCCACTGTGAAGCTGTTGGGCGATATTCTTGACTTGTTGCTACAACATGTCTATATCATTTGGAGGGGGAGGAGGTGGGGGATTACCTTGATGAAGGTTGTATCTGATGTGATCGCAACCTCTTTCATCCTCATTAGGAGTTTGGCGTTCTGATGCTTGTCTTAGTTGTGCAACATCAAAGTTAGAGGGTAGTTAACTCCCTCTTGGGGTGTGTGCAAGAAGTTGGGTCCCAATTCTGCGGAAGTCTGCGAGCAAAAAAGTTTGCTGCTAGAAATGAGTGCCCATTTTTAAAGAAATGGGCAGCCATTTAACTTCGGATCCCCAACCCATAAAAATAAAATAGGTGCACATTTTGAAAAACGGGTGCCCATTTAGGATCAAACCATCGTAGAGAAATGGGTGCACAATTTTTAGAAACAGGCACACGTTTCTAAAAATGGGTACCCATTTCTAAAAACATGTACCCTTTTCTAAAAGTGGGCACACATTTCTTAAAGTGCTATAAATTTCAAAACGAATGCCCATTTTTTGAATTTTAAATAACGGGCGCCCGTTTCATAAAAAGATGGAGCGAGAAACACACTTATGCCTCGGTTTTGGCTTTAGGTTAGGCTTGGTCGGACCAAACCTATGCTTGGACCTCCAAAAAAATGGCTAAGGCACTAGTATACCAAATTTCTACCTTGCCGTAAGTTTTTGAAGGTCTTCCTGATCATATTTTTTGATGAAACAAAAACCCATTAGAGCTCTCACTGTCCTAATTTAAAAAATATAAATTTCATAGTGATATGATTAGTTTTACTATTTTTGCATTATTAATCAAAAGTGGTACCTAAATGTAAAATAGTGAGGTTTAGTAAAACTTTAATAACTTTTTTGTTTTTAGGTTTTTTTGAAAATAAATTATATGACATCAATCTACATACAATTCTTTTGAAGATTAAAAATAAAAATAAAAAATATGAAATTTTCATCAAATTATGGTGGTCGTACACCAAATGTTTTGAAAATGTATTTTGTAGTCAATTAAAAATTAATTAAAAAAAACATATTCAATAAAAAAATAAGAAAAAATATTCTCATCAATATTTGGTGTCTTAGGTATCTTTTTCCAGAAGGATTTGCAAACATTCATTTATTTACGTCAAAATATGGTGGTCGTACACATGTGTGGTATGGTCCTGAAACAGGCATTTTGAAAACATGGTTTTTAAACATGCCTACTAAAAAGCAATTTCTACCATGTGGGTATTGAAATAAATTACATATTTCAAAATTAGACTCCGAGCATTACATTTTGTGTTACTAAAGTTTTTTCAGATTCAATCTCTAAGTTCCTCAAATTTTGACATCAATCGACATAAAATTTGAAAAATAGGGAAAACACTTCCACTTTTGGGCAAAAAGTGGGACTCAAATTCTTGCACCCACCCCTTGAGCAAGTCTCAAAAAGTGAGCATCAAGGTTGCTCCTGAGTATTTCATCAAAAAGTCTATTAAAGAGAGGGTTGTGTTGTGCCCTTTCTATTGCCGCAGGAGTAGGAGTACTTGGATTTTAATCATTTATGTTTCCTCCAAGGGCTTCTTGGAATTAATTGATGTTTTCCTCCTCTTCTTCCTCAATTTCCATTTGTCTAGTTCTTGATCTAGTATGAGCCATTTTGTTTACAAGTTTTTGTTGAAGTTGGGTGAAAATGATGATGAGTTGTTGATGAAATGAGATATTTATGTTTGGTGGGGTATTTTGTATATGAATCTCTAGCACTAAAGGTAGATGTGACTAAAGTCCTTTCTTGAATTGCTTGTTGTGATTGATTGGCAATGTTTGGTGTGATAAGGTTTAGAGGAATTTGAGATGTGTTACAGATTCAACTACCTAGTAATGAAAGGATTCACTCATAGACTAGTTTTAACCTGTGTAGAAATGCCTCTTAGGATGAGTTTATGATAGATGTGGAGACACTCTAAAAGTGATGTTTTGTGTTTGATTCAAGCAATATCAAAAGAGAACTTGAGACAAAAAGCTCTTGATGTTTTGAGAGTTGAAATGGGTTGACGATGTGTGAATCGGATGATGGATGAAATGTTTAACTTCAATAGAAACTTCGTGTTATATAAAGAACAAATTCTTCCTCTTCTCTTTCGGGAGTTGGTGGTTCTTCCCAAGCTACATTATATGTGATGCAAATGTCTAGAAAGAAGTCAAGATTCATCTTGCCTCCTTTGTTTTTGTGATAACTCAAAGCTTGATATTGCATAAAAGCTCTGCGGTTTAATGACTCTTGATCAAACTTGTTTGATTTCCCTTGAAGATAAAGATGCATGTGACGTAAGAAGGCTCTATGAGAGACAAAGATTTGTCTATTAAGATAGAAGAATTTCCTCCTTTTGATTAAAGCCTTTGAGCTTAATGGTCTTCTCTTCAAGTTGACATGTTGATGAAGATTCTTCTTTCTTAAGATGTGAAGAATGGTCATATAGTTTGATACTATTTCTCTTTGTTTTTGATCTTTTGTTGGTATTTTAAAAATGTTTATGTTAGATGAATACTTGTTTTTGGAACTGATTTTTGATTTTTTTCTTTGACAAGAAAACAAAGCAAGCACACAAACACAAGAATGTTTCCTCAAAAGGCACAAGTAAGTGTGGGTTTATATCAACCCAATCCTTGGACTTTTATGACCCTTTCCTTCAAATGTATTTTAGGTGTTTTCCCAAGCCTAAAGTCGGCTCAATTTGTACTAGTCTGACACAAAATGAAGACACTTCAAACACTCTTTATCCCTAAGGTCAAATGGCTAGTTGCGATAATTTCAGCCCACATCTTGATATTTCTTCAACTTTGGTACTACATACCTTATGAATCTCATCGTGGCAGGTAAGGATGTGATATACTAAGTCTTGCATGAGAATTACAAATAGATGATCCCTATGATGGGGGAGTCACCACTTTTATCGGGCTACAAGTAACCTTTCAAAAAGCTATGTTTCTACTCAAGGAAATATGTATGGTGAGTATCTTGGGAGCAAAACCATCTATTCTCTTACACTAACCTTTTCACAAATATCCTCAATCAATAGAATGGGTGGGCTACTACTTAAAGGTGTTTAGTAATTTTTTATATTTTTAGACATAAGTTCATTCTGCAGTAACTCACTTAAGAGCCTTGTAACTTGTGGCGGGGCCCATTTGTCCTTTCAACAAGTTACACTGTACGAACAACTATACCCAAGGCTACAACTTTCACTCACACCTGATTTCTATAGCAGCTCGAAGGATTTACCATGCGAGGTTGTTCCCAAGAGTGATCGATCTCTTTGCAGGCCTCTCTTAAAAAGATAAAACTTGAGTGTTACTAACACTTTTCTCTTGCACCTAGGACCATGAAAGCCAAGGGAGAGGATAGTGTGTGTTAGAAGTAGGACCACTCAACAAACTCTTTTGCATAAGTGTGCCAAACTCAAAATACACTTGTTATTTTTAATTAAGCATTGCAATGGTGATCTAACTATTTGGAGATGTTCTCCAACAAGCATGGTGTTCTTTTTAACTTCAAAGGCAAAATGATAAGTAAACTAGGAAATGGAAATCCTGGTCAACTGAATTTAAAACACGTATGCTTTGAATTAAATCCCTTTGAAACATGAAAACCTTGACAAGTGGATGGTTCTTTTTACTTGCATAAAAATTGAAGTGTTGACTGTGAGTTTTCCTTAAGTTTGATGCAATAAAATGAGATTTGTTTGTCTTTTTTTAAGCACCAAAATAGAGTGTATCCTAACTTGCAATGAAAGCAAATTTGTGGGATTTTGAATTTGTTGTTTTTTTTAACTTGGACAAATGAAGTTTGTTTTTAAACCCAAGCTGAAAAGTGTGAGTTAATTTTAGAACCCAAAATGAAGTGTGAAGTTTAGTTTTAAACAAAAATAAAAAGTGAATTCATTTTAAGACCAACTTTGAAAGGAAAGTTAGTAAAATAAATAAATCTACTCTTTAGTCTAATTTAAACTTGCACAACAGAGAAAAATAGTTAGTAAAATCCACCTATTTGGTGGGCTTCCACAAGCCTAAAAAAATAGATTTACTGGTTACAAGGCCTTTTTTACAACGTTCTATTACAATAGCGCTACTCTATGTAAAAATAGAAGCGCTACTTGTATACACCTAAAAATGGTCTGAAGATAATTAATTAAATAAACAATTATTTGAAAAATCTCCCTCCCCAATTTAATTGAATTCATCAACAATTTGATTAAATCCTCCACTTTCATCTACTTATCAATAAATCTAAGGATTTACTAAATAGGTTCATCTCAATAATCCTCCTTGATTAATTAATTCAAATTAATTAATTTCCCCCATCAAAATCATTCTTCTAAATCCCTAATTAATTAAAACAAATCAAATCAATGAGTTGTTGAGATTAATTAGCCATTTTCCTATTAAATGAATTTATAAATTCAAATTCTCCTAACATTTAATCACCTAACCCATTCTACCTACCCCCATGTCCCCTTTGATCTAGCATCTTCTAGAACCTTTGTGACACTTGTCACTAAGTGTTCCCTTTAATCCAACCTCCTTTGGCAACCTCCTCCAATTTAACCATTGATATCTTCAGATCAATCTTGACCATTGAATCTTGCCACCTCGCTCCAAACCTTGGAAATCCTATAAATAGACCCCATTTTGGAGCACGAAGGGTCCCAAATTCATATCATTTTGATTGTCCCAATTTGATTTCATCTTTTGCATTTTATTATATGCATCAAGCTTATAGTTTATCATTTCTAACAATGTTATCATGTTCATTTTAGCTTAAATCTTAGCTTAATCATGCTAGGATAATCAATCATTCATATAGCTTAATCATGCTATTCTTGATAGATCATGCATCTTAATCATTCAAATCCTCCATCTAGATGTAGTCAAGTCACTAGAATTTTCCTAATCAGATCTGAGAGCATTTTTCATACTCGCATTTACTAGGAGGCAATAAGTCAATTAGGTATGGTTTTGTCTTTGATTGCTTCAATTTACTAACCATGATTGTAATGATTTATTGAGTGCATTGTGGTTACAGGTATAGGTACACTTCATAGAGAATGACACTACTTAACACAAATGAGCGAAAGTATGGACAAAAGCGCTAAATCAGGGTATTTAGACAGAACGACAAAAGCACTAATATAGAAACAAAAGCGCTAATAAAAAGACAAATGCGCTAGACTATAGAAAGAAGCGCTAAATTTTTTGACAATAGCGCTATTGTAGAAACAAAATCGCTAGAATACTAAATAACAATAGTGCTAAAGTGCAAACGAAAGCGTCGAAGCGCGACCTATGTGTCAAGCTAAACAATAAAAAAGTTAGTTGTCTAAAAAAAGAATTGTTGTTGGATTCACGTCAGGTTCACCAAATGGTGCTCTGCAAAATGAACAATGTTAGACTAAAACTTGTGGTGGTATAACACACAAAAACACAAGAAACAAAGACAAACGTTAGTGTTAATCAGCCAAAAAAAACTAGTCTAAGCAGGCATACCAAAAGAGACACTAAAAATATGATAAAATATTTAACTATGGAAGCAAATACAACAAGGCATCTCCAAATGCCTTCTACCATACTATTAGCTCCTTCTCCCTTGTTCCTCTCCTCTTCAAGTTCCAAATTAGTGCAGCTCTCAGTAGCTTTTTGCACTATGGATGCCTTATGAAGATTCAAGATTGAAATGATGATTAATCTAAAATGTTATGCAAATGTCAATAAGAGCTAAAATAAGAGATTATCTAATTAGTTAGTGTTGATTTTTAAAAAAAAGAGTGAATATGATTGATTATCTAATGCTCTCTAAAAATGGCTATAATGTAAATGCATACAAGTTTTCAGGATCTGGATTATGAAGAAATGAGCTCTATTTATAGGTAAAATGGAGCAATGGATGGTTGAGATTGAGTAATCTCAACAAGGGTCAGGATTGAATGATATTCAATCCATGTGAGTGATTTCAACCCAATCCCAGAATGACAAGTGTCAACATGAGATGGGTTGAGAGGAGAGGGAAGAAGCATTAAATGCTCGACATGACCTGAGGGTTAACTTGGGAGTTAAGGTTAAGGTTTAGTTGGGTGAATAAATTTATTATCCAAAGGATAATGCTTTTATCCAATGGATACATTCTTGTGCAAAGGTTAAAGGGATAACCATGGTCAAAGCAATAAATGCTTGCAGAGACACATGGGTTACATGAGGGGTGAGTTAGGGGTCAAAGTCCCTAACCATGGGTGCAAGTGGATCTAACCATAAATGGTCATGTAAGAGCTATTAGTGCTTTGGAAGACTTTAGAGGTTAAATTGTTGAACACACAAAGCATTAATTGCTTTTCAAAGACTTTGGAGTCTTTGAGAAGTGACTTCAAGTTGCTTAGGAATGTGACAATATTTAGGGGATGGATTAGGCTAATTAGGAAGGGGTTAGAAGAATCTAGAAAGGGGTTAGGATTGCAAGTGGATTTGGTGTGTGAGGGAAAATAGGATTTAATTTAAAATAAATTAATTTATTTCAACTTGTGGTTGCAACTTGCATTTGTAGGAAAATGCAAGTGGGGTGGTGAATGATTTTAGTAAATGTTTTTAATTATTTATTTAAAAGAGGAAAAGGGGGATTTTAAATTGAATAAATAGGAATTATTCATTTAATTGATTTGTGAATTTGGTTTAATGAATTAATTAAAATAAATTGAATAATTTATTTAATTAATAGAAGAATGTTTGAAGATGAATTAATTAAATATTAATTTAATTAACTGATGGTAGTGGATTTTTAATCAAATAAATAGAAAATATTCATTTAATTAAACTGGACAGATTTATGTGACTACATAAACAATTTCCATTTAGCATATTTACCTGTGTGATAGATGCACTCGAATGTTGTGTATGCCCACTCAATTCTCGTAGTCGATCAGCCATGACTGAATAGACTTGCTGGTAGGCAATTCTCTTGTCATCTTCTGTGGGTGCTCTATTGAATGCAGAGCTCTGCATTTTTGCTTGGTACCATTAATTTTGCTTGCATTATTTGATAAAAAAAAAATGTTTACAATTTATTAATATTTTGATGCAATATTTCTTTTACATGAGATACTTACAATTCATGCAACAAGTTTCATATAACCACCATAGCCGAGTTTGTGTTGCCCATCCTTTTCTTGTCTTGTTGTGGTTGCCTTTGACATGTCACTCAGTCTATAAAAAGTTTGAAATATGTTAGATTATATAAATATAAAGAGTAATTAATTAATACATAATTACATTCTTAATAGTATCCCATACCTTCTTCTGGCATTTGGTGGTGTATTTCCTTTTTTCCTTTCAATTCTCTCCTTGGCATCCAAAATTAGGTCCTTCCACTCCCTCTCTTGAATCATGGGGGGATGCTCGTACTTTAGGTTCCTCTCTAAATGGGTCCTGTATTGGTCCCTCACATACTTTAGATATGTGCCAGCTTTTATAAGGAGCTTGGTTTTGTCAAAGATGACATTTCCACACCACTCAACCATTTGGTTTGTCAATTCATCTGTTAACCTTTTTTCTTGGTCATTCCACCTTTTAAAGCAAAAACAAACCTGTTAGATTTAGAAATGAACTGAAGCTACATTTATTACAGTTCAAAAAATGGATCAAAGAAAAACTATTCTAGCAATGATATGAAATCAAAATAGTGGATTAGGGTTAGTTCATATATGATGTACCACCTTTTACGTATGGTGGGCCCAAATATCTACAATGCAATGTCACTAAGATGTTTATAGAAAATATCATTGCCTGCAAAAAAATTCATGGGATCATTAGTCCAAAACAAGTGATCATAAAGTAAATTACAATTAGAGTATATATAATAATATTTTAAAATACCTGGAACCTTTTGTATCTTTAAGGGAATCATTTCTTCATCGCTCACCACCAATGTGGCTTCCAACGTTGCCATACTAGCAATACGAGAAGATCCAGGAAATGATGGTATGTTATCAGTAGTAGTCGCCTCTGGCACATCCTCATGTGCATCTCCTCCTGCAAAAAATGAATCCACTATGAAATGGCATTAGAATTCAAGAAAGAATGCTTGAAGGGAAATAAACACATAACATAAGGTAGAGAAAAAGAGGGATCTACCAACATTGGGCAGGCCAATATGACGTGTAGAAGAGGATGTCTGCATGCTATGTGTTGTCGATATTGTAATCAGAAATACAGGTGAGGGTAGCCTCTGATAAGGCGGCAACGGCATTTGCACATGAACATTGACAACACCTAAAGAATAATACATTAAATATATCAAACATTAAATATATGAAAAGTGCAAGAATTGTAAACAGGGATGAACCTTTATTTTGAAGATTGATAGTATCAAGTATGATGTGTTTTAGGTACTCAGAGTGATAAGCCAAGAAAGCGATAATACAAGAAAATCATCATCACCTGAAGAACCTGCAACACCCTGATCATGGCAACGACTTTCATGAGAGCAGATAAATTGCTATAAAAACAATACGTACATATTTAGTTAATGACATAAAAGAGAATAAAATATAAACCATTATTGAACTTTTGTTATAATTAAAGCTTTCATTATTTCTTACTTGCAAGTTTTCTGTTGTCTGAATGAATAATTCCACCCTCTCTCGTATCTCATCAGTAATAGGATGCACTTGTGCCAAAGCAACAATCTCTTTAGTAATTTTTCTAAGAGGCTTTTTTATGAATTTCATAGGGTGTGTGGAATCTTCAGGGGCATCATCGCTTAACCCTATTGATTCCACATCCCTAGAGAGGTTCTCAGGTACTACAACTCCGTTTCCCTTTCCCCGAACATCCGTCTGTGTCAATAATATCATTAACAATTACAAAATTAGTCTAAATCACTAAAAAAAAGAACATAATAATGTAACAGTTTTCTTCTATCTTATTTGTATAATTGCAATGAGGTTTACCTGCTCGGTAAAAGTGTCGCAACCTACATCCCTATCTGCAATATGTGATGGATCCATGTCGCCCTATGACAAAGAAAAAATATAAAAAACATTAGTGAAATTAAACCAATAGACTTAGCAAAAAAACTTCATAATAAAATGGTATATTGGATTCATTAATTGGAGGTTGGTTAATTTAAATGGTATATAGTACGTACTACCCCCATTATATTAACTTTGTTTGTATCTATATGATTCAAACTATAATCGATTAGAAGCTCTTCACCTACACTTATTGATTTTATCGCATATACAAATACATGATTTCCCTCGCGTGCCTCAAATATGCAATTGGGTTGTTTATTAGTTGACCCAGGTCACATACTATTTATAAAACCTGCAATATTCCATGTTGCTTTTGGCCAACCATCAATGTATACAGCCACTCGTTTACTTTGATCATTATCTTTCTGTTGTATATAATTTGCTCACAGTGCATACCTACACATACTTTTTTTATATTTAACAATCTGCATCCAATTATTGTAATTGTAACAAGGTCCAACAAACTCCATCAATTCAGCAACTTTATTGTAATAGACCTTTATGTCGTCCATGGAAAATAAGCCTAAACCATGTAACGACGAAGATGCTATGCGATATATCCTATCGTTAACACAAAAATCGGTGTTTATTGGAGGAAGTTCCTTAGACATCCATTGTTTCTGTAGATGTTTGTACCTCAGTGGCACCTCAATGTTGCCTTTGGTCTCATCATCATAAGAACATGACCCCCCTTGAGCAAGGAAAATTTTTATGCATTTACTGAATTTTCTTCTAATCTTTTGACCTCTTGTTGATCTCCCTATTGTAGACCTACTGCATGTGTCACTTTAATTTTCTATTCCTGCATTTTTCTCACTCGACGAAGACAAATCTGACAAATACCTATTTGGGGGTACCTTCTCTCCATGAAATGAGAGATTTGATTGGTAATGAGAGAAATTTTGCAAATGAGGGTAATGTTGATGAAGAAGTCGGTCCTAAAGTTGATTTTGGGATTAAAATTGGAATATGTCTAACTGGGGCCTCAAGTGTTGATAACTCTATTAGATTTGTTGCTAATGTTGAGGTTTGAAAATTGAGGAAGTTTGTTTTCCAAGTAATTTTTAATAAATGAACTATTTCTATAGGGTGTATTGACTAGATATACCTGTCCATCCATGAGACTATGTAGGATCATTGTCAAAGGGGTTCAGGGTCCTGTACAATGTAATTCAATTATCTTATGTTAGCTAAAAATTACATAGTACACAACATGAACAACATGAACTTTGTAGACAAAAAGAGTATTAAATAATAAAAAGATGTTGTCATCAAAATCATCGTAAATTTTTTAATTCCTTACCTTTACTTTATTTAGGCTATGCAAGATCCTCAACTAAATGTTTGACAATGTCTGTAGTCAACGACTTGTTCCCACCAAGGGTGATAGCATCACACAGGGACTATACCTGAAATCAACGCCATCAATTGAGCATCATAAGCATTACTACATTTGTAAGTTGATAAACAATAAATACATATATATCATAAGCATCATAAGCATCACATGATGTGTCATCATATATGTAATTGAGTATCACAATTAGCATCACATATGTGTCATCATAAACATTTAATCCATCACATATGTATCATAAATCACCATCCATCACATAGGTAATAAAAAATCCACATTTTATAAATAAACACAAAGCTCAAAAAATGTCACATGCATCATCATAAACATGTGATCCATCACATATGTATTTTAAATCAACATCCATCACATAGCTAATAAACAATCCAATTTCCATAAATAAACACAGTTTAAAAAATGTCACATAAATAGTCACTCTCCCTATCTCCATATCCATATTAAAAGGTGCATCATGAATTAATTATGTAATGGCATTAGAATTCAAAACATAATGAATTAATCATGTAAAAAAAAACTCTATCAAGAAGTCAATATTAAATAGATAATATACTAATCGCATACCTCATATATTTCATTCATCATCATGAACATCAAGGTCATCATCATCATCATCATCAAGGTCTTCACAATCATCATCATCATCACCACCACCACCACCACCACCATCATCATCATCATCATCATCATCATCATCATCATCATCATCATCATCTTCTTCTTCTTCTTCTTCTTCTTCTTCTTCTTCTTCTTATTCTTCATCATCATTGAGAAACTATAGATCATGATCATCATCCACTTCATCTTCTACTTCTTCGATATCTTCTTCTTCAATCACATTATACTAATCAACCTTCCTCTTGGATCATGTCTAACAACAAATGACCAACCCGGTTTATGTGGAACCTCTGATTAAAATACTTTCTCACATTGGCTTGGAAGAACATACGGCTCATCCCCAACTAGTTCAAATGACCTTGTATTTAGCATTGTAAAACCATTATCATGTTCAATAACAATTCTATCAGGATCATTTTTATTCAATCGTAGCCTGTACCATTTGATGACGAACAAAACTAATTTGAAGGAATTAAAGTCACACTCAAGTATATCATCCAAAATTCCATAGTATCAATTTTGATACTATTGAGGATGTATGTCATTTCTCAATGAAATATTTGTCACCTCAAAGACTGCAATGATGCCAGAATCACAAGTTTTCTTTGTGTCATCCAACTTTTTTATGCGAAATTTATGACCATTGCAGCACATAGCGTTGTGGTGTTTGACCTGTGATATGTCAAACATGTGAAATTTATTTCATTGTGAGTTGATAAACATATGGGTGATTAATAAATTTATACATACCTATTTATCTCTTAAACCATATGCTAAATCAATTTCCCTTTGCATAACATTGGAATCTCCATTATGATGAGCTTCTTTAACCAATGAAGCCACACCTTCCCATGTTAACGTGCATGCAGAAGGTTGACAATGTTCAATCCATACCGTCATCCAATCAAGATTGTTTGCAATATACAAATGTAGTGCATCCCACTCTTGACCAACTGTACAAAAAATAAATAGACGTCTTACAACTGATTTATTTTGAAGATTAAGAATTAATTAACTACAATAACATCTTATAATTACCTCTCACTTTCCTCAATCTACCTTTCCCCGTCAAGTACTCCCCTTCAAATTTGTTAATGGGGTTGGGATCCCAAATGCGATCCACATGGATCTTTGCTGCAAACTTAGGAAGATATTCAGAAATGTACACCATAGTCTGGTATACCATATATCCCTCCACCATAGAACCCTCAGGATGTACTCTTTGTCGAACCAAATCCTTCAAAAAATTCAAGAGCCTCTCAACCATCCACATTGACCTAGTGTGTATAGGTCCACACAATTCAATCTCCTCAACTTGGTGTATGAGGTAGTGTTCTTGTGCATTGAGAAAAGCTAGAGGTAGATACTTTTGCATTTCACACATTAAATGAGGAATTTTTCTCTTCCAATATTTAATATCATCTTTATGGATTTATTTACATGACAACCACCTAAAAGATATTCAAGACACAAAAAAATATATTACATACAAGTAAAAAAATAGAAAATATAATATCTATACAACGAATTGAACAAATATCACTGCTTACCTCATGTACGTTCGAAAATCATATATGACTTGCTTGATATTATTGTCGAAGTCATTTAGGAGAGATAGAGGTAGAACGTACTGCAACAATTATAAAATTATCTTTTCATTTTTTTGTAATATAATACAATGAAAAGCACACGTACGCATAGTACTTAAATACATACTAAAAAAATAAGAACATGAATTAACTTAATGAAGGTATGCCAATCATGCTTTTTCATCCCTGGCCCAAATTCACTTTTCTTTGATATGAGATTGTTTATGTTCGCAGCAAATCCTATGGGAAATCAAATTTTTCGTATGACTTCTTTTATAGCATTACTTTGCTGGTCCATTAATAACCAAGGAAGCTCACTTATATTAATTTGGTCTCCATGGCTATTTGATTGAATGACATTTATCATTGCATGATTGGAATCCTGAATGTCAGTACATATTTTGGCAATTTTTTCTTTGTCATGCCTTCCATCCAATATTTTCCATAATGTCTTTGTTATATTCTTTCCAATATGCATAGTATCAAATAAATGAACAATTTGTAACTGCTCATAGTAGGGAAACCTACTAAGTTGTCAGGGATAACTTTTTAGTCCCTTAGGAAGGTGGTCATTTATGCCTTCATGACCTTCATGATCATCAATCGCATCATCAGTAAACAAAACAAAATAGAAAAGATGTTTTATGACAAACCAATAGATGGAATGGCATTACCTTGACAATTAATTGTATTATATTCCATCTTCCACAGGTGAGGTGTCATTCTTCATGACTTTGATGTATTCTCTTCTTTCCCATTGAAAAGATGTTTTTCAGTATTTCAATACTTATGATTTTTATGGAGAAAGTGCCTATACTCATCAAACATCTGCTTTCCTAAACTTTTTGAATGATGAGATTTCATCTTTGGACCACAAATAGGATATGCAAATTTCCCCTTTGTTTGAAGACCTACAAGATAATGTATAATTGGATTAAATATGATAAGTTTTTGAATTATAATGTTCATGCACAACTCAAACACTATAGCATACCGCAAACATGTGTTAGCCCTGGGGAATCATGTATTGTCCATAGAAGCATCGCATGGAATTGAAATTGTCTTTGTCCTATTGGTCTAGAGATGTCATACATAGTGACACCATTCCATAACTCCACCAACTCATCGATAAGAGGCTCGATATATAAATTCATATCTTTAACTTGGTACTTACCTAATCGAATGAACAAAAACATTACATAATTATTATGACCATTTTACAGCAATATTTATAATTAAATTTAGACGACTATATTTAAATGATAAAATACCTAGAACAATCATTTCCAACATTATGTGCTACGTCTTTATTGACATCCATGGAGGAATGTTATTGTTGATAACAAAAACAGGCCACATCGAGTAAACAGATCTCATCTCTCCAAATGGATTGACACTGTCTATTGCTAATGAAGGCCTTTGATTATGAGGTTCTTCTTTAAATTGTGGCCACTTTTCCTCTATGTCCATAAATGTTGAACCATCTGCAGGCATTCGAATAATATCATCTCGACTTCTATTGCATGCAAGGTAATCCATAAATTGTGCCAAGCTAGTGCACTTGAATAATCGTTGCATATGTGGAATAATGGGAATATAGCAAAGAACCTTGTGAGGAACCCTTTTTGTTATTTGATCTATTCGATATATATTGATATGACATTCAAGGCATTCAGTTTGAAATTTATGTTGTTTGTTATATATAATATGATGATTGGGACATGCAGCTATTGCTTGATACTCCATTCCAATATCTTTCATAACGGCGGATAATTCTCGGTATGAGCGAGGTAGAATATTCTATGGTGGTAAAAGAATATCACCTATCAATCTACAACAAAAAAATATAATTTGTTAATATAAAGAATATTAATGGTACAGCATGATTCATATTTTATTATGACATATATGACATACCTTAACATACGTGACATTGTTATGTTGGATAAACCATTCATAACCTTCAAGTTCACCAGCAACAATACAACAGAGAGAAGAGTTGTCTGTGAGCCTTCGTAAAGGGCCTCAGATGCCTTCTCAAGTAGAGGGACATCATGAACAACATCAAGGTCATCTTCATCATCATGATCAGCTATGTGAGTACTTAATGTGTCATGGATCAATGGATTTGTACCATCATCTTCAATTGTGTTTTCTGGCTCGTGATCGTCATTTTCCATGGGATCATTATCTTCAGCTTCGATATTCACACCTCCATTTTCGTTCACTTTGAAAACCATATTCTCTGGGTTGTGTTGATCCATACCATGTGCTTTAGGGTGCTCAACCTATATAAAATTGATAAACATAAATAAACCATGATCATGATCTCATCATCACGTGATTTATTATGTATATAAATTATTAAAATGATATAATGAAAAAATTACCAATGGATGATAATCATGTCCACCTTCAATGTGACCATGCAGCCTACAATGTTTCTTCGTTGTTTTGATTAGAAGTCTTCTAGTCTTTAACCCCTTACAAATTTTGTAGGACAATAACATTTTCCATCACCTTTTCTTTTCAAGTTAGACCACAATCTAGCAATTGTCTCCTTATTTTGTTGTTCGTTGATATTGTCTAACATGGTCTTTCTTCACAGTCAAGAAAATCTGGCTATAGAACTAGTTATATAGAAGTTGAAATGTTAGTTATGAAATCGCGTTTCAGTATAATATACCAAATTAAATTACATGAAAATAGAAATTATCATCATTGAACCAAAACCATTTAACTCTTTTTTTTCATCTCAAAACATATCTAATGGCTTTGTGGTATGCAATTCTTGTATAATATATTAAGTTGACTAATGTCTAATTGGGATAATCCATGAGTGTCTAATGTGAATTCAGTATCCTAAACATTGGAGAGACCTTATCTGACTTGCCTAATCAATGTGGTTGTTGTCCTAATATGAAATACTGAGTTCTACCCTTGCCTCTGCATCAAACTTCTCACATCAAGTTTCTTCAACAAAACACACTAATATGAATTGAGCCAACACCATGAGGATAGGATCAAGTATCATGGAAACTAACCATAATACATGAAGACGGGATTCACACATAAGTGTTGGCTCTCAACAATGCCACACTTCCAAAATTGTCAGTCTCATGACTTGTCCTATTGGGTGAGCACTCATTGATGGCCACAAGGCCAAATCAATGTATGTAGGCTTCGAACTCCTAACTATAGGCTAGGAGGACTCTACACAAGGTCTATGAACACTCACTTGGTATTATAATAGAAAGAGCCTTCCTCTAGAAGTTTGTTTGCAATGCACACATCAATATTGGTAATAATTGTTATGATGGATGGTCTATTAGGATGATAAACAAAATGCTTATTCTTTTTCCACCCTTTGAAACTACAATAAGGTATTTGGCTTGGTAGGGTCTCCACACATCACTTCAACAACAAACATTAGGCAATTCAACCTTTTTCCTTCTCAATGCATTTTTTTTTGTCTTTCACTGGTTTTCTCAGTCTGATACATAGGGATATCAAACCTTTCATGGCATCATCACACACGCCATCCAATATGTAGTTCTTTCATATTTTAGGTGCCTACACACTATGTTGTTGTTAAGTATTGATGTAGTCTTAAGACATCTCATGACTCCATTACATGTCCACACTTGGGTTTACAAGCACAACTCTGTCAAAACAAAAACAATATTAGTAGTAAAACTATGACTGTGACAATCAATACCCTTAGGACAGTCATAGAAATTTAATCTATTTCATTTGGTTTTGATCGACAAACCCTTCCGAAGGTTGCATAGGGTCCCCTCACCCCTCTCTCTATCATCAACCACTTCAAAATACCAATCGCTTGGTCTTCCTACCAAATTCTTCCCTGATATAATACATAGCATGAAAAAAGGTCTTCCCACACATTTGGGTGAATTTATATGCATGGGAGACCAAACTATACATTATTTACTCCTCTCAGTAAACACTAGCTAGGCAAGGTTTTGATATTTTTTGGAGAAACTATGATATATAATTTAAAACATAATGAAATTCAATGCCACAAAAAGAAAAAATGAAGTTAACTCACTTCTCTACCACATCCAAGCGACTTCCCATCAAATTATGATGATTTTCACAATGAAAAATGAAGAGAATAAGACTGAAATGTCAAAAAATGCACATAAAACCCCAATTTCAGTAAGCAAAACTCTTGGATGGCATGCCAAAGGCCTATTTATTCCCATCCAAGTGGGTTAAAACCTCAAACCACCATAAACTAACTTTCCAACCATATTTTAAAGAAGTTTCTACAATAAATGCAAAAGTTGTCATGGCAATATGACAACTTTTTCCCCAATGGACCTCAAACATTCACAATTAGGTCTCTATTTGTTGTTAGAATGCAATCTATGACTAAGTATTAGAGGATCTTACTAACTTGGGTATCATGCTTTTATGTGTCTCTGACATGACTCCTAGTAACTATATAAGGATCTGACTAGTCCTAGATCTATGCCTTGTCTTTTTGATATGGTTCCTAGTGATAATATATGAATCTTACTAGTTCTAAATGTCATAACTTTGTGTTTTGCATGCTCCATGTGTGTTAGCAATCTTACTCATATTACTCACTTTGTACTTCCCTTTTATCTCAATATTGTAGATTGACAATATCATAAGTCTTGGGAGCTACCACCTTTCCAAACTTGTAGTCATCTTGACTCTTCAATATCTTGGTGAAATAATATTTGGTTTCTCCATATTTTCCCAAGAGTACATGAGCATAATTTCCTACTCTTGCTAAGAGGGGGCTAAATATTGCATCATAAGTTGTCTCCTAAAAAATATACACTATATTTGGACTCAATTTAAGTGGTTGTGCCTTATTTATGCCTAATTGTACTTAGGTTTGACAATGTTTCCATAAATTTGGTTCATTCCCTTATTCATGATGTTCCTCATGGCTCATTTTTATAGGACTAGGGTCTTGGGAACCCTTATTCATGGAAATTGGACCTAAAATTTGAAAGATGAATGTTGGATTTGCAAATAGTAGGAATCTCCTCTCCACATTTGAAATTTTGCATAAGTTCAATTTGAAAAGGTGCAAGGACCATCCATATAAGGTCTTTCTTGAAAATTAAATGATAATACCATCCATGCATATTAAATGATATAGTCAAGTAATAAAGAAGGAAAACCATTTCCTGAAGTTGTCAAATGATTATAAAGATGCACAACAGTCCACTAAATGCAATTCACTAAAAAAGAAAACAAAGTATGCTACAAGATAGTGGGTAAGATGCAAGGAATGAAGTTAAATAGACAAACAAAAACCATGAATATTACCAAGTCAAAAGGAGTAGCTATGACCTCTTAGGTATTTTTTCACTAGCATAAATTAGACTTCTTAAGGACAAAAACACATGTAGATAGTAATATGAAGTCTCTTTGATTATTTTTGAAGTAGTTGAAGGAATGGCTTATTTTAGTTATATCTAATTCAAGACAATTTCAACTCAAAGTAAGGAATAAAACCATATGTCTTATAAGTTTGTGAAGCTAATTGAGTAGCTCGATAAGGTAGAGCATGACTATAGGGTAGTCTTGAGACTCTTTTAACTCAATTAGAACATGTACCAAGTGTCTAAGAGCTTACAAAGCCAATTCAACCATATTTCAAGTGAAAATGCAACAAAAGGAGTAAAATCTTTGAACACACTTCAAAAACCACTCCTAGGTGGCCAAGTAGGTGGAAATAGTCTTTTCCAACATTTTTTTTCTTCATAGATGAAGCCCTATATTCTCTTTATTATTTGAGATAAGATATAGGACTCCTAGGGCTTAGTTCATCTTAGTTCTTTAAATTCTATGACAAGTGTTGTAACTAAAAAAATTCTTACACCAAGAGATATTATTTAATATCATTTAAGGTTGCAATAGTGCAAGGAACATCAATATTAAAAGAGAAGGGATGAAGAAGTCAGGGACCTTGAAATTATACATCACAACTATGATACAACTAGTTGGGATAGAATTTTCCCCTCATTGGGATAGCCATTTGACTCCTATTAGGATAGTTGAACAATGCCTAAGAAGGTGGATAAAGACAAGGGTAAGAAGAAGGTTAATGAAGAGGGAGATGTTGAAGAGGAAGAAAAGAACCAGAAAGATCAACAAAAAGAAAATGAAGAAGTTTAAGATGTGTAACCTAGTTTGTTGTTTTATCTAGTTTTGGACTTGAAAATTATTTATGCCTTAACAATATTTTATGTTTTATGGCCCATGGAAACTCCCAACACTTAGAAGATCATCAAATCAAACAATAAATACTTGATAAGGCACTGAATATAAAATAGACTGATTAATTAATACAGAATGGATGTTGGATTAATGAATATACTTCTACACACTAATCATTGAGAAATACATTATTGGCGGTTCTATTATTACCCAATCCAGTATCGATCTGATCTTGTTGGGGAAACATCTCGCAATCAAACCACAAGATCTCATTGCCGATTAGTCTACTATTACCAGGGTTCACCCTCTAATTTGTGAAATTTTGCAACTTATTTATTTTATGCTAAGTATATGTCTGATAGTTTTCCTCTTTCATACGATTGAGTACTTCCAACCATGGTAGAAGGGAAGTAGGGTTGCAAGAGTGGTACGGTGATGGTTCTGTGTGGGCAAAGCATTACAAAGCGTGCTGCTCTTGGGCGTAGAGGAGATGAATTCTACGGAAACCTATTGTAACCTCTTTCCCCTGTCATGGTAAACATTCAAATACGAAATGCTGAAATTCCTCATCCAAACATTATGCAAATCTGAAATTCCACAATGCAAATATTAAGCAAATATTATGCAAATCCGAAATTACTCAAATGCGAAGATTCAATGAATGAAGGTGAACATTAAACAATTCCGCATATTGTGCAAATCTGAAATGAAAGTGAAGTTCACCAATTCCTCATATTATCCAAATCCAAAATGAAGGTGAAGAGCCTACCTCGAATGGTGAGTGTGTCACTTTATCTTGCTAGGGATTGAGCTCAACGTGGAAGCCTGTGCAGGAATGCATGCAACACAAATGACTTGCCCTCTTTTTTTTTTTTTTTAAGTAATGCCCATTGCCGTCGAAATTTCGACGAATGCGGGCACTTTTTCAAAAAAAAAATCAAATTTGGTCACAATATACCTTCTCCATTGGAAAACTCCATCAGAATTCTAGACCAAATGTTTTAGTGATATAGCTATTATTAAAGAAACATTAGTATCAGTTCATGACACTGTCTTAAACATCTACAAATTCAAGTAAAAATCAGTAAGAAATCAAGATAGTGGTTGGGAAAGTTCTTCATAGCCTCAAATTAGATGAGTTGGATATTATGTTTTGTATGCCTTTGTATAGATAATGGCTTGAGGTGGATTTGGTGGAATCTCAGAAAAATTGGCAAAATAATTTAGCAATTTGTAGAAAGAAACTCAACATCGAATTACATATACATTTGAATAGAGATGAATTCAAAACCAAATTCTTGATCATGACCATACTTCTCAAGTAGGCCACAAGCCAAGAGGTAGCTCATAGTTTCAAGTCATCGATATGCTATGTTATGAGTACCATATGCAATGGGATAGAACATCTTCTATTGTTTTAGCTGAGTAAGTTTGGATCAATCTTTTCTTGACACAAATGAAGTCGAGCTCAGTTTAGGATCTATATTGCCTAGAGTATTAGTAGTAAAATTAGGAGCTAACGTTACATCAACTGAAGAATCATTTTGTAGTTGTTACACAGATATATTTTGCTCTCTTATTGTAATTGAGCACTAATATGACAAATGTGACACTTAATCAGCCATATTGTATTGCTCATCAGTAAGTGATCTTGACATAGTGTGTAAATCTTTGTACTCTGCATTTACTTTAATATATTATGGGGCTAATCCTATTTGTCAAAAACAAAGACTAAATATTACGGAAAAAAAATCATTAATCTATGGATCCATATATATATTATATTTAAACATAAATTTCAACACATCATAGATAAAAAGAAGATGAACACAAATATTATTTAGGAATAAAAGAATCATTTAACCTCCAACAAACTAATAGCATGTAAAACATCATATAAGTACTTGTCATTTTGATATTGTAATAGAAGTGATAAATTTAATAAGAGAAGTACCTAAGATTTTTTTTTATCTTTGCTATTGTGAAATGCTAAAAAAAAGGATGATTGTTTGAATTGGTTGATTATTAGTATTTTTTTTATGAAAATGAAATCATAAGTTTGAAGTTATATAATTTAGAAATAAAAATAGTCAATCTAATTTTAATTATAATTGTGACTTAGAATTATATGCATTGTAGGTTGAAATTATATGTATTGTAGTTTGATTTTGAGAAATGAGGTTGCATCGAGAATATTAAGAATTATATTCTACTTAAGTGATAGATTATTAAATTACATGGACAAAATGGGTATCACCCCTCTTTCCAAATGTGTTTTATGACAAAGCTTTTGAAATCTGTAATCATTTACTCCTTCAATGTGATTTTGCACTAACCATTTAGAAATTGTTCCAAAACAAGTTACCCTAGCAAGGTCTGTTGACAATCTATATATATATAATAATTTTCAAAAGATTTAGATTAAATTTATTTAATCTATTACAAATAATATTATTGTATTCTATTATAATTAATTTATGATTATATTATATTATATCATTTTAACTTTTGTCTGCTGCAAAGGTTAAATTTAAAAGTATTTAATATATTAGTATTTAAATTATTCCATTATATCATATTTCATTTATAATTATATTATATTATATTAAATCATTTTAATTTTAGTATAATAGAAAATTACAAGATATAGAGGACAAAAATATCAAGAAATAATCTAGTGAAAAATTAAATCATATTAATTTAAATCTACTAAATACCCCAATAATTTATAAATCCTAAATAATTGTTTGAATATTTGTTTGATGGTAAAAAATTGCTTCAAAAATTAAAAATTGACAATAATATGTAAAAAATTTTAATTAATTTTTTATTTCCATGGCACTTTCTTGCCATTTGCATTAGTTCTATGTCTTGATCTTTTTCTTTTATGCATATGTTCAATTTGCCTTGATCTTTTTTCTTCATTTTGAAGCATCTTGGTTTGATCCTTCCTTTGCTAGCACATAACATCTAGTATAAAGATAGTTTTCAATATGGAGAGAACATTTTTAAGAAAGGGGGATTAGTCTGGCTTCTGCGAGGACACCTCCAGATTCTATAATGAATATAAAAAAATTATAATAAATATAAAATTTCAAAAAGTATTATTAAGAATTGACAATTATTAAGAAAGAGTAAATATTTAATACTTACAATTTAAAAAAAAAAAAAAGATATAAATGATAATTTTACCTTTTTTAAAAATATCTATATATTTTTATCAAATTTTTCCCATTACCTAATCTCAAAATTTATAAAAAAGAATCCCCTAATTTATCAATTGCATAAAAATTCCATATCATAACAATTTAATAAAAAAACCACACACATTGAACAAGTCATATAAAAGTAAATAAAAACTTCTTTACACATACTACCACCATAATCCCTCGCACTCTCCAACATATATCACCATAATATTGTTATCCCTCATTCCCTCGACTTTCCTAAAAACTGATAATGATTCAGCCTGGGTTCGAACGACATCATCATCCGTTCAAAGTAATGATTTTCACAGGGAGGAAGGCGTTGCCAAAACCCACCCTTCAGATTATATGCAGACACCTCTGCACTTTGACTAAACGAACTGCTGAAGCACAGGTAATCTCCCACACAAACACACTTCGAATGCCACAAATCTTGACAACGATGTTGAGGGAGCGACTGTGGAGGCATTCTTGCAAACTCTTTCCAATTCCAAACCAACGTATCTTCCTCGTCCTGGGCCAACTCCCAGATAACAATACCCGTCTTGTTTGGCCTAATTCCAGCATGTGATGGGTGAGTTCTGCCAAGCATCGGATTGTTGTGTGGAATGGATGCATTATTTCCACCAGGCATCAGATTGTTATGTGGAATGGATGCGTGAGTTACAGCAAGTGGTGGAAGAGTTCTGCCAATAGATCCGTGAATTCCACCAAGCCATGGATTCATATTGTTGTGTGATGAGGATGCAGGAGTTCCGCCAAGAGTCAGATTGTTGTGTGATGTGGACGCATGAATTCCGCCGTACAATGGGTGAATCCCACCTTGCAATGTATGAGTTTGCAATGGGTGAATCCCGCCAAGTGCTGGGTGTGTTCCCCCAAATGCGTTAATTCCTCTGCCAAGCGATGGAATGTTGGGTACATTCGATCGCTCCATCATGTCAAGAAACTGCTCATACCGCTCGTTAAAGGTCCCCACCACAAGAATAGACGAGCCATAGGAAACCAAAGAGAAAACATTCGCATTCAGATCTTGAACCTTTCGAGGTAATGGAGCTACTGTAACAGGGTCCTCATCTTGGATTTTGTAACCGATGATAGTCGTAGGCGCCGCTCCCTTCCAGAAAAGAACGCCATTACACTCAACCATTTCATGACATAATATTCTAGATCCCGTATCCCATGCAAACCGACACTTAATCCTCCACGAATCTTCAACATAGTGGTAAATTTGGCAGTTAAAGTTTGGAGAATTTGAGCAAACTACCAAATAGGGCTCTTTGTTTTCACCCTCCACAATATGGATGAATTTCTCAGTCAAATCTATTTCTATCTCTGCATAAGATCTAACAAGGGGATCACAAACTAATAATTGAGAAGTGGGAGATTTCTGAATGAGCAGTAGTCCCTTCCCTATGCTTGATAAATCTCTGATATTGCCTCTCTCAGGATTTGGGAGAAAAGAGAGAGGGAGGGTCATCCATTTTTGTACAGAGAAGCAGTAGGCCATGCAGCACCAATTTCCATCCACTTCTTGACCACATATAAGAAGCCATGGATTTTGGGTTGACAGTAAAGACAGAAAACGCCATGAATTTTGGGTGGACAGTAAAGACAGAAAACTTTCTGAAGACAAAATTAAATTCCATTCCTTACAGACTATGCGAGAGCTGCAGATTGATTGAATTGAAAGCTTTTCAAATATCAATTCCTTCATAGCCTGAGGCAGCTTAAATATATCGCCTTGTCCTGCGTATCGTTCAACTGTTGCAATCGATTTTCGCTCCATTTCTTTCAGCTCCCAAGCTTACAGAAACTTAATGGTTTGTATTCAATAAACCCTGGATTAAGAATATATCTATTTCATCCTTGGATACATCATCCTCACTCCCTGTTATATACATTTGAGATTGAGTACGTTTTTGGGATTAAAGCAGCCGACGTGTAGCAAATATAAATTAAAATAAATAAGATAAAAATATGCCTTTGTTATGGGGATAAGAGGAGTCTACTTGGCGCAAAATAAAATAAAATGAAAATTGCTATCTTCAATGGATCATGGTTGAGACCTATCATGTAGAGATTTTTCATTTGGTGTCTCTTAAAAGAATGATCTTAACAAATTTAATTTTTAAACTTAAAGTTTTACATCAACATCACTAAATTTTATATAGCAAATATTTTTTGTTAAATAACATATTTTGATCTCAAATCTATGATATAAAATTGAAACATTCAATTATTGAAATTGCTTGTATTATAGATACATCTATTTAAAAATTGTTATATATGTCAATTTAATTTAATTTTGAAATTTTTATTTTATTTTGAAATTGTGTTAGTTACTAGATAGATAAACATATCAAGTTGTGTAATACTGTTGGTGTAATTATTTATTTATGTTGGATATTATTACACCTTAAGTTTACTCAGGATAATGCATTTGATAGTAGTTTGGGTATGAGACACTTGGGTGTTTGTGTCACATTGGGATAGTGTGTGTAGGAGAATTTCCACCTTTTATGGTGTGTTCTTGTTGTTATATTCTACCTCCGGTGGGTGATCCATTTCATATGGAATATTATATTGTTTCTCCTACCTACCCCTATTTATCCCTACCTACCCTTGTTTCTTATTGAGCCACATGTCATGTTTGTGTGCTCACATATCCATATAGCCTTGCCTATATAAGCAGACTCATATTCATTGTATGTAACAACAACAACAACAACAATCTTGATGATCTAGTTGATCACATTTTGCATCATTTGTTATGTGACTATTTCTCCAAGAGAAGATAAAATAATAACCCTTTTAGAATTAAAAAGAGAGATAAAAATAAAGGATATTATAATCCTTTGGTTTAAATAAATATTAATAAATAATGTTTTTGACAAACTCTCTTAAGAGAGAGGAATAATTATAACTATTAAAGGACAACTAAAGGTTACCTTTTTGAAAGGGTGTGATGGTTTGGAAACTACCCTTGAAAAGGTTATATAAGTCATTTATGTGAGACTTGGGAGGGGGCATGGAGATCACTCAAGGAAGAAGAAGAAAGTGGCTTGGTGGGCTATGGGCATGGGAGGAAATATAGGAATTTAGAGGGCACAAAGGAATGAAGGTTAAGGTCATTGGTTGGCATGAGCATTGGAGAAGGGGCACACAACGTGTGTCCAACTCGGGGTATGGTGTACACTTGGGAGTGTCCTGGCCAGGGTTGTGTTTATTTCGTGCCGTGAAGGCATGCAAAGTTCTGTGTAAGAACCTATCCTCCTGGAGTGCTTACTTGTCGTAAAAGAGCCTAGACCTATGACTATTCCTTTGAATTATAGATAATATGGTCGGTTTTGTGTAAGATCCAATTTCCTCCGTGGGGTGCCATAGCCATAAAGGACCCAAGGCCACTAGAATCTTCTTGGAGTGAGAATGACTATTCCAAGTGCTCAAGATTAAGATAATTATTGGAAAACCTTGATTCTATAAGATATTGAGAATGCTTTATATATGATTTTCCAATAATATGGTTGAATTAAGTGGCTATGTTATTCCATTTATTGTGTTATTAATTTACTTTGTAATTATTATCATTTACATAATTTAATGATATTTACCTTTCATTAATGAACTTAGAATTAAAATTTAATCTCTTAATTTCTCTACAAATAATTAATTAAGTTTGGTTGAAAAGTGGCATTACATCATTGATAGGAATACAGTTTATTCTTGTCACATTTTGTTCTCTCTTATTTGTGCTTTCCATTGCCTCTAGATCTTGGTAGATTCTCACAAATACTTATTTTGACAAGAGACGCAAAGCGTCATGTTCCTACTGAAAGTGAAGAATGTTGAAGATAGAAAAGAAAAGGTAAGAATGAGAACAAGTTGTGAAGGAAAGTGAAGGTGGATATAAAAAATGTGTTGAACATGGGTAGGTGTGAAACATAGTAAGCATAAGTCCGGTTTGTTAGTCAGAGGTAGATTCCATTTAGCAAAGAGATATGTTGGCTTATGTGAAGAAGGGTTACATTGTATTGGATGTTATTGCTGGAAATGTGATTAGTACTTACCAGGTCAAGAATTTGATATGCACCACAAAAGAAGTTTGCTCTATTGGAAGAGGACATGTAATTGAAAGCTATTTTATGCCATCATTCATGTCAATAGTAACATGTAGTTTCAACACCACTTTTTGTTTGGTAAACTATTAAGAAGACTAAGTGGGAACAACATTTGCTAAGCTTGATACCACATGGATAAAAAGCCCTATTATGTTGGCCGTTCTAAGTGGAGTAGTTTGACACTAATACATTTGGAGAGGTTTTCCGACGAGCATTTCTGATGATCTATGGGATTTCTTTTGCTTTGCTGGATTGATTTGTTTTGTCCAAAAATTACCTCGCGTTCGTCAAAATTTCGACGTGCTAAAAGTTCATATTGGAATTCAAACTAAAACCAACGAACATTTTCGACCGGCTATGGGATATCTTTTGGTAGTCTCATCGGCCATCAAGATAGCTTAAAATGTTTTCAGGCAATGGGCATTATTTCCCTAATGTCTTTTTCCTCGGTGTAGCTCCTCTTGATATGTTATGTCTCCTCAACATAAGTTTTGACCCTATATCATCTTAACCTTTCTCGATTCTTTTTACTTTTGCCAGTGTCCATCGAGAAAAGTCTTACCGATAGCATCATCAACTATCGACAATACAATATTTCTCCATTTTCACTAGTGTGCGTTATGCCGATGGGATTCAGCAGTGTACTATGTCTCGATCAGATGCTTCTAGTTGTGTTACCATTGGGTTGACTTTTGCCATAGTGCAGATTTGAGCTGTTTTTCGATGATCTATGGGATTTCTTTTGCTTTGTCGGATTAATTTTTTTATTTTTTAAAAATTGCCTTGTGTTCATCAGAATTCTGACGTGGTAAAATTTCAGGTTAGAATTTGGATTAAAAACCGACGAACATTTCTGATCAGCTATGGAATTTCTTTTGGTAGTCTCATCGACCATTAGGATAGATTTAAATGTGTTCAGGCGATGGGCATGATTTTCCCAGCATCTTTTCCCTCATCGTAGCTCCTCTCGATATGTTATGTCTCCTTAGCATAATCTTTGACCCTATATCGTCTTAACCGTTTCCATTTCTTTTTACTTTTGCCAGTGTCCATCAGGAAAAGTCTTACCAATAGCATCATCGACTATTGGCAATACAATATTTCTCCACTGCTGCTAGTGTGCGTTATGTCAATGGACTTCATCGGTGTATTATATCCCCGATCACATGCTTCTAGTTGTGTTACCATCAAGTTGAATTTTTTCGATAGTGTAGATTTCATATTTCACGTTGGAATTCTAACAAACACTTGGTATTTAAAAAAAGAAGTAATTACATGCCATCATTATATGCAAGCTCCAAGTGCAAAAATTGGGAGGAAGCGAGCACAATTGCTACAGATAGATGCTAATGAAGAATTCTCTCATGGCAACGGAAAGAGACCTTTTCTCACTCACAATCCGCTCTTTGTCTTTCTCATGAGTCCATGTTGATAATCGAATGCAGAACCTCTTCGTTTACAAATTCACCGTAGATGGGAAGCAACCTATTCAACTTGGAAACCGTAAACCCCAGGATATTCACTCTACTTTTACTCAGCAAATTCAAATTGAAGAAAATTGTAGTAGCAGACACTGATGCCATTGACACAATGGTCATCACCATTATTGTTAGTACCTCTTACCTCTTGCACTTCATGTTGTGTACTGTACAAGAGGTTGGTCCTTTCGTTCTTGTCATCAAGATTTTTTTGCAAGTTCCTTTTCTTTCCTTGCATTCTCTTATTCACTTTGTTTAATGGTTGCTGCTTTGGCAAAATATGGATCCTTAACCTCTCCATTTTGTGGCTACCAGTTATAAAGACAAGTCGCTGGACATACCAATTGCCCCAGTTATGATTCACTATCTTTTTGTCATAAAAATCTTTAGGTCTTGATTTAGTTATAATTTGATCTTGTGTAACAAGAATCCCAAAGAGAATTCTGCAATTGAACAAGTTGCTCCTCCACTTGGTTGTTTCTAATGTTAAACCTCAATTCCTCGGGTCACATAGCCCTAAAACATCCACAAAATAAGATTAAATGCATCAATATAAAACATAAAATTAGGGAAATTATTAGGGCACAATTGTTGCAAATAGATGCTCGGTAGAAACTGTACAAGAGGTTGGTCCTTTGGTTATTATCATCAAGATTTTTTAGCAAGTTTCTTTTCTTTCCTTGCATTCTCTTGTTCACTTTGTTTAATGGTATCCGCTTTGTTAAAATATGGATCCTCAACCTCCTTAACATCTCCATTCTATGAATGGAAGTTCTAAAGACAAGTCATTTCATAGCTTCTAGAGGGGTGAACAATTCTCTATGACTAAAAACCCTTCTAGCCCTCAAAATAGCCCTTTGTATGGAAGCAACTTTTCTAGGTCCAAGGCCAACTACAAATTGTAGAGGAGAAAACATCCATTCATGTGATGCTTCTAGGTTTATGTAAACACCAACTTGGTTGGTTACTGTAACCATTACCTATTCGACAATTCTCTGCGACTATAAACCCTTCCAGACTTGAAAATAACCCTTTGTATGGAAGCAACTTTTATACGATTATTTAGGACTCTATGGGCATTTGCTTGTACAATTTTCCCCACTAAAAGGGTCTCTTCATTTTCTCTAGTTAGTAAATAAAATTCCTCATCTTGCGATGGCTCTTTATATCATATTAGCAAAACTCGTTTGGGGAAAAAATCGGCAAACCAAAAGTATAATATTTTTTAAAAAAATCAAGAAAAAATCAGAAAAAAATCAGATTGAAAAAAACATAACAAATTATAGAAAAAGAGACAAAACTATTTTTTAAAAAAACTTAAGGGCATTTCCATAGCATAGAGATATAAAGAGGAACTAAAATAGAGTTTAACCCATGAATTTTAGAAAATTAACGATTTTTGCAGCTTTTATACGATTATTTAGGACTCTACGGGTAGTTGCTTGTACAATTTTCCCCACGGAAAGGGTCTCTTCATTTTCTACAGTTAGTAGATAAAATTCCTTATCCTGGGATGACTCGTTATATCATAGTAGAAAAAATCATTTGGGGAAAAAATCGGCAAACCAAAAGTATAAGATTTTTTTAAAAAATCGAAAAAAATTAGATTTAAAAAAAACATAACAAATTGTAGAAAAAGATACAAAAACTATTTTAAAAAAAAACCTAAGGGCATTTCCATAGCATAGAGATATAAAGAGCAAATAAAATAGAGTTTAACCCATGAATTGTAGAATATTAATTTTTGTTGTTTATATTCATATTGTCAATTCAATCTTTATGTCAACAAGAGTTTCCCGCTTTTTATTGGATGCTCATTGTTCCACACATCGGGATATTTTTTGACACATTCAACTGCCATTTCTTGTGTTTCCTCATCCATATCATCTATATCATGTCCTGCATCTTCACAGTATACATCATTGGCCATTTGCTTGGCTAGTTCATATGACACAAGGTGAAAAGAGTCCTAATGGATATTGATTCTATCATGCAAAATCATTTTGAGTTGCAGGCTTGAAATATGAATAATTTATCTCATTTTATGTTTTAGTTGCGTATTTTGTTATGGGTTAATAGAAAACTAGGTATTGTATAAAACTTTAAAAGAAAGTAGAATCTAATCAAACAGTATATTTCATTTGACGTTATCAAGAATTTTGACTAGTTTTCTTCATAATGTGTATCTTGTATAGTTTATCTTAATATTATCTTTCTTGTATCCTATAGCAGTTTTGGAAGAATTATCATAACTTTCATTTGAACTGTTGGATCTTTCTATAAATTTGAGGATAAGTCTGTAACAATGATATCAAGAGACTGACTAGAGCGATTGGCTTCATTACATGGTAAGGCAACCTTTTTCATGTTTGTCTTCCTCAAAGTATGGTTGGTGTCCATTAAGTTATTGTCTTGTAAGGGTGTTTTGAAGATTGAGAAGAGACTTTTGATGGGTATTAATTCCATTGTTGTCAAGTATGTCTGATTGGAATTGAATGTTTCCAAGGTTTATGTTTATTAGAGGGCAAATGATTCCTGAGATTGTCACTTCAATTAAATAATTACTGAAAAACTTTGAATTGCTTGCTTGTAAATGAATACTTTAAATAAATGGTTACTTTATTATGTATGATTTATTAATCGAGATTACTCTAAAAACACCTGATTAAATAATCTTCAAACAGTAGCAGAACAATAATACTTAGTTATTCATTACCACTGATTACCAATAACAAAGGGCTGGCAGTCAAAACAAAGTCAAAATACCCTTGAGGGGAGACGTGACCCCACATAAGCCACGTCTCTCCCAATAGACACAACCGTTGCCCCAGTATAAAGCACATGTTCTGCAAGGAGGAAAGGCACAAAGGATTTTTTGGAAGAATATTGTAGGTGAAAGAGCGTGCACAAAGTGATATCCTGTTCAAACTTCCATGTATGCACACCAATAACCATTCATTGCTAAATGTAAGTTAACCAGAAAGATAATCATGTAATCGTTCTTTAATATTATTCAAGATATGAACAATTTAATATGTATATATATACATATAGAAAAATTAATTATATGACTATGTACACGAGAATAAATCAGTAATCTATTATGAAGAGTATAAGTAAGGAGTATTAACCAGATTTACAGTGATACAAATCCATCAAATATAAATAAATAAATGCATGACTAACAATTAATCTAATACTAAAATTGATCAATAATATAAATCAAAGATTCATAAATAAATACATAACAAGATGAATAAAAAATTGATAATTAATGTGACACAAACATAATGCCTTTAAGTTGTCGTAAACCATAATCAACTTTGTATTTTCTATTCCCCAAGGGAGATGGGTGTTGCTAGGGAAGGGAAGAGTAAAACTATCCAATAGAAAGCCCTAAGGGTGGAAGACTCCTCCTGAAATATAGGCTACATGTCCCAAGGGTGAATGGACTAAGCCTGGTAATCTAGGCTACATTAAAGAGGTGGTGTCAAGCGCCCTAGGTAGCCAAGCCCTCTTCTGGGAAAAGGATCAGATTGGTTCAAGTTTAGGCCTAGTTTTAAGAAGTTATGTTATAGGGAATTAGTTAGTTATACTTAATCAATAATGTAAGGCAGTAACATAGATGTTGCTTTTGATAATTGACAATGTATGACTAGGGGAAATTACATGTTCTTAAAACAAGATCACCACGTCAAAGGCATCTATATGACTAGTAATCAAAATATAATATGCAGTTAGTCTTATTGAATTTGAATTTACTCCGGAAGACCAATAAGACAATTTGAAGCTTGCCAACCAATCCTTCAAACCGATATTCAAACTAAAAATTAATCTCAATCACAATAACATAAGATAGCACATTGAAGCAATCTAATTGAATGGATTTATCACAGGGAACTAATCAATCAATTGAAAAAGTAGATACCATCAAAGATGAAGAACACTTGATCTTTATGGGTGGGTGTAAGAAGTTGAGTCCCACTTTTGGGCAAAAAGTGGAAGTGTTTTCCCTATTTTTCAAATTTTTTGTCGATTGATGTCAAAATTTGAGGTACTTAGAGATTGAATTTGAAAATACTATAGTAATAGAAAATGTAGTTCTCAGAGTCTAATTTTCAAATATGTAATTTATTTCAATACCTACATGTTAGAAATTGTTGTTTAGTAGGAATGTTTAAAAACCACTTTTTCAAAGTGCCTATTTCAAGACCATACCACACATGTGTACGACCATCATATTTTGATGTAAATAAATGAATGTTTGCAAATCCTTTTGGGAAAAGATACCTAAGACACCAAATATTGATGAGAATATTTTTTCTCATTTATTAATTGAATATACGTTTTTTAATTAATTTTTAATTGACTATAAAGTACATTTTCAAAATATTTGGTGTACGACCACCATAATTTGATGAAAATTTCAAGTTTTTTAATGTTTTTTTTTTTAATCTTTGTTGGTGTAAATAAATATTCATTTTGGATATTATTACACTTACTTAAGTTAACTTAGGATAATGCATCTCTTCATAGTTTGGATTTGAGACACTTAGGGAAGTGTGCACATAGGGATAAAACTTGTAGGAGAAATTCCACCTTTTGTGGTCTTATTTTGCTGTTACACTCCACATTCGATGGGTCATCCACCTCTTGTGGAATATTATATTATTTCTCCTACCTACCCCTAGTATTTCTTACCTACCCCTGTTTCTCATTGAGCCACATGTCATATTTGTGTGCTCATACATCCATATGGCCTTGCCTATATAAGCAGGCCTATATTCATTGTATTGGTTAATCCAGTTGATCATTTGCATATTGATGAGAATACAGTTTGTTCTTGTCATTCTATTGTCTCTTTTATGCTTTTCATTGTGCCCTTGATCTTGACAAAATCCTACATGGTATCAGAGCTATTGGGGCTTCATTGATTAGTTTTTTTGAGACACTTTGGAGGCTTCTATTTTTGGATTTGGGGATCTTCATTTTTTGGGGGGCATCATACAACGATTTGGACATCACCGTTGAATCCGGGAGCCTGTTTCCATAAATTTCGACTATAAAGTCAACCTATTTTGGTGAGAAATTTTTTTTCCCCATTTTGGCTATTATCGTATGGATTTCGAAAAAAAATTTATTTATTTTTCGGAAAAAATTTCATATTTTCTGAAAAAAATTTCGAAAAATCAAAATATCAAAAAAAAAATTCAAAAAAAAAAAAAAAAAAAGTTTTTTTGCATTTTTGAGGGGTCTGCAGACCCCCCCCATGCAGTTTGTACCTGCGTGTCGTAGGTGTTGCAGGTCTGTACCTGCTGCTGCTGTAGTGTACCTCCCACTCCGGTCGTGTACCCTCCGGAGCCCTTCGCCACCACTGGCCGTAATGTCCTCCCGGCTTCCACCGTCCCCGTCGTCGACAACGCCACTGCCGGCCATTTAGAAACCTCCAGTAGCGCCACATCACCGCCAGCCCCTGCGCCTCCGACCCCGCCACGTGGAGCCCAATCGGCTACCAGGACCCCACCACGCGGCTCACGAGCAGACTTTCATATGCCACATCAACTGCGCCATGTAGTCCGTCCATACGCCACTGCACAGTGCCACGTCAGCATCCGTACTACGCAGTCATCTACCTAGTCAACAGTCCATACAATACGGACGCCCAGTCAACAGGGAGGTGAAGTTTTCACGACGGTCATATGACCATCAAATTTAACATAGTGATTTGCTGACATCAGCACCACATCAGCATTTTTTGAAATTTTTTTGACCCCTCTCCATTGGGCTTTTCAGTTTTGCAGTCCAACTTTGAAAGGCCATATCTTGCTCATTTTTGCTCCTTTTTTGGTGCAATTTTTTTTTAAATGGGCTAAAATTTTGTGATCTTCACAGTGGTGTGGTTGTTTTCTGATTTTGGTTCACAAGTTTTTCAGAATTTTTGGATTCTCTCAGCTGTACCTGTCCAAACCTCAATTCTGCAACTTCAAAGGCCTCGTTTGAGCTCATACGACCTCCTTTTCAGGTGCCGTTTTTTTTTTCAAGTGCTTGTTTTTTTGTCCACTTTCATAATCTATGATCAGATTCCAGAGATTTTGAGTGGAAATTGTACTTTTAGATATTGGTCTTATTTGGCCTATTAGGTACTTGTAAATTGCTTGGATCTTAGTTAGATCTCTTGCATTATCAGTTTGAGCCTCTTTGGGCCTTATTGAGGCAGTTGTAAAATTGTAAATCAGAAGTCCACTTTGCCATTTTTTGCAAGTGGCCCATTGTATACACACTAAGTATAAAGTGCAAAATCATCACTTTTGGGGGGGGGGTTCATTGATTGAGTGAATTTGGGGGGGTGTCTTGTGTGATTGTGCCTCTCTTTGTGCTCTTTCCATTTTTGTTGCAATGAGTCCTAATAAATTTCCACCTTTAACTCCACATAATTATGCATCATGGAAAATTAAAGTATGGAGTAAATTAATGGAAAAAGGTCTCACACATTACATAGATGGAACAATAATAGCACCACCTAATCCTAAGGCTAATCCAAATGCTCAATTAGAATGGCTCACAAAGAATTGCATGGCTCTTGGAACTTTACGCAAGTATGTACCAGATGACCTCATTTTTCACATTGAGAAGTGTAAAACAATCAAAGAGGCTTGGGATATGTTTCAGAAATTGTATGGACAAGTTGATGAAATCAGAGGCTATCAGATTGACAATGAGCTCACCAACTTGGATCCCAAAAGTTTTGAAACAATCCAAGATTATGTCACCAAAGCAAATGAGCTAACAGCAAAGCTTAAGGATTGTGGAATTGACAAAAAGGATGCTCAATTGATATTCAACTTGTTGGATAAGCTTGCACCAGAATATGCAGCATTTGTGTCTAGCTTCCAAACTCATCATTTGACAGTGGGGAGTTCTTATGTTATGCCTTCATTTGATGCTTTCACAGAAATGTTAATATTGGAACAATCTAAGTTGTTGAACATGGGGTTTCTCAAGTCTTCAAAGTCCAAGGCTTTGGTGGCTAATCAAGGGAATCAAGGAAGTCAAGGAAAAGAGTCCAACAAGAAGAAGAAGCAATCCAAGTCTAAGCCACACCAAGAAAAAGGACAATCATCCTCTCCATCACAAGGCAATTTTTCATCCTCTTCCAAGAAGGGGACACCACCTAAGAAGGATAAACCAACTTGTGCATATTGCAAGAAGTATGGTCACGATGAGCATTGATGCCACGCAAAGCAAGTTGATGAATTAACTAATCTTCTTAAGAAAAACAACATCAACTTGCCATCCACCTACACAAAGAAGTATTCATCTCCTTCCTCTTCCTCACAGTCTAAGGGAAAAGGGCAAGCATTTGTGGCTACAATAGGTTCTTCACAGCAATGGATACTTGATTCGGGTGCCTCATATCACATGGGTTCTACAAAGGAGCAGTTTTCTTCATTGGAGCCATCTAAGGTACCTCACATTTACATTGGTGATGATACACAGGTAGAGGTTGAAGGGAAAGGTTCAGTTGACATGGATGATGGAACATTTGAGAATGTTCTCTATGTTCCTAACTTGTCTACCAACCTTCTCTCCATCTACCAAATCACTCACTATGGGAATGGGAAAAAGGTTGAGTTTACACCAGATTCAGTTGTGGTAAAGGAACTTGATGATGATGCCTTGGTAGCAGTGGGACAAGTCAATGACAACTCAAGGCTTTATTCATTCTCCCACTTTGTGCCAAGTTCACCTTCTAGGGCCTTGCTTACTCATTCAAATTTAGAAAGTAAGCTATGGCATGAGCGGTTTGGTCACCTCAACTATCGCTATCTTCAGCAGCTAAGCAGTAAAGACATGGTCACAGGTCTACCTCGAATCAGTTTTTCAGAGGGTGTATGTTCAGGTTGTTCCATGGGCAAGCATCCCGAAGAGAAGTTTGATAAAGGGAAAGCTTGGAGAGCTTTGGAAGTTCTTCAACTTGTTCATAGCGATGTAGCAGGTCCATTTCCAGCACCTTCATTTAATAAGGCCCACTATGTTCTTACCTTCATTGATGACTACTCCCGCTTCACTTGGGTCTACTTTCTCATTCATAAGAGTGAAGTATTTGACAGATTTGAGGACTTCAAGACTCGTGTGGAGAAGCAATCAGGGAAAGTGGTCAAGATTCTTTGCACAGATAATGGAAGGGAATATGTGAACAAAAGACTAGAGGAATTTTGTACATTTGAGGGGATTGATCTTCAGCATTCTGTCGCATACACTCCACAGCAGATCGGGGTTACAGAATGCAAGAATAGAACTCTCAAAGAAATTGCTAGCTATATGATACATGCACATTCTCTTGATCCTGCCTTTTGGGCAGAGGCTATCAGTTGTGCCACACACATCCAGAATTGGGTTCCTCACAAAGCTTTGCAAGGTATTACTCCTTTTGAAGCTTGGGCTGGTAGGAAACTGATTGTGAGACATTTCAGAGTCTTTGGGTGTCTAGCATGGGCTCGCATACCTCCGCAGAAATACAAGGCATTGGAACCTCAAAGTCGGCCTTGCATATTTGTTGGATATCTTGAGGGTGTTAAGGCATACAGATTGATGGATCCAGAGACACATGAGGTATTCATTGAGAGGAGTGTTCACTTTGAGGAAAGCTCTCCTAGCTTAGCCTCTCTACCTCCTCCACCTTCCTCCATTGTGGATAGTGATGTTAGTGATTCAGATGATGAGACTCCCTCAACTCCGACTCATAGGGTTACACCTCCACAGGGTCCACTTGCAGTTGAGGAGCCTCATTCTCCACCTCCACCTAGACTTCATTGGGCTCAACAGACACTTGAGTCCGCGAGTTCTCTTGTTGGGGATCCTTCAAATACACGGAGAACTCGATCACAACATCAGGATCTTCCACATGCATTCATTGCTACCGCTTCCGATCCACACACATTTAGGGAAGCATCAAGGGTTCCTGAGTGGGACCAAGCTATGGAGGAGGAGTATAGTTCCTTGATGAGGAACACCACATGGGATTTAGTCCATCTCCCTAAGGGGAGAAAGACAGATTGATGTAAGTGGATCTATCGGACCAAGTTTGTAGCGGATGGAAGAGTGGATAAGTATAAGGCTTGGCTTGTTGCAAAAGGTTTGTCGTAGGTTGCAGGTGTTGACTATATTGAGACCTTTTCACCCGTAGCCAAGATGAACTCAATTCGTTTGACACTTGCTATTGCTGCAGCTCATGGTTGGGTTGTACTTCAGATGGATGTGAAGAGTGCTTTTCTTCATGGTGATCTTGATGAGGAGATTTATATGGAGTAGCCACAGGGTTTCATCCAGGATACTTCCTTGGTTTGCAAACTAAGGAAATCTCTCTATGGCCTTAAGTAGGCCCCCAGGGCTTGGTACGCCAAGATGGATTCCTTTCTTCTCTCCGCAGGTTTCACTAGGTGTCATTCCGATCCGAATGTCTACATTTTGTGATAGGATGACTCTCACTTGATACTTGTGCTCTATGTTGATGACTTGATCATTATAGGGAGTACTTCATCAATCATTAGTAGGGTCAAATCTGCTTTGCATGATAGATTTGCTATGACTGACTTGGGTCTTTTGCACTAGTTTTTCGGGATAGAGATTTCACAGTCACCTTCTGGGATAGAGATTTCACAGTCACCTTCTGGGATCACACTATCGCAGCCCAAGTATGCTCTTGATCTACTTGCACGCTTTCATATGGTTGATTGTAGGCCTGCCCCGACTCCCTTTCTTTCAGGAGTCAAGCTTGAGGCTCAGTGTTCTTCTCCACCAGTTGATGCCACTTTGTATCGTCAACTTGTGGGTAGTCTCATCTACTTGACTCATACACGCCCTGATATTTCATTTACAGTTGGCATGGTTTCCCGCTTCATGCAGGAACCACATGAGCTTCATTGGAAAGCCACCAAATGCATCCTTCATTACATCCAGGGTACACATGACTATGGGATTCACTATGCAAGAGGCACAGGACTTCGCTTGGTTGGTTACATAGACTCCGATTGGGCTGGCGATCTTGATGATCGTAAGTCTACTTCTGGTTATAGTTTTCACCTTGGTTCGGGCCCCATTTGTTGGCAAAGCAAGAAGCAACATGCTATTGCTCTCTCTTCGACTGAGGTTGAGTATTGAAGCGCTGTTAACGTAGCGAGTGAGACCATTTGGCTCCAGCAGATTCTCACAGAGTTTGGATTCACCACTCCACTGCCGACAATTCTAAATTGTGACAATCAGAGTGCTATTGCAATCTCGAAGAACCTGGTCTAGCACTAGCGGACCAAACACATAGAGATTCATATGCACTATATCCAAGAGCTCATCCAGGTGCAGGTCATTGATTTGCGGTATTGTCCTACAACAGAGCAGGTTGCTGACATATTCACCAAACCTTTCACCGAGAGTAAGTTCCAGCAGTTGCGAGCTCTCTTGGGGGTGCGGGATGTGTCATTAGGGGGGGTCAGCTGACTTCTCCTTCCTCTCTTATGGGGGGGACTTTTCCTCTTTGAGGTTTTGTCCTTCTTCTTTGAGAGTCTTTTGTACATTCATCTCTCTTTTGGGGGGGAGTTTTTTTCCCACTGGGTTTTCTCCCTTTCTCCGTTTGTGAGAGATTGCATTGCATAGTTTTGCTTCCATTTGCATATTGTACATGGGTACCTATCATGGCCTAGTAGCCGGGACCCATCTTGCATTGTTGACTTGAGTCTTCATCCCCCTAAGTTGCAATTAAGGGGGGGTGTTGGTGTAAATAAATATTCATTTTGGATATTATTACACTTACTTAAGTTAACTTAGGATAATGTATCTCTTCATAGTTTGGATTTGAGACACTTAGGGAAGTGTGCACATAGGGATAGAGCTTGTAGGAGAAATTCCACCTTTTGTGGTCTTATTTTGCTATTACACTCCACATTTGGTGGGTCATCCACCTCTTGTGGAATATTATATTATTTCTCCTACCTACCCCTAGTATTTCTTACCTACCCTTGTTTCTCATTGAGCCACATGTCATATTTGTGTGCTCATACATCCATATGGCCTTGCCTATATAAGCAGGCCTATATTCATTGTATTGGTTAATCCAGTTGATCATTTGCATATTGATGAGAATACAGTTTGTTCTTGTCATTCTATTGTCTCTTTTATGCTTTTCATTGTGCCCTTGATCTTGGCAAAATCCTACAATCTTCAAAAGAATTGTATGTAGATTGATGTCATATAATTTATTTTCAAAAAAACCTAAAAACAAAAAATTTATTAAAGTTTTACTAAACCTCACTATTTTACATTTAGGTACCACTTTTGATTAATAAATAATGCAAAAATAGTAAAAATAATCATATCACTATGAAATTTACATTTTTTAAATTAGGACAGTGAGAGCTCTAATGGGTTTTTGTTTCATCAAAAAATACGATTAGGAAGACCTTCAAAAAATTACGACAAGGTAGAAATCCGGTTTTCTAGTGCCTTAGCCATTTTTTTGGAGGTCCAAGCATAGGCTTGGTCCCACCAAGCCTAACCTAAATCCAAAAATGAGGCATAGGTGTGTTTCCAGCACCATCTTTTATGAAACAGGCGCCTGTTATTTAAAATTCAAAAAACGGGCACCTGTTTTGAAATTTATAGCACTTTAAAAATGTGTGCCTGTTTCTAAAAATCGTGCACCCATTTCTCTACGGTGGTCTGATCCTCAATGGGCACCCATTTTTCAAAAAGTGCACCCGTCTTATTTTTATGGGTCAGGGCTCTGAAGTTAAACGGGTGTCTGTTTCTTAAAAACGGGCACACGTTTCTAGCAGCAAATGTTTTTGCTCCCAGACTTCTACAGAATTTGGCCCCAAGTTCTTGTACCCACCCTTATATTAAAAATAGATAATAAAAATAGTTGATTTCAATAAATATTGTCATCCACCAGCTTGATATTGTCTTTCTTAAAAACCAAAATGCATAAGTACCGCACAAAAGATTGTCTTGACATAGTAAAAAATATAGATGAAGATTCAAAATACCCTTTCATTTGGAATTAAACTTAACTAAGACTAACTAAAGACTAACTACCTCAAAACTGGCATTTCCTTGAGACCTTTTTAAAAATCAAGTCTGGTCTCCCAACATCTTGCCACATTTTTGAATGTGCTCCAGGTATTTTTCCAGCTTGTATGTATCTGCATCATGAATTATGTCCCTGACGATAATCTCCAATGTGACAAGATTATCCATCTATTCTATAGTCTCTTTGAATTCAATTCCATTAGTCCGGGCAATATCAAGGGCAACATTGAGAAGACTCTGGCATTCTGAGATCCATTTATCCTTATCTTTAATCTCATCTTTCTGATCAACCAATTCTGGGAAACCATGCTGAGTTATGTGCTTGCACTCATCATACTCAATCTGTAACTGTTCATCACATTTATTGTGTCTTGCTAGAAACTTCTTTATCTTTTCAATCTCCTTAGTTTTTGCTTTGCCTACTATTCTATCATGTAGTCTAGTCCCCAATCTATTTTGAATCATGTTGTGTGAGACTGCATTATCCATGTTCTTCTGAAAAATTGTCTAGAACTCTTCCAGAATGCCTTGCAAAGCCTCAAATATTTTGGTTAAAAATACAAAGTCAGTATTTATCCTCACACTTTGCATCTATTTAAGCATCTTCTTGTTTTCTTGTTGTAATTCCTCACACTTTTCTTCCACTATGAGTTATTAGGAGAAAGAACCTGTGGCACTGGTTGCCCACTTCTTTTCAGCATTTCTTCTTACAATCCTTTATATTGGTTTCTTTCTCTTACTGTCCTGACCAGTTGAGAAAGAGGGAGGGAGGAAGAGTTGGTGGGAGAGGAAATAAAATTTATGTTGAACATCTAATGATTGGACATCTATCTCAAAAGAATTTGTGACCACTAGATACATTAAATATGTTGTCTATAAAGTTTAATGTTTTAAGATGAAAAAGAAGAGTTAAATGGTTTTGGTTCAATTTGTAATTTTTCCATAGCCTGATTTTTTTTCCTGTGAAGAAAGACCATGTCAAATAATATCAGCAAAGAACAAAATAAGGAGACCATTGCTAGATTGTGGTCTAACTTTAAAAGAAAAGGTGATGGAAAATATAATTGTCCTTGCAAAATTTGTAAGGGCTTAAAGACTAGAATACTTCTATTCAAAACAACTAAGAAACATTGTAGGCAGGATGGTCACATTGAAGGGGGACATGATTATCATCCATTGGTAAGTTGTTCATTATATCATTTTAACAATTTATATACATAAGAAATCACTTGATGATGAGATCATGATCATGGGTTATTTATGTTGATCATTTTTATATAGGTCGAGCATCCCAAGGCACATGATATGGACCAACACAACCTGAAGAATATGGTTTACGAAGTGGAGGAACATGGAGGTGTGAATATCAAAGCTGAAGATAATGATCCCATGGAAGATGATGATCATGCGCCAGAAAACATAATTGAAGATAATGGTACAAATACATTGATCCATGACACATTTAGTACTGGCACAAGTGATCATGATGATCAATATGACCTTGATGTTGTTCATGATTTGACTCTACTTGAGAAGGCATATGAGGCCCTTTACGAAGGCTCCCAAACAACTCTTCTCTCTCTATTGTATTGTTGTTGGTGAAATTGAAGATTGCGAATGGTTTATCCAACATAAAAATCTCACGTATGTCAAGGTATGTCATATATGTCATTATAGTTAAAAAATGGTGAATCATGTACCATTAATATTATTTATATTAACAAATTATACTCTTCATGACCATTGCTCTAACTTGGCACAAAACAAATTTAATTCATTGCACTTCACCCTCCAATCCTCGATTAGACATTTTTAATCTATTTGCTTGATGAGAAGAAACTTGAAATAGTGCATGAAATGTGACTGTCATGGAAATTTGCAATTAACAACTTCCAAAACACAAAATTATATTGATTTTATCAAACCATAATACATTACAGTGTTCTTCAAGGTGTCTCCTCCCTTCTTCCTTTACACTGCTCTCTTGTCACAAATTTACCTACCTTTGTCCTCCTTCATACTATTCTATCATTAAGATTAGCATCAAACACTTAATGAAGGTTCATCTTTCTTTACAATTCTTAATAAAGGTTCATCCTTGTGTACAATTCTTACAGTTTTCATATATTTAATATTTTATATATTTAATGTGTTATTCTTCAGGTGTTGTCAATGTTCCTGTGCAAACGCTGCCTCATCCGAGGTTAGCCCTACCTGTATTGCCAACTACAATGTTGGCAACATGCAGCATGCAGACATCATCTACTGCACACCATGTTGACCAACCCACTGTTGGTAGATCCCTCTTTTTCTCTCTTTTGTTATGTGTTTATTTCCTTTGAAGCATTCTTTCTTGGGGGTATTTCATAGTGGATTCATTTTCTGCAGCAGGAGATGCACATAAGGATGCGCCAAAGGTGACTACTGCTGATAACATACCATCATTTCCTGGATCTTCCCATATTGCAAGTACAGGAACGTTGCAGGCCACATTGGTGGTGAGCGACGAAGAATTGATTCCCTTAAAGATACAAAAGGTTCCAGGTACTTTAAAATTATTATTATATATAGTTTAATTATAATTTACTTACTGATCACTCATTTTAGACTAATGATCCCATGATTTTTTTGCAGGAAATGATATTTTTTATAAAAATATTAATGACATTGCATTGCAAATATTTTGGCCCACCATACGTAAAAGGTGGAACATCATATGTGATCTAACCCTAATCCACTATTTTGATTTCATATCATTGCTATAATAGTTTTCCTTTGATCCTTTTCTTGAACTATATCGAAGATAGCTTCAGTTTATTTTTGAATCTAACAGGTTTGTTTTTCCTTTAAAGGTGGAATGACCAAGAAAAAAAGTTAAAAGATGAACTAACAAACTGTATGGTTGGGTTGTTCGGAAATGACACATTCAACAAAACCAAGGTCCTTGAAAAAGCTGGCACATATCTAAAGTATGTGAGGGACCAATACATGACACATTTAGAGAAGAACGTAAAGTACGAGTGTTCTCCCATGATTCTAGAGAGGGAGTGGAAGGACCTGATTGTGGATGCGAAGGAGAGAATTGAAAGGAAAAAAGGAAATACACCACCAGATGCTAGAAGAAGGTATGTTGTACTATTAAGAATGTAATTATGTACTATTTACTCTTTATATTTATATAATCTAACATATTTCAAACTTTTCACAGACTGCGTGACACATCAAAGGCAACCAAGGCAAGACAAGAAAAGAATGGGCAACAAAAAGTCGGCTCTGGTGGTTATATGAAACTTGCCGCATGAATTGTAAGAATCAGTAAATGAAATATCGCATCAAAATATTTATCAATTGCAAATTTTTTTTATTATTATCAAACAATACAAGCAAAATTCCTGATACTAAGCAAAAAAGAAATGCTCTGAATTCAATAGAGTACCCACAGAAGATGACAAGAGAATTGCCTACCAGCAAGGCTTACAGTCATGGTTGAATGACTACGAGAATTGAGTGGGAAAACATGAGATTATGATGCATCTATCACAAAGGTAAATAAGCTAAATGAAAATGATTTCAAATTGAATACTTTACCAATAATCTATTTGATGTTAAGTTCCAACATAAACTGACTATATTCTTTTTAAATAAGCAATCAATGATAACAATCCACATGACATTGGAATGCAACCTATTAATCATGGAACACAACCTGGACATGAATGTCCGGATGTGCATTCTAGTAGTGGAGGTATTCATTTGCTATTCATTTTTTTAATGTAATTATTAATACTATTAAACATCTTAATTAAATTATAATTAGTGTAGTAATTAATGTAACCTTTTTTCTAATATTTTAGAGCATGTAATTGGTGGTGATCAAGTGGAGCATGATCCGGATAAACAACATCATGAACATGATGTTTCCCAATCAGGTAAAGAGGACCACTGTTATTCCTTTAAATAAATTTAATTGCAATTGTTGTATTGATTAATGTAACCTTTCGTATTTCAACTCCACTGGATCTAGAGGGTGTCCAACATGTTGAGGTTGAGGCTAGACAAAATGATGTGGAAGATGATGTCGCCCCATCAGGTAAAGAGCTCCACAATTATGTTATTTAAAATAAAGAAATACTTATAACAATAATAAAAAATGTTTTGAATTTAACCCATTTCTTTGTTATTGTAGAGGAACCCCCTTTGGTTCAATGTCCTCATCCTCTGTATAGGACTAGGAATACACCGAGATCATGAGAAGAGGGAAGAACAATTGAATATGGAGGAAATGGTGAAGAAAACAATGCTCCACTTAGTTTTTGCATAACTTCAAAAAAAAAATTAAAAATGATTGTAATCTACCTAATTTGATAATGACTAATTTTTATGTGTTTATGAATGTAATTATGTGCTAATGAATGTTCATGAATGATATATGTTAATGAATATTGATGAATGTTGTGTGTTAATAAATGTTAAGGAATGTTATGTGTTAATGTATGTTATGTGATAATGAATGAATGCTATATTTTAATAATGGATGAAAAAGTGAATGAATGTTAGATGTTAATGGGGAATTTAGACTAATGTTGGGGGGGAAGGGACAAATGAGCTTCCACCTTCACGTGCTTGGACCTATTAAGTACAAAATATTAAACTATTCTCGAAACAAAGCGAAACTCAATAAGACAACAAACTTTTCAATATTTCATTATATTGCACAGTTAATCTTATTGAATAATGTATATTGAATCTTAATTGCAGGGTCCAACAGAGCCAACACGAACAACAACACCACAAGTTGCTGCATATAATGAACTCCCATATTGTCTTCTATGTACACTAATACTATGAGTTGCTTCTAGTGCTGATATGCATGACGTGATTGCAAAAGTTGTGAATATGCCTCATCCTTGTAAGTTTTTTTATTAGTTGACATTTTCTTTAGTAGTTTTTAATTATCCTTATCATTTTAAGTCAAACCACTTTTATATGGAATTTATTGTTCTAGTTTTTTACTATCTACTAGACATTATTGATACAAGGACTTGCATTGCATCCATTTTTTCAATTAGGTATTATAAAAGGTAGTTTGTATTTGTAAATATCTCTTTGAGCTCATCCAAATTTTATAAATGTTACCTCACATCTCATTACTACTGCAATAGGGATTATGGTCAACATACCACTTCTCGGTTCCATAGAGTTGATGAATAATGATGAAAAACAAATAAACTAACTGGTACTGAGAGGGGGGGGGGGCGTGAATCAGTACAGACAAAAAATTCTCAACAACTTATCAAGTTAAAACAATGATAACCGGTTGTCTTCATCACTGAACTTAACCATGGCAATACTAGTTAAACACAGTAAGACTTTAGACATCTAAACCTAGAAAAACTAAATACTTCAAATATCATTCAACATTTGATAACTACTTGACCAATATACATATGCATGTGTTGTATCATTAATACAATAACTATTAGCTCTGCATGCATAATCACCTAAACAAAGAATACTCAATCATCACATGAAAAATGCACAACTCATGACACATAGATTTTTCATGTGGAAATGGTGGGGATGAATACCCACAAGCTTGTTTTTGAACTCTTTTGATGCTCGCTCTGTTAGGAGCCTAGTTTGGTTAAAGACTTTACAATAAGGTTCTACTAGGAAGTGATCCTGTTAAAGATCACCCGGTTAAGGGATGGCTATATACCTTGTTAAAGGTTGAAACCTTGTTAAAGGTTACCTTGCTAGAGGATTTGAAGAACTCAATGATATTCAGTCACCTAGTTAGAGGATTTATAATAAGCCTATGAAAGCTACCCGGCAAAGGGATTTTCTTACTATTGAAATGGTTAGAAGACAACAGGTAAATCTTTGATCTAATAACAACACTACATGGTAAGGTAGATCCATTTTAGTTCCTCTACTCAGCAATCACACTCTGCATTTTTCCACTTAATGGTCTGGCAAGTATCTCATCACTCAGATACAAAACACAATATTTGCCAACACAAACAATAACAATCATCATCGACCTTATAGACAACAATTAGGTTGGTAGCATAAACCCTACACACTAAACATTTTCAGTTTACAATTACATGCGGTGCAATCCTGACCGTTCAAACACTTTTCATAGAATAAAACAATCTCAAATAGATCACAAGTCATTCTGCATCATCCATCCTTCACCACACATGGGAATCAGTAACCCATCACGGTCTCTTCACATACCACTAAGAAGAATTTTCATTCCTGAGGTAGACATTTAATGTAATCGATCTTCATATGCAAGATCCTCAAGGAAATCCTTCACCTACACAAAACTGATGTGGCATCTCGATCGCATCCTTATTTCTTAGCTAACTCATCATAGAGTGTCATCGATTGCATCGCACAAGCTAGATTGCCAAACCAAAAACCCTAGAGCTTAGACTACTAACCGGTAGTCACACATAGTGAAACCCTGACACCGGTTCACTATATCTCTTCATATCGGTTCTCCAACTTGAACATCAATACAAAATTCTTCCAATCTTCATACCGGTTCACCTGTACCTATTGACATCAATGACAACATACATTATCATCATGATCATCATACTGGTTCATCATATGCCAACAATCTCCCCCTTTGGCATTGATGGCAATACTCAGTGTAGCATTGCAACTATAACATATATCTTCATCATCAGATATCTTCTCCCATTTCATACATCGGATATCTTCTCACATGTCATACATCATATATCTTCTCCCTCTTTAACAACAATTCCAAAGTGGAGGCACAAGCTTCCATTCTCCACTATGCTGCTCCCCCTATGGTGTAGCATCCTTCAACACATCAACCTTGTAAGATTTGTCACTATAGTACCTGACTGATGTGGAGCACAAAACTTTAGTTTACTTCATGAAGGGGCAGAACCCCTAATTCACTTCTCAAATAGGTAAATTTAGTCTTCGGTAAGGGCTTAGTGAATATGTCTGCTAGTTGCTCCTTACTGGAAACATGTAATATAACCTCTTTGTTTTGAACCTTCTCTCTCAAGAAATGATACTTGATCTCAATGCACTTAGTTCTAGCATGCAATACCGAATTCTTGGAAATATTGATTGCACTTGTGTTGTCACAAAATATACTCACCGGTTCAGATATAGTTACTTTGAAACCGTCCAATACATGTTTCATCCAGATTGCTTGAGTGCAGTTCATAAATGCTGCCACATACTTCACTTCAGCTATAGACTAAGAAGTACAACTTTGCTTCTTACTCGTCCATGAGACTATTCTTCCACCAAGAAAGAAAACTCCACTGGTTGTGCTCTTCCGGTCGTCCACATTACCGACCCAATCTGTATCGGTATATACTTTATGATTAAAATCTGATGAATAATGATAAACAGTAAGTACCAAACCGATACTGGGAGGGGGGGTGAATTAGTAGAGACAAAAACTTTCCCTCAACTAGTTTGACTGCAAAGACTACACTTAACTAGTAAACAATAACACCGGTCTAAATCAGGGCACTAATGGCTACACACAGTGAGAGTATGAATAGCATAGACCATTAAACACTTAGATCTCTACACAATATAATATCTCATTTCCACTTCACCTGTATGCATAAATAAGTAATATATCATTAGAAATATAATGAGTACCGGTTCAACATGCTTTACCACTTGACAGAAAATATTAAAGCATCACACATGACACATTGATTTTTCACGTGGAAACCCAACTGGGAAAAACCACGGTGGGGATGAATACCCACAAGTTGTTCTTTGAACTCTTTTGAGGTTCACTTTATTAGGAGCCTAGTCCGGTTAAAGACTTCTACAATAGGTTCTACTAGGGATGGATCCTGCTAGCGATCACTCGGTTAAGAGATGGCTAAATACCCGGTTAAAGGTTAGAACCCTGTTAAAGGTTACCTTGCAAGAGGATTTGAAGAACTCATTGAATTGTGTCACCTTGTTAAAGGATTTACACAAAAGCCTATTAAAGCTACCCGGTTAAGGGATTTTCTAACTGCTAAAATGGTTAGAAGTCAACAGGTAATACACTGATCTGATAACAACACTCAATGCCAAGGAAGATCCACTTTAGCTCCTTTGCTTCTGCAATCACACTCTGCAGTTATCAATACAATTCTCTGGTCTGGCAAGAATGAAGTATCTCTTTACTTGGATACATACATAGCATTTTCCAACAACCTCAAAATGAAAAACATCATCGACCTTATAGGAAATAGATAGGACGGTAGCATAAACCCTTAACATTTAGGTTTAATAATTCAATCGATTCAATCCTGACCGTTAATCATATTGCATTGAATACAATAGTACTGAATATATCTCAAGACGTTCTCCAATGTTTATTCTTTGCTGCTTCTGGAAGCTGATAACCCATCATGCACTCTCCACCATTTACAGACACTTCGCACATTCACGAGGTAGATAGGATCAGTCTTCTTCATGTAAGATCCTCAAGGGAATCCTTCACGTGCACAAGGTTGACATGGCAACATGATCTGATCGATGTCATCGGTTGAATCACATAGGCAATGCATCAACCAGAAACCCTGAAGCTGAGACTACCAATTGGTAGTCATGCCAAATGAAACCCCGATACAAAACTTCCATATATCGGTTCTCGTTCCAACATATAGGTTCACCTTTTCACATATACCAGTTTACATCATCATACCGGTTCTATTGCCAGTTAGCTTACTACAATATAGTGATTCATACTTCAGCATATTGACATCAATGACAATATGCAATATCATCATGTCATCATGCTCTGCACATATGCCAACAATCTCCCCCTTTGGCATTGATGGCAATATACAAAGATATCTATTTGCTTCGCATCTTCTTCTCCCCAATACTGCAGATATCTTCTTTGCTACATATCTTCTCCCCTTTTGACAAGAATGCCAAAGTGTAGGCACAAACAACTATGTCTGACTATGTTGCTTCCCCTAAGGAGTAGCATCCTTCAACACACCAATCTTGAAAAATATTTATCAATGCAATACCTGACTGATGTGGAGCACACACCTTTAGTTCACTTCTTGAAGGGGTAGCACCCATAATTCACCTCTTAAATAGGTAAATGTGGCCTCCGGTAGAGGCTTGGTGAATATGTCTGCTAACTGCTCCTTACTAGAAACATGTTCCAGTACAACCTCTTTGTTCTGAACCTTCTCCCGCAAGAAATGATATTTGAGCTCGAAGTGCTTGGTTCTAGCATGTAAAACTGGATTCTTGGAAATGTTAATTGCACTTGTGTTGTCACAAAATATACTTACTAGTTCAGATACAAGAACTTTGAAGCCACTTAATACATGCTTCATCCAGATTGTCTGGGTGGAGTTCATAAATGCTGCAACATATTACTCATCCATTAGACCAGTTGACTACCAAGAAAGAATGCACCTCCGATTGTTCTTTTTCAGTCGTCCACATTACCGGCCCAATCAGAATCTATAAACACTTTCAGGTTGAAATCATTACTATATGGATACCATAATCCATAGTCAAGAGTTTCCTTTAGATATCTAAGAATCCGCTTGACTGCTACCAAGTGGGATTCTCTTGGACTTTTCTAGAACCGTGCAGTAATGCCTACTGCATGTGCAATGTCCGGTCTGCTATGTACTACATAGTGCAACTTACCAATCATTGATTGATATTCCTTCTCATTCATCAACACTGAGTCATCCTCTTTTGATAATTTACAACCAGTCACCATCGATGTACCAACGGGTTTGTTGTCTTCCATTCCAAATGTCTTCAACACTTCTTTGACATACTTGGACTGAGTGATAAAGATACCATTTTTCATTTGTTGAATCTATAGTCCAATGAAGAACTTAATCTCCCCTATAAGTGACATCTCAAATTCCTTCTTCATCTCATCTGCAAAATCATGACTCATCTTGTCATCTCCACTAAAAATTATGTCATCAACAAATACCTCACAGATCAAAATCTGATCTCCTTTTGACTTCAAATAGATATTTCTATCTTCACTTGTTCTTTCAAATCCAATCTTCACAAGATGGGAGTCTAAGCATTCATACCATGCTCTAGATGCCTGCTTCAATCCATACAGGGTTTTATGTAGCCTACACACCATGTCACTGTCTTCTGATAGGGAAAACCCATCTAGTTTCTCTATATACACCTCCTCTTTAAGTATTCCATTCAGAAATGCAGATTTTACATCCATTTGATATACTTTGAATCCCTTGAAGGCTTCATATGCAAGAAGCATACGAACTCCTTCCAATCTAGCTACTGGAGAAAAGGTTTCTCCATAGTCTTCTCCTTCTTCTTGAGCATATCCTTTACACACTAGTCTGGCTTTGCTTCTTACCACTATGCCATCTTCATTCAACTTATTTCTAAAAACCCATTTGGTGCCAATGACATTTTTAAGCTCAAATCTGGGTACAAAGACCATGTACCATTCTTTTCTATCTGGTCAAGTTCCTCTTCCATTGCCTTGATCCATTCTTCATTGTTATGTGCCTCTTTAAATGTTTTAGGCTCAAATTCAGAGATCATGCAATAATTTTCTCTGACATTTCATCTTGTAAGAATTCCTACATCCTTGTCTCCTATGATTTGTTTTGGATCATGATTTAGCTTTACATACCTTGGAATGATCTTAACTATTTCTTCTTGCTGTTCTTCTTCATCCTCATCTTCATCAGCATCGACATCTATTGGTGTAGGAGCACTATTACTGGTGCTAGGCTATTTTGCAACCAATTCCCTGAAGGTTACAACCGGTTCATCTACCACTCGCTCATTGCCGGATTCTTTATATTTCTCAGAGGTTTCATCAAATCTGACATTAATACTTTCAAAAAATTTCTAAGTCCTATTGTTGAAACACTTAAGAGCTTTACTCTTGGTGGAATATCCTAGGAATATTCCTTCATCACATTTTGCATCAAACTTGCTCTAATGTTCACTCCTCTTGATATAACATTTGCTACCAAACATTCTAAATTAGCTTACTATAGAAGTCTTACCAGTCCAATACTCATAAGGTGTTTTATCCTTACCTTTCTTGATGAGTACCCAGTTTATAGTGTAGACTGCACTACTCACCGCTTCTCTCTAGAAGGTGTGAGCAATCTTCCCTTAAATCAGCATTGTTCTGGCTACTTCAACTACAGTTCAGTTGTTCCTCTCTACTAGGCCATTCTACTATGGAGTTCGGGGGGTCGTTCTCTTTATAGTACTTGTTGAATTCACCAGAAGTGAATTCACCTCCTTGATCAATTGTTAGGCACTTAATCCTCTTACCATTTTCCTTTTCGACTAGTGGTCTGAAAGCTTTGAACTTTCCAAAAGCTTCAGAATTATCTTTCAATAATGTGACCCACATCATTCTTGAGAAGTCATTAGTGAGAATCATAAAGTACCTATCTCCCTACACACTCCTAGTTTTCATAGAACCACACAAATCAGTATGCATAAGATCAAGCAAATTGTCTGCAATGAAAGATTTATCTTTGAAGGTTGAGGAAGACATTTTCCCCAGTTGACACTCTCTGCACAAAGGATTCTCCCTAGTTTTCTCAACACAGGAAATCCTCTGACTGCCTTGATCTTACTTGCCTTCACAATATTATCAAATTTTACATGGCAGAGTCTCCTATGCCATATCCAACTATCATCAAACTTAGCCATTAGACATGTACTGATATTAGCATTTAGCTGAAATAGGTTACCTCTAGTTTGCACACCAGTGGTCATCCGTTCACCACTCTTTCCTTTTATTTTGCACACTCCATCTTTGAGTTCCAGAGTGAGTCTATTGTCATTCAACCGGGCAACACTCAAAAGGTTGTGCCTGAGACCTTCTACCCAATACACATTATCAGCACTACTTTTTCCATTTAGAGAGATGGACCCTCTGCCTTTTACCATACATGGTTCATCATTACCAAATCAGACCACTCCACCATCATACTCTTCCAGAGATAGAAACTTACTTCGGTCACCCGTCTTTTGGTGAGAACAACCACTGTCAATAATCCACTCATTGGAATTATAAAAGCGGGAGACAAGAGCCTTCTTGTCTGATACATCTTCCTTAACTGCTACAAACACAATGTCTTTACTTTCTTCATCTTCTGATTCCTCATCAGTGACACCTTCATCAACTGCTACAAAACTATTTCTCTTGTTTTCTCCTTTGAACTTCTTGAACTTCTCCAGTTTGTCCTTATTATCACCATTAGGATAGTTTACAAGAATGTGTCCTATCCTATTGCAAGAAAAGCATTTCAAAGGGAGCTTACCTCTGTATTTACCAGTTCCCTTAGGAAGTCTCTTGGAAAGAAGAGCTTCAAATTTCATCAAGATCTCCTCATCATCGATTTCAAATTATACTGCACACTCTACCTTTGAACTCTAGAATGAGTCCTTTGTCATTTAGCTGAGCAACACTCAAAAGGTTATGCTTAAGACCTTCTACCCAGTAGACATCATCCCCACTGCTCTTTCCATTCAGTGAGATGGATCCTGTACCTTTTACCAAGCATGGTGCATCATTTCCAAAATGGACAACACCTCCATCATATTCTTCCAGAGATAGAAACTTTCTTCGGTCACCACTCATGTGGTGAGAACAACCACTATCAATAATCCACTCATTAGAGTTGTCAATGCGAGATACAAGGGATTTCTTGTCAGACACTTCTTCCTTTACAACTACAAACACTATGTCTTCATTCTCTTCATCCTTAGATTCTTCATCAGTAACACCTTCATCAACTGCAACAAGACAATTTCTTCTACTTCCTCCTTTATACTTTCTAAACCTCTCCGGTTTATCCTTATTGTCATTGTTAGGATAGTTAACAACTATATGTCCTATCTTATTGTAGGAAAAAAATTTTAAAGGAAGCTTACCTCTGTATTTTCCAGTGCCTTTTGGAAGCCTCTTGACAAGAAGAGCTTCAAACTCCATCAGAATCACTTCATCATCCATACCTCTGATTTGCATGGATTCATAACTAGTACTTACTTATTTTCCTTTTCTGGTTGGTACAACAGATGCTCTAAAAGCTAGCCCAGTCTTCTAAACACTGCCATCATAGCTATTCAACTCATATGCTATCAACTTTGCAATGATAGAGTCTAAGGATATCTTGGTTTTGTCGATATATCTTAGCTCATGGATAGTAACAACTCTGATTGCATAGACCAGTAATAATGATCTTAAAAATTTATTAATGGTGGCATCATCAATTCTTCCACCAATTCTATTGAGGTTTCCAACCACAATCTTGATCCTTATCCCATATTGCTGAATTGTCTCTCCTTCAACCATCCTCATGTCTTCAAATTTTCCTCTAAGGCTTTCTTCCTTAGCTTTCTTGACATGTTCATCACTGCCATAAATGGTTTCCAGTGTGTCCCATACATCCTTAGGAGTGTCCTTATCTTGTACATCAATGAACTCAATATCAGATAGACTGCTAATAAGGGCTTCCATGACTTGCCCATTTTCTTGAATCTCCCTTTTCTGATCATCGGTTAGATTGCCAATGGGGATTACATAGGCATTCTCAACATAGCTCTAGTGTTGAGCACCCAAACTATTGATATAAATCTTCATTATGTCCTTCCATATTTTGAAGTTATCTCTATTGAACTTAGGACCTTCCCTCTTCATTAATAAAGAAAGATCTTTTACCTCAAGCGGTTAAGCTTATATCACCAAGGACCTATAGTTTCTCTAATACCAATTGATGAATAATGATGAACAATAAGTACCCTCTTTGGTACTGAGAGGGGGGGGGGGGGTGAATCAGTACAGGCAAAAAATTCTCAACAACTTATCAAGTTAAAACAATGATAACCGGTTGTCTTCATCACTGAACTTAACCATGGCAATACCAGTTAAACATAGTAAGACTTCAGACACCTAGACCAGTAAAACTGAATACTTCACATATCATTCAACACTTGATAACTACTTCACCAACATACATATGCATGTGTTGTATCGGTAATACCATAACTATTAGCTCTGCATGCATAATCACCTAAACAAAGAATACTCAATCATCACATGAAAAATGCACAACTCGTGACACAAATATTTCACATGGAAACCCAAATGGGAAAAACCATGGTGGGGATGAATACCCACAAGCTTATTTTTGAACTCTTTTGAAGCTCACTCTGTTAGGAGCCTAGTCTAGTTAAAGACTTTACAATAAGGTTTTGCTAGGAACCGATCCTGTTAAAGATCACCCAGTTAAGGGATGGCTATATACCCTATTAACGGTTACCTTGATAGAGGATTTGAAGAACTCAATGATCTTGAGTCACTTGGTTAGAGGATTTATAATAATCCTATTAAAGCTACCCGACAAAGGGATTTTCCTACTATTGAAATGGTTAGAAGACAACAGGTAAAGCTCTGATATGATAACAACACTACATGCTAAGGCAGATCCTTTTTAGTTCCTCTACTCTGCAATCACACTGTAGTTTTCCACTAAATGGTCTAACAAGTATCTCATCACTCGGATACAAAATACAATATTTTCCAACACAAACAATAACAAACATCATCGACCTTATAAACAACAATTAGGTCGGTAGCATAAACCCTAAACCCTAAAAATTTTAGGTTTACAATTCCAAGCAGTCCAATCTTGACCGTTCAAACACTTTGCATAGAATAAAACAATCTCAAATAGATCACAAGTCATTCTGCATCGTCCATTCTTCACTGCACATGGGAATCAGTAATCCATCACGCTCTCTTCACATACCGCTAAGAAGAATGTTCATTCCCAATGTAGATATTTAATGCAATCGATCTTCATATGCAAGATCCTCAAGGAAATCCTTCACGTGCACAAAAATGATGTGATCTCATCCTTATTTCTTAGCTAACTCATCACAGAATGTCACCAGTTGTATTGCACAAGCTAGATTGCCAAATCGGAAACCCTAGAGCTAAGACTACCAAGTGGTAGTCACACTTAGTGAAACCCTAACACCGATTCACTACATCTTTTCATACCGGTTCTCCAACTTGAACATCAATAACAACTTCTTCCATTCTTCATACTAGTTCACCTGTACTTATTGACATCAATGCCAACATACATTATCATTATGATCATCATGTCGGTTCATCATATGCCAACAAGAGTCTCTTTGTTCTTAAAATTGTAGCAGATTGTCAAGTACATTCCCTCTTTTGTACTCCACATTGTAGCAGTCAATGCCCATGACCAAATTTCCTTTGACATCTAGAGGATAGTATAAACTTTTAAGTAATTAGAGGCTTATGAGGTGTATTTGGCCTATATTTATTTTTGTGGGATATGATGGTTGTTTTCTAAGTCATCTTAAGATGATCTCAATGAATAATCATTTCACTAATGATATTTTTTCATTTTTCTTCATGAATGTTGGCATTTTTTACAAGTTAAGAGACCCATTGAGCACATAGGCAACTTTTAACATTTGTTAATAGGGGGAGGAACAACTCTTTCTAATGCTAAAGAAGATCCAATGAAATGTACAATGACCCATTTGTAGGTCTCAACCTCCAAGAGACATAATTAAGATGCTTGAGTCATCTATGTGCATGTTAGACAACCTCAATCTATTAGAAGCTTGAATTAACATATAATTAGAAGAGTGCACATCAAGAAGTTGCTACCTCCTATAGGTAGGAATAAAATGAATCAAAGTAGCCTTGTAAATTCATTACTTTGTTAATATAATACTTGATCTCTCTAACAAAAACTCATTATGCATAGTGATTACGATAGCCAATAGTTCTCATTTGATGATCATCTAGGTCAACTTTTGATCTAAAAGAAACTTATTTACAAAATGGGTCGTGAACTATCCCTATTCATAGTCAAACCTCACTATACTTATTTCCTTAGATTTAATTATTCTATGTGTTACCTAGTAAGCATTTTTCTCTCTATTAGGAAAATAACCACTGAATATATGAGTGAAGTGAAAATACCAAATTAATAAACTAAAATTGACATAACCATTGCAAATCCATTGTAATATTAGTGTAAAATACAAAATTGTTAATTCAAACAAATAATATATAGTATGTAAAACATTAATTTATTTACTTCGCTTTTACTTAAAAAATCAAACAAGATATTGGTTGGATGGTGAGAAAAGGTGGTGAATTCGACAGAGGCAGCGGCAACAACGGGCTTCAAACTGACAAATAGATTGTTGGGGCTCTGATCCATGGCAAGGGAGGTCAGGGGAAGATCAGGTCTTGGAGCGATGAAGCTGATGAAGCTTTTCCAATCAAAGCAATACAAAACCTTACGATCGGCAAGAAACCAACTCTCAAATCAATATAATGGAAAGATCAAACCCCAGACCGACCATGGAAGGTGGATGTACCTAATCCTGTGATGAGAGGTAGTAAGGATCCTGGACCATAGAGGAAATTAGATGCTAGTCACCCCTACACAAATAGTAATCTCAGGCCAATAAACTCACAGACATGGAAGAAAAATGGATTTTCATGGAGCAATGATGGTTGGTTTTGAAATGCAAAGCTTCCTGCTTCTGATTTGTCATGCAATTGGAATTCAATTTTAAAACCTAATCCCTCTGTATTGGAGATAGGAAAATTTAACATCCCTAATTTCCATAGGAAACGTTTTAAACCTCCTTTGGGTAATGACCCTAATAAATTTTGGAATGGGTGGTTTAGGCAAGACATAACCTCGTGTGTTGATCGTGGAGAGGCCTAGCGGTCCACTGCTGTGGCCAGAAACCAGCGATGTAATCTAGACCGAGTTGGGAAATATCAACCTAGGTGAAGATACAAACCATCGGCTCATCTAGCCATCCACAAAATGGTAAGGAAAACTTTGAGACCCACTGTTATTTTGGATGATAATAAGATCAATTTGGCTAGGTCAAATCTTCAAGATTTATATTTCTTTACCAAATGGGGAGGAGGCAAATGGTTAAGGGAAAATTTTGAGAAATGGTGTAGATCGCAATGGGGGGAGAATATTAACTTTAATGTCCTTCCGAATGATTATTATGTGATTGAGTTTATGAAAAATGAGGACATGTTTAATGCTTAAAATAAAGGTCCTTATACTTTGGATAGGATTGGGGTGCATATCATTGATTGGAAACCAAATTTTAATCCCCGGTTCCATACCTTGCCAGAAAACACAGTCTGGTTAAGGTTATATAACTGCCCATCAAACTATTGGCACATTCAAATCATTAAAGCTATCTGCAAAGAGCTTGACAATTTTGTTTCTATGGATGATATTCTGGAGGATAGGGTGTGGGGTAGCTTTATCATGATATGCATTAATACCAACTAGATCTCCAAAATCCTAGAAGAAGTCAAAATTATTGGGGTCGGAGAGGTATGGATTCAAAGGATTGACAGGGAAGATCAGTTGCACCTTTGCCCCAAATGCTTCTCAAGGGAGCACATAGGTCTTGAATATGAAGTTTTGGCCTCTATCCTTTAAAGTTATGCTTGTGTGCAAAATAAGTTGATTGACATGAAGTTAGTCGAGGAAAATATGAAAAAACGGGAAACAAATGATGTTAAGAAATCCTCAGTGGCCAGTATGAAGGAGGTGGAAAAGAATAATCCTGTTGTTTATTCTCCTGTTGATGTGTCCAACCATCAACAGATCCATACTACCAATAGTGAAAGTGCTCAAGCTCTACTAAATCTTTTGGAAGATGCTAAAACCCTTCAAAACAATATTATAATAGAGTTTGTAGCTACTCTTTCCTCAGTACCCAATAAGGCCGGTGATTTTAGTGTGATGGAGGATGAGATTATTTCCCCTCTTCCAGTTGGTCGAACCACCTTTGATGATCCAGGCAAGATAGGGTTCACCATTATCTTGGAAGAAGGAGAAATTTTTTCCTCTGCCTTGCAATGGGAAGAAGATGTTGGATCGGTTGCCAATCTTATAATGGATAATACTGCAAAAGGGTCTGGGAAGTCTGAGTCACATATTAATGTACCAAATTTCCATCCAAAGGGTAAAAGTGGGCGCAAATCAAGGAAAACAATGCTGATAATAGCAGGTGTAGCTAATGGGCAGTCCAAACTTAACTTAGGGAAGGGGAACCCCCTTCCCCAGGATCCATGAGACTATTATCCTGGAACGTCAAGGACTTTACTGCCCCTGACAAGTGGCATTTAATTAAGCATCAGATTGATGAGACTAAGGGGGACATTTGGGTATTATAGGAGACTAAATGGAGTCAATCTGAGATTGAAAGAAACATGAAAGTATGGAAACAATGGAAAGGTCTATTGAGGTAATCTGAGGGAGCCTCTCGTGGCCTGGGAATAATCTGGAAACCTTTGAATGTTCGAGTCACTCTCCTTGGCGAAGATAAATATTGGCAGCATTGTCTGGTCACTAGTTTATGTAAAAATGAGAGTTTCAATCTCTTTAATGTCTACGGACCTTCTGCTGCTAATGACAAACGAGAGATTTGGGAACTCCTGTCAAACAGATTCCATAATATCACTATGGGCAGCTGTGTGTTTGCTGGTGACTTCAATGCTATCTTGGTAAGTAATGAAAAGAAGGGTGGTATTCAAAGGATTGGTATGGCTCAGAAAGATTTCTAGGATTTTGTTGATAAGAATCAGTTATTGAATGTTACCCCTAATAATGGTACCTTTACATGGACAAATAGGCCTATTGGTTTCACTGAAATTGTATAACATCTTGACCGGGTCCTGGTGGCTAGTGATTGGCTAGCACAAAATATTATTCTTGAATCATCTATTCTACCCCTTATAGGATCAGATCATTTCCCTATTTGCCTAAATGTGTCTCTAGGACATTTTGGGGGTGGCCATCCATTCCGATTTGAGTCGATGTGGCTTGGAGTGCCAAATATACATGATTTGATAACAGCATGGTGGAATGAGTTGGTTCTTGGAAACAACTCAAGGATGCTCAAGCTGAATAAGAAACTCAAGTATATTAAGATCAAAATCAAAGAGTGGAATTTGAGTCAATTCCAAAACATCCATAAGGAGAAACTCGGGGTTACGAAAGAAGTGGAGGATATATCCAAATATGTCATTAAATCAGACATGAATGATGTACTCTTCCAAAGGGAAATCTCTCTCAAGTCTGAACTAAATCAAATTCTCCTGCGTGAAGAAATTCACTGGAGACAGAAATATAGGGAACTTTGGCTCAAGGTTGGAGATAGAAATATCATATTTTTCCACAGATCAACTATTGCCAACCATAGTAGGACCAGAATATCGGAGGTCATAAAACTGAATGGTAGTATTGCCAGAGATTATGAGGATATTGCCTGGGAAGCAGTAAGACATTTTGAATCTCTAATGAATGGCAATTGTCATAATTTTCAAGAAGCAAGAAACAAAATTCTAGACACAATCCCTCCTTTAATTACTGAAAGACACAATAAAGAGCTCTTCAAACCTATTGACTTAGAAGAAGTTACAAAAAGTTACCTTCCAGTTGAATCCTTGATAAGACTCCAGGCCCTGATGGTTTTCCTGCAGCCTTCTTTCAACATTTATGGGATATTATTGCCCAGGATTTGCACCTAGCGGTAGAAGAATATAGGAAAAAAATGACTATGCTGGGAGCCATCAATCATACCTTTCTAGCTTTAGTACTTAAAAAGAAGAACCCTTAGCAAATGGGTGATTTTAAGCCAATTTATTTATGCAACTCAGTATAAAAAATAGTAACAAAGATCATTGCGAATAGACTGAAACCTCTTCTAAAATATATTATTTCAGATGAATAGAGTGGCTTTGCCCCTGGTCGCTCTATTGTTGAAGGCATCATCTCTACTCTTGAAACCCTCCACACTGCAAGAAAATCTAAAGCTTCTTGTATGATATTAAAGCTAGATATGATTAAAGCCTATGATATGGTGGATAGGGAATTTCTTGTAGAAGTTTTGAGGAAATTTGGCTTCTATAATGAATGGACCACTTGGGTCAAGAATTGTCTATCAACCCCCAAATTCTCAGTTTTGGTTAATGGTTCATCTCATGATTTCTTTCCTTCAACAAAAGGTATTTGCCAAGGAGATCCTATTTCGCCATTTTTGTTTATAATTATGGCTGAAGCTTGAGGTCAGATGATTAAATCTCTTCACCGTGATGGTCGTTGGCTGGGTGTCAATGTGGATACAGGAGTTGAACATTCAACCCACTTTCAATTTGTTGTTGATACTATTCTTTTTGGAGGCTCTAGCAGAAGAGAGACAAGGATTATAAAGACATGCTTGAATGACTATTGCAAGGCATCAGGGCAAAAAATTAATTCGAACAAGTCAGAAGTTTTCTTTATCAACATGATGTTGAATATGCAAGTTGTCCTATCAAGAATCCTCAATTTAAGAGTGGAAAAATTTCCAAGTAAATTCCTTAGGACTCCTCTTTTTAGTGGCCACAATAAGACTTGCTATTGGACACATCTTATTGAGAAATGTAAAGCTAGGCTTGAAAATTGGAAAGGGAAGTGGTTATCATCTACCGGTAAGCTTACTATGATAAAATCAGTCCTCTCTGCCCTACTAGTTTTCTCCATGGCTTGCATGAAGCTACCAGTTGCCATAGAAGATGAGTTAATTACTATAATGAGAAATTTCCTTTGGAATGGATCGAATGACAAAGGGAAATTTCCACTTACTACCTGGGGAAAAATAAGCCAACCAAAAAATGCTGGGGGTGCTAGAATTTGATAGATTTCTATTATGAATCTGGCCATGGGAACCAAATTGGTATGGGAAATTTATAGAGGTGGTAATCAGAAGTGGACAAGAATCCTTAAACATAAATATCTGGACTCACTTGAGCCTAAAAGGATTCTCATAGTTACCAAGCCTCCTAGGGGCTCAACCATTTGGAATTTTATTCTGGAATGTAGAGAAATCATTAGTGATCGGGTCGCTTGGGATGTTAGAAATGGGAGGAATGCATCCTTCTGGATGGATTCTTGGAGTGGCAAAGAAGCCTTGTGTCATAACCCAGTTCTTCAACCTATAATGAGAGAAACATGTCATCTTTAGGGTCACAAGGTCTATGATTATGGTCATTCAATTAACGAGAATGGTATGGACAAATGGGGGTGGAACTCTCTAGACCCCCTGGTTTTATCCCAAAATCAGAAAGACCTTCTTGCCGATATTCTAAAGAATCAAATTATTCATCCATCCTAGGATGAGGACATCATTAGATGGTGTGGCTCTTCTGATGGTAAGTATAAGGTATGTTTTGGCTATAAATTGAAAGAAGCTGCAATAGATAAGAAGGATTGGCCAGTTAGGCTGTTCTAGCACAAACATCTACTTCCTAAAGCAGGTTCCTTTGCTTGGATGGCTTTTCAGAGGAAAATCTTAACCAATGAAAGACTCCTTAAATTAGGTATTAAAGGGCCTAGTAGATGTGTATTATGTCAGAATCAAGAGCAAACAATTAATCACCTTTTTCTACACTTCAATTTCTCCAGCAACTATTGGTGGCATTTTATGGGTAAGTTAAATATGGTATGCCCTTTTTTGAAAGGTTTGGATGATTGGTTTCTACTATGACCTAAATCAAAATGCAAGGCTTTATTTGGGGAATTATTTTCTATCCTACCCTCATTGATGATTTGGGAAATTTGGAAAGAAAGGAATCAAAGAATTTTCCAGGATAAAGAGATCTGCCAGTTAGCCCTCCGTGGGAAAATGGATAACCACCTAGTTGAGCTCTTGAATGAAGTGACCAAGTCCAAAATGCTGAAAAATTATCTATACAATGACTGGGATTGGAAGTTAAAGCTTGCGCTCCCAAATTTGATCATCCCCTCACTTTTCAAAAGTGATAATCCTGAGATACCGATTAATCCAAGATTGAATGTTAAATGGAAGGCCCCAAAACCTAGGTGGCATAAGATTAACTTTGATGGTGCCTCTGCAGGGAATCTAGGGTGTAGTGGATTTGGATGTTGTATTAGAGATTCTGAAGGCATCTGCATTAAGGAAATTTCTGAAGATATAGGTCTAGCCACTAATAATAAGGCTGAATTCCGAGCAGCATTAAGAGGTTTGCAATTGGGGGCTGAGTTGGGGATAAAAAGAATACATTTGGAGGGTGATTCATTAAATGTTATTAATGTTGTTTGTAGTAACTATACCCCTAGTTGGCATCTCAACCTATGGCTTTGACCTATGGTGGGTTTTCTTGAGACCTTTGAAGGTTTTCGAATTAGCCATATCTATAGAGAAGGCAATTTTGAAGCATATAGACTATCTAAGATGACAATTGCAGATGGAGGTCTTGATCTGGGCATATGGCTCAAGCATAGTTAAATCTTGATTATAAAAATTATTATGGTTTAATGCTGCATTTATTTTGGCAGAGGAATAAATAGCTTTGGTTCCCTGATGTTTTGTTCTCTACCGGTCGGGAGTACATACTGGAGGATGTACTCTTTTACCAGTTGGCGTTGCTGTTGTTTACATAGGCCTCGCGCACTTTTTCCCCAACCAGTAATTTTTATGCTCTTGTTTAGGACCTCTTCTGGGTTACTCTAGTACTGTTGTTGATGCTGCGAGAATGATAATCTAGCAAATTTCTAATAAGCATCTACATTCGGTTCTCTCTTCTATCACCTAGTTCGGATTGAGGCACATCTACATTTTGATTATGGTGATTAATATGGCACAAGTAACACAACTGATCTTGTTCTAACAAGGGATGTCTGTTCCCCCGATGGTATTGGCCTCTACTAGTTGGTAATTCTTATCGGGAGATGTATTCTTACCAGCCTCTTGATTATCCCCTATTGGTATTCTTAATGGTTTCGGTAATATGATCTTACCGGGGTCATTAACTCAAGATCCATCTTAGATTCTATTAGAAGATATCTAATTTTCATCATTACTTTTAGATATAATAAAGTCAGACGACAACTGACATCAATGAGGCAATCAATTGCGATTAAGGTGGCATGCTTAAGATGTGCCTTGTTTGTGCGAAGTAATTTTGCTTGCTTAGCTAAGCCCTTGAGCTCCTCAACCTTTATGAGTTGGCGAGATAAATAAAGGATGACCTGCTTATTTTTAACATATCATACTCTTCCCATTTCTTGCTCTATTGCTTACAATGGAAACACTAATTTTGTTGGAGGCAACCTACCGTCAGATGGCATTCCTAGGAAAAATCTCTGATAAATGCCTGCAATCAGTTCTGTCCTTGAGTCACCCTTTGATTCTGCACTGTGTTAAAAGAATTTTGGGGGAGGAATTCCTTAATGCATACCATAGATTTAGAGCTAATGCAGACATCTCAACTTTCTTCCTAGCCATGCTTCTCTATATGGGGACTAGTAAGCAAAGGGTGAAACTTCTCACCCAAATGGTGTTTGAGCATCGCTTTCTTGGGGAAATCGACGTAGTATTGGACAAGATTGATGGTAATCTCAGATTTCCCTTTCCCCAAAATTATTATATGAGTTTGGGAAAAGGTGCGGAGGTGCAAAAAATGGTGATTCTAACCTCTCTTGACTTCAATGCCTTGGAAGCCTCCTAGCCTATTATTACCTGAAATATTGAGTTCCTTTGCAAGATTTCCGGTATACTACCCAGCTTCACGACTGCTTGGAGAAGCACCTATATCTAGGAGGAAGGGCTTTCAGGTAGAGAAGACATTGGTATTATGGACAATGGTGATATAGTTGAAGGCAACTCTTCTGGGCTTGGTCATGGAGAAGAGTGGATTCTAGATGATGACCGCCACCCCTGGGAAAAAGAGGAATCATTGGCCCATGTAGCTTGCGAGAATGATTGCCTAGTAATTTTGGATGCAGCTGCTGCTCCTGCTCCTGGTATCGAGGACCCAGATTCAAGTGCAGAAGAATCATGATTTGCATATTCCTTTTCATGCGCTATTTAGTTGATTGTAGGACTTTGGTTCAAGTGGCATTTTTCTCCTTTGGTTGTTTTCTCCTAGCTTTTTAGCATCTTGGCTAGCATGACTGACTTTTTCTGTATTTACTGTTGGAGCAGTGCTAGGGGGTTTTCTTACTCATTCTTTCCCCCTATGGCTCTTTCTGAACAAGTTATGTATTTTTCAAGTTTTGATCAATACAAGGGTGTTGCCCCTATGCAATTATTAATCTATTAAAAATATTGTATGTGGGAAAAGCGGGTCGATAGAACTCAATATGTGGAAAACGGAGCTCTATGGAGCATTGCTCACACACCCACAGGACTTCTTGGAGCAAGCTATGGAGTCATGAAGTATAACTCAACTTCCCAAGGATGGTTCCATGGTTCTCTATCTTGCACGGTCCCTCAAACCAATGCTTTTGCTCTCAGATCACTGAGCAAAATGGTTTAGGGATGGCAAATGCAAGAATGAGGGATGCTTTTTATTAATTTAATATGAGATGCATCCTAAGCTATGCATGATTCTATAAATCCAATAAACTAGCTATAAGATGACAAGGTTAGTAAACAAACTATCCTAGCATACTATATTAGTTCATGATTTAAACTAAATGATAAGGAACATACTCTAAAATAGCATATTTAGATTAATTCTTGATTTAAAAGAGGCTAAATGATGAGCATAAAATGAGATATGAAAGCTTGAATGGATTTAAGTATAAGTGTGATGCTAAAGACTTGGATGATGAAAATGGAGGAATGAGAGCTCTATTTATAGCAAAAATAGGGCAATGGATGGTTAGGATTGAAAGAGTTAATCAAGGGTTGAGTTTGAAAGTTGGGAATCCATGTTTACAATTGGCACCAATGAAATGGTGACAAATGTCAACATAATACTGGTTGAGAGAAGGGGTTGGAGACATTAAATGCCTGAGAAGACCTCATGGTTACCTTAAGGGGTAAGGGTTAAGGTTAGGTTAAGGTTAGGTTAGGGTTATCCAATGGATAAAGGTTTTATCCAAAGGATAAACTCTTGTGCAAAAGATTAAGGATAACCATGGTCAAAGCAATAAATGCTTGATGAGACCCTTGGGTTACATGGAGGTTGAGTTTATGGAAATTCTTTAACCATGTAAGAAGGTTTGAGTTAACCATTTATGGTTATGAAGACTTTGGGGACAAATTTGTAAGAGTCCTTCCAAATTTGGGGGCTTTAAACAAGTTAGCTTGTTGAATGGATAAAGGCTTTAATGCCTTTTGAAGACTTTACTCTAAATTTGAGAAGTGACCTCCTCAAATTTAGGGGAAAGGGATAATGGATGGGTTTGAGTTTAATTAATTAGGATTAGATGGATTCTAGAAGAAATTAGGAATAGGGTTAGGATGCAAGTGGGAGATGTAGGATTTTGCAAGTGGATGGAGAGATAATGGGATTTAATTGAAATAAAGTTAATTTAATTCAATTTGGTTGCAATTGAATAAATTAGATTTATTCAATTTGGTTGCAATTGAATAAATTAGATTTATTCAATTTAGGGTAAACTTATTTAATTAAATTTGAATTTAATTAAAAGTGGATAGAAAGGATTTAATTGAATAAAATGATTTATTCATTAAATGTTATAGTGAATTTAATTGAGCAATTTACTTAATAATATAGAGGAATGCGGGTAATTTAATTAAATTGGATTTAATTAAATAGAGAAATGAACATAAAATATTCATTTAGGAATATGGTCATTTTTATACGTCTACATTTTGCCCCTCTTTGAAGTGATGTGTATGCACATGTTATTTCAAAGAAACTGATTTGTTATCGTGATTTATGATCAAATAAAATTTTTATGTCGCTTTTATGATTTTCAAGTCGTGCCCCAGATTTGATTTGATGTGTGTCATGTCCCAGATTTGATTTGATATGTGATGCCCCCTCGGGAGATGAATCAATTTTTGGAAAATTTTGATTTGATTGGGTGATTTGTGTTTGGTGTGTATGAGTTTGTCTATGTGAAATGTTTAAATTGATTCATCTCCCAATAATTTACATGCTTTAGGGTATAGGGGAGACCGCGAACAAATTACATGCCCATTTCCCTAACCCTAATTTCATTTTTCTCCTATAAAAGGGGAAAAGTGCTTTGATTTGATTCATTTGTGCATTGTTGACTTTTGAGAAAAAGATTTTGGAGAGAAGTCAAAATGCCCATTCCATATTCTAGGCATCGTTTTGAGCGCGTTCGGAGGTACCGGAGACCTGCCGCATATGGACCACCAGTAAGTCAACGCTTTTGACCCTTTTTTTTATTTTTTTGATTTTGTCATTTTTGGTCAGTTTTTGATTTTTGAAATTCGGTTTCATCAGTTTAGCTCGTAGAAGTCATAATTTAGCACATATGATAAATTAGGTAGCGCATAGCATTTTAATTTAGGGCTGCATCCGAAATGAATAGGGTAGCACAGGAAAGGTTTAGGTTAGCGCATGACGGTATAATAGTGCATGTTGAACACAGGGTAGCATGTCAGGTCATCAGGGTAGCACTTGAGTGAGATCTAGCACATAGGGGTCACAAGGGTTCGCATGGTTAAGGGGATTTAGCACATAGGTTAGACCTAGCACATAGGATTAAATAGGTAGTGCCAGCATGGTATAGGTTAGCACATAAATTGGTTTTAGCACTTAGGGTAGGTTGAGTGGCGCATGGAGGAAAAAGGATAGCGCGTAGAGTCAGTCTAGCGCATAGGGTAAATAGATTAACACTTTGAGAAAATAGCGTAGTGCATGGGTGCATTTTAGCGCATAGACAATCTGTTTTAGCGCATCAGGAAAAATTTTGTGAGATGAGGTGATGTGTGAATGAGAAAAATTGATAGGATAAGGCCAGTTTTGTTAGGATAGGTGTAATTTGTGCGTTGTTGTGTTTTGCTGTCATGGTTTTTGGTAGTTTGTCCAATATGAGTGTTGAGATAAATTGTTTTGATTTGCGATATTTCAAGTTATGCATAGATATTAATATGTTGTTTTGATCAAAGTATGATTTGTTTTTGCATTGTGTTTCTAGTTCATTGTGTGGAGCCTGATTTGTGTTACAAGCTGATATGGGTTGGAAACTTGAGTTGTTTTACAAGCTGATATGAGTGGGAAACTTGAGTTGTTTTACAAGTTTATGTGATATGGAGACTTGAGTTGTTTTGCAAGTTTTGATATGGTTTTTGATAACTTGAGTTGTTTTACAAGTTGATATGAAATGATAGGATGTCGAACTTGATGTAGATGAACAAATTGTTTCATGTTTTTTATGTGATTTTGACTTTGATATCTTTGTTTTGATTGGGAAACTAATATTGGACTTGTTTTTGCTGGTTGACAGGAGCGATTGGGTGTGGTTCAGTCGCGCGAGCATTTTCCTAGGCCTTGGATTTTGATACCACGGTTGGCACAGGCTGACCTTGACATTATTGAGAGATGCGGTCTTACTTCCCTATTGGATATGCCTCGGTTCACTGTGAATGGGGGTTTACTTACAGTGCTCGCAGAGAGGTGGCATAGCGACACAAACACCTTCCACTTTGCCACTGGTGAGATGACAGTCACGCTAGAGGACTGTTACAGGATCCTACGCATACCATTAGTAGGTTTACTACTACCTTATGAGCAGTTGGAGGAGGGTGGTACAGAGACAGTATGTGGATATGAGATCCCTTGGCAGGAGTTCTTGGACTTGGAGTATGCACCACTTCCATCAGTACTGGCAGGGTTTATAGGTGGCTTTCTATGTCCTGATCGCAGGTCGAAGGGACTATCTATGGGATGGGGGCTGGTTTTAGAGGATATGGTGACACAAGGTCGCAGGTTTGTGTGGGGATCGGCTATGCTAGCCCATCTGTACTGGGATTTTCTTGAGGTGGTATACCTGGGTTACGACAGTTTGTCAGCTGACGTGACGCTCCTACAGGTATGGTGCTGGGAGCACATTCCAGCAGCTAGGCCATTAGCAGACAGAGATAGGCCATTGGACATGCCTATGCCTATGGTTATAGGGGTCTAGTTGTCCAGCGGAAGCTGGGCAAACTAGAGCATTGAAGGAGAGTGCTGGACGATATTGATATGGTCACTTGGTGACCGTATATAGGGTGTGAGGTATGGGTGGAGGACGGGCTGGAGATGCCCTATGTTTTCATGATGAGATACCTGATTGGGAGGACCCCATTCATGATCAAGAGATTCATGGTCACCAGAGTGTTGCGATAGTTTGGTCGATAGCAGGGTATACCTCAAGGGGCCTATTTGTATGCGCGCCGGAGGTAGGAAATACTAGATTGGGGTCTGACTATTGAAAGTGCGGTGGCTATAGAGGAGTTTGTCAGCTTAGCGGGCTAGATATGGGATTATGCCCCAGAGGTTTTGGATGCAGGTATGACAGATGAGTTTGCCAGATTGTTCGCCGCGCAGGCAGTGGCGAGGATATCAGATCTAGAGGAGATGTGACTGTCATTTGATGATGATGATGATGAGGGAGGTGGAGATGATGAGGATGATGGAGATGGTGGAGGAGGATGGCGAGGGAGAGGAGATAGAGGGAGAAGAGGAGATAGAGGTTTGGAGAGAGTAGTTAGATGGGCGGTGATGGATAGAGGGAGAGGTAGGTTGACCCTTTGAGCAGGTGGAGAGGGGAGGGTGGGAGAGGTTTTAGTTGCAGTGGGGGGAACTGATGAGGTGACACAACTAGTTCAGAGGAGGAGGACAGACGTGCTGCCGCCTCTTGCACCAAGGACAGGCAGAGGGAGAGGGGACACCCCTGCATAGGTACCACTATGGGTCCAGATCCCTACTCATGTGGAGGATGCACATATTAGGACCCTATAGGTGACAGTACAGTAGCTGTAGGCATAACTATTGACATATCAGTGGTAGATTTCACAGTTGACCACTGAGCGAGACATGGAGATAGAGAGGTGGGATTGAGCAAAGGATCTTGCAGCGAGTGTGCAGAGGGCAGCGGTGGGTGGTCCGATGAGAGACACCCTAAGAGAGCTGTCTTTGAGAGCTCAGGAGGCAGAGTACTATCGTTGTCACTATGAGGCTGCGGTACCTAGGGATCACCGAGTACAGAGCTTCACACAGTCGATATCCAGTTGATCTTGAGATATTGGGTCGCAGTCAGAGAGCCGAGGTGTGATAGGGCCATCGAGACATGATCCCCCTGGAGACCCAAGGGTGGGGACTTCTAGAGCTAGACCATCTCCATCAGGGGATAGCCATACTTGAGAGACATTGTCTCTCTTGTATTTTTTATCATTGTATTCTTTGTACTGGGCACAGATACGACATATTTTGTACATTTTGATCATTTTTGAGATATATATATATATATGACATCATTTTCTTTGATCATGTGATGCATTATATGGATGTATGTGCTATGTGTTCTTTTCTTTTACTTTATGATGATGCAATGTGTAAATATGTGATATGATGTATGATGCAGGATGCATGCTTTGATATGTTTGTGAGATGTATGATAATGATATGTTGTGAGATGTATCTTGAAAATGAGATGTATGATAATGATATGCAACTAATTGTAAAATGATATGCAACTAATTGTTTTTGGAGCATCCTCATTCTGTATTTGCCATCCGATATAACCATATGTTATTTGCTTTCGAGATAAGTGTTATCACTGAGCATTGATTTGATTTTGGGATATGTTGAAAATTTATACAAGCATAATGATATAATTGAACCATAATGACCTGAGAAAAATTTACATGATGTTTGATTTTGCAAGATAGCACAAGCGTCAAGGTATAATTGAACTAGGATGACCAGAGTACGAATTGCATATAAACAAACAAGATTAAACCATTTGTATGCATGAAGTGGAATCATGCCCTCAATGATATTTGATGTATCATGTCTCAAGACAAGTATTCACACTGTACAAATGATCACCTCCTAGACAGAAGACTAAGAAAATATTGGAGTTTCCCCATGATCTCTAGTTTTGAAGCATTTAGTGAGAAAAGGCAGAGAATCCAATAATTTAAAAAGTTCAAAATGCAAAAATAGTCAAGATTTTATGCGATAATGCAACATTTAGTACTTCTAAAAATCATCCATCCTTGGTAGTCCTGTGATTCTTTGTTTTGTTTTGCTATGAAGTGTAGTTTTGGTCGTTGGATGTAATGTTTCTGAGTTTTGTAAATAGTTTTGATGTCTTGAATGTGTTGCAAGTTTTGACGATTTATTGCCCCTAGTTGAGTGTGCCTCTTGATGTGAATATGCACAGTGATTTCCAAGCCATGGTGGAATGTGGTAAGAGGATATATATGGATAGACCAGGATAGTGACTACTATAAGTATATCCTGAATGGATATTTGCTAAGTGTCGGGCGATGGCCAATAGTGTTTTATAGATATGGATAAAATGGCATGGATATAGATAGAGGAGCCATCCTCTCACAATAGCGCCTGTTACCAAGTTTTCATCAGTTGCTTTTATTGTACCTTGTTATTTGCTTTTTCTTGATTTTTTGATTGTTTTTGATTTTTTGACATTTTCCGTGCATTAGACTACTCAAGTGTAGTATTTCTTCAGATGAATGTTGTTAGTTGGTTCTTCGAGGACATCTCCTTCTGAAGTTGTCAGCTGATAGGCACCTGATCCATAGACTGATATGATGACATAGGGACCTAACCAGTTAGGCTCAAATTTTCCTTTCTTTTCCCAATCTTGCTGATTTCTTGGATTTTCTTTGAGGACTAGATCACCAACTTTGAAGTTGTGAGGGATGACCTTGTGGTTATAGCTGTGGCACATGCATTGATGATATGCTTTGAGATGAGTGTAAGCATGTTGACGTCTTTCATCTAACAGTTCTAGTTCTTGCAGTCGGTTAACTCGATACTCTTCATCTGGGATTAAATCTTTCAAAGAGACTCTGAGAGATGGGATTTCTACCTCTAGGGGTAAAATGGCTTCTAATCCATATACCAATGAGTGTGGTGTTGCTCCTGTAGGCATGCGGATGCTGGTTCTGTATGCCCAAAGTGATGGATTAAGTTGTATGTGCCAATCTTTGCCTGCATCATTCACTGTTTTCTTTAGGATTTTTAGTATTGTCTTGTTAGATGGTTTTGCTTGACTATTACCTTGTGGGTAGTATGGGGTAGAGAACCGATGTTAGATTTTGAATTTTTCACATAGTTCTTGTACATCTTGGTTTTTGAAAGGTTGTCCATTATCCGTGATGATTGAACTTGGAATACCATATCTGCAGATCAGATAATTTAGGATAAAAGAGGCAATTTGTTTCCCAGTTATTGTGGTCATGGGAACTGCTTCTATCCATTTGGTAAAGTATTCTGTTGTAGTTATAATGAACTTGTGTCCATTTGAAGATGAAGGATGAATTTTGCCAACTAAGTCTAGTCCCCATTGACAAAAGGGCCAGGATGTTGTAAATGGCTGCAGTTCTTGTGCTGGTGCATGTATCAGATTGCCATGGATCTAGCATTTAGGACATTTCTTGGCGAAGTGGTAAGAATATTTCTCCATTGTAGGCTAGTAGTATCCCATCCTTAGAAGAATTTTAGCAAGAGTAGTCCCACTTGAATGTGTTCCACAAATACCTTCGTGAAGCTCGTGTAAAGTGGAATTAGAATCGTTACGATCAAGGCAATGAAGAAGAGTACCATCTAGACCTCGATGGTACAGAGTATCAGTGGTAAGGGTATAACGAGCAGCTTGCAGGATAAAATTACATTTTTGGTTACGGGATTGGTCAATGGGTAAGATATTGTTCTTAAGGTAGTCGTATATTGGTCCATATAACGAAGAATCTGAACCAGGCAAGGCATAGATAACATGGGATTCAGAGTGGTCATAGGCTGGGGAGAACAGTTGCTCTACTAGGAACTCATAACGACTTTGTTGCTCTGGAATTTGTAATAATGAAGCGATAGTAGCCATGGCATTGGCTGCTTTGTTGTTCAACCTTGGTATCTGCTCGAATGTGATGTGCAAAAAATACTGTTTGAAGTCATCCACCATTCATTTTTAGGGTAGCAGCTTGTCATCCTTTGTTTGATAGTCATTGTTGATCTGATTGACGACTAGTTGTGAATCTCGATAGACTTTTAACTCCGTGATTTTCCATTCTACAGCCATTTTGATGCTTATAACCAATGCCTCATATTCAGCCATGTTATTTGTGCAGGGGAACATAAGCCTATATGATCTTGGTATAGTGTGTCCTTCTGGAGTGATGAAAAGAATACCAACACCTGAACCATGTTGGGTGTAGGATCCATCAAAGTATAGAGTCCATTGTTTGGTAGAAAGAGCAAGAACGTCCCTGTCTAGAAATTCAATCTCCATAGTTTGTTTTCCTGGTAGCGGGGCTTTGGCTAGTTGATCTGCAATTGCTTGTCCTTTGATGGCTCATCTTTTTGTGTATTGGATGTCGAATTCACTAAGAATCATGACCCATTTAGCCAATCGTCCAGTAAGACCTACTTTGCTGAGTAGATATTTGAGAGGATCAATTTTTGCTACTAGCTTAATGGTGTGTGCTAGCATATAATGTCGAAACTTCTGAGATGCGAAGACCACTGTTAGGCAAGCCTTTTCAATGAATGTATAGTTGAGTTCATAGCCATTCAATGCCCTACTGATGTAGTAGATGGCTCATTCCTTTCCTTGTGGATCTTCTTATGCCAATAGTGCCCCCAGCGATATATCTGTTGTTGAGATATATAGAATAAGTGGCTTTCCTGCGATTGGTGGTACTAGAATTGGTGGATTCATCAGGTACGGTTTGATTTGATAAAAGGATTTTGTACACTTGGTCTCCCATCTGAATGGTACATTTTTGTGTAGTAAATGATTGAATGGTAGACTTTTATCTGCTAGTTGAGCGATGAATCGCCTGATTGATTGGAGCCATCCTTGTAGAGATCTGAGTTGACTGATATTCTTTAGTGGCAGCATCTCCATAATGGCTTGTACCTTTGCTAGATCTACTTCAATACCTTTAGCGGAGACTATGTAGCCTAGTAACTTTCCTGATGTAACCCCGAAGACACACTTCTTAGGGTTGAGCCTGACTTGGAATTTCTCCAATCGATCAAAGATCTTTGTTAGGATGCTGAGATGTTCCGCTCTAGTGAAGGATTTAGCTAGTAGATCATCCACATAATCTTCCATAAATGTGTGCATCATGTCATGAAAGTTTGTTGTCATTTCTCTATGATAAGTAGCCCCTGCATTCTTTAAGCCAAAAGGCATAACATTCCAACAGTACATTCCCCAAGGACAGGTGAACACGGTTTTATCTTGATCTTCCGAGGCTATTTTGATTTGATTATAGCCTGAGAAACTATCCATCAGTGAGAGCATTGCATCACCTGTTGTGAGGTCTACAATTATGTCGATACTGGGCAGAGGAAAGTCATCTTTTGGACAAGCTTTGTTGACATCTCAAAAATCAGTGCAGATTCTGATACTGCCATTTGGTTTTGATACTGGTACTATATTGGAAATCCATTTTGCATAGTCAATGGGTCGGATGAATCCAACATCTAATAGGTTCTTCAGTTCAATTTTGACCATGAGTGCCACCTGTGGATTCATCTTTCGTAGCTTTTGTTTGACTGGTTTAACTCTTGGAGAGATGGACAAGTGATGCATGATTAAGTGTGGATCTAATCTGGGCATGTCGAAATATGACCAAACAAAGTTAATTTGATGTTCTTCAAAGAAAATGATAAATGCTGATCTTTCCTCCTCTGTCAAAGATTCTGTAAGGTGTATGTTTTTGACTGCTTCTGTGGTACCAATGTTGATTGATTGAGTGGGCTCAATCAATATGGGTGATCGCTCATGAAAGTGCTTAGGAAGAGTGTCAAGTCTCCCATCTTTAGGTGCCTTAAAAAAAATTTCACCCTCACATGCGTCCTTTATTTTTACTTTTTTGTGATCTAGAGCTGCTATTAACTGGTTTTCAGCATTAGATCTTTGACTTGGTTCATTTTTATGACTGAGAAACTTGACACTCCCAGGATTGTAGACGTCATTACTTTGTTCACCGGTAGAGTCTATTTCTGGATTAATGGTACATAGGTAATGGATAATAGATTCATCATCTAGGAAAATTGGTATATCATGGATTTTAGGTTCATCCTAGTCTATGAGGTCAGGAAAGAGGTTTCATCATGATTGTTCTTGGTTTTAAAGAAGTCCAGGATTTCATCGAGGTCTTCAATGGTATTATCTTCCATATAGACTTGTTCATAATGCTTTTGTTCACTTTCCTTGGTGTCATAGATGTTCTGTGGTCCAAATTCAAGAGGTCTATCTTCTACGTTATGCTCTTCTTGAGAAAGGTGTATGGTGCCAATGTTATTAGGGATATCTGTAGTAGCATTTGAGTAGGTATCCCACTCATATTCATTGGAATTAGTTTCTGAGGCATCGTCCCAGATTCTATCAATGCTGTAAACTGGTATGTTGTAGGGTGAGAATAGATCTTTGATGATGGATACCAGTTTGATAGTTTTTGTTGATTCGGTGTCAGATCCTGCTTCTACTTTCTGTATTTGTTCATAGACTGTGCCTCCTCGGGGAGGAAAAATGGTATTAGGAGATGATATTATCAGTTCTTGAGATATTGGTGTTTGAATATGAGCTACTACTGTAGATATGGCCTTCTTGTGGCTTAGAAGCTTTTCCTGATGTTGCTTCTGTTCTTGACGTTCACATGCCTTGTGGATTGTTTCTACTAACTCAAATAGTGCTTCCTGCCAGGATTCTTCTTTGTACTTCTTCTTTACTTTCCATTGAGGTTTCACAGTTATGCGTGGCGGATTTCTTAATAGGAAAGTGAGCTTACAACCCAATCCTGTTTTGTCTCTACTGGGCTGTGAAGGAAGATCTATGGGTTTAGTGACTCCTTTGCGTTTCCCAATAGGTCCTTTACTGTCATATCCCATTTGCTACATGATTAAGTATCCTTTTCCATATAGGTGTGTTCGTAGAACAATATCCAGAGCAGCTGCTCTGTTATCTTCTTCCTCATCTTTGTATAACCAGCTAAGAATATCCTTATCTTCTGATTCATGTGCTAGAGTGCCCAATTGCATGAAGGTACCATCAAATTTGGTGATGGGCTAAGTTACCAGATGTGCTGATGTAGTAGGCAATCCATGAGATCTGGGTGATGCTGGTAATTTGGCCAAACATAGGGGTTCTAAAGAGTATTCTCCCATACTTTGGTCTTTGATTTGCATTTGCTATTTGAAATCTCCAGATAATGATTCGGGCCTTCCCTTCTATAGGTCTGATGTTGAGGATCTATGCTTTTCTCTATTATGAGGAACTAAACTGTCCTGGGTTGCCCCCATTGCGTTGCAATGTTGAAATGGATTGTGATCAGAAGATATGGAGATTTCTTGTCCGTCATAAGGAAATTTGACACACTGGTGATATGTAGAAGGCACTTCATGTATCCAGGGTCACCCTAACAAAATATTGTAGGTGAGATCTATGTCTAAGACCTGACACATAGTATCCTTTTGCACTGGTCCCACTTGAATGGGTAACATCATGGTTCCTTTAGATGACCTTTCCTCATCATCATATGCCTTTATGGTAATCCTTTTATGGGGATCAATAGACTCTTCTAAGAAGCCTAATACATAGATAACCTTTAAAGTACATATATTAAGTCCAGCTCCTCCATCTATTAAGACTCTTTTTACTCGGTGTTTGTAAACGATGACTTCAATATGGAGAGGAGTGTTATGTGGATGACTCAAGGAAGCATTATCCTACTCTGAGAAGGTGAGATTATGAGGTCTTGTCATATGGGCGACCATGGCTTGAAATATGTCCGTATCCAGATCTTGAGGTACATTGGTTTCCAATAGCGCTTGTTCCAATATGTCTTTGTGTTTCGGTGATAGTTTCAACAATTCTAGTATAGATATCTGAGCTGGAGTTTTGTGTAGTTGGCTAACCAAGTCATATTGGATCTTTGGTGTAGTAGTTGTAGGGGTGGTATGTCCTTTTAAGACATATTTCTGAGTTCAGGTTGTTACATTGACAGATTCATGATCACGATGATCTTGGATGGTGATGACGTTTACCTGATGATCTTCAGCTGATATGTGATTGATGGTGTTGTTGTAGATATGGTTGATACGAGCTCCACATGTATCGTTTGAGGTTGAAGCTCCATCTTTGTTGTAATTTGGAAGAGGATTTTTAAAGGCTCCATGATCACCATTTGTTTTGAGACCATCTACCGTTAAGTCACCTTGATCAATCATGTCTTGCACAATGTTTTTCAATCTCATGCAATCGTTCATTTGATGACCCTTGTTACGATGGAAATCACAATAGTGTGAATCATTCTACCAAGGTGGTTTGATTTGGGGTTCATAGTTTCTGATTGTAGGCAAGGAGAGAATTTTGTTTGCTAGATGTTCTCTGAATGCTGATTCTAGTGATTGCCCTAGTGGTGTGAAGACACGCTTTTCGAAATTGTTCATGTTGTCACGTGAATTGTTGTTAGGTCCTAGATTCGTGTTTTTGCTTTGAGTATCGTTGGTGTTGTTTGTGTTGAGTTGTCCTTGATTGGTGTTTTGTGCATATGTGTTAGCATTTGGATTAGCACTTTTAGGATTTTTCGTAGCTTGAGGATTTCCGGATAATGCAAGCACTGGTTGCTTAGATTTTGGATCATTCGTTTCATTGTTGCTTTCATTTTTGTTTCGAGTCCAGAATCGAGACTTGTCCAAGTTGCTGTTGTTCTGGTTGTTGTAATTTGATGAGTTTGTTCCTTCCTTGAAGAATTTGAGTGTTCCCTTTTTGACACATGCTTCCTCTACTTGAATGTCATTTTCAATCAATTTAGCGAAAGACGGTATGCATTGGAGTTTGAGCCTGTAACTCATTTCACCATTCAAGTTGTCGATGAAGATTTCCATTTTCTCCTTTTCGGGAATATCTCGAGGATATCGTGATACCATACGCTGCCAGCGTTGAAGGAATATCATGAATGTTTCATTGTTCTTTTGTTTAGTGTTGTAGACGTCTAGCATGATTATGGCATGTTGGATGTTGTAGGAGTATTGTGTTATGAACTTGTTAACCAATTCATCAAACGATCTGACAAGTGGTGTAATTTTGGATAACCATTCCATTGTTTTCCCTCCCAAGCTTCTTGGGAATAACCTCATCAGATAGGTGTCATCATGAGTAGACTCAAGACTCATGGTACAGAATTCTCTTACATGATCATGGGGATCACTTTTTCCATCGTATTTGTCAAATTTAGGCATGTCTGAGTTTGGAGGAAAAGGGATCATGTGCAATCTCCTATCAAAAGGATAAGGACATATTTCATTTAAAGAGTACCGTGTTGTTGTCCCTTGTTGCAGGTCCTACATTTGCCTTTGTAACATTTTCATTTGTTGAGTAAGGGCAGCCAAAGGTACATTGTTTTGTCGAGGGAATAGTTCTTCCCTTGTACTGATCCTAGGTTGAAACGGTGTTTGGAATGGTAGGTTTTGCTTGGGGAGGTATTGTCTGGGTGTATGTTGTTCTGGTATGTTTTGATCCGGGATGTTTTGCATTGGTGTATGTTGTTCTGGTATGTTCTGATCCAGGATGTTTTGTTCAGGGTCTCGGATTTCCCTTTCTTGTTATTGTTCTTGATATTGGTAATGCTCAGGGTGTGTCCTAAACACATTTGCGTCAAGGTTTTTAGGGAGTTTTACTCCTTTACTGGTGAGCATGAGCAAATATTTTTCTTTGTCATTTTCCATGAACCTTTCTACAAGCTTTTGGAATGAAGCACTTTCCTGACATTCCTGAAGAAGCTCTTCAGAATTTTCAGTATCCTCTAGATGTGGACCCTCAAAAGGATTTGACAACCTTCGATTCATACTAGACTCTGCGTGTGTCTTGCTCTGTTGGTTTTGTTGAGAGCGAGTAACAGGCATTTTAGTAGAAACTTTCAGTGATGAAGGGGACAAAATCCTCTTAATGTGTTGCTCAGGGGTTGGAGGTTCTGATTGGGGTGTGTTATAAGTGATACACTCATCAGGTAAGAATGTCGGATTGATCCTTCCTCCACGGTTTATGATTTGATTAAAAGCGAACTTTTGACAATATGCCCTAGTCTTTAAAGGCTCTTTGTCAAACTCGTTGGATTTGATTTGGATATAGCGCTTGACGTGATGAAGGAATACTCGATGAGATTTGAAGAGTTGACGATTGATGTATAAAAACTTATTTCTCTTGATGAATTTGGAAAAACTAGGTTATTGTTTCTTCAATGTGATGTTACGGTAAAGGTTCTTTCTTCTCAGAATATGGGGATTAGTCATGCATGAGTGATCAATGGTTTCCTTTGATTTGTTTGGATTCAGTTGATCTTGTTTTGAAAATTTCAAGTCTTACTCTATCAAAATGAAGGTTTAGATTCCCCTTCACGACAAAGTGTGCCAAATGATATGGGTAAAAGCCTCCCGATATGGAGACTTGATTTGACAGCCTGAAATTGTTAAACAAGTGTTTTTGAGATGAAATCCATAAGATGGTAAGGGATTCTATTGATACTTATGATGAGGTTTCTAGATTATGATAAGATAGATATGTTTTACCATGCGATCAGTTTCGAATTTTTACAACGTTTGTTTTGACACAAACTTAGCTCAAGAAATAGCTTTTGAAGGTTTGTTTTCGCTACTCCGCTTTGATGGGAATTGATGCTGATGAAAAGAGGCTTCTGAACATGTTTTCGAAAATTTTAAAATTCCTCACTATTTTGCCCCCTGCCTATATGTTTTTGGTCATGCGCTAAAACAGGGATGAAATGCGCTACCAAAATTACTCCACGCGCTAAAAGAATGACCACACGCACTAGGCTGCCCCCAGACACGCGCCAAAAGTTTTGACTGTTCAAAATTTGTTTTCTGCCTATTTGAAAAGTTACGCACTAATTGTTAAACCTGATGTGCTAATGTTTGGTTTCTATGCGCTAAGCTGATGCTTCAACGTGCTAGACTATTTTTTTGATGCGCTAAATGTTTTAACACTGTTTTGGACTTGAGATAAAATGCTACTATTTGGAACAGATGGGCTAACTTGATGGCTTGATGTGCTAACCAAAATACTCTACGCACTAAGGAGTTGTCCCCACGCGCTAATCTGCCCTGATTTTTTCTTCGGTTGGTTTTTCTGCAATTTTTGGGTTTGATTGTGAGTTTTTCAGCTTTGATGGATGATTTTCTGAAGTAATAAATGTAAGCATAGCACAAAAAGTACAACCATTTTGCCTAATCTAACAAAAAGTGTATGTTCTGTGAGGATGTGTTCAAATCCCCAATGTTCTAACAGGTTTAGATACGAATAATACACTTCAGAAAGACTCTTTATTCAAAGGTCATAAATAATATCATAGCCCACTAGTCTCGATACTCCATCAGCTCAAATAGCCGTGTCACCCCCTAGAGGGTGCCCATTTTTTTGCCTTTTGCTAGAAATTAACTCAAAGTGAATTGCTTCATAGTTGAGTAGTTATCTTGGGAGATATATGGTGAGTAATTTTGGGGGCGGATTCTTCCCTACCCTTGCACTATGATGTTATAAATGTTTGGTTACTAACTTGGTGCAAAGTTTCTATTTCTATGGTTCATAATCAGGCTTCTGTTCGGTCGTTAGTGATAAACTCCCTCAAGAGGCTTCCCAACCTTTAGAACAAAGGCTTTACGTATCGTAAAGATACTGGGGGAAGGATAATCGCTGCATGCAACCATTGAAAAGGACTTTTGTCACTTTCCACTTTTGATTATAGTGGGTTGGAATACTTGGCGTCAAAGTCGTTCCCCACTTAGGTCATTCTCTTCAAACCAGCCATAAACGACTTTAAGAGTTGATTTCAACTCCTCGGGAAGGCAGGCCTGCTAAAGGATGTAAATACTTGAAGGAAAGAAATCTTTTTAAGAGAGGTCTGGCTTTTTGATCACCTAGGTAAGGGGAGAGCATATACCTTCCACTTTCGATATAAGGTAATCAAAGTTATTTTTAAACCTTCAATTCAGTGATTTGCTAACCTCTACTTGGAGATGTTGCTTCAAGAAAAGCATGGTGTTCCTTTTAGTTCCTCAAAGAAATGATTATTTAAGCTAGTGAAAAAAATTGGTCAACAAAGCAAAATTATCGATGTGGTCAATAAAAGAAAATCAGAAAAGGGGAATAACTTCCCTCTTTTAATTTTGAACAAAACTTCGTAAGTGAGGTTCTTTCCCTTGCAAAATTTAAAAATGAGTCTTTTTATACACAAAAGGATGGTGAGGTTCTTTTTAAAAGCTACGTTTGCAAAAAAAAGAAAAGTTTGCGTTGTTCTTTTTAGAGCCTAAAATAAAGGTTTTCTCCTATGAAAGCAAGAAAATTTCTGATAGTGGTTCTTTTTATAGCCTAAAATCAAAGTGAGTTCAATTTTAAGAAAAGAAAATCAAATTTTAAACTAACTTTAAGTAAGTTAGTAAAAATCTAACTATCTTGATGTTAAGATGAAGCTCCCATTTGCAATAAAGTTGTTAGAATCCTGCAAAATAACCAGTGAAAGACGTTAGATAACTTGGTGGACTTCCACAAGTCTAATTTTTAAATTTTGGTTACATTTTTTATTTTTGTTATTTTTGTTTGTGATGCGCTATATAACAGACTGTATATGCTACAAAATCATAGTAATGCGCTAAAATAAATCAGTGATGCGCTATACTGTCTTTGAGATGCGCTACTCTGTGTTCCAAAGACGCTGCTCTATTTTTCTCCCGCACCGAAACCTACAGGAAAAATTTAGTATTCTGTTGCGCTAATAAACAGCTTTTATGCACTAGATGATGGACGCAATGTGTTGAACAGTGAACCGGACGTGCTAGGCTATTAACCAGATGCACTAATCAGTTAACCCAATGCGCTAATTCACTTTTCCCGCATACCTGCAAAAGAGGTTAAATAAAAAAAATGATTTGATATATGGGGTAATGCCCCATGGTGGGTGCCAGAAATGTATGTGGGAAAAGCGGGTCGATAGAACTCAATATGTGGAAAACGGAGCTCTATGGAGCCTTGCTCACACACCCACAGGACTTCTTGGTGCAAGTTATGGAGTCATGAAGTATAACTCAGCTTCCCAAGGATGCTTCCATGGTTCTCTATCTTGCGTGGTCCCTCAAACCAATGTTGTTGCTCTCAGATCACTGAGCAAAATGGTTTAGGGATGGCAAATGCAAGAACGGGGGATGATTTTTATTGATTTAATATGAGATGCATCCTAAGGTATACATGATTCTATAAATCCAATAAACTAGCTATAAGATGACAAGGTTAGTAAACAAACTATCCTAGCATACTATATTAGTTCATGATTTAAACTAAATGATAAGGAACATACTCTTAAATAGCATATTTAGATTAATTCTTGATTTAAAAGAGGCTAAAAGATGAGCATAAAATGAGATATGAAAGCTTGAATGGATTTAAGTATAAGTGTGATGCTAAAGACTTGGATGATGAAAATGGAGGAATGAGAGCTCTATTTATAGCAAAAATAGGGCAATGGATGGTCAGGATTGAAAGAGTTAATCAAGGGTTGAGTTTGAAAGTTAGGAATCCATGTTTACAATTGGCACCAGTGAAATGGTGACAAATGTCAACATAAGACTAGTTGAGAGAAGGGGTTGGAGACATTAAATGCTTGAGAAGACCTCATGGTTACCTTAGGGGGTAAGGGTTAAGGTTAGGTTAAGGTTAGGTTAGGGTTATCCAATGGATAAAGGTTTTATCCAAAGGATAAACTCTTGTGCAAAAGATTAAGGATAACCATGGTCAAAGCAATAAATGCTTGATGAGACCCTTGGGTTACATGGAGGTTGAGTTTATGGAAATTCTTCAACCATGTAAGAAGGTTTGATTTAACCATTAATGGTTATGAAGATTTTGGGGACAAATTTGTAAGAGTCCTTCCAAATTTGGGATCTTTCAACAAGTTAGCTTGTTGAATGGATAAAGGCTTTAATGCCTTTTGAAGACTTTACTCCAAATTTGAGAAGTGACCTCCTCAAATTTAGGGGAAAGGGATAATGGATGGGTTTGAGTTTAATTAATTAGGATTAGATGGATTCTAGAAGAAATTAGGAAGAGGGTTAGGATGAAAGTGGGAGATGTAGGATTTTGCAAGTGGATGGAGAGATAATGGGATTTAATTGAAATAAAGTTAATTTAATTCAATTTGGTTGCAATTGAATAAATTATATTTATTCAATTTAGGGTAAACTTATTTAATTAAATTTGAATTTAATTAAAAGTGGATAGAAAGGATTTAATTGAATAAAATGATTTATTCATTAAATGGTATAGTGAATTTAATTGAGCAATTTACTTAATTAAATAGAGGAATGCGGGTAATTTAATTAAATTCGATTTAATTAAATAGAGAAATGAACATAAAATATTCATTTAGGAATATGCTCATTTTTATACGTCTACACATATAAATAGTATATGGTATTTAATATAATATATTATATGAATTTTTGTACTATTTTTAAAAAAAGAATTTTAAATAATAATCAAAATTTTGATGCCTCGTGTATTTACACTAACAGCTATACCGTTGGGCATACAGCATCCTCGTTGGTACATATTTCTCAGTTGCTATCGGATGATGTCAAATTTCGATGAAAATAAATGAAACATCCGACGAAGATGTTGTATGCCCGATGCCATTCTCTCGGCGGATAGGCATCAGAATTCTCACGTCCATCCGAAAAATATCCGACAAGGATGCTATATGTCTGACAACATTCTCTCGATGGATGAGAGGTCGGGGTAGCACATGGAGATCAAATCCATCAGCAGGACTTTCATTAGTGGCGAAGGGAACATTTGGTCTTGCCGATAGCTGATGAGGCTATCGATAAGACATACACTGATGGAGACCTGAAACCTCCATCGGTGTATGTCTTATCGATAGCCTCATCGGCTATTAGCAAGACCAAATGTTTTCTTCGCCTGTAGTGTAAGTCTTGTCAATGGATTTCATCACCATGTGCTACCCTGACGATACCCGCGACATCAGGTCTCCATCAGTGTATGTCTTCCCGATAGCAAATCTGATAGTCGATGAGGCTATCAGTAAGACATACACTGATGGAGACCTGATGGTTTCCATCAAAATTCTGACATTGGCGAGCACCGTTAGAATATCCGACAACAAGTTTTTGATGACAACGTTTGTCGGCAGTCCGACGAAAAATAGTCAGAATTTCAATTAGAGGCCATCGGAATTGAGCCCCTAATGTACTAGTGTGAGATTGTCCATACAAATCTTCTAACATGGTAGAGCTATGGGCAAGGATAGGGTAGAGAGAATGAAACATTTATAAGATTCTATGTGGAGTTCCATTTGTAGTATAACAATATCTCTCTTGTGACGTTCTATCTTTGCATCAACTAGTGAGAGGCTATTTCTCTAGTATTAGAGTACTTTGATTATTATTTTTTGACTGGTAAATGACCATATCCAGATAATTTTATTAATTTTAAAGGCCTAATACAACCTAACTCACTCGGGGCACTGGTAGGAAAGAGATGGGTAGAGAAAACCTCCAGTCTAGCCCCTCCAAAATAAAAAGCGTAAGAGATTACATAGGATTTTCATGCAAACAATAGAGGAGCATTTAGGGATACTCTTCTTTACAATTTATGCTGAGCCATCCATAAAATTTCCCTTTTGGGTGGTTGATACATGAAAATATATCTGTAATATAATGGAGTAACTTGTATTAAGATAGACAGTCTCCCCCAACCCCTCCTACTCTGGCACTGTGAAGCTTATAAGCTTGACTACCTGCAACCTGCGCATCTCAAAACCAACAATCCATCTATCTTGTTTTCAATGTTAATATAATCAATGGTGTATCTTAAAGGATATGATTCAACAAAAAACAAACCAAATAGGCTAGTTCCACCATACAGTCTGGAGTACAATAGTACTTACTGCGCCTGCATACTGAAGGAGATTATAGCCATGGATGGCCACATAGAAAGTACCATACTTGATAAGTCATATCTAAATTCTCATAGATGAATACTACCACTTGAGTAAATGCTAATGTATATATACATTACTGTATATATATATCATTAATGAAAACATTATCAATATTGTTATCCTTGGTTATTCAAATTAGAATAGAATCAGTATTGTTATAAGCATGTTTATGTGTATTTAGCGGGTCCAAGTTATAACATAACCAAGGGCATAATAGGAAATCCCCATTGTCAAAATGAAAATATAACCAGGGTTTGGCATATAGTTTAAAAACTATAGATAATTTTATATCTATATTACACATCTAACTATATAGGAACCTCCCAAAGCCAGAGCCATCTCTGGTTGTAGAAACCTTGATATGAGGATACCCTTATCCCTCATTGTCATATGTGATTTCCATACTAGAAGCCTATGCCTCTGCATCACTGGTGTCCTTGGGGTTTTTGACCTACAACAAAACCCAACCCTCATCAATCATATAATTTACGCATCATTCTCCTTTTGGCTCTTTTACCACACCAAGCCATTGCTTGAGGAACATGTGTTAGGACCCAGAGGCAACTGAGAGGGGGGGGGTGTGAATCAGTTGTCTATTAATTTCAACCCAAATATAACTTAATCAAATTTGATACATAATACTGGTAAACCAAACTTAATGTCGGTTAACAAATTAGCAGTTAATATTAATATCGGTGAAACTTAATGCATGAAATAGAAAGAGAAATAATATCCACAACACATAACATAGAGATTTGTACATGGAAACCCTGTAAGGAGAAAAACCACATCGGGAAACCTTACCCACAATCAGATGATACTACTGTAGATAGTATGTGTATAGAAATGGGGTCTGCACATGCAGAAAGGCCAGCTGCCTAGAGCTCATTGCTCAATCACAAGATGAGAGTCACACTGACTACAATTGGATAATTAAATCCAATGATAATGTATTGCGAAAAGTAGCATCTCAAATGCTGGATTCAGTACCAGTTAAGCTCTGATAATCTCCTTCAAATCTTCCTTGAACCTTCTTTATTGTCTGCTCATATGATCTTCAATATTCGCACATACTATGTTACAATACCATAACCTTACATATATGTTAGTCTGCTTGTTACATTTATCTCACAAATGAGATCTTACATATATACTAAAACCTAAGACCAAATGTATAGGTCGGCTCACTAAGAATATTACAATTAAATCATTTACAAAATATGTCAAGATGCGATGCATATGTATATGTATATGTATATGTATATGTATATGTATATGCATATGCATATGTATATAGTTTTGTGTATTCATTAAAGATTTTCATTTAATTTTGAGCATTTTGTGGATGGTATAATCAAGAAACATATCATCACCCTCACCAATTATGCTCAACTGATTTATGTACAACCATTTGATTGTTAATAATTTTTAAATTAAGGGAGTACTTTTCAAAATAGAATTGTTGAATTATTGATTTTTTATATATATAATAGTATAAGCCTTTTATGGATGGTATAATTAAGAAATACACCCTCACCTACATCAATTATGCTCAATTGATTGAACTAAAACCCTTTGGTTGTTAATCATATTTAAAGGAATGAATTATTTCTCAAAATAAAATTGTTGGATTATTGAATTAGTATATATAATAGTAAGCTTTCTATATTCAGAAAAGCTCATATACATATACATATACATATACATATACATATACATATACATATACATATCCATACCCATATCCATATGCATATGCATATACATATACATAAAGGTTTACTTGGTTTAAATGAAGGAAAGGTTGACAAATTTACCATGATCTCTTAGTGACCACACCACAATTAGGACAATGATCTCAAACACATTTTTTACCGTTCTCTTGTTGATTGTGCCCAATTGAGTATGTCTTGCTTATGTATGAAAATGGCATTTTGGAGCTTTCCACTGACAATGTATTTGAGTTAAAGATTTTCATTTAATTTTGAGCATTTTGTGGATGGTATCATCAAGAAACATAACATCACCCTCAGCAATTATGCTCTACTGATTTAAGTACAACCATTTGATTGTTAATAATTTTTAAATTAAGGGAGTACTTTTCAAAATAGAATTGTTGAATTATTGATTTTTTATATATATAATATTATAAGCCTTTTATGGATGGTATAATTAAGAAACACACCATCACCTACACCAATTATGCTTGATTGATTGAACTACAACCCTTTCGTTGTTAATAATATTTAAAGGAATGAAATACTTCTCAAAATAAAATTGTTGGATTATTGAATTAGTATATATAATAGTAAGCTTTCTATTTTCATAAAAAATCATATACATATACATATACATATACATATACATATACATATGCATATGCATATGGATATCCATATGCATATATGCATATGCATATGTATATGCATATGCATATACATATACATAAAGGTTTACTTGGTTTAAATGAAGGAAAGGTTGAAAAATATACGGTGATCTCTTGGTGACCACAGCACAATTAGGACAATGATCTCAAACACATTTTTTACCATTCTATTGGTGATTGTGCCCAATTGAGTATGTCTTGCTTATGTATGAAAATAGCATTTTG